>NC_084843.1:22485473-23110473 GCF_033115175.1 Lepus europaeus | reverse complement strand
CAGTAACTTTTCACTGCTCCCTGTCCTTCCCTCTACCCAGTAGAATATAATTTAATTAGCAAAGAGAGAGTTCATACAAATTTACTGAAGCACAAAGTAAAAAGATACAGTATATTAAAAGGAAGGCATAGAAGGTGATTTATGTATTTTATGTATCAAAAGAGGGAGAAAAAGTGGTTTGACCTGTGTCAAGGGGCTAGGTCAGGTGCCAAAAAGGGTCAGGGGAATAAATACGTATTTGAAGAATAGATTAATTTGAAAGGAATCCAAAGTAGGTGAGTCATCAGCAGGGTCTTCAAAATTTGAAAATCTTCAAAATATATGGGCTGCCTTTGAACATGATTATGTCTGCTAAGTTATAGTAAAGCAATTCAGTTTTCTTGAAAACTTTACCAAAATAATTAAAGGAATTTGAAATTTCTGAAAGTTGCCTGATGCCAATATAACAAGGGTCTATAAAAAAGAACTTAATGATTACCAGACCATAAAAGCTGGAGAAATACTAGGTAAAAAAAAGACAAAACAAGAAAAACAATTGTCCAATCTCCAATAACTGCAGCATTAACTTTCTTTTGTTGTGTAATAAGTTATCACAAACAATATATTGCTGAATCCCAAACTCCCAATGTGATGATATTTAGAAATGAGGCCTTTGGGAGGTAACTGTCGTGAGATTATGTCATGAAGATAGAGCACATTGGATGAATGTTGTAATAAAAGAAGAAGCAAGACAGGTGTGTGTGTGGGAGGGTGAGTGACAGGGGGACACAATGAAGGAAATTCTGCATAGAACATAACCAAGGAAAGGTCTCTCACCAAAAATCCAATTATTCTGGGACCAGATTTCAGTCTAACCACCTCTAAAACCATGAGAAATGTTTGTTGTTGCTTAACCCACTAGTCTACGATATTGATAATTACATCAACCTGAACGAAGACAAACACATATAACCTGCACTTCTATGCTGCTCTCTGAGTACCTAACTTGGCAGAACTCCCTGCCCAAATAGTCCCAGACCTCATTCCAGTGGCTGGAAGCCCTGGAAGGGCAGAGTGTGCTGCTGAGATGTGCATACCCGAAGTCCCGGGACTAGTTCAGGCAGCTGCTTGCTTGCCACCAGAGTTAGAACCTACAGTCTGATGTACTGACTAACATGTCCTGGATCCTTACAGTACAGGCTGAGACCAAGGAAGGGGGTAGGGCAGAAGTGGGCAACAGACTGAAGATTATCCACTTGTTCATTTTCCTCAAGTCCCAAATGTTGGCTTTGGACCTGTCTACAAGTATAAACTTGAAACCTCATTTAGAATAAAAAAATTCATTCATGCCTATGGTGTACAGGATAACAAACAAGTATTTTCTGTCTGTGCTGAGTGAGGAACAGCCCCGAGGAAAGAGGATTAAAAAATACTACTTCATCAATAACAGCAAGCAAATGAAAAATATTCACAACCATTCAAGAGAAAAAAAAAAAAAAAACAGGCCCCCGAAGGTAAATGTAAAAGAAGATGCTGGAAACACCTTAGTGTTTTAAATTATACATTTTCAAGCAAGTGAAAGGAAGTGTGGGAATCCGTTTGTATTGTCATAGACTGCAGGAGATGGCTAATAAAATGCTGAATGTAAAACTCAAAAGAGACCCTAGAGGAAAAAAAGAGAAATATCTCACAAAAGCCTATCATCAACAATACTTTCATAAGCTGCAGAAAAGACATCTCTGACTTAAGGTTTCAGTGCCAAGCAAGCACACATCTCTGCAGACTCTACAACTGGAAAATTGTTAAGAGAACCAGGGATTAATGACACCTCTTAGAGCAGCCTGCCTGTTTACAATATGGCATTGGAGAGGTTTTACAACTCAATAGCTTTCTTCCAAGTTTTCATCTTCCAACTTCATGGTCATTCCAGATAAACATCTGTGCTTCATATAGTGTGTTGGGCACATTGCTACTTGAACTGATATCAAATGGCTTTTCCTCCATCTGTTGCCTGCTGAGGTAACACTTGATTAAAAGTTTTTAAAAAGCAGTTCAGTCAAATTTGAACTTGCAATGTGTTTGACCCTTAACAGAATAGAAAATCTGGGCAAGATCTCATTTAACACTAATAGCAAAATGAATTTGCATAAATTAGACTTTTGTAGGTTATTACAATTGAAGTATTGTGGGAGGTACATGCATTGAATGGTCATAGGTTTCCCTTTGTGGGTGCATAGTAATGCCTGAAACCTCAAGAGTTGAAAGCACATTTAATGCAAGGCCACAGAAGTGTGCATGGATAAAAATGATGTTACAGAGTTACTTGCTCTCCTTGGCTTACACCCCTCTTAATACAGGAGCATCCCTTTATAACATGACTGGGTTACACCTAAAGTTTAGTGATGCTCAAGAAGATAGGCTCCAATGAGCTTGGGCTTACCACTTTCATTCCACCAACATTGAATGAACTGCCAATACAGTTTGCCAAATAGTAGTTTTAATAATTAAAATAAAGGGTGGTAATCCCCCCTAACGGGTGCCATGTTTTGAAAGACTGGCTCAATCAACTGAATGATATTTATTAAGTAATGCAGAAAATGGCTACTGTTTGTCCTGAAGACATAACTAACTGCTAATCAACATAGTTCCTCTGCATGAAATAATCACTAATTATGAGAATAACTTGATCAAAGAAAGTTCATCAAAGTCCAGGCAAGACTAGAATTGGTCCTTTAGTTAACTGTACCTCAGATTTGAGATATTTAACCGTCCATCAAACCATATTGATCTCAAACCAAAGGTGAAGAAGAGCTTATTTCTGTAGAGTTGAAGTTTTCTTCAGAACATTGTGAAATAAGAAAAATCAAACAATGCAAGCTAATTTTTCACTAAACTCAGTATGTTTAGTTTAGAGTGGCTTTTATTCTGCGATTATGTTCTTTTCAGTTACTTTAGTTAACTTTGTTTTTCCAACTAAAATGATATTGACAGCAAACATTTTTCTTTTGTTGTGATTAATGCTTTCACATGGGTACATGGAAACATGCACCCTTAATAGATCTCTAAAAATTCTTTTGAAATTTTAATCATCTGTGAAATCCTAAAACATAAGGAAGTGTGCTGCATCATTAAGAAGTGATTTTATATGCACTGTATGAAAATGTGTGGGTTATTTCCTTGGAAAAAATGTTCTTAGCATGAAAAATCATCAAGATCTTTGTAGGGCTTTCTGATCGGAATAGTGAACAGTTAACACTTGGTAGCCTAAATTAAGTTTCTTAATTTAAATCTATCAAAAAATAAAAAGCAAAACAAAACCCAGCAAAGCCAGCACCCAGCGATATAAAGAAAGGTCAAGTGAAATAAATTTCTGCAAGTTCAGAGAATTCCTGAACACAAATCCCCTTCCATATCTTTGTTTCAACATCAGGAAGGCATCACAGATTCTGCAGTATATGTGCATGCTAATCATGTAGATTTCCTTTTATTAATCCAACAAATCTCTATGGAGCATCTGCTGTGTTACAGACACTACACTAACTCCAGGAACACAATATCATGGTCAATATAACAGACATACTTCATGGCATGTATATTCTTGAGATACACTTCCCTCTTGAATTATTTTTGGCAAAAGTATCCTTGCTCATTTGTCTAGTCAAGACTCACTAGCAGCAAAAAAGAAGTTCAAGTTAAAAAGAACCTCACTAAGGCCAGCGCCACGGCTCAACAGGCTAATCCTCCGCCTTGCGGCGCCGGCACACCGGGTTCTAGTCCCGGTCGGGGCACCGATCCTGTCCCGGTTACCCCTCTTCCAGGCCAGCTCTCTGCTGTGGCCAGGGAGTGCAGTGGAGGATGGCCCAAGTGCTTGGGCCCTGCACCCCATGGGAGACCAGGAGAAGCACCTGGCTCCTGCCATCGGATCAGCGCGGTGCGCTGGCCACAGCGCGCCAGCCGCGGCAGCCATTGGAGGGTGAACCAACAGCAAAAGGAAGACCTTTCTCTCTGTCTCTCTCTCTCACTGTCCACTCTGCCTGTCAAAAAAAAAAAAAAAAAAAAAAGAACCTCACTAAAAGTATAGAAAGACATCCACATAATCCAACTACCAAAACAGAAAAGCATCCTGTCCACTTCCCTTAGGAATGCACAGATTTTAGTTTCTGTTCTATGCTCCATAGTATGGTTTTACAATCTGATCTCTATGACAAGGATCATTTTTTTTTTATTATTTGACAGGTAGAGTTATAGACAGTGAGAGAGACAGAGGCAGAGAGAAAGGTTTTCCTTCCATTGGTTCACCCCCAAAATGGCCGCTATGGCCGGCGCTGTGCTGATAGGAAGCCAGGAGCCAGGTGCTTCCTCCTGGTCTCCCATGCAGGTGCAGGGCCCAGGCACTTGAGCTATCCTCCACTGCCTTCCCAGGCCACAGCAGAGAGCTGGACTGGAAGAGGAGCAACCAGGACTAGAACCTGGTGCCTATGTGGGATGCCGGTGCTGCAGGCAGAGGATTAACCAAGTGAGCCATGGTGCCAGCCCCTATGGCAAGGATCTTTGAAAGAACATTCTGGTGACTCTGTTTTTCTTATAAGGTTAATTCTAGGCCTGGTCTACATAACTTTTTGGTTTTCATGTCTTAGTCTTAATTTCTACTTCAAATTCTCAACAGTGAACTTAGCCAATAATCCATAAATGAATGCCAACCTTGAGGGGGTTATCCATCCATATTTCTTTCTCTTTTTAAGATTTATTTTTTATTTATTTGAAGGGCAGAGTTACACAGAGAGGAAGAGAGACAGAGAAAGGAAGAGATCTTCCATCCATTGGTTCATTCCCCAAATAGCCACAAAGTCCAAGGCTGTACCAGGTCAAAGCTAGGAACCTGGAGCAGCTTCTGGGGTTCCATGTGGGTGCAGGGGCCCAAGGACTTGGGCCATCTTCTGTTACTTTCCCAGGCACACAGCAGGAAGCCGGATAAGAAGAGGAGCAGCCGGCTTTCAAACTGGCACCCATGTGGGATGCTGGCATTGCAGCCAGAGGATTAACCTGCTATGCCACAATACCAGCCCCACCCACCTATGTTCCTTTCAACAATAGCCACTGAGGATAGGATCATGTGTTACAAATATGTTTGCTGTATGTGATTAAAAGAAAAACTGTAAAACACACGTGTAAAAAGCAAATAGATATGTACATAATCACTGATTCATAAATAAGTAGAATTATATTCAAAGATCATAACTTAAATTATCCTTCCCGAGGATACCAGTAGTTAAATGTGTGCCACGGCTCAATAGGCTAATCCTCCGCCTTGCGGCGCTGGTACACCGGGTTCTAGTCCTGGTTGGAGCGCCGGATTCTGTCCCGGTTGCCCTCTTCCAGGCCAGCTCTCTGCTGTGGCCAGGGAGTGCAGTGGAGGATGGCCCAAGTGCTTGGGCCCTGCACCCCATGGGAGACCAGGAGAAGCACCTGGCTCCTGCCATCAGATCAGCGCGGTGCGCCGGCCACAGCGCGCCAGCCGCGGCGGCCATTGGAGGGTGAACCAACAGCAAAAGGAAGACCTTTCTCTTTGTCTCTCTCTCTCACTGTCCACTCTGCCTGTCAAAAAAAATTAAATTAAATTAAATTAAATGTGTGCTGTCTGTGTTTTTTGTTTGGAAAATCTGTGCTATTGATAGAACTAATCTTTGATAGTGTAAAAAAACCAGGACTTTTATAGGATGCATAGACAAACAAGGTCCCCGCCCTACCTGCCCCTCCCCCACCAAAACAAAATAGTTTTGTATTCTTTTGAGCCTTGTTTCAGAGGCATTATATGATTAATAAGAAAATTTTTTAAATGATTGACATTTGAAAATCTCATTGCAATTAGACACTTGTCTTTCCCCATGGTATAAAACAGTATTATTTAATGCTTTGGTGTTCTGACATTGCTTATTTCTTGTTTAGGTGTATAGTCTGTGTGGTGACGGGGGAAGCAGAGGAAATAAAGTTTACAAAAGAGGAACAAGAGGACACTATTAGTTGTCTAGGCATGTTGAAGGCATAGTCTGTAACTTGTTCTGCATAAGTAGAAATAGTTTTGTTGACTTATAATTAGAAAAAAATGGCAGCTATGCCTCCAGAAATAATCAATACAATTTATAAGTATAAATATAGAAGATACAATGAATTATGTGGCACAAAAATTATATCATGTTCTGAATGTGGGTAATATTATCCCCAAAGGAAAGAAAACTGGCTCTGATTCTTGGTGGGGTAAAAAATTTAGAAATTAACAATAGGTATGAACATCCCAAGGGATCAGAAAAATAACCAGATATACAACATATCCATGGTATAAAATTACCATGTTGGGGCTGCTGATTAGGAAAAACGTGTAAGAATGCTACTTAAAAGGGTAGGGCAATGATGAAAAATAATTAATAAATGCTGATTATATCCAACTTGTAGTAATTGCAGTGGCTTATGTAAAGGTATTTGTTGAAGCAATCAGTGAATAACTAAATGGAGAAAAAGAGTAGAGCAAACATATGTTCCAAGTCAGTGTCAAATACTAAATATTAGTGTACTTGTGAATGCATTAGGTGTCAGAGTTGGAGATATCAGTAATCTATGAGAGAAGAATAAAAGTAGATGACACTTATTTTGAGATTAAAATTTCAGCATAGACCTGTACATGACCATTCTCCTTACAACCAAGTTAAAATACATTTTAAAATTCCTTCATGTGAGGTGAGTTGAAGATCAAAGGAAGATGCCAAGAGTGCTTCCCATGGAGCCTTTCTGGAAAGTGACCTAGAGTTGGTAAAAATAGCTCAGAGGGGATCAGGCCAAACCTCACTGATACATTTGAATTTAGAGGGAGAAGGTAAGAGGGGAGGCCTGGTTGGGACAGGGACACATATGCAAAAGCTCACTTACTCTGATTGATCAACACTGCACATACCTTAAATAGAAGGATGGAGCGCTAATGACATTGCTTCAAATATAGAGCCAGCAGGTGGCAGGATGTATCCTGTTCAACCAAGAATATTATCTAAAATATCTGGAGAAAGATTTTGTACAGAATCACATGACATGAGAAGAATAGTCACAAGATTTTTGGGGTCAACAAACCCAGGGTTTGGTGTGATCTCTTTATGGGACTTTTTTTTTTGACAGGCAGAGAGAGACGGAGAGACAGAGAGAAAGGTCTTCCTTCCGTTGGTTCACCCCCTAAATGGCCTATCTAGCTTCCTCTTTCATCTCTAACAGCCTGTTTCTCTAGATCACTAAGCTAATAGCAAATCTTTTTGTTGGTGTTGTTCTTTTTAAAGATTTTATTTATTTATTTACAGATAGAGAAGATTCAGATTTACAGATAGAGAAGGAGAGACAGAGAGAGAGGTCTTCCAACCACTGTTCACTCTGAATGGCTGCAATAGCCAGGGCAGGGCCAGACCAAAGCCAGGATCCAGGAGCTCCCTCAAGGTCTCCCATGTGGGTGCAAGGGCCCAAAGACTTAGGCCATTTTCTGCTACTTTCCCAAGTGCATTAGCAGGGAGCTGGATTGGAAGTGGAGCAGCCAAGACTTGAATTGGCACCCATATGGGATGCTGGGACTGCAGATAGCAGCTTAATCAGCTGTGCCACAGTGCCAGCCCCAGTAAACCTTACATCAACTTTCTGTCTGCCTGTAGTAGCACGAATTTACACAGTAATAAAAATCAAGGAGAATGTTAATGTTAAAAAATAAAGTATAAATGCAGAAATCATAAACCTCTACTAATTTATAAATAATCAGATAGGAACAGAGTTCAATTCTACCCTGGCCCATCTGCACCTCACATTGGACCAAACTTTGACTATGAATTAGTCTTTAATCAGATTTTATCAGATTTGGGGATGTTTCATATAGCAGTAGAGCTATACATATATATAACTAAAAATGCAAATGTTATGTATGAGGTTAATTTTGTTACAAAAAGAGGTTTCATAGTATCTGCCATTGCATATATTATATTAGCAATTCCACCAAGAACTAGGGTCTATCTTATCACTCACTGAATCTGGATAGTTGTGTAACTATGGGGTGATGCCATTTGACTTCAGAAGCTGTCAAAGGCAATATACATTCCTCCAGGTTCTTTGGTGACACCTGTTTCTTGAAACTAAACTTTCATGTTATGAGGAAGTCCAAACAACTGTTTGAATAGGATCATATAGATAGGAACTAAAACCCGGAGCACAGAACCCTGACTGAACCCTTGCTGCCAGCAACCACCAGATTCCCACTCATCTGATCCGTCATCCTGAAAGGGGGTCTTCCGGAATATAATTGATGCATGGTAGCAACACTTTGTGAAACAGAAAAAACTGTCTTCACCTATTCCTGTGTAAATTGTAGGTTCAAGGAAAATAAATGATTATTGTTTTAAAACATAAAAATTTTAGATGGTATATTGATTTAAGAAAAAATCAGTTCAGTAACAAAGATATACATAATAAATGAAGGGTTCAATTTTAAATTATCATATTTAGAAAAGATAAGAAAAACAAAGCAATATTAATTTTGGAACAGCTGGGAAGTGGAAAGGAATGAGAGGAATTAAGCACTGACCTCTGAAGAAAAAAACAATAAAGAACTTTTTTTTTCTTCCAGCTTTAATAGATTTTTTAAAATAATTTTTTCATGTATTTTTAGGCTCTGTTGTTTGATGCATACATATTCAGGATTGTTAAGCATTCTTGTAAAATTCATCATTTTACCTGTATGTAATGTCCCCCTTTTTCTTCTTTGCTTTGCACTCTTTCGTATCTGATAATAATAATTTCTTTTTAAAAATAATGAATGTTCATGGCATGCCCTAGTCTTCTGATTTCAACCTATCTATGCCAGTGTATTTGAAGTGAGTTTCTTGTTTACTGCATATTGTTGAACCAAACTTGTATATGTATGTGATTATACATTATGCTATCTCTGTCTTACATTTAATGTGTTTAGACCACTTATCTGTAAGGTAATTATTGATCTCTTAGGATGTAACTCTTGCAGTTTATTATTTATTTAACGCTTGTTCTCTTTTAATACTTTCCTGTGGCTTAAACATTTTTTATTTCATTTTTATTTACTTTTTTCATATTACTTTGTACAATAATTTTGGCATTGTTCTAAATTTTGTAATATACACATGCAACATAACATCACAATCTGCTGATTTTAATATTTTTAAATTTAATTTTTTTAAAGATTTATTTATTTTACTTGAAAGTCACAATTACACAGAGAGAGGAGAGGCAGAGAGAGAGAGAGGTCTTCCATCCGGTGGTTCACTCTCCAGATGGTTGCAATAGCCAGAACTAAGCCAATCTGAAGCTAGGAGCCAGAAGCTTCTTCCAGGTCTCCCACATTGGTGCAGGAGCCCAAGGACTTTGGCCATCTTCCATAGCTTTCCCAGGCCATAGTAGAGAGCTGGATCGGAAGTGGAGCAGCTAGGACTCGAACCAGCACCCATATGGGATGCCGGCACCACAGGGAGTGGCTTTACCCGCTATGCCACAGCACTGACCCCGTAAAATTAAAATTTTTAAAAACTTAAAGCTGGGGTCGGTACTGTGGCACAGTGGGTTAATGCCCTGGCCTGAAGTGCTGGCATCCCATATATGGGTGCTGGTTCAAAACCTGGCTGCTCCACTTCTAATCCAGCTCTCTGCTATGGCCCGGGAAGGCAGTAGAAGATGGCCCAAGACCTTGGGCCCCTGCACCCACGTGGGAGATCTGGAAGAAGCTCCTGGCTCCTGGCTTCAGATCAGCACAGCTCCGGCCATTGTGGCCATCTGGGGAGTAAACCATCAGATGGAAGACCTCTCTCTCTCTGTGTCTCTCCTCTCTCTGTGTAACTCTGACTTTCAAATAAATAAATAAATAAATCTTTAAAAAAGATCTTAAAGCTGAACTTGCATTTAGGTCTCCATATTCTCCCTATTTTTAAAATCTAATTGTCTTAAGCACTGACTTTATATACCTTTAATACCACATCAAATGATTTTATAATCTTTAAATCAATGTTCAGGTATGATTTTACTTTATTTTAATTAATTACTTAGAGAATAAGGCAAAAATCTCCAAATCACTGATTAAGTCTCCAAATGTCTGCCACAGCTGAGCCTGGGCCAGGCTGAAGCTGGGAGCTGAGAATCCAATACAAGTTTCCGCAATGGGTGGCAGAGAACCCAAGTACTTGAGCATCACCCACTGCCTCTGAGGGAGTGCATTAACAGGAAGCTGGAAGCCAGAGAACTGACACTGAAACCAGGCCCTTTGATATAGGATGCAGCTGTCTTAACTACTAGGTCAAACACCTGCCCAGTATGACTTTAAGCACTTAGGAGAAGGCCACCCTATTAGATTAATCCCTATTTTTATCCTCACCAATGACCTTTTTTTTTTAAAATTTCTCAGCCTTCTTTTGTTGTTAGCCTGTCATTTCTCTTTGAAATATTTCTCCTGGGGCCAACGCTGTGCAGCAGCAGGTAAAGCTGCCACCTGCAGTGCCAGCATCCCATATGGACGCCGGTTCGAGTCCCGGCTGCTCAACTTCTGATCCAGCTCTCTGCTATGGCTGGGAAAGCAGTGGAAAATGGCCCAAATCCTTGGACCCTTCACCCATATGGGAGACCCAGAAGAAGCTCCTGGCTCCTGGTTTTCAGGTCAGTACAGCTCCAGCCGTTGTGGTCAACTGTGGAGTGAACTAGCAGATAGAAAACTGACCTCCCTCCCTCTCTCTCTCTCTGCCTCTGCTTGTCTCTCTGTGTTACTCCGACTTTCAAATAAATAAATAAATTTTTAAAAAAATATTTCCCCTTGACCTTTTGAGAAGCATAGATTTTCTGGAGAAAAGTGTTCTTGAATTTTCTTTGCTTGAGAATATCTTTATATCTCCTTTATCCCTGGAGGACGGAAGTCATATTTGATAATTCTTTTATTTCAGTACTTGAAAAGGTTTTGTCACTTCCCAGTTGCCCTCACGTTTCAAAAAAAGAAATCCATTCCCAGGCTGGCATTGTGGCCTAGTGGGTTAAGGCAGTGCCTGTGCTATTGGCATCATTCTTAAGCTATCAAATTAACCTGAAACCCTTCCGTTTATTCCTGATCTAGTTAGAACTGAACCAAGCTTCTTATCAAGGTTGACCGGCCAACCCCGAGTTTTCAATCTCAGTCCATGCGACTCTGCCCACTCGATCCTTATGCTCTATCCATACTAACATGCTAACTCCTAAACACTTGCTAACTCTAGAACCATTGCCTTGGCTCTCGTCCATGCCTAAGTCCCTCAGCCAAACATTCAGTGGTTACCCGTTTTCATTTGGGAGATAGAGATTTACCATCTGCTGATTCATTCCACAAAGGCACGAAACATCCAGGCCAAAGTTGGGTGCCAGGAATTCAATCTTAGTGCCTCCCACAGTGTGTCTGAGCAGAAACCTGGAATTGGGAGCAGAGCCAGGACTTGAACCCAGGCATTCTCCTATGGGATTTGGGCTTCCCAGCCAGCATCTTAACCACTGTGCCTTATATTTTAAAATCTGAGTTTAAATTTCACATTAAGGGGGCTGGTGCCATGGCTCACTTGGTTAATCCTCCACCTGTGGCTCTGGCATCCCATATGGGCACCGGTTCTAGTCCTGGTTGCTCTTCTTCCAGTCCAGCTCTCTGCTGTGGCCCGGGAAGGCAGTGGAGGATGGCCCAAGTGCTTGGGCGCCTGCACCTGTGTGGGAGACCAGGAAGAAGCACCTGCCTCCTGGCTTCGGATCAGCGTAGCTCCGGCCGTAGCGGCCATTTGGGGGGTGAACCAATGGAAGGAAGACCTTTCTCTCTGTTTCTCTGACTGTCTAACTCTATCTGTCAAACAAATAAAAAAATAAATAAAAATTTTTAAAGCAAAAAAATTCACATTAAGATCATCCTGTCTAAAGTATCACTCTCTGTACCTACACATGCGTACGTGGCACATATTATAAACTATAACTGGTTTGTGGGTATAGATATTACTCATCCTTCCTCTATAGCCTAACTATCTAGGCAGTAGTTTCATCTGTGGTTTATACCACTGTACTTCTCATACTTAGGACTATGTTTCCCCATTATAGATTATGTTCCTTATCACTGCTGCATACAACAGTACCTGTCAACCTAAGTAGCAAGAGTAGTTTTACATGATGATGAATTTAATCAAAGACAGCAGGACATTGCGATATGGAATATGGAATACACATGCCATGGTAACTGTGGGTACATTCAGAGGCAAAGGCATGTGGGGATTTTTTAAGTAAAAATAAGGAGTACAGGTAAGTTGTTTTGAGACAAACAAAACAATGGTTACAACAGCTTATCACAGGAGTCAGTGTTAGGTCATTAGCAGAGTGTAGCAGGCATCCCTCTGGCCTGTATGTGTGACTTTTGCAAAATCTGTCATTTAGAAAGTCCCTGAGAAAAGATTTTTGCCTCAGAAATACGTGCACAAGAGACTTCTTTATCACAGTCATATGTGCAAGAGGGTCTTCCCTTTTTAGACTCCAGACTCTATTGTGTTTGGGTTTGACATAAGTGACTCCATCTTGATATTGACATCTTTAGCATACTAAAAGTTTAGCAGCTTTAAATAACACACATTTATAACCCTCACAATCTCTGTGGGTTGGGAATGCAGCCAAAGCTTAGCTGGAATGTCTGCTTAGAGTTTCACAAGCCTCCAATCAAAGTGAAAACCAGGACTATAGCCTCATTTGAGTCTCAAGAAAGGGCCCATTATCTAAGTCATTTGTGTTATTCACAGAATTCAATTCCTTGAAATTAGAAGAGAGATTCAGTCCCTTGGTAGCTGTTGGCTGGAAGTATGCCTTGATTCTAGGGGTTGCCCATAATTCCTTGTCATCTAGAATTCCCCAAAATGGTCACTTGCTTCCTCATGCCAGCCAGAGATATTCCAGTCACATTGTTACATACATTTGTCATCTTTGCTATATTATATTGACTAGAAGCAAGTTACACTGGATCTTAGCCAAAAGGCTGAGAAGCAATGATTGGAAGCAAGTTACAGGTTCTGTCCATACTTGAGGAGAAGAGATCACCTAATAGCATCAATATCAGGAGGTAATGGACAATCTTAATAGTTTTTTCTATGTGTGTCTGTGTGTGTGTGTATGACTATGGGGGGTGGGGAGAACTCTCATCTATTGGTTCACTCCCCAAATATCTACAATGACTCACTGAATGAAGCTGGATGCTGGGAATTGACTCTAGGTCTAAGTAGCAGGGACCAAATTGCTTGATTCATTACTGCAACCTTCCAGGGTCTTCATTAACAAGAATCTGGCATCAGAAGCTTCAATTGGTATTGAACCAGCATCTTAACCACTAAGTCAAATGCCCACCACCTTTTGCGTCAGTTTTGTTGAATAAATTGAATTAGTGGTTCCCCAAAGAACAGTAGCATTAACCAATTAGACCTCAAATAGAAAAGTAAAGTGGAGTAGTAAGTCTTCTATCTACTGTTTGCAAAGTCAGAGCAGGAGAGTAGAGCCATTCTATAAAACAGAAGTTTGGTTTGGCTGATACAAATTATATTTCCTTATGTATTTAACTGCATCACCTACATTATTCAGTGCGAAGAGAAACAATGGGAAGAGAAAGACTGAATAACTGAGGAAGTCTATAATGGTTTCTAAAGGTCTGCTTCGGTTCTCATTATCTCTGGGCATACACGTCAATGATCTCAATTTCTTTTAGATGAGGTAGAAAGGCCTCTGACATTTCAAATGCACAACTCTAATCAAATCTCCATCCTCTGAAATAACTTCAGAGAATGTATTACAGACCTAAGGAAAGTCAGAAATATCTAACATTCCAAGCACAACACATCAAGCTGGAGGTAGAGGTAGGGAGGAAAACAAGAGGCTAAATTTTTAGATCAAGGGCTTTTAAGTTTCTCCTTACAGAGGCAGAAATTTTTCCATTTACACTATGGAGCAAACAAAAGCGTAAATATCCTTAGGTGCCTAACAGCAACTCATTGAGTGACACATCTCTGTGTTTGCCATATTATAAAGCCAAGTCCAAGACCGGGGCAAAGGAGAAACTTTGTGCATGAAACCTCTCATTAGCCAGGAGGAAAGTGTCTGCAAGTCTCCCCCAGCCTCTAAATGTTGTTCTGAGTAACTGGACTGCAAACATGTAGGCTGGAAATTTCTAGTGTGTTAAATGTATGACTTAAGGAAAAAAAACCTCTTAATTCCTTTAGAACCCCCACCCCCTTCACTTGGTGTGAAATGGGAATAAAGATGCCTATCTACCATTTTTACATTGAACCCATTGACACATGCCAGATTCTTCAGAGGCATTTTTTTAAAAAGCTTGTATTGATATACAGATTCCCTGATTCCTCTCCCTGGAAATGCTGAGACAGCAGGTTGGGCTTGTCTGCGACTATGGATTGTTATCATTTTCCCAGGAGAATATAATAGAGGTTTGGAAATTACTGATCAGTAAGTCTACTTTGTATCCAATACTCTGAATCTCTTACATGAGAGTTCTAAGTTTTAAGGGTCTTGCAAAGAAATACTAATTATGAGAGGTTGAGTCCTAGGTTAACCCTGTTTAGAGAAGTCAGTCGTTGGCCCTTAGTGCACAAGGGAAAATATAAAAGGATTTCTTGCTGAGACGTATTTTGCCTCACGTTTTTGTTCCTACCCCTTACCGTGTGCTGTGATTTCTCCGCTTTCTTTATCCATTTCACTGCCTCAGTCACCAGTCATTATGGGACCCACTTTATCCAATGGCTATAAGCTCCTTGTGACTCAGACCTAATACTTTTGCTCCTGGCCTGCCTAGGAGTATTCTAATCCTGCTTTATTTACTATCAACCTTGATTTATGACACAGAGGAAAGGAGGATACCAAAAAGTCCATTGGAAAAATTGGCATTAGGAGAATCTGGTTGTGTTGTGATAACATAGGTGTTGAATGATGGTTCCAGGTGCTGAAGGATTGCATGTATGATACAGAAAGTTTAAAAACAAAAAAGAAGAAAAACATTTGAAAACCAAAATGGTAGAAGCATTTTTTGTGGTATGATAATGACAATAATGATCTCTGTTGCTTTAACCCTTTCAGTAGCTTCCTCTTCCCTTACCTAGAGTCATGTGCAATCACTTTAAGCAGTTATTCAAGGTACTCTATATTTACCCAATCTATCTATAGTAGGTAAAATAACATTCCTCACCTTCAAGATATCTACATCATAACTCTAAAACCTGTAAACATGTTACTTAATATCACAAAAGGGGCTTGGGTTATGTGACTAAGTTAAGGACCTTGAGAAAGGGAGATTTTCCTCTATTATCTGGTTATGTCAATCTAATTTTTTTACTAGACAAAGAGAACCAGAGAGACAAGAGCACGAGCAGTAGGAAGCTCACTTTTGCCAGCTCTGGAAATGAAGGAAGGGGGCCAAGAGATAAGGAAAGAAACTGGGCTCTAGAAGTTGTGAAAGGGCAGGAAACAGATTTGCCTTCACAGTCCCCAGAAAAATCACAGACCTGCCAATGGCTTGATGTTAGCCCAAAGAGCAATTCCAAAATACATACTGGAAATCTATGCTATTTTACATGCCATGAGTCTGTGGGAACGTATTATGGCAATAATAGAAAACCAATAAATCCTCCAACAACATGTTTTGTGCTTCCCCTGAGACCTTTTCTCCAGTTGAACTAATTCACAGACCACATCCCCCGTCCCCAGATGTTTGTACTTCTTGGTATTACAGGCTTTTGTTCAGTTATGACAGTGTTGACATTCCTACCCTCTCTCTTTCTGCATCTGACCCTACACTTCCTTTAACGTTCAGGCAAAACCTGACTTTCTCTGGGGAGTTTTTTTTCACATCACAATAAATGTATTTAGATTATTCAAACTGTGGTAAATGGGATAAATTTCATCTTCATCAGTAAGCTTATTTTATTCGTATTTTTCAATGTTTAACTCTTCAAAAGATATATTGGTAAAAGGAAAATACTATTTTATAAAAAGTTAAACTCACAATGAGGCCCTGAAGACACGGAATAGTTCTATCTGTTCTATCTTTAAATTATACACACACACACACACACATACACTATAAAACCCATTTACCTGAGGGCAGAAGTCTGATTAAGAAATATTTACATATGAAAGATGAAAGAAAAAATACTTTATGACAGCTATTTTACCAGAAGGGGACAGGAGAAGATGAATTTTTGCTGTCATCATGCTCTAGTGAGAGAAGAAGTGTGATGGTTAGAAGACTTATCTGAGAAAGGGTACAGGAAATGAAAGGATCCTAACTGGAAATTTCATCTCCTGGAGAGAAAAAAAAAATCAAGTAAGGGAATGATTCTCCATCAGAGTTGTTTTATCATGAACAGGACATTTGATAATGTCTTCAGTGAGAGAAGGCACTACTGGCATCTAATTCATTGAAACCATGAATGATGCTGAACATCCCACAGTGCACAGGATAGCACTGTACACAGAATTTATCTGTTCCCAAATTCAGTGCTACTTGGGAAACTAGGATGCTGGCCTTAAAAAGGAATATATACTGGTGAAATTAAAATTGGGAAAAATTTTAATGTGTTTTGAATGATAGCCAATGGTGAATGGAATTTAAATTTTTACTTGTTAAGTTATAGTATTTAAGGGTGTGAAAGAAAATCAAATAGCTAGCACAGATTTATAAGCAAATTTTTAGATATTCAGATAATAGGAATAGTTTCATGATGGTCCTTATTGGAAGAAAAATGGCTTGAGATGATTGTATGATTCTAAGAAATGTAATTTTGATGGTGTAATTTTGAGGTAGAAATGGGAAATCAGGGTGGTATGCAAGTAATTATGGTAAATGTCTACAGAAATCCAAGGTGAGTAGGAAACTTAGAGAGACTAACAATCCCAGGCTCAGTCTTAGAAGGATTGCATCCTGCAAAGCTGAGGAGAATTTACCTGGGTTCTTGGAAGCATTAGAATGGGAAAGAAAAGAAGAAATAGGAGATAGGCAATCAGTGTCTTTGCTAGTCCCAAAATCAAGGGGGAAAGTGTTACACACATCTGCCTGGAAAATTTCACATAATTTCTAAGAGGGTCTGAAGAATCATGTTATAATGGAGTGATTATGGATATGAAGAGATAGAAACAGATTTGTTAAAAACAAAAGTAATTAAACAGGAGCAATGTCAAACTAGTCACATCCCATGTTTGTTTTTAGACCCAAGTAGGACAATGTTATACACAAGCTACTCAGTCATGTGCCACATTTGGGTCAAAATCAGACTCAGTATAATGGTAGTTCCCTAAGATTATATCAAGTAGTGACACCACAGCTGCCTTAGTTTGCATCAGCACTCTCTATGATGATTACACAATGAAGAAAGCATCAGATGTCACATCTCTCAGAGCTTGTCCGCTTGCTGACCACGGCATGACTATAGTTGCATGGCAGCAAGGCATTTAAAAGTCCTTTCTTCACCCCTGCATGTAAAGTCCAAAAACAAGTTTAAGAAACTAGTCAAATTTAGTACATTCATAATTTACTGAAGTATCATGTCCAAAGAGAATCAGCAAATGAAGTGATCCTCTAAATGGCTTGGCCTTCAGTCTATCTGCATAGCTTTTTCTGTTGGTGACTTACTGAAAATGTGAGAGGTCATATTTATCAAATTTGTAGTGATATATACTTGAGCATGTTGTTAAATGGAACAGATAAAAGAATCAGAAACTTAACTAGCTGGGATTATAGGGAAACATAATAAGTATTCATAGATTTACAGTATGCTACAGAGGAAATCTTTACCAAAATTTTCATTTTTTTAATCAATGAAACCAGGTCACAGGGGTGCAATTTTATGTGGTTCATATATGGATTTACAGAAAGGTAGAAAACTTAAATTTGCAGATAGGAGCATTTAAAGTTACAAGACAGATTATTTCAATCATTTAAACTTTAAAAGTAATAGCACAAGCAAATACAACAGAAAAAACAAATTATCAAAAAACAAGATTAATAAAATTGTAGTTGTTGGTGACAAAAACCTTACAAGTTCCAGATTTCTGACCCTTACTTTCAGTATATCTAAATGGTACAATAAAACTGCTTACTGATATTTTAAAAATCAGTTTTTTCTTCGCACTGATGTTTATCAATGAAATATAACCCACATGGAGTAGACTAAACATATGAAAAATGCTTTATAAGGTAAACAGGTGTGCTAAGGAACAAAAAAGGCATCATTGCTTTCAATAGTAATTATGCTAGAAACAAAAATACACTGCTGAATTCTGAACTCCTGGGTCATCAATTAATCTATGCACTGGCCTAAAAACTTGCTGTAACTATAAAATAATGTCAAATCAGATAAGAGTAACCATTTGTGCAAATATGTGTCGCATTACTTTGAAATGCAAGCAAAACAAAACAAAAAGGCACAGGACATCATCACATGGGGAACAGAAAGCATTTCTTATAGCTTCACTCAAGAGAAATGACCGATTCATTCAGAGCTATCCCAGAGAACCTCCAACCAAAGAAAACTCAATCTGGGAATCCAGGAGGTTTAGGAAACAGAGCCTCTGTTAGTAGCTCACAGAACTAACACTAGAAGGCATTGAATGTTAAGGACAGGGGTGTCCATACCTGCTGATATAATTAAATACATTTTGTAATTGCATGGGTCTCAAATCTAATGAAACTAATCAAATCACTCATTTATTCCTTCCTGTCGTCAATCAACAAGTTTTACTGAATGTGTTTCACATATCAAACACAGCGATAAGTACTGCAGATCAAAAGACAAATAAAATTCAGACCTCACATAGAAGGATTTATAGTTTTTAGGAGAAATAAATCTCCACCAATATTTTGTGACTAAGCGTAAAAGATGCTATAAGAATTGATTATATTAAGTAAATGATGCTCTGACAGAGATTAACATATTAATGGAGTAAGGAAAGGGCTTATTAAGAAAAAGGGGCACAAATCTAGCCATAATAATCTCAGAAACTTGTTCCGAGTTTCATAGAAATCTCTGCTTGTAACAGAAAAGCTGGGTTGACATTTGTCCTGTTGCTGGAACATTAGTTTCTTTTAGGTGGAGCCATAGCAAGGAAAATTTGGAGATGCCCAAGTCCTATTCCAGAACGCATTATCATGCCTGGTTTTCTTAAGGTGACTATACAAGTAAGAAACAATGATATCACAAAGTAGAACAGCAGTATATTACAATCCCCAAATTGAAATGTCACTCCAACCAGGCATAAAAGTCTCCTTTTCCCCATTGAGCTGGAACATGAATCTAAGATATTGTTGCAATCCAGCAAACCTTGGATAGACAACCACAGATCCGGAGATAATAGGATGCAGGTAGATCCACTCCTGGGTTTGGATTCTCTCGAACTCAGACTAGATAGATTGCAGAGCCTGAGGTAGCAGTACGTCTGCACAACAAGCACAGCCATGCAAAAAAGACATATTCACAGAGACTCTTCTATGAATGATCTGGATACAGATGAGGGCAAATGAGAAACCAGGAGAAATATTACTGCACATCCTTCCCCAAGAGATAAGAGTTAAGGACAGAAAGATACTCTCTGTAGGTTGTCAATTGAAAATGCAACCTGAAAGTACACTCCACTTACACTTTGTCCTACAATGTATCTGCAAATCAGTCTGCAGTGTGGAACTAGAAAGAATCCCACAACTACTCCTGAAGAATAGAGAACCATGTAAAAATGGCAGTTCCTGGTATTCTGCCATTCATAGAAATTTTAAAGAAATTTTTACTGATATTCAACATAACTATTTGGGCTTTTAAGATGTTCCCAAGTAAATATATTTAAAAAAAAAAAAACAATAACACCCTTACCAATACTATCATGATAATTCATAAAAGTAGTCACAGTTTTAAAATGAAAAAAACAACAGTTGGTTTCTGGCACAATGATTAACACCTCGCTTGGGAAACCCACATCTCATGATGGAGGGCCTGGGTCTAGGTCCTGACTTCACTCCTGATCCGTTTCCTGCTAATGCACACCCTGGGAGACAGCAGGTGTTGGCTCAAGCGGTTGGATATGTGCCACCCTTGGGGGATAACCAAACTGAGTCCCCAGCTCTCAGCCTGTGGCTGGCTCAGGCCTGAGTGTTGCAGAAATCTGATAAATGAACCAACTGATAGAAGACCATTCTCTCTCCCACTCTTTCTTCTCTCCACAACTCTTCTGTCTCTCAAATAAAATGAAAAAAAAAAAAGTATCCATCAAATTTAGAGAAACTTTTTAAAAAGAAATTTGAATAAACCAAAATTATAACAATATATAAAAAAAATAGTTGTTTAAAGAACAGACTTTAAATTGAATAATAATAGCATTTGGTAGAACTGAAAGCATTCTCATTTTGCTACAGGCCAGTGAAATTGGCACCAAAGACTTGCATTGGTTCAAAGATGAGTATGTGTAGAGAACTGCCTTATAAAATTCATGTTTCTTTCTTTTTTTTTTTTTGACAGGCAGAGTGGACAGTGAGAGAGAGAGACAGAGAGAAAGGTCTTCCTTTTTTCCATTGGTTCACCCCCCCAATGGCTGCTGCAGCCAGCACACTGCGCTGATCCAAAGCCAGGAGCCAGGTGCCTCTCCTGGTCTCCAATGCGGGTGCAGGGCCCAAGGACTTGGGCCATCCTCCACTGTACTCCCGGGCCACAGCAGAGAGCTGGACTGGAAGAGGAGCAAGCAGGACAGAATCCGGCGCCCTGACCGGGGCTAGAACCCAGTGTGCTTACTCATACCCACATTGTCTAGAATAAGTATTTTAAGAATATTGAAAATTATCATATCCCAACCTATTAGGTATAGAAGACATTGGTTCATTACCCTTCTTTGGGTAGAGAGAACTGTCTGTTGAAAGCCAGTATTATCATTACAATTGAAGATATTTGAATAATTTCTTGAACTAGTAGATTTACCTCTTCTAAGTTGCCCAGATCTCTTGGAACCTTACCTCCCAGCCTTCAACATGAGTGAACATGGCTGGCAGCAAGGGTATTGACTGAGTTTCTACAGGAGATGTGTGAGAATGTGCCTGCCTCCATGGTTCAGTTATTAGAGGTTTTTGTAAATATCAGAATATTTAACACAGTATAAGAAAGGTACATATCCTATTAGCTACATAATTAGAGGCTTTGGCCCATAATGATGACCCTGAAAATTGTATTATATCCATTTTCATTTCATAAAAAATTACTGGACATAAAAATTATACATATTTATGGGGTCCTATTTGATGGTTCATTACACATATTTATTCTGTAATATCTAATCATGGTAAATATGTTTATTTTTTCAAGCATTTAACAATGCTTTATTGTGAAAACATCAAAAATCTTCTCTTCAAGTATTTTTGTAGAGAAATACACAGTACATTTACATTACCTATAGCTATCCTACTGTGTAACCCCAGAACTTACTCCCAACTAGCTATAACCCAGGACCCATCAATCAACTCTTCCCCATGTCTCCCTCTCTACATCCCTCCCCAGCCTCTGGTAATTACCATTATATTTTGAACTTCTATGAAAACCTCTCTTTTAGAATCCACTCATGAGTGACATCATATGATATTTGCCTTTCTATGCCTGTCTCATTTCTCATTCAAGACTGAATCTTTGAAATTAGAAGAAAAAGGGCCGGCGCCGCGGCTCACTAGGCTAATCCTCCGCCTTGTGGCGCCGGCACACCGGGTTCTAGTCCCGGTCGGGGCACCGATCCTGTCCCGGTTGCCCCTCTTCCAGTCCAGCTCTCTGCTGTGGCCAGGGAGTGCAGTGGAGGATGGCCCAAGTGCTTGGGCCCTGCACCCCATGGGAGACCAGGAGAAGCACCTGGCTCCTGCCATCGGATCAGCGCGGTGCACCGGTCGCAGCGCGCCTACTGCGGTGGCCATTGGAGGGTGAACCAACGGCAAAAGGAAGACCTTTCTCTCTCTCTCTCTCTCTCACTGTCCACTCTGCCTGTCAAAAATTAAAAAGAAAAAAAGAAATTAGAAGAAAACATAGGGGCTAACCTTCAGGACATTAGAATGGGCAAGGATTATCTGAATCAGAGCCAAGAAGCACAGTTAAGATAAAGCCAAAATAGACAAGTGACATTTTATCAAGAAAAATAGTTTCTTTTTTAGATTTTATTTATTTCTTTAAGAGATAGAGTTATAAGAGAGAGACAGACAGACAGAAATGTCTTTGATCCACAGGTTTGCTCCCCAAATGGTCAAAACGGCCGGAGCCGAGTAGATCCGAACCAGGAGCTAGGAGCTTCTTCCATGTCTCCCACATGGATGCAGGGACCCAAGCACTTGGACCATCTTCTACAGCTTTGCCAGGCCATAAGCAGAGAGCTGGATCAGAAGAGGAGCAGCCAGGACATGAACCAGTGCACATATGGGATGCTGCCACCGCAGATGGAGGCTTAGCCTACCATGCCACAGTGGGAGAACCCAAACAAAATAGTTTTAAAATAGAAAAAGCATGGCTTATACTATAACTACATGTAAATGCAAGAATAACTTTTGGAGAAAAGAAGAAAAAAGGAAACTAGTTTAAGAAAATTTATAGTAAATTACATAATTCAAAGCAAGGCTCTCACTATTCACAGTGAAAGTATTAGCTGGATCAGTCTTCTAGTCAGCATCATTCAAGAATTCACTTCATCAGCAAGATTTTGTGAGTAATTTTTATAAAGGCAACTTGTGCATAACCACTTAAAGAAAGGGTCCAGTGATCCTTTGCTAGTTAGAGACCTCTTTCTTCATGAAGGCATTGGCTATCCCCATCCAATCTTTATGTCATTGCAAGACTGGTCTTTATGCAGAGTTATGTAGACAGAGCAGATGTTATTTCATAAATATTCTCTCCAAAAAGAATATAGGAGCATCCCCCAGAGTAATCCCTGCCACACAGAATTTTCTTCAGGCTAAGTTCTAAATATATTTTCTATCTGCAAAATGTTACTAAGTGGATTTCAACCACTGAGCATGACATTATGGTCCTAGTCACACAACACTGACTTGGTAAAAAGAATCAAGTAAGTCTCATTTGGATTTAAAAGTTGAAATTACTGTCCATCACTTGAAATTAAATAAGGCTTGATTGAGTTATATGTTGCATTCCCATCCTTCATGCTCAGCAGGTAGGTATTAATGAGCCATCTTTCTTCATAACAGACCTTCTCTATCCTTTGCACACTTTATATACAAGCAAATTTTAGGATTTCAAGGTTAAAATATCTACCTTGTACAGCTAGAATCTGCTACCTCAATTCTGCATTTATATGACACCATTTGATTCCTTCAAATATCACATTTATGATGATACTTCTGAAAGTTCACAGAAAATATAATTAAAAGATAAACTTATTCTTGTGCATACAGTGTTGAAACCCAACCACAGTTTTCTATAGCACACTTTTTCATTAATTTTTGAATACCACTTCTTTCACTTTATTCCCACCTGCTGGAGTCATCCACTCTTATCTATTAACTGCTGTAATAACCTTTATTTGGAATTATTCTATTTATTGCTAAAGCAGAGAAAGAGAGAGAGAGGGGAGAGATCTTCCATCCACTGGTTCACTCCCAACATGGCCACAACATCCACGGATGGGCCAGGCCAACATCAGGAGCCTGAACTTTCCTCTGGGTCTCCCATGTGGATGGCAGGGGTCCAAGCATTTGGGATATCTTCTGATTTCCCAGACACATTAGCAGGGAGCTGGATTGAAAGTGGAGCAGCTTGAGTGGCTTTTGACGTGGAAAGCCTGGGCTTCAGCAGAAGTCAGCTTGTGAAGAGCCCTGGCAGCTCTGCCAGCCAAGAGTTGGATCACTGGAAATGAACCTGCCCTAGAGTCGAAGGACACCCAGGCCAGAGCCACAGATCTTGCTGGCTCTAAGCTGAAGAGCCCTTCACTTGGCTCAGCTTCCAAAGTGAACACCACTGCTGAGGGTATGGCCAAGTAGGGTCAATAACGTTGCAGGTAAAAGATGCCACCTGCCTTTACCTGGCCAGCTCTCCTCCCAGGCCAGCTAGGTACCTTCCCCAAGAAGTTCACACCTCCCTTAGGATGTGCCCCATGTGAAGAGATAGCTAAGTCTGAGCTCCCTAACTGACAAGGCCTTAAAGCCCAACAGATTATTATCAAGCCCCTTCTGTCAGTTTCTATTTGCCTCTCAATCAGAGTACTTAGTCGTATTTTAGGCAGGAGCTCTCTTAGGTTCTCCAATAATGACTCTGTCTTTTGTTCTAGACTCTATCTAGCCCATCTGGGGCCTCATTCCTTTACAATCATAGCCTCTATTCTAACATTAATAGCTCTACTCCAAACCTGTGTGTATTGATGGTCCTATCCCCCACTGAATGTTGTATGATTGTTCAGAATTTCTCCTCAAACCCCTCTACCTGCAAAAGTTGAATGGCCTTTCTCCTGGTCTTCTTTGGGATCAGCTTTAAACCACATCCATCAATCTTCACAAGGGTCCAGAGACCCCCGTCATTTCCTCTCCTTTATGAAATCCTCAAATTACCTGGTTAATGCCACTCTAAGGATCATTGGTTGCTATTCTCACCATGTCTTTTATACTATAGTGTCTGCTTAAGTGTATATAAAAGTTGATAATGGAATGAACCAAGGCCTTCAGCAACCAGGTGGTCAACTAAATATAGACATACTTAGCTCTCCACCCAGGAGACAGCAGCATGAGACGAGTACCTCGTCGCCCCAAGTCAGCAGGAAGTAGCTCTAAAGACAGATCAAAGTCCCTCTACCCCTCCTGAACTTTGG
This sequence comes from Lepus europaeus, assembly GCF_033115175.1. Lineage (NCBI taxonomy): Eukaryota > Metazoa > Chordata > Mammalia > Lagomorpha > Leporidae > Lepus > Lepus europaeus. The sequence continues at coordinate 23,085,606 of NC_084843.1, read as the reverse complement.
GGACTAATATAATCCCATATAACTCCTGCTTTATATAAAACAAAAGGTGGGAATGTTAGTAAAATGGTGCAGTCTTATCTATGGCACGATCTACACTCTGACACCATCCTAGGCTCTAGCTCCTGCCACCATTGCTGGAAGCCCGGTGGCCACATGGCCCAACCACCGGTGTCGGCCCCACCCCCATCCTAACGGGATTCGCCGCTCCTACTTCCCTGCCTGCCCCCCGGCGAAGTTTTAAAAGGACCTGTTCCTGAACCTGTGACTCTTTCTCTTCCTCTCCATCTCCTGATCTCTCTCTGTCTCTGTCTCACTCTCTCTCTCTTCTCTCTCTTACGCTCGCCTTCCTCCTCTTTTCCTTCTTCACCCCTTCCCTCTAGTATGTTGGGTTTCCCCCAAATAAACCCTTTCCCTTAAATTAAAAAAAAAAAAGTGGAGCAGCTGGGACTTGAACCTGCACCCATATGGGATGCTGGCACCACAGGTGGTGACTTAACCTTCTACACCACAGCGCAGGCCTGTGTAGTATCATTATACTCAAATCGCTCGAACAAATTGTTCTCACCATTATACAGAAAATTCTTTGGATTCTCTTACCCAGAGTTTAAGACACTATGCTTCTCTTCTGAAAGTAATGTCTTTAAAGGAATGTTTTGATTCTACTGTTAAGTTGCTAGTTTCATACACACACTATAATCCTGGACAGTTGATTTTCATGCATCATTCCAATCCTTCTCATCTTACAAAAGCTGGCTTTGGTATATTTGAGTTCTTTTTTTTAAAAAAAAGGAAAAAAAGGTTTATTGGGGCAGGCACTGTGGCATAGCAGTGAGCATGCAGTGCCAGGAGTCAGGATGAAACTTGCCTTTGGAGGAAAGCAGAAGCCAGTGACTGGGACGGGCCCCAGGAATTCCAGTGGTGTATTGTCTGCAGATCTGTATGATGGTTGCATGGATGTATTCACCGTGTGATAATTCATTGATCCATATACTGATAATGTATGGGCTTGATTTTTGTGTGTACATTAGATTTCCATTGAAAATGCGATTTCAAAAATTCACAGAAATACCTCCAATGAATTAAATCAGAATCTCAAGTGGTGCAGCCTAAGCATTGGTCCTTTTCCAAAGCACAGAAGACTGGTTCTATTTCATTTGCTTCCCTGCCTTCTGTCATCCTGTGCAGTGATTTGTACCTGGGAGGCTGACAACTGAGAACTTCACTGGGGATGGGCATTTGGCCAACTGATGAGCATGCACACATCCCATATCAGAATGCATGAGTTGGGGGCCGGCTCCGTGGCGCAGTAGGTTAATCCTCCTCCTGCAAGCACCAGCATCCCATATGGGCGCCTGTTCTAGTTCTGGCTGCTCCTCTTCCAATCCAGCTCTCTGGTATGGCCTGGGAAAGCAGTAGAAGATGGCCCAAGTCCTTGGGCCCCTGCACCCACCTGGAAGACCAGGAAGAAGCACCTGGCTACTGGCTTCAGATCGGCACAGCTCCAGCAGTTGGGACCATCTGGGGAGTGAACCAGCAGATGTACAACCTCTCTCTCTGTCTCTCTCTCTCTCACTGTCTGTAACTCTACCTCTCAAATAAATAAATAAAAACAAAACAAACAAAAAAAGAACAAAAAAAAACCAAAAAACGAATACATGAGTTGGAATCCCAGCTTTGCTTCCAATTCCAGCTTCTTGTCAATGCTCACCCAGGCAAGCAGTGGGGGACGGTTCAACTATTTGAGTTCCTGCTAGCCACTTGGGAGTCAGATAGAATCCTGGGCTCCTAGGTTTGGCCTGTCTCAGCCCCAGCTGTTGTTGGTATTTAAGTAGTTAACCAGTGGATGAAAGAGATGGACGATCTCTGCCTCTCTGCCTCTACGTGTGCATATGTGTTTCAAATACAATTTTTTAAAAAGATTGAAAGTAAAAACTGCATCACTCTGGTTCCTTCAGTCTCTGCTTTTCCATTGGTTTTGGTCGACGAGGGGTGATAAGAGAAGAAGGAGAGGGATCTACCACCGTGTTCTCTGCCTGCCTGGTCATGCCTATGAGAAAGGCATTGTCTCCTTAGGTGGATGCTGCTATAGCTGTGACTTTCACTGGGCTTCCGCTGCATAATTTCCATTTTTTCTCGGAGTACTAATGGCATCTGAGGAGTCCATCTCTGGGTTAAAAATCTGTGTGTGACTTTTCAGCCCTGAGCACCAGCAATTACAAAGGCTTGGAGCCATTGGCTTTGCAGGGAAAGATGCCCCCCCTACCTGCCAGGGTAGCACAGTCTCTGATGGGAGCTGCAGCCACGCACACAAGCCCTCTGGCCAGTCATACTCTGACACCTTTGCATTCCCAGCCCTGGAGCCTTCACTCTGGTTATTATCTGAGGCCTTGGGCAGATGCGGCCAGACACCTTTGCCAGACCTACTTGTGCGGAAAGGACAGGGAAACCCTGAGGGCATTTTCCCACTCTGATCGACTCTAGACACTTTCCTGCTAGGACCCTTTCCCTTCACCACGCTTCCCCGCTTCCTTCAACCCCCTGCTCACAGTCCCTTCAACAGAGAGAAGACCCCCACATCTGTGCTCGTCCGCCTGACCGCAGCTTTCATCGAGAAAATGGAACATGGGAGGTTGAAGATTCTCTGGTTTCATTTTCTTGCTTTTATCATTCCAGAAGTAATTAAAGGCTTACATTTTTTTTTTTCATTTTCAGTTTATTGCTTGAACTGTATACTCTGATCCCTGGCAGCTCAGCTCTCCCTCTTCCAGCTCAGCTGAGTTTCTGATGGGATTTTGCTACTGGTAGTACTCTTTGGTGACTCCCATAATCCTACTCATGCCTCTAAAGACTAACTGTCAGATTCTCTGCAGTTGTTCATGTTAAGTTTGCCACGTGTTCTTGGAAGCATAACTGATACACTACTGACATAGCTCTAATATGCAAATAGTTTGAACAGTATTATGTTGGCATTATAAGCCACTAGAGGGAATAATCACTAGACCCTTCTGTTAGTTTCTTAATGCTACTGTATAACAAAATGCAACAAACAAGATGACTTAAATAACAGTGTTGTGGTGTAGCAGGTGTAAGCCTCTACCTGCAGTGCCAGCATCTCACATGGGCGCTGGTTCTTGTCCTGGCTGCTCTACTTCCAATCCAGCTCTCTGCTAATGCACCTGGGAAACAGAGCAAGATGGCCCAAATGCTTGGGCCCCTGTACCCACATGGAAGACCTGGGTGAAGCTCTGGTTCCCGATTTTGGCCTGGCCCCAATCTGGCTGTTGTGGCTATGTGGAGAATGAACCAGCAGATGGAAGATTTCTCTCTGATTATGCCTCCCTCTCTGAAACTCTACCTTTCAAATAAATAAATAAATCTCTAAAGAAGTAAGCCATCGATTTATTATTTCACAGTTCTGAAGACTAGAAGTCCATAATTCTAGGAGTCAACAGAGCTACATTGCCTCTGAAGGTGCTAAGCAACAGATCTGATCCCTGCCCAGCCATTCTCTGAGTTTCTGGTAGGTCCTTGGCTTGTAATAGCCTAATTGCAATTCTCACATGATGTTCTTGAGTGTGTCTAATTTCCTCTTTTTTCAAGAAACCAGTTATATTGCATCAGGAGCCCACTTTACTCCATAAAGGCCTCATTATAGGTAATTACAAGTGCAAGGACACCACTTTGAACAAGGTCACATTCTGAGGTGTGGAGTATAAGACTTCAACATGCAAATTTTTTTACAACATATTTAACCCAAACCAACCTTGTACGAAAAGAATTTAGAATGCACTGTAGGTATTGTTTTGTGTTTATTGCTATTTTATATATTTTTATTTGGGAGTTGGCCCTCCCACATTCTCAGTAGATATGATTCAGGTGTTGACAACACAGGAACATGTTCTGGTTAATCAGAATATTCCAAAAATGACCACCTTGTGTATTGGTTCAGGACTGGACAAGTAAGCCATGAGATGCCACTGAGAATAATCCCCTTATACTTTGCCTGAAGCTATCAGACTAAAAGTCTTTGAGAATTATGCAAGCCTAGAGTTATCAGTGCCCTGTTTTAATAGAACCCGCGTAACAAGAAAACAATCCTGGAAATAGACAGGAGAGCTGGAATGATACATGCAATGGTGATAGCATTTGAGTTCTTTTGTAGTGAGCTGTCTCTTTCTTTCACAGCTAAGAAAGCCAATAGAAATCCTCTGGTTGTAAGCTAAACCAAGTTCTGTTGTATGCACAGGGAAGTCCTGATATACATACCCCATGTGATACAAATAGGTTTAGATTTTAGGGCACTGGCTCTCAAAATTTGGCAAACATTTGAATCACCTGGAAGACTCAACAAAGCACAGATTGCTGGCCTTCATTCTCAGGGTATCTCACTCAGTAGGTGTGCAGCTTTCACTTTTCATCTCTAACAAGTTCACAGGTGATTCTGAAGGGGCTGCTTTTGCTGGTCTGGACCTCACACTTTGAAAACCACTATTTGATACAGTTCATCTGAATGACAGTTTGATGGTTGAAATAATCCTAGCAAGCAGAACTGAGAATGATACTACTTTCGTTAGTTTTATCAATTGTAAAATTACAACTGATTCAATAAAAATGTTATTTGGTTTCTGGCATCTTGTAAGTGTTTCTCTATTTCAGTGATGTCCAAAATCAAGCCATGTCCAGGCTCCAGGGCTTCATCTAATTTCCATGTAAATGAGTAGAACTGTGGGTTGTTTTCTCAATATCAGAAATCATTCACACACATCTTTGAGAGCAGTACTTCATAGCTACTAGACTGATGAAATTTCTATGGCAGAACGCAGGCTGTAACAAATCCCTTAAGGCTAAAAAAATATTATTACCTAGGATCATCAACAACAACACAGACTGAATTGACATGCTGCCTGCTAGTGTAGGATGGATCCCTACTGACACCAGGCACTCACCTATGACCTATCTATGTGAAATAATTCCTACAGGGATGTTCATCGGGATAGTAACCTCCCATCAACCTTAATAAGGTCAAAGTGCTTGGTCAGTCAGGAACACATTTCTGGATTCAAAGTGTGCTGGCTCTCGGGGACAGGAGAGGAGAAACTATAAATGGGAAAACCCAGAGTCTCATGGCCTCAGTGTTCAGGGGCACGGTCTAAGGGTCTAAGTTCTAACGGACATAAATATTGGAAACCTAGGAATCTAGAGATCTAGGCTTCACTGCCGGATTTGGCAATACATGAAATGGTATCTAATTTATCTGAGCTTACATGACAAAAAATGGCTTGGACTTCTTGAACTCTATACTTTATTCAGGTCCCTGTCTTCTTCCTATTTACAGTTTTGATACAACTGGAGAGATGACATTTTGACTTGGAATTCTATTAGATAAATGGAATGCAGGTGGGAGGGTTCAGAGAAAACCAAACCAGCTTTAGATCCAGACAGAACTGGCTATGAATCCTGGCTCTGCCACAGCACAGCAGTAGAGCCTGTGACGAATTTACTAAATCACTTTGAGTTACAAATTTCTCATCAGTAAAACTGAAGTGAAAATACTTACCTTGAGGGTTCTTTGAGGATTAGAGATAATATATGCAAAGCGCCATGCATCAGTTCTCAATCAAGAGTGGCATAAATTGCTTGATGTTTAAAGAATTTCTTAAAATAGGAGATTCTGGATGTTTAAAATAACAAGTAAAAATAAAGACCAGCAGTATCAGGGCCCAGACCAAAAGAGCTGTATTTCCGTGGTGTTTTTGCTCCCAGTGAAATATCGGATGTGTGTGGGTTTTGACCCACAGTGGCCCTTTGGCTTTGCTTCTGTCCTCCTTGAATTCCTTTACACATCAGCTCCACCTTCGAGCCTACTTTTCTCTTATGGCACCTGTCACGTGGCCCTATGCTTCCCAGCTTTGGACTTCGTCAAGGATTCTGATGCCTGCTTCTGGTTTATAATGTGCTTACTATATTCCTGAATGCTGCGCTCTGCCTTATTTCTGTGTGTTTTTACTGTCAAGAGTTATATAACCAATGTTTTTAACATAAATGAACTAAAACAAACAGTGGTTTTGAAGCTGATTCACTTCTCCATACCCCTACCAATGTAAAAGAGCAAAGCACTGCTATGACAGCAGCAACAGATTATAAGAATAATGAGGAAAATCAAAGCAACATGGACGGGGAGTTTTAAAAGCAAAGGCACTGGCACCAACACTCAACAGCATCCTGAACAACTCTCCATTTCTAAATTTAATGGTGAGAGACAGTGAGACAGCTCTCAGGGGAAAAGATCATCTCCTGTAACAAATAACAGGGGACTGGCATTCACACACCCTGGTAACCAAGACAAGGACAAATTCTGGAAAATAATTCGAAAGCTGGTAAGACTGTGAACATCTGAATATAACAGCCACTCTGGAATCACCAAACCTAATGTTGCATTCCTGATAGCTATAAACAAATTAGATTTATTCAGCAGGGCAGTCCAAATGTCTGAGCCATTCCTAAATCAGCCTAGAGGAAAGAGGATGATCTTAATGATGTATGACAAGACTTGCATTACAAAATAATTTCAATTACTGGGTGTGTTAAAAAGCCACTTTGCAGCTGTTAGAAAAATTTACAAATAGACTTTAAATACATCTAATGCAAAATAGGCCTTAATTTTCACATTCCAATTTTAATTTACCTTTAACCTGTAGAAAACAGTTGGGAAACAGATCCAAGGATAAGAGCAAGATGCTCTCAGGGAAATTGGGATGAAATGAAGCAGAGAAAGACTTCTTCCAACTTAAGGGATGTATCTTTATCAGAGTGCCAAATTGTACACAAAAGAAGATGCCTCATTATTTATGTGATTTCAAAGTACACCAAAATCCTGACTCAACTTAAAAAAAAAAAAAAAAACACCTCACTGTGCGAGCAACTAGAAGGTTGCCTTAATGACCCCGCTGGAGAATTCTCGAAGGTACATTAGATTGGTACTAGAGGTTGTCCTTGAGCTGGCCCCTGTGCAACCTTCAAAAGCTGAATGAAACTTTGCAGTACTCCCATGTGGCATGCATTTTCAGCACTGTACCACATATAAGCTGGATAATTTGAGAAAGTACATCACTCAAAACCTATACAGCTTGGGCCAAAAACTGGAAATAACGCCATATTATGTAATGTTTTGAAATTTCACAAGACTTCATTCTTAAAACTACTAACTTTGCAGCCAATGATAATAACGGCAGCTCCTATTATTAAGGAACATTCTCTTTCCCTATCACATTGTTTTCCAAAGGCACCAAGCTTTCATACTTTGCCTCAGGCCAAAGATTACTTCATCAATCCTCTCCCATTAGACATAGCCTATCTATTCTTTCATCTCCAATTCAAGTCCTCAGTTCTTCCAAAATCCTCCTATGGACACCACAAACCATAGTAATCTATCACATTCTGAACTATCAAAGTTAACCACATTCCTCACTTTCACACCTCAAAGCTGTTTCCTCACCCAACTGACTCACATCAGCAATCCTATCTTCTAGCAAAAATTGGGAATTTGGGATGACATGACTTGCTTTTGAAAATGCTCTTCTAACTTACTTCAGGAACGATGACAGGATATCCACCAAGCTGTGTACAAAGATATTTTCGAATAACATATTCATATTTGATAAGAATGCTTTAGATAGTTATTTTTTTCTGCTTGTATTTTTTTAAACTTTTATTTAATGAATATAAATTTCCAAAGTACAGCTTATGGATTACAATGGCTTCCCCCCCATAACTTCCCTCCAACCCACAGCCCTCCCCTTTCCCACTTCCTCTCCCCTTCCATTCACATCAAGATTCATTTTCAATTCTCTTTATATACATAAGCTCAGTTTAGTATATATTAAGTGAAGATTTCAACAGTTTGCAACCACATAGCAACACAAAGTGAAAAATACTGTTGGAGTACAAGTTATAGCATTAAATCACAATGTACAGCACATTAAGGACAGAGATTCTACATGATATTTTTTAAAAATTGATTAATTTTCTATGCAATTTCCAATTTAAAACCAAGTTTTTTTTTTCATTTTCAATTATCTTTATATACAGAAGATTGATTCAGTATATACTAAGTAAAGATTTAATCAGTTTGCACCCACACAGAAACACAAAGTGTAAAAATAATGTTTCAGTACTAGTTACAGCATTACTTCACATTGGACAACACATTAAGGACAGATCCCACATGGGATGTAAGTACACAGTGACTCCTGTTGCTGACTTAACAATTTGACACTCCTGTTCATGGCGTCAGTAATCTCCCTAGGCTCTAGTCATGAGTTGCCAAGGCTATGGAAGCCTTTAGGTTCGTGGACTTCGATCTTATTCCAACAGGGTCATAGTCAAAGTGATTTTAACCATGTCGTGTGCCACGTTCACAGAATCATGTGGCCAAACACAAATACAAATTGGAAACCAACGAAAATCATCATAAGCTATAGCAACAAAAAGCAGAATAGGGTGAACGTGGACGCTCGGATCCCGCATCAGAGTGCCTGGGTTCAAGTCTCAGTACCATGCCAGCCTCCTACTAATATGCTCCATGGGGAGGCAGCAGGTGATGGCTCAAGTGGTTGGGTTGCTGAAACCCATGTGAGAGACCTGAACTGTGTTTCTTGTTCCTGGCTTTGGCTTGGTCTAACCTTGGTTAGTGAAAGCTTTTAAGGAGTATACCAGAACATGAAAGAGCTCTCTCTCTCTCTGTATTTCACATATATAAATAACTAATTAATAAATAACTTTTAAAAGAAACACAAACAGCTTCTGGGCAATAGAAACAATACATGTTTCTGCTCCAGGTTAAAAATGACTAGTTGGTCAATATTTAAATATATTGCTTGGGAGAACCATAGTCCACACTGTACTGTTCCCTGTTCTGCAGACCAAGGACCTCCCCACATCATTCTGTGGTAAAGTTGGAATTGCTAAAGTCTATTACCTGGGCAGCTATTAGGGCCAACACAAGATGAAAGGATGAAGTATCAACCTAGGTCCAACCTTCCCACAAAAAGCACACATATAACACAGTTTGGAAGTTCATGGACAGTAAAGAGTAAAGATAATCTGCCAGCCCAGAAAATCTTTGTTTCCACAAAATATAAACTCCAAATCCTAAGAACTATAGTCACTGTGGAATCTCATCCCCACCCATTTTTTCCAAAAGCAGATTTATTCTACTCTTGTTAATTACATGCTGCCTCCAAAAATATTCAATTTAGTGTTCAGTTTGCACTCTGCTTTATTTTCTATTCCACTTTACCATTGTGTCTTAATTACTATAATTCAAATCAAATTAGATGTTTCTTGTCTATTTTAGAAAACAAAATAAAATAGACAAATTGATGCCTCACAAAATGTCAATGTCAATGAAAAACAGTAACAACAAATATTTATTGAGCACATACAGATATAAAACAGAAACTGCTCTGACTCAAGAGATAAGTGCTCTGCAGATGATAAAACTAGGCAACATGAACAAGAATGAATGGCCAAGAGAAACTTCTCTCAGAAAACAGTAAGAAAGTTGAAATGTGAATGACAAGAAGGGTGGCCCAGGAAAAGTGACAAAGACAGCATTTTTTAAATATAGGGCCAAAGACCCTGTGATGGAGTGTTTGTGTCCCCCTCAAAATTCCCATGTTGAAACCCTAAATCCAATGCAATAGCATTTAGAAGTGGGGCCTTTGGGTGGTACTTACATTTAGGTAAGTTCATGAAAGTCATGTACCCATGATGGAAGGTACCAGAGAACCTGTCCCCATCTCCTCTGTAAAGATACAGGAAGAACGTACCTGGCGAACAAGAAGAGTTCCATTACCAGATGCTGACACTACTAGCTCGTGGATCATGGGTTACCAAGACTTCAGAATTATGAGAAATAAATGTCCGTCCTTCAGTTGTGTAAGTTATAACAGACGTTTAAAAGTTTTGTAGTTTTCAAAATCATTGATGAAGATTCCCAAACCACATCTGTTGTCTGAAAGCATTTTTTCAAAGACACCAACTGGCTTAGAAAATTTACATGGAAACAAACCTAGTACCAACATTTCCTATACTCTAACATCTAAATTATTTCACACTCATAGTTCAATTGCAAAGAAGGTAAGGAGAGGTGAGTTAGAGATGGTTAAGCAAATTATGAGCAGAGAACTGGCTGATGTGTGAATGTCCTGCTAACACCTGGGCATCTTAGGGGAGATGGAAGGCTTGGAGCAATTAGCAAGGGTCTGGTCATAGCAACACGTGCATTTTGCATTTGTATATTTTGCCTGTGAAAACTGGAATTGGTTGCCTTCTAAATTCATTTCACTGTTAACTGAAATAAAAGTCTAAGATTCAAGCACAAACTTCTTAGATTTTAAAAAAGAAAATACATACATGGTCATACGTTACTTAATGATGGAGATTTGTTCTGAGAAATGTGTTCTCATGTTTCCTTGTTGTGCAAACATAATAGTGTTCATTCACAAACCAAGAATGCTGCAGTGCCATAGGTGATGTGATGTTACAGGACTACTGTTGTGTATGTACACTTTTGGTTGTTTATCCAAATGCTATGTGGCACGTAACTGCGTATCCCAAGCCATTTCACTACAAACACTTAATTTTACAAATGTTCATAATCTTCTCTATTTTTAAGTCTAAGTCAATAAGTAAAACTGTTACCAAGAACTGGATAAAAAATAATTTTTGTTATTCAATCTACCCAGTTGATGGTATTTTGTTACAGCATCCCAGGCTGACTAAGACAGATCCTGAAGCGTGAGCAGTGTGGGCAAGCTTCATGCGCTGACAACAGAAAGCAGACTGTACCTCTGTAGAGTTGTTTCATTATTCTTGATTCTAATATACTCAGAAAGGGGAAGTGAACCAAGATGGCAGCTGAGTGAGTTGGTCCAGTGAATGTCTCCCCACAGGGACATCAATTTGAACAGCTATTCACATATCCCATCACCTTCACAGGAGCTAAGGATGTAAGAGACCACAGTGCCTGGTTTAAGTGCAATAAGGAAAGTCTCACTGAAGAAGGCAGAAAGGAAAGTGTTGCTCACGTTTTCCCCTGGCCAGCTACAGATAGTACAGTAGACACCTTATCTCCCTCCTGGGAGAGAAGAATTAAGTTTAGATCTGTCTTGAAATCAAGAACTAGGACTTCCATGATTTAAAAAAAGGAACTGCATAGGGCTCCACATCCCTACGCCCAGGCAAGCACCTGCAGACTGAAGTTCTGGACCTTCCCTCACCACGTAGCCAGGGGATTGCTTCTACCACCCTTGCCAAAACTCCAACAGTCAGCAAAGCATAGGTTCAAGCTGCTAAGTGGTAGGGTAGGACATGGAATTTAAGACTTTGCCTTGAAGCAAAGTCTTAAATTTTTAAGTCGAAGTTAATAAGTAAAACTGTTACCAAGAACTGGATAAAAAATAATTTTTGTTATTCAATCTACCCAGTGATATGCAGCACCTGATAAATCTCACAGGCCTGTGTCCCCAGGTTAGTATTTGCTAATAGAGCTTTTAGACTTGACCCCGAATCAGGCAGAGACCTGTTCCCTATAGAGATGGACTGGTTTAGATGTGCTTCACAACCAGATGTCCATGGGCCTGATGTGCACCACTGAGATTGCGCAGGATCTATGAAGTAAGACCCAAGTTATTGTGAGACCTAGGTGTGACTCAGTTTAGTGACCCCATGGGCAGCCAAGGGAGTGCATCTATTACTCCCCTCCTCCAATAGTGGACAGCCAACAAGAACCCACAGGATTCTGTTTTGCAATTCAGTTTGGAGATGGCAAAACTCAACACTGGGCAAATCGTAGCAGTGCTCTCAACTCATCCTGGTGCCAAGTAGAGTCCCATAGCCCCAGTTGTAGACCATACTTATAACATAGACAGCATCACATGTGGATGGTTGCAGCAGCCTCAGGCTGTGAGTCCACCTCAGTATCAGAGAGCATATAGCAGTGAGGATTATGGTGCTAACCTCATGCTACACTAGCATCATTGGCTGTGAGCTTTGGGTATAATGAAGCATTGCAGCATCAATGGCCACAAGAGTAGACATCATCTGGACCTGCTCCAGCTCTCTCACCACCCCCCCCCAAAAAAAAGGCTCACAAAAATGTCTATCCCTTTTAAAATATTTTCTCAGTTCATTATGTAAAACACATCAACTGTGACTTTGTGATAAATCTAGGCTCAGCATATCCTCTAGGACTGAGAGAAAGACAACACACCAATAGGGAGCTTGTGGCAAATTTTTACTTATGGGGTCACCTAGTGCTCAATAGTGTCCACAAGTTCAGAAAAAATAAACAGACTGTTTAGAATTTCTGGAAGGATAGCCACAAACAAAACAAGATTACAATTAGTAGCCTCCAGTAAATGGATGGTATCATACAATAAACCAAGGAAAATTAATGTGAGATGAGTTCTAAGATTCGGTCAGAAGCCTGATCATGTAGCACTTTGTAAATCGAAACATGGAATTATATTAAAATCCCAGTTCCACTGGATTGTTTTATTTTCAGTATGGGGAGTCAAGTTATCTGCCTCAAGTTTTTAAAAGACTTAACGTGAGAGACATGAACATAGAGTTCTATTTTTAAAAAGTGAAAGTGAAATATTTGTTATTTCCAGGCAAAAGGATGGTGACTTAATGAGAGTAATAGTAGCAGAAATAGAGAAGTTGATGCAAATTTGAAAAGTTTGGGTAGTAGAGTCAAAAACAAGTTTGCTATCTTATTACAGTAAGAGAGAAGTTTAAAGTAAACAATTATTCTTAGATTGCTAACATAAGCAACTCGTTGGGAAGGTTTGCCATTTACTTGACTGGGAAAGAATACAGGAGGAACTGAATGAGAATGAGCAGCAGTCAAGATCTCGAGTTAGGATGTCTTACATTTGTGATGCTTATCAGGAATCCAGCCAATATGGTCAACAGATAGCTCATATATTGGTGGAGAGGTCACACTGTGAGCAATGAACGTGAAGACTCAAAGCAAGCATGAAGTATCTGTAGGCAACGGACTCAGTGTGTTCACCTAAGAGAAATGAGTATTTAGGAAAAGGAAAGGGGCCAGGACAGAGCCAAAGGGCAACACAACACTCACAAGCTGAATAGAAGAAGAACAGTTAGCAAAGTAGGCCAGGAATATGTGGCCCTAAGATGAGAAAAACCAGGCACGTGTGTATCACTGAGGCCAAGCGGAGAGAGTTTTAACAGTCATGAAATAAAGAGCAAATGATCAGTCATTAAGAAAGTTTGGGTAATGACAGAGAAATAATCATTGCATTAGCAGTGTGGACATCTTTGACAGTTCTGACACAAGGATGGCCTCAGTGGAGTGTCTGGGACAGAAGAGCAATTACAGTACATTGATAAGAGAAGGCAAGATGATTAAATGGAAAGAGTCACCATAGATCACACTTTAAATAATCTATTAGCACTGGAGAATAGAAAAATAGGGAATTAGCAGGACAAAGACCAGTAGAGTCAACAGACTATATTTTAAGATAAGAAATATTTAAATATGTTTTTACAATGATAGGAGAATTATCCGAGAGAGAAGAAAAAGCTGATGGTTCTGGGGAGAATGTATGTATAGCAGGTATGAGATGTCCTTGATCATGAGAAAATTAACTCAGGAACCCAAATGGAAGGGTTGGCCTTCTCCAAGAACAAGAACACATTCAGCCACTATAAAGAGGGATAGCCAAAACATCAACATAAATTCAAGTGGGATGGAAAAATGTGATATTGGAAAGCTGGGGAAGTACCTATCAATTGTTTCAATTTTCTCAATCAACTATGAGGGAAATTATAGCTAGGGGTTATGGACTGTTAGAATGGGGGAAGCTGGAGGAGCAATAATACGGTTGAATACAGTCATTTACATAAGTGAAATTATATATCTTTGGCATGTATTGTAGGATCACTGGAGAATATTGGACCTACATTTGAAATGTGGAATATATGTAAAGTAAACAAAATTTCCAAGTTTGATTATTATTAACAATCCTTGGCATTTTCAAGTAAACAGGAAAAAATTAATATTTTGAGTGAAATCTATTTGTGTAACATAGAGGTATTAACCATGAGCAACTAAAGAATGCCCACTGAAAAAAGGACAAAAAGATATAAACACTGGCTATGCTGATAAAGATACTGATAAAGGAACACTGAATATTTTAGAGCAGAGACTAAAAGGAAAAGTTGGACAGTACACATAGAATTTAATTTAGCCTTCCTCAACAGGTTTCCAGCAATATGCAAGATTGGCTAGTAACGTATTAGAGGGGAGTAAAGCTTTCATGCAATTCTTCCACTAAAGGACACTTGTACTAGCAGTCACAACTTTTACAAAGAAAATTTGCTCACAACTTACCTCCTACGATAACTCCCCTCCTGTTTAACCTAAATAATGGGTCAGGGAGGTCTGTTTACCCAAACAGTGCTCAACTCATGCCCATAGCTGATTCAGGTAGAGACAGGTATCTCTACAGTACCTTTCTTTAAACCTGCTTTGATGCTTTGGAGCTTTATCGTCCTTTATTTTCAAATTCTCTGAGACTTGACTCCACTATCCAATCTAAGATTCTGGGAAAAAGATCTTATAACCTAGTATCAAAGTCTACTCTGTGACCCAAGTATTTTGACAGTTTTTTGTTGCTTATAAAGCAAGAGAAAGATAGAGGATTCCCAATGCTTGATATGAATTTTGAGAGACCAATTCCAAGATGGCAGAATAGGGGAAGGACATACTGCTTTAGGCTAGGGGAAAATAGTTGCAAAAGAAGTGGAGAAAGTACATTCCCAGGGGAGAATTACAGACAAATCTGCAGTGGAAATTCTACAGAAGGAAGGGGGACACTTGGGTCCACATGAAAGGTATGGGCATGCAGCAATAAGCATGGCCCCAACACACAATCCCTGCAGCTAAGAGCTGGAGGAAGCACCAGCTTTGGAGAGATAAGAGAATATTGCAGCAGCCCATAACACAGTGATCTTGCTGGAGGGAGAGCCCGGCAGACTACACTGTTGTTGAGACTGGCCTGGAGCCCTAAGGAGGACAGGGTACTTGCCAAACCCAGCAAAAAAAGGTGGGGGGAGAGACACATTTCTCTCATCCCCCCACAATGGTACCTGGTAACTGGCTATGAGAGGGTGAAATTTAGATACCAGTATTGGCTGTGGCAGCTGTTGTGTTTGTACCCAGCAACTGGCAGGATAAGGCACCATACTGACACCAGTAGTAGCTGCAGGAGGTCTTGAATGTGCACCTGGCAACTGGTAGGGAAAAAGAGCCACTTGGACAAGAAGAGCAGCAATGACAGCTCCTGTGCAATTGTGTGGTCCAGGGATTTTACCAAAGGGGAAAATCTGTGTTCCCCACTGATTTTGAGTCTGGCAGGGAGGATTGACAGGGGTCAGGGCACCCATGTAGGACTGCGAGCTGACCCCAGCCTTTCAACATATCACAGGTTCCAGGACTCAAACCATCCAGGCTGAGAACCCACAGGCAGCTGGCTCTGGGACTGTCTCTACCTCTCCGTGGATAGGACAGGCTAGTGGGGCAAGGTGGATCCTCTGCATTGCATGACTGTGGGAGCCTTGTATGCTGAGACTGTAAGAACTCTATGACTATGCAATAGGACATAGGGGTTAGCTGCATTTCTGGACAATCAATGTGTGCAGCCAGTACCAGAGCCTCAGAGCTCCCTGATTACCTGGTGTACGTCATTACAAAGGGATTTGTGCTCACACTGAAGGCTACAAAGATCCTTTGTGTGGTTCATGCAGCAACACGGTGAGAGTTGCCCCCACTGTGGACTAACCCAGGGCATTGATCACCTTGGAAGAGAGGAAGTGAGGATGTGATTATGCCAACAAAGGTGATCTTCCTCTCTTCCCTGATGATAATAGAGGAGAACTGTGATACTCGATTTGACTGTCACCCTGGGTATGCACCCCACACTAGAGCACTGACCAGAGCTCCCTGGCTACAGCCAGCACATCCCCTGGGTATTCACTGAAAGAGCAGATACTCCACTAAGCCAAAGTGGCATAGTTCAAAGATAAAAGCCATCAGAGGGGAAAACCAACAAGTATTTTCATAAACGCCTAAAAATAAACACAGGATTTTAAGAAACATGAATAAGGACAACAGCAGGACTCCTTCAAAGAACACAACACTTCAATATTAGAATTTAAAGATGAAGATATTGATGAAATGTCTGAAAAGAAATTAAAAAGAATAATAGAATTATTCAGAAGCAATGAGAAGCAAATTCACAAATTAAAGAAATAAATACATGAAATGGAAGAAAAGTTTTCACATGAGATGGAGATTACAAAGAGAAATCAAACTGAAATATTACAAATGAAAAATTCAGGGGCTGGCACTGCGGCATAGCAGGTAAAGCCACTGTCTGCAGTGCCGGCATCCCATATGGGTGGCAGTTCAAGTCCCAGCTGCTCCACTTCTGATCCAGCTCTCTGCTGTGGCCTGGGAAAGCAGTGGAGGATGGGCCAAATCCTTGGGCCCCTGTACCCATTAAGGAAACCCTGAAGAAACTCCAGGCTCCTGTCTTTGGATCAGCACAGCACCAGCTGTTGTGGCCTATCAAAGAGTGAACCAGAGGATGGAAGACTCTCTCTCTCTCTCTTCTCTCTCTGTGTAACTCAGACTTTCAAATAAATAAATAATTCTTTAAAATAAAAAAAATGAAAAATTCAACATGTCAAAAAATATAGCGAAAGGTTTAACAACAGATTTGGTGGGGCAGGAGAAATTATATTTGAGCTAGAAGACAAATCTTTGGAAATTTCTCAGATCAAGAAAGAACAGAACAGAATGAGAAAAGGAGGGAGGGAGGGAGGAGTTAAGAAGAGGAAGGAAGGAACGAAGGAAGGAAGGAAGGAAGGGGGAGGAAGAGAAAGGAAGGAAGAGGGAGGAAGAGAAGAAGGAAGAAAGGAGGGAGGGAGGAAGAGAAGGGAGGAAGGGAAGAGAGGGAAGGAAGGAAGGAAGGAAGGAAGGAAGGAAGGAAGGAAGGAAGGAAGGAAAGGGAAGAGAAGAGAAGAGAAGAGAAGAGAAGAGAAGAGAAGAGAAGAGAAGAGAAAAGAAAAGAAAAGAAAAGAAAAGAAAAGAAAAGAAAAGAAAAGAAAAGAAAAGAAAAGAAAGGTTAGAAAAATTAAAAACAGTTTTGGAGATTTCTCGTATACTATCAAACAACCCAACATACAGGTCTTACAAGTTCCTGAAGTGGCCAAAGAATGAATGGATTAGAAGGTCTATTCAATGAAGTAATTACAGAAAACTTCCCTAATTTGAAGAAAGAACGAGATATCCAAGTACAGAAGCACATAGAACTCCTAATAACACATGACCAGAAAATATCTTAACTGCAACACACTGTAGTCAAACTTTCAACTGTAAATCATTAAGATTCTAAAATGTGCATGAGAGAAATACCAGATTGCTTGCAGAAGATCACCAATTAGACTCACAGCTTATTTCTCATCAGAAACCCTACAGGCTAGGAGAGAATGGAGAGATATAGTCAAAATCTCAAAAGAAAAAAACTCCCCAGAATACAGTACCTTGCAAACCTCTCATTTATGAAGTAAGGCGAAATAAGACCTTCCATAAGAAACAGAAATTGAAAGAATTTGTCACCATTCACCCTGCCTTAAAAAAGATGCTTAAAGACGTGATATACACAGGAAAACAGAAAGATAGTCAACATTATGAAAGAACGTGAAGGCAGAAAATCTCCCAGTAAAAGTACAAAGGAAATCTGAAACCAACAATATGAATATTTATGGAAAAATGGCAGAGCCAAGTCATCACTTATAAATAGTAACATTGAGTGTAAATGTCCTAAATTCCCCAATTAAAATATACAGACTGGCCGAATGGATTAAAAAACAAAACTTATCTATTTGTTGCCTATAAGAAATACACCTCACCAACAAAGATACATGGAAACTGAAAGTTAAAGGATGAAAAAAGATATTCCATGTTAGTAGAGGGCAAAAATGAGCAGACACAGGCATTGTAATAACAAAATAGACTTTAACACAAAAACTGTTAAAGAGACAAAGAATTGTACTATATAATGATTAAGGGATCAATTCATCAGAAAGATGTGATTATAATAAATGTATGTGCATCCAATGCTGGGGTACCTGGCTATTTCAACAAATGTCAATGCTTCTTAAGGGGATCTAGGGGACTTCGATACTGCACTTTTATCAATGGATGGATCAACCAGAAAGAAAATCAACAGTAAAACAATGGAGCTAATCGACACTATGGACCAAATGGATCTAATGGATATATACAGAACTTTTCACCTCACAGTTGTAGAATACACATTCTTTTCATAAGTATATGGAACTTTCTCTAGAACAGACCATATGCTAGGCCATATACCAAGTATCAACAAATTCAAAAAAACTGAAATCATGCTATGCATCTTTTCTGACCACAATGGACTGAAGCTGAAAATTAACAACTCAAGCTTTTGAGTTTAGTAAAAATTAAAAATATCTTATCTCAAAAAATAAAGAGAGAGTGGGGCTGGAGCCATGGCTCACTTGGTTAATCCTCTTCCTGCAGTGACAGCATCCCATACGGGCGCCTGGTCCTAGTCCTGGTTGCTCCTCTTCCAGTCCAGCTCTCTGCTGTGGCCCGAGAAGGCAGTGGAGGATAGTCCAAGTGCTTGGGCCCTGCACCTGCATGGGAGACCAGGAAGAAGCACCTGACTCCTGGCTTCGGAAAGGCGCAGTGCTGGCTGTAGTAGCCATTTGGGGAGTGAACCAATGGAAGGAAGACCTTTCTCTCTGTCTCTCTCTCTCTCTCACTGTCTGTAACTCTACCTGTAAAATTAATAAAAAAAAATAGAGAGAAGGGGGAATCATTATATTCTTAGAATTGCGTCTACGAACATTGAATCTGTTATCTTTATATTTATATCATATTAACATGAAAATTGATGAGAAAACATAAATGAAAACCAGAGAGGAAAAAAAGACAAATAACCCTGCTGAACTGACACCTTACCCTGTTGCCTTAAATATGAATGATTATTGTAATTAGTGGAGGTTAATCAAGGTAAACAACACATCTGAATAATGCTATTTTATCTATATTTCTATCAATCTAAGTACATTACAAGTGGCACTATAAATGAATATCATGATGAACCCTGCCACCATGGAAGAGCAATGAGGAAAAAAAGAAGCAAAGTTAGTATTATTGCTGCCAATATCCACTATTAAGTGAAACTTACTCTCTGATGTCAGTGTTGGTGCCTTGAAGAATGCACAAGGATACACGATATTTTCACTACCTTGTGTCCAATCCACACAGCAGCCAGCTTCCCAAGCAAGAACAAAAGACTAAGCAAGTCTTGGGAAAACCCCAGAACATGTTTCTGGGAAACAGGCTTACTTTTTTAAGCACTGCCAACTCTTCATCTTTGGGGACAATGTGTACTATGCGCCTACAGGAACATTGGAAATCCTGCTTTACTTAGCCCAGTTTATTTATCACTTGGAAAATTTAGCTAGTTCATTGCTAATATCCATTTGTGCTTTTATAACATATTAATATCAACACAGATGTACAATTTTATTAGAGTTGAGAATGAAACTATTAACTGTCTAAGTCAGAATTGCTACATGTGAAAGCCATCATAGTAAACTTTTCAATCAAGAATTGGCATTAAACTGAAAGCAGAGAAGTAATTGTATATTTTAACTGACTTAGTGCTTGTTATGATCCTGCAGAAATAGCCAGTTTCATCTCTTAGTCAATTTAAAAATCTATACAAACAAATGAGTAATGAATGTGAAGGACACTGTTTTGATTCAAGTTAATTTGATAAACATTTATTGAGTGTGCTGATTCCTGCAATAGGGATTGACTAAGACATGGGCCCAAACTTTAAGGTGTTTGCAACCTCACAGAGAGAGCATTTTATAAGAGCAAACTAATAAAATATTGGGAGGAATTCAAATAATAAATTAATCTATTTGTGTGGATATATACTTTTCAGCTGAAATAAAATAATGTTAAAGTGTTGGTGGATAATGGCAGAGAAGGTGGAGGTCCTAGTTAGGTTAGTCACATAAGGATTCTCCAAGGAGGTGACACTTTTGAAAGATGACAATAAAATGAAAGAGATGAGACGTGTCCTGAGCTGCTGACTGGGTGCATCCTGCTGAGAGGACACTGGAACCCATCAAGAAGCCAGCATGTCTGAAAGGATGTGAATGAGAATGAGACTGGAGGGGATGCGATCAGAGGTAACTCAGGACACCTGAGAGGGAGCACTGTTCAGTCACTGAAGGGGTCTCATTCTGAGTGTCTCAGGAGATCACTGAACAGTTCTGAGCAGGTAAGTGACATGATCCGATCTGTGTTTTCACCCTGGCTGCCCTTGGAGAACTGACACGAGGAAAGCTACAGCAGGAACAGATTAGCGATTAGCATAGCGGTCCAGCTCAGAGAAAATGTCAGCTTACATTTGGTTGGTGACAGAAGTGTTTAGATCAGGGATATGTTTTGAAAATAAAGATTACAAAGAATGTATTGATTAAATATAAGGAATGAAGGAGAGTGAAGGATAGAAGAAAACTTTATTTCTTATTTGAACAATTCTTTGTAAAGTGATTCTCTCAACTGTACAGGAGGGAATTTGTAAGATAATTGTTAAGCACTGTTTATGTGGGATGTACTAGTAGTTGTGCTTTGGGTATGTTACTACTGAAATGCCAACTAGACGTTCAGTAGAAGATGTCAAGAATGCAACTGGAATTTCACATATGGTATTTAAGACAGAGGTCAGGATAGAGATGAAACTGGAGAATCACCAGCAAATGTATGGTGTTCAAAGCCATGAGATAGAATAAATGACCTAGAGAGTAAGAATAGAAAGAAAATAAAAAATAGCATGTAATGTAGGAAAATTCACAAGATATTTCTAAGGCAGAGCTAGTTTCAAATGACTATGAATCCTGTTTTAGATAAAATGGAATGGTGACCTATGAGGTTTAAGAATACTAGAACTGGCTGGTGCCGCGGCTCAATAGGCTAATCCTCCGCCTAGCGGCGCCGGCACACCGGGTTCTAGTCCCAGTCGTGGCGCCAGATTCTGTCCCGGTTGCCCCTCTTCCAGGCCAGCTCTCCACTATGGCCCGGGAGTGCAGTGGAGGATGGCCCAAGTGCTTGGGCCCTGCACCTGCTTGGGAGACCAGGATAAGCACCTGGCTCCTGGCTTTGGATCAGCGCGGTGCGCCGGCCACAGCGTGCCAGCCACGGCAGCCATTGGAGGGTGAACCAACGGCAAAAGGAAGACCTTTCTCTCTGTCTCTCTCACTCACTGTCCACTCTGGCTGTCACAAAAAAAAAAAAAGAATACTAGAACTAATGGAAGGTGCGTACATATACAAACTCCCACATTTGCAAATACATACAGATACATATGCCAAAAATTCCCCATGATATCATCAACACAAAAGCACTTTTTATTATTGTATGTTGTCTTTTTTTCACATACCTTTATCTTTATTTTTGGAGTACTATAATACTTTACACAACTTAGTTACTCAGATATGCATTATAATCATATGGTAGGCAACTGAAATGTGACCTCCAGCGAGTGAGGGACTTAAGTGAAGTAATAACCCAAGAATATAATTTCCATGCCATGGAAGGAACCACAAAGAACACAATAATGCTATGTTGAATGAAATAGTGAATGAAGACATGTATTCTATACCAAGTTTCCAAGTCAGAATTATATTTATGGATCACTAGGTGATAAAAGGTAAACAATTTTCCTATGCTTATTCCAGCTCCTTAGGAAAATTATCAGGAAAGCTCTGCCTTCTTCATTGGGCAATTGAACCTCAAAGTCAAAGAAAGCTACACATTTTCCACCAGGCTCCCTGTGATGCAATTCATTTAAACAAAAATAGCACTAAATTGCAAATTCTCCAATTTGCTGTTGTTTGAACCTGAAAATTCAAAAATTAATCCCAGTGTTAACCAATCAAAAATGATGAGACTGTATTTCCTTGTTGTTTTCAGGGAAACCATTCTGTAAAAAGAATAAACCAGAAAATCCTGGGAGTAAAGGAGGAAGACTCTCTCACATCACCCTGCCAACAAATTTCTAGTTTACCCACCAGCTGATTCTATTTCTTTCTCTTATTTCTGCAGAAGAATAAGCAGGACAGCCAAACTCCCCTTACCAATAATGGTTTAATGATATCTGCCATTTGACAAGCATGCACAATGTGCGTGGCTTCTAATAGACTTGATACAGCAGCTCCTTTATCCATATGGCAGCAGTACAATAATGGTAAAGTAGCATTATACGCACTTGTGCACCTTCATATAGACACGATCATAAAAGATGACCATTAAAGAACTGGTAATTGTACCAAGATCCCTCTGATCACCAAAGATCCCAGAGACTTCCTCAAGTTGAAACTGGAACTCTGTAATGTAAAGGCATGGCCCAGCCTCATGTCTGCCTTTCTTAATCCAAAGTGTCCTTGCCTGTCCTCTATGAAAACTGAAGGAGAGACACAGTTGATCCTACAAAGTTTTAGTGACAGGACTCAAGAAGTCATTTGCTTCTCCAGTAGATAACAACTTTGATGGCCAGTATTGTCCAGAAAAGTTTGGGAGAATTCCAGGTCTGGGCAGAATGTAACTGCCACCTTCATGTTAACTCCCAGACCAGCTAGAACCCATCTGGCCATCATAAATTCCCTAAAGAGTACAGCATCATTGACCAATCAAAGAAAGATCAGGGGCAGCAATGGCCAACCAGGAAGTTGGACATGAGCTGATCATGCATCTTTCAGCCCCACTTTCAACACATAAGAACCCCCACCCCTAATGTCTCAGGGAGCATGGGAAATAAGTGATAGCTGCCTGGCTCTTTGCTCTGCACTTTGCAATGAATACCTACTTTCTTCCAACATCCTATTGTCAGAGATGGGCTTTTGTGCACATTGGGTGAGTAGACCCAGTTTGGAGGTTCTACAGCAACACCTCTAACTAGCTTTGGGAGTTACTTGGTGACCATTGGCAGAGGAAATGATATTGTATAGTGTGGGTGGTCCTCAATGTAAATGTCAGATAGTAAAATTCTCTGAACTTCTCATGGCTCATATGCAAATGCTGAGATAGTAATTTTTTCTTTCAGTACTATTATGAGGATTAACTTTAAAATGTATGCTAAATCATGGATTGTGACTGGTATAACTGTATTCTAATACCCTTGAAAATTTGCATTCTATTTGTAGTCTCTGTCCTTTGTACTGTATTTCCTGAAAAAAAAAAAAAAGACAAAAATACAAAGGTATGTGAATGAATAGTACATGGTAGGCAATCCTACAAAATGACTGCTCCATTTGCCTTGGAATCAACAAAACAGACCTGGTGGATTTTGTCTTTACCTTGGAGAAAAGAGATAATTAAGAAAGCTAAGAGATTTCACTGTTTTAGCTCTAAAAGATCAAGCTTCCTGAAGCAGTTATTGCTTTGTGCCCAGCCTATTGCATATATTCTAAGAAAACCACAGTGTCTCACAATAGGGGACACCAACCCATTCCAGTCTCAAGCACTTTCTAGACAGCAGATTAACATGCCTGGCACATAGCCACCCTTAACATCACTTACGGTAAGTTGTGCTTTTACGGGGGTAAATTAAATGAGACTCTCATGGGAGCTCTATTTTAGTCAAGGGTATGCCATGAGTCATGGGAATACTTAGAGAAATTCATGATACTTCCACTGAGTGATGTCATCCCGTTTTAGTAACAGATAATTGTCTTAAGGAATCCAGAGTAGAAAGACTATGTTTCATGTCTGTGTAAGAATGGATACAAACAAAAAGAATGAGAATCACGGAAGGCAATGGTAATACTCAACTCCCTTCCCAGCTGCACCAAACCTCGGATTCGCTATTAGTCTCCTACTAATAAGAGAATCTTAGAGATACCTACCTAATATAGCCAAATATGCAGTGAATCAGGATGTTAACGAACATAAAGAAAGGGGCTTAACATACATAACCTACTGGGAGACCTGCAGTGCACAAAGGAAGTAACAGAAAAAGTCAAAACCTACGGAGGCTAACATTGTTGGCATGGTCTTAGTAACTTGGACTATGGGAATAGGCAGACCCGAGTTTGAGTTCAGCTCTGACTTTGCTAGTTGAGACAAAATGGGCAAGTGGTTCTCAGCTGAAAACACAGTAACTTGAATATGCACTTAATATACCTAAGCTATCAAACAGCATAGTTTAGCCTAGTTTATCTTAAACATAATGCAAGAATTCTTATAGTAGCCTACAGTTAAGCAAACATCTAAAACAAAGCCTATTTTATACTAAAGCCATAAAAAATCTCATTAATTTATTAAATATTTACTGAAAGTGCAAAATAGAACGGTTGTAACTGAATATTTTTAAATCATGGTAAAGTTAATATAAGTTAAATTATTGTAAATTACAGACTTCTGTAATTTCTGTTCTAAGCTTTGGTTTCCTCATCTGTAAAGGGGAATAGTAGCAATATCTACTGTATGTGTAGAAAGTTTAAAGTAAGAATGCAAGCATGATACTCACTTATTTAAAAATTAATAAATATTGGTGGGTGGTGCTATTATGTAGTACTCAAGAAGATTTATTAACTTGATTTAGGAATTTGGCTAACTACATGGAATTCTCTCAAAACTCTTGAAATAAATGCACTTATTATCCTCCTGTAAGTTTCAAAGAGGAAGTAATTTGAACTGAAACCAAGACAATGGTTGTATAGCTGGCTCTTAAGAGCTACAGCAGTAGAAATGGCAATAGTAGCCACAGAACTGCAGGGCTACAGTAGCATATTAAAAGAAATTAATTCTGCTTAAATTAAAGCACTCAATAGCTCATTTATTCATAAAATGTTAAGTGAGTACTTCTCAGTTATTCTGAGAGATTTAGAAAGCTGGCAATGGATTACAAAAAGCCTGAAAGTGTGTACTCCTCACACTGGAGTTTGAATTCCAAATAGACTCATGCTATGCAATATAGGGAATGTTGTTTAAAACCTCTCAACTGCAATTTCTCCTTTGGTGAAACTAACTTCATAGGACTGCCACAGAAATTAAATTAAAGATTATCACATAACATGCGTAACCCATCATAGAGCATTTGAAAAACATCAGAATTGCTATCTTCTGACCTTTGATACAGTTGGGTGAATTTTTATTTGTATATAAAAAGCTTTTTCTAAAGTTCAAGGGGCTGGCGTCTTGGTGTAGCAGGTAAAGCTGCCGCCTATGGGCACCAGCATCTCATATGGGCACCAGTTTGGGTCTCACTACTCCACTTACATTCCAGCTCCCTACTGATGGCCTGGGAAAGCAGCGTCAGATGGCCCAAGTACTTGGGTCCAGCACCCGTGTGGGATCCCCAGAAGAAGCTCCTGGCTCCTGGCTTCAGATCAGCCCAGCTCCAGCCATTACAGCCATTGAGGAGTGAACCAGCAGGTGGAAGATCTCTCTCTCTCTCTCCCCCCTTCCCCACCCTCTCTCTATCTCTCTAACTCTGCCTTTCAAATAAATAAATGAACGTTTAAAAAAAAAAGTTCAGTGTCACTAAAACACAATATAGGTAATATCAGATCCCTTTCTTCTTTCTTTTTCTCATTCCTTCCTACCTTCCCTCTTTCTCATATGTACTATGCAGTGTATAATCCTCCTTAACAAAAAAAGGAACCAAGCAATGTATGATATACTGACACACACAGTTTTCCAGAAGGAGAGATCACTTCATGCTGAAGTGATAGCTGAAGAGACAGCTCCCACAGAAGATGAAATGTGACACAGTCCTCAAGGAGCATCCAAGTACAGAATAATAATCTACGAAGGGCTACAGGGAAGAAGCCAGGTATTAAAGCTAGAATGTGTGAGACAATTGATCCCAGTAAAGTACATCACTCAATAACCTTTTCATGGAGAAAGGCCATTGTAATGATTTCCCCCTAATCACCCCATGGAAACTTTCCCTTAACAATACTTTCCAGTAACACACAATGCATAAATGAGAGATAAAGCTGCAATAAACAAATAGAAAGGAGATTCAAAGATCTTCTCATTGGCTTGCCTTATGTTCCTGGGCTTCCAAAGTGATCACTTAACATTCTGGGGAAGAAATAGAAAATAAAGAAGAACGAAAACTTCAAGAAAATGGAAAGTTAAAAAATTCAGCTGGGAACAGCCTAAAGGGAATTTGGAATATAATCAGTCCTCTGTATCCTCAGGTTCTGCATCCACAAATTCAACCAAATATGGGTAGAAAATATTTTTAAAAAGATTCTGCCAATATCAAACATAAACAGACATTGTTGCATTGTTTTTCCCTAAACAATGTGTTAAACAAAACTATTTCAGAGTTTTTCACAATTCTGAAATAATTGTGCAATTACTCATATTCACAATGTATTATGTATTGGAAATAATCTTGAGGTGATTTCTAAAGCTTTTTAAAAAAGGTTTATTTTTATTTATTTCAGAAGCAGAGTTAGAAAGCTAGAGAGAGAGGCAGAGAGGGAGAAAGATCTTCCACCTGCTGTTTCACTCCTCAAATGGCCACAGTGGGTTGGTCTGGGCCAGGCTGAAGCCAGGAGCCTGGAACTTCTTCCAGGTCTCCTACATGCGTGCAGGGGCCCAAGGACTTGGCCATCTTCCCCTTCTTTCCCAGGCACATTAGCACAGTGGTGGAGTAGCTGAGTCTGAAACCGGTACCCATAAGGGATGCTGGCGTCGCAGGCCCCAGGGGTGATTTGAAGTGATATGAGAGGGTATGTGTAAGTCAGATACAAATAGTGTGCCATTGGCATATGACACTTGAACATCTTCAGATTTTAGTATCGACACGGGTTCCTGGAAGTAAACCCCTGTAGATACTGAGGAACAAATGGATAAGCCTGAATGAGCCTATCCACGGTGGAAGCTGAATGAGGAATTGGAGCAGTGAAATAATGCAATGAAAGTTACGTGAGGAAAATTCACCTGACCCAGATTGAGAGTCTGCTTTGGGATTCTAAAATATTCCCTGGCACGTGATGGTTAAATATTTATAACTACAGTCTATTTACAGTGCGCTTCAAAGATTCAGCACAGAAACAGGATGGCCCAGGTCGTAATAAATAACTAGCCATGAACTTACATAAAGCTGAGTGGCCCTCTACAAAAGAGAAGGAAATGGAGTTCTATTATCTTCTGTCAACTTCAGAAATTTAAAACTTTGTATAGGAAATCAAACACATGAAACCTTTCTTCCACAGTGATTTCTTCGTATCTGTAACAAAATCAACCTACATTTGCTGTTTATATCTTTACCTATAATCCAGAATTCCAAACA
Source organism: Lepus europaeus (assembly GCF_033115175.1). Classification (NCBI taxonomy): domain Eukaryota; kingdom Metazoa; phylum Chordata; class Mammalia; order Lagomorpha; family Leporidae; genus Lepus; species Lepus europaeus. The sequence continues at coordinate 23,058,130 of NC_084843.1, read as the reverse complement.
TATGCCAAATTTCACTCGGTAAATTTGTATCTGATTTGACTCAAAACATGTCTCGCTCACTGAACAATCTCAGTATTTTGTGGCCTGAGGTTAATGGTGCTGACTGACTCACATCTTAAGGAATGCTCCCAAATAAAACCTCTGAGTTGTTTTCTCAATTTCTCATTTCTATTCTTCATGTGAACCATATTGGAGGTAAAAATAACATTCCCCAAGATACAGACACCGTAATTTCTGAATATATGAACCTACATAGCAAAGGATTAAGCTAAAGATCTTGAGACAGGAGACTGGATGGCTGGATGAGCCCAACATAATTGCAAGAGTCCTTATAAAATAACAGGAAAAGAAAAGATGGAGGACAAGACATGTTGGTAAAATATGTCATCAGAGAGTCCTTGTGAGAAAGGCTCTACCGGTCATCACTGGGTTTCAAGACTCAAAGAAGGTGAGCAGTCTCTAGAAGCCGAAAAAAGCAGGGAAACTGACTCCTTTCTGGAGCCTGCAGAAGGAACACAGCCCTTGCAACACTCATTGTACTCCAGTAAAGCCCATTTCCTTCTTCTGACCTTTAGAATTGTCAGATAATAAATCTGTGTTGCTTGAAGGCACCAAGTTTATCGAGATTTCTTGCTGCCACAGTGGGAAACTAGTAGGGAGCAATCCCAGTGACTTGCACATTAGTAAACTGTAGAGAAAATCTTGATGGTCAGGGGCTCACTGACCCATTCAGAGTTCCTTCTCAGAACTCCCTCTACTGACCTCCTTGCATCTCTTAAAATTTCCCAGTGACTCCTTATGCCCTCACATTTTCAAATTATGCTGAAAAGCATTACTCTAAGGTACTAATCAGTTGTATATTCACAGAAAGTTAATGATCATTTGAAGATCTAAGTTTCATCTTCTGCATAATAGGACCAAATGAAACAACATTTCCCAGGTTTAGGGGATGGAGGGGAGGAGGAAGAATTAGATTTAAACAAGAATTGTGCCCTTCAAAATGCTCACTCACTGAAAAAATTTGTTTCCAGGAAGAACAACAACTACTCTGTACTAGGCATTTGGTTACCATCTTCAGATAAATAACGGAGACATGGCCTCTACCTCAAGGAGCTCATAGTCCCCCACACGGTGGAGGCTCAGTGAATATCAGCTCTGCCGTGTTGATGTACAGAAAGCTCTTAGTAACGATGTGCAGTCAGTTTCTTTAATGTCAGCATACTGTAATTGTCAGGAAATATTTCCCAGCATTGTTGATCAGAATGTTAAGCTAATAAAGACAAACAGGGCCACTAAATACTTTTAAAAAAGGATTAGGTATATTATTTATTCTCAAAGGTGGCATACACATGCATATTTGCCCCTAACTATACTTAACACATGTGACCAATTATTGGACATTTGCTACAGTATGGTCTGTGTCACAGGCCAGTTGATATAAATCCTTGCATGTTGTAGCATACGATGAATTACCTCTCCTGGTCTCTGATATTATGAAGAGCCATGAATGTATAATCATTTCAGCAAAGCACAAACTAATGATCTGGGGCAGCTGATCCTCTACATCAAATGTAGCAAGTGCAAGTTTCTAAGCAAAGAATAAATTCCTTATTTTACTTTTGATTTGTTTTGATGTCTGTGTTTCCCCAGCAACAGCATCGCGCGTTCTTTAGAAGCTGCCAAAGGAAAATGGGAATACAAATAGAGTGGGATGCTGTCATTTAAGTAAATCACACCAGCCTTGAAACCCAGGGAAGGTGGCAAGACAAGCTGGACTTTCTTGAAGACAAGATTAAAGTGCAGTTCGGGGAAAAGTCACTGAAATGAATACTTCCTATTCGAAGGCAACATATATTTATGGAAAATGAAATCTTGGTTAAAACATTTTTGAATCATGTCTAAGTGTTCCCTATAAAGTAGAAAGATTTTACTTGATTTACTTGGTTCAATTTCTAGGCTTTTTCGCCTCTGTGCTAATGGCAAACTATCAATCAACAAGGCTGTAATCAGATTTTACAGAAGGCCACCAGCATCATTTTCAATCATTTAAACTTTGCCAGCCTGCCTTCCTTCTTTATGAATCACAGAGATTAATGGGAAAGGACTTTTAAATGCATTTTAGAAAAATTAGCAAATTATGATTTTTTCTTTTAACTAACAGCTCATTATTTTACCAGGCATTAGGCATAGTCTCTGTTATAGCTGCTAACAACTTTATTGCTCTGAGGAAGAAAAATAGTAAGCACATCCTATACTTGACCTTGGGATGGCTCTTGGGACAGTTAACATATGCAATCAAAAAAGAAAGCTTGAGAAAGGTGTCTTTGTGGATATTCATCCCACACAAACCCCTGATCCCTAGATATTTTCTTGGGTAGATATCTCCCAAATAGTCTTTGGCTCCCTCATCAACACAATGAAGTATCACAAGAATTTTTTTCTTTGCTCTACTGAAATTCTTCATAGCCTTTTCTGTCTCCAAACTTGTTTCCAGAGAGGGTGTTGGCCTTGCAGTTGGGCCACCATTTGGGATGTCTGCCTCCCATAGCAAAGAGCCTGGGTTCAGGTCCTGGCTGGGCTACCTGATTCCACCTTCCTGTTCATGCAGACCCTGGGAGGCGTGGGGTGATTCATAAAGTTGGGTCCCTGATGCGAATGTGGGAGACCTGGATTTGTTTCCTGGCTTTAGCCTGGTAGAGGCCTTTGGCAGGTGAGTCAGTGAGTGGGACTTCTGTCCACCTCTGCCTCTCAAACTGAACAACAACAAAAAAATAATTTAAGGGTGCTAAGGCACAGAAGGTTAAGCCACCATCTGCAGTGCCAACTTCCATAGAGGCACCCGTTCAAGTCCCAGCTGCTCCACTTTTTTTTTTTTAAGATTTATTTATATATTTGAAAAGCAGAGTTACAGAGAGGCAGAGGCAGAAGCAGAGAGAGAAAGAGAGGTCTTCCATCCACTGGTTCACTCCCCAAATGGCCACAATGTCTGGAGCTGAGCCTATCCTAAGCCAGGAGCCAGCAGATTCTTCTGGGTCTCCCACATGGGTACAGAGGCCTAAGCACCTGGGCCATCTTCTACTGCTTTCCCAGGCCATCGCAGAGAGCTGGGTTGGAGGTGGGGCAGCTGAAAATCAAACCGATGCTCATACAGGTTGCTGGTACTGCCACCGGAAGCTTTACTTTTATGCCACAGCACTGGCCCCAGCTATCCCACTTCTGATCTGGCTCCCTGCTAATGTGTCTGAAAAAGCAGCAGAGGATGGCCCAAGTGCTTGGGGCCCTGCATGCACATAGGAGACCCAGATGAAGTTCCTGGCTCCTAGTTTTGTCCTGATATAGCCCCATACAAAGGGGTTTTCACTCTGTTTTACCAATTGGATGGGTACACGGATGGTTTCTTCAATTTATTTATATTCTTTAAAGATTTATTTTATTTATTTGAAAGACAGAGTTACAGAGAGAGGTAAAGACAGAGAGAGAGGTCTTCTATCCACAGGTTCACTCCCCAGATGGCTGCAGCAGCTGGAGCTGCGCCAATCCGAAGCCAGAAGCCAGGAGCTTCTTCCTGGTCTCCCAGGTGGGTGCATGGGCCCAAGGACTTGGGCCATCTTCCACTGCTTTCTCAGGCCATAGCAGAGAGCTGGATTGGAAGAGGAGCAGTTACGGGACTAGAACCAGTGCCCCATATGGGATGCCAGCACTTTAGGCCAGGGCTTTAATCCTCTGTGCCACAGTGCTTGTCCTATAGTTTGTGTTTTAATTTCTACTAATGCGAATAAGTCACATTCTACCAATTTCTTGATCATGTGGATAATCACATCTGTCAACACTCAGTGTGTATAGTTTTTTCGCAAAACTACACACTTTTTTACTTATTTATTTATTTATTTGAGAGGCAGAGTTACAGACAGACAGAGGCAAAGACAGAGAAAATGGACTTCCAATGGCTGGTTCACTCCCCAAACATCTGCAACAGCTGGAGCCGGGCCAATCCAAAGCCAGGAGTCAGGAGTTTCTTCCAGGCCTCACACGTAGGTGCAGGGACCCAAGCCCTTGGGTCAAATTTCACTGCTTTCCCAGGCCATTAGCAGAGAGCTAGATCAGTAGAGGAGCAGTCAGGACACAAATGGTGCCCATATGGGATGCCGGCACTGCAGGTGGAGGCCCAGCCTACTATGCAACAGAAACAATCACCTCAGTGTATATTTTAATACTTTTTAGAACCATATCTAAATTTTCTATCTTGTCATTGTATATCATAAACTATTAATAGTAAATATTGTGAAGGCAGTATTAATAATTCCAATATATGGGTCTCCTATGTGCCTGATTCTATTGACTATGGCTTTGTCTTCATTTTCAGTAAAATCTTGTCTTCCTGTGTGCATGATTAGTTTTTGTTGAGAACATTTTGTATGAAAAATTTGAAGCGTAATCTGTCTCTGGATGAGATAATTTAATTTATTTATTTGGATAGCTGAGACACAGATGATTGTCTTAATCCTATTAGGGTCTAATGATTCAAAGTTCAGCTTCAGTCTTCAGAAAAATTTCAGTTTCCAGTTTGCATTTGTTCCAAGAACATGGCACATTAGAATTCCAAGCCTAGGTCATTTGTTATGGCTTTTCCACAATGGTGGGCCAAGAATTTCAGTATTTTATTCTCCTAAATATAATAAGATTATTTTAGGCTTCCTATCACTTTTACTTTAAAAACAGCAGAAATAACTAACTTCCAGAAATAATTCTATGTGCAAAAGCAGCCCCATACATCAAGCTTTTGTCTTGGAATTCTCTCCTCTTCCGGCTACTGGCCCAGCAAATTATCAATGATTTTAGTAACTTTCTTATTCCCTCAAGGGTTTCATTGTTAATATTTAATTTTATACTTGTTTTGGTAGGAGAGTTTACTGGAAACAGAATAATCATCAGAAAATAAAATCATTTTGTAAGAAAAACCTATTCATTTTCTTGACCTTTTTCTATCGCATTACCTGCTTTTTAAAAATGAATATGTAAATACTATTTGCATAATATAATTTTAATGAATCAGTATCTGCTAATGTACTTTATATTTCAAAAACAAGAAAGCTTTGCTCCTACTTTTTAACAAAAAAATTTAATGATAATTTGCGAATATTATACCAACTGCTAAAAATATTGTGAGCACAAAGCTCATTGTCCTCAACCTCATGAAACTTAAAATCTAATGAGACAGACAAAAGTGCAAAGCTATTTCCCTAAATATTCAACATAGAATTGCACCTCACTTAGAGGAGTAAAGGAAACCTCTGAAGAAGAGGTTAACTTAAAGAGAAATAAAAATAAATAGGAGTTATTTAGGCAACAAAGTAAAATGTAAATAAAAAGCCTTAGATGAACAAGCAACACAGTGGGTTTCAGAATTTAAACAAAGAGCAGTATGGCCAGGAAGAGTGTGGTACTAGATGAACTGTTCATGGGCATAGGAGGGACATGATTTGCATTCTTGTAGGCCGAGTGTGTTACTTACATTCTATAACTTAACAGCTTAAACCAATAAGCATCTCGTATCTCGCAGTTTCTGTTGATGAGGAATCTAGAACTGGGTGAGCTTGGTGACTTCAGTTCACGGTATCTCAGGAGGTAGCTGTCAAGGTGTCATCCAAGCTGCAGACCTCCGAAGGCTTGAATGGGGTTAGAGCATCCACTAACAAGGTGGCTTTCACATTTCTCACAATGTCATGAGAAGTCCAAGTGTGGGCACAGTTGTAGAAACAGAAAAAATGCTTCCTTACTACCAATGCCACTATAGTTCCACTGTTTTGATAAATCCTTCCACCTCTAAGTTGTTAGAATATGGAAGTCCCTTCCTCCAAGAATATCTCTAAAAATCCTTCCTATATGAAGAGAAAAATTCATATCTCTTATTCATATGGTAGCCAGCTGATTCCTTTCCCACACCTGCCTTCCTATGAATTATATCCTCCCTGCATTTGTAGAGCTGTCATCTGAAATACTATCTCTTGAGGGCCATAACTTTACCTTATTATCAAAATTTCTTCAGAAGACCTGGATAAACCTCATGTACTTGTACATGAGAGGTATTTATTATTTTTTTTCCAGTTTCAAGAAGTTTCTCAAAGAGCATTTTAAATTTGGTATTAGAATGAAGTGTGCCATTTAAAAATTAACTTTCTTGCACAGATGTATCATGTGTCCCTGTTCTGAAGCAATACTATATAAGCATAAAATCATCTTCATTGAATTCTATCAGACGTATATAGAATTCGATCTGGAACACTACAGAAACTTCTGGCTCTTTTGTGGCAGGAGTACATCATGTGTTAGGGCCAATACACTTATGACTCAAAGGAATGCTCTGAATCATCCGGAGTTCACAAGTTGTTAAAGATTTCAGAGAAGAAGTAAGTTGTAGGCAAAATTCAATATAAGGGTTAGTATGCAGGAGACCATCTAAGACATTGATGGTCTCCAATGCACATTTGTTTTAAAGATAAATCTAATGTATTACAAATAGAAATCCAATGCTTTTAGGAGAATAGATGCTGACAATCTAAAACTAAATGGAACAAAGCACCTTCAATAAATTCCTCAGTCAATGATCATTACTCTTTCATTTTATCATCATATTCCCAGAAATATCCTAGAATTTAACTGATGGAACAGCAGGATCCGCTGCTATCAGAATAAGAGCAGCAAGAACCTAATCTTAGGAGTCCATTATTCACCTGAATAAAATTATGAGTTGTTCAATATCCAAACTTGACCTTGAACTCAAAACTAGTTATTTGATGAAATTTAAAAGAAAATACTGGGGCCGGTGCTGTGGCATAGTGGGTAAAGCTGCTGCCTGCAGTGCAGTCATCCCACATGGGCACCAGTTTGAGTCCCAGCTGCTCCACTTCCAAGCCAGCTCTCTACTGTGGCCTGGGAGAGCAGTGGAGGATGGCTCAAGTCCTTGTGTCCCTGCACCCATGTGGGAGACTCCGAGGAAGCTCCTGGCTCCTGGCTTCGGATCAGCTCAGCTCTGGCCATTGTGGCCAGCTGGGGAGTGAACCATCAGATGGAAGACTCTCTCTCTCTCTCTCTCTCTCTCTCACTCTCACTTTCTCCCTCTCTCTCTACCTCTGCCTCTCTGTAACTCTGCCCTTCAAATAAATAACTAAATCTTTTTAAAAAGAAAAATAAAGAAAATACTAATCATAGCCTACTTCTCCAAATGTCTACTGTTTTAAAGCAAAAGAGAGAGAGAACATTGAAAACAATTTTAAAATACCATTTTGGTTTGAGTTTTCTACTTAGCAACATATTCTGAAAACTTGGCAAGGTCAACGAGAGAGCCTGGTCACAGGTTTCAGCACCAATGAAAGATCACTGCAAAACACAGCAAACACCGGAGTCAGGGAGAAGGTTTATTGTTGGGTGGGGGAAGCCTGACAGGCTGCCTCCCTGTACATGAGAGAACAGCAATTTCTTGTTCTACTCAATGCAAAAGAAAGTACAATTTGCAGAAGAATGGGTTAGCCATGCATTACTCTCCAGAGCGTGAAACCCATCTAAGATTTTTCAAAAATAATAACATGGCATGAATGGTTCTGCTCTAAAAGCCACTGAAGTAACTGAAGTATTTTCTCTATTACTTCTCATCTAAGCTTTACTGAAAAGTGGAATCTACAATTCATTCTTCCTCTGGTTTTGAGATGACTATTGACTAAAATTGAGTCTTAGGCCACAAAAAAACATATATGTGAGCCTCATTTATTAAGTTTATGGAAAGAAATTTAATTTAAAAAGTTCTATTCTTAATGAATACACTCATTCTTCAATATTAAAGAAAAGAGACCTGAGCCCTCACCGTGATTTTATTTCAAGCTCTGACTGATGATTCATTAACATAGAGAAATTTGTGCTAAGTCCTGGCCACACCCCAGGTATTGCTCTTCCTGTATTCTGGTGGGAAAAGACAAAAACAAAAAAACAGCTCATTTATCAGGTGGTAGAACATTAGAAGAAGAAAAACAGACAAAGAAACATAGCAAGTGTGGCATCATATGTATGCTATATATAAAGTCCTGAGGATGTAGCTCTCAAATAAGGATGCATCTCTTGAATAGAGTTAGAATAAAATGAGTAAGTGAATAATTTATAAGCCTGGAAGACTATTCTAGGAAAAGAAATCGGCAAAGGTCCTGAGGTAGGAGCGTGTTTAGCATGTTGGAGTAACCACAAAGGAGGCCACAGTAGATGAAGAGTCATGAATGAGAGGGCAAGTGGTAAGGGATGATACAGGAGGGCTGGTAGGGGTAAGATCATATAGGATGTCAGCTTTTACTCCAAATGGGAAGACAGAAACCACTTGAGAGTTCTGAACAGAGAGCCAACAAATTCAGGGGGTTCATAGGATAAAGGTATGAAATAGGGAAACATGTCAAGAGTCTTTTCCTACCATTTTTGTGCCCCGTGCAACTTTTTTCCTAACAAGAGGATTCCAAGATGGCAAAATAAGAAGGGAGCTTACTAGGCCGGTGCCACGGCTCAGTAGGCTAATCCTCCGCCTTGCGGCGCCGGCACACCGGGTTCTAGTCCCGGTCGGGGTGCTGGATTCTGTCCCGGTTGCCCCTCTTCCAGGCCAGCTCTCTGCTGTGGCCAGGGAGTGCAGTGGAGGATGGCCCAAGTCCTTGGGCCCTGCACCCCATGGGAGACCAGGAGAGGCACCTGGCTCCTGCCATCGGTGCGCTGGCCGCAGCGCGCCTACCGTGGCGGCCATTGGAGGGTGAACCAATGGCAAAAAGGAAGACCTTTCTCTCTGTCTCTCTCTCTCACTGTCCACTCTGCCTGTCAAAAAAAAAAAAAAATTAAAAAAAAAAAAAAAAAGAAGGGAGCTTACTGCCATAGTCTAGGGAAAGACAGTTAAGAAAAAGTGGAGTGCAAACTCAGGGAAGAGTTATGGAGAAAACTGCAAAGGAAACTCCACACAAATTAGAGGAATCCTGTGGATCTACTGGAAGGTGTGGACACGCATATCTTGGGACCCTAGCAGCTGAGATTCTCAGCACAAGCTTTGGAGAGTGAGGTGAGACCAGAATGCAACAGCCCAAACCACAGGCAATAAAGCTGCAGGAAGAGCTTGAAGTCCTGTGTGGGACAGTATGCCTTTCAACCTAGCAGGAAAAAAAAGTGGGCACATTTCTCTCTCCCTGACCACCCAGCACTGGCATCCTGTCCCTAGCCAAAGAGGTCAAGCACCACTCTGGATATACGCAACAGATGTGTCAGCTTGTGTCTGCATGCCTAGCAACCAGCTGAGAGGAGACACTTGAGCCTAGCTGGGAGCATTGACAGGGAGTTGTGACTGTGGGAGCTTTGTGTGCTGGGACTGTGGAAACACTGTGGCTGTGTGGAAGGACCTTCTACTTAATAGAGTATCTGCTCTTTCAATGAATACCCAGAGGCATGTGCTAGGTGTAGCCAGTGAACTCTGTTCAGCACTCTAGGGTAAGGAAAGTACTCAAGGTAACACCCAAGTTGGATGTGGTAAATCTTTAACACAAAAATTGTTAAGAGAGACAAAGAAGAACCAGCACCGTGGCTCACTAGGCTAATCCTCCACCTGCGGCCCCTGCACCCCAGGTTCTAGTTCTGGTTGGGGCACTGGATTCTGTCCCAGTTGATCCTCTTCCAGTCCAGCTCTCTGCTGTGACCCGGGAGTGCAGTGGAGGGTGGCCCAAGTGCTTGAGCCCTGCACCCACATGGGAGACCAGGAGGAAGCACCTGGCTCCTGGCTTCAGATCAGTGCAGCACGCTGGCCACAATGTGCTGGCCGTAGTGGCCACTTGGGGGGTGAACCAATGGAAAAAGGAAGACCTTTCTCTCTGTCTTTCTCTCTCTCACTGTCTAACTCTGCCTGTCCAAAAAAAAAAAAAAAAAGAGAGAGAGAGAGAGAGACAAAGAAGGATAATGATTAAGGGATCAGTTCAAGTGGAAAATGTGACTCTTATAAATGTATATGCACCTAATTACAGGGCACCTGACTATGTAAAAGAAATGTTAGTTGGTCTAAAGGGAGACAGAGAGTTCAATACAATAGTAATGGAGGACTTCAATATCCCACCTTCAGCAACGCACAGATCAACCAGAGAGAAAATCAACCAGGAAGCAACAGAGTTCATCAACACTATAAACCAAATGGACCTAACGGATATCTACAGAACTTTTCATCCTACAGCTGCAGAATACACATTCTTCTCACCAGTGCATGAAACATTCTCTAGGATAGGTCACATGGTAGGCCATAAAAAAAAGAAACTCTGTCATTTGCAACAAAATGGATGAAACTGGAAAACATCATACTTAGTGAAATAAGCCAGTCCCAAAAGGAAATACCATATATTCTCCCTGATCTGTGGTAATCAATACAGCACCTAAAAAGTAATCTATAGAAGTGAAATTGACATTTGGAGATGAGAAGACTTTGAACAGACTTTTTATCAATTGTTGAGGAACAGTTCTTTCTTTCATACTATTTGTTGAACTTTTAATAGAGTTAATTTTACATATATATATATAATTAATTGAAAATAGATTTAGTAAAAAAAAAAAAAACAAGAATGGGAATAAGAGAAGGAGGAGGAAGAAGAGTGGGAGGATGGGTTTGGTGGGAAGAATCAATATGTTCCTCAAGTTGTTTTTATGAAATGCATGAAGTTTGTATATCTTAAATGAAAAGTTTCTGAGAAAAAAATTAAAAAGAACAAAAAAAAATAAATATGTGGTGGCTTCCTGTGAAGGCTAGTGAGGATAAACTATTAAATATTCGCTGTTCTTACTGGGTTACACCTCCACCCTTTTAGCTCTGCTTGGGTCTTACATTATTATATATGAAGCTAAATAGAAAAGTTCTTTCTGGGATATGGGTGAAAGTCCGCCCATTCATTCAGAGGTATATTTACATGAGTCTTCCTACTGCTTTTTTCTCCCTCCCATCCTTTTAATCTACTGCAGCTTAAAAAGTGTTGGCTTCTCTTTAACAGACTTTTTGGTATGTATTAGCTGCAAGTATTTATCTGTTAACAGGAACAATGATACTTCTTCACTAACAGATTAGAAGATGAACAGGGGCGGGAGCTGTGGCACAGTAGGTTAAAGCCCCAGCCTACAGTGCCTGTTTGAGTCCCAATTGCTCCATTTCTGATCCAGCTCCCTGCTACTGCACCTAGGAAAGCATCAGAGGATGGCTCAAGTCCCTGGGCCTCTGCATCCATGGGGAGACCTGGAAGAAGCTCCTGGCTCCTGGCTTTGAATTGGCTCAGCTTCAGATGGTCCAGCCATTTAGAGAGTGAACCAGCAGATGGAAGACTTTTCTCTGTCTCTGTCTCTCTCTTTGACTCTGTCTTTCAAATAATTAAAAATAAATATTTAATAAAAGAAGTTTAACAATCAGGGTCCAGGCTTTGTTATTTACAAAATAAATCATTTTGGAGAAGTTTTTCTGAATATCAAATAACTATCTTGCTAATAATATAGTCAAGTGCCTACTTTTCCCTTTGTTGGGGCAAAAAGCCTGGGAATTAGCCTCTGAGAGGGAAAAGTACAAGGGAACATGATTTAAGAATAAAATTCATGCATTTCATTTGCTCAGTATTATTCCTGGAACAGCCATGATAAATGCCACATATTAAATCAATAAATGATGAATTATTCAACAGATGGTATGTACTAGTTCCCTCTTCCCTCTATAACAAATCACCACAGCTTCCTGATTTAAAATAACACAAACGTACTATCTTATAGAGTTCTAGAGATCTAAAGTCCATGGTCTCACCAGGCTAAAATCAAAAGTCTGTAAGCAGTATTCCTTGGCAATGTACTCAAAATCCATTTGCTTGTCTTCTCCAGCTTCTAAAATTGCCTAACTCCTCGGTTCATGACCCTTTACTGTTATCTTCAAAGAGCAAGCCTCTAGTTTCTGCTTCTGTGATAATACAACTTTCTCTGAATTCGATTCTCTTGCCCCCCTATAAGAACTCTTACCGTCATATTGGGCCCACTCAGATAATCCAGGATAATATTTCATTTATAAATCCTTAATGACATCTGCAACAATTCATTGGGTCATTATGAAAACATGTTCACAAGCGCAGGAGATTATGGCCTGGGCATCTTTGGGTAGCAATGATTCTGGTGTATCACATGAGCCTAAAGAAACTGCCATTTTAAAAATATATAAAATTATACCTAACTCTCACGTGATCACTCTCCCAGGGATCACACATGATCAAAACTTCAAAGATTAATTATGAGAAGATGGTTTATGAAATCTTTGTTCTAAAAAGGGACCTTACTAATTGTGACAGAGGGCCAGAAACAATACTCAGAGATAATGGAAGCAAAAATAAGATAAAAAAATTTACTGGATTCATCAAAGGTGACCTTTGAGAGTAAATTACAGACAAAATATCACATTAAAAAATAAAACAGAGGGCACAGTATTGTTGTCCACTGGGTTTAGCTGTGGCTTGTGACAGCAGTATTTTTTTTTAACTTTTATTTAATGAATATAAATTTCCAAAGTACAGTATATGGATTACAATGGCTCCCCCCCCATAACTTCCCTCCCACCCGCAACCCTCCCCTTTCCCACTCCCTCTCCCCTTCCATTTACATCAAGATTAATTTTCAATTCTCTTTATATACAGAAGATCAATTTAGTATATATTAAGTAAAGATTTAAACAGTTTGCACCCACACAGAAACACAAAGTGAAACATACTGTTTGAGTACTAGTTATAGCATTAAATCACAATGTATAGCACATTAAGGACAGAGATCCCACATGAGGAGCAAGTGCACAGTGACTCCTGTTGTTCACCCAACAAATTGACGCTCTAGTTTACGGCGCCAGTAACCACCCAAGGCTCCCGTCCTGAGTTGCCAAGGCTATGGAAGCCTTCTGAGTTCACTCAGCCCAGCTTCCAAAGTGACCACCACCGCTGAGGGGACGGCCAAGTAGGGTCAGCAACATTGCAGGCAGAACTATAAATTTCTTGTTAGAGATGCCACCTGCCTTTACCTGGCCAGCTCTCCTCCCAGGCCAGCTAAGTCATGAAAGTCAACAGAGTGCCTTCCCCCAGGAGGTTCACACCTCCCTTAGGATGTACCCCATGTGAAGAGATAGATAGGTCTGGGCCTCTTAACTTACAAAGCTTAAAGCCCACCAGATTATTATCAAGCCCCTTCTGTCAGGTTCTATTTGCCTCTCAATCAGAAAACTTAATTGTAGCTTAGACAGCACCTTTCTTAGCTCCTCTAATAATGACTCTGTCCTTTGTTTCTGACCCTGTCTAGCACACTAGGGCCTCATTTCTTTGTCATCATAACCTCTACTCTACCACCAATGGCTCTACTCCCAACCTGTGTGTACTGATGGTCCTCTTCCCCCACTTAATGCTGTATAATTGTTTAAAATTTCTCTACAGACAAACCCCTCTACCTACAAAAGATGAGTGACTTTTCTCCCAGTCTTGGCTGAAATCAGCTTTCCGGTCTGTTGGGTGTTCCCCAATAAACCCTTTCCCTTAAAAAAAAAAAAAGAGGGAGGTAGGGAGGTGCCTTTCTCTGAAGGGAAGAGAGAACTTCCACTTTGACTATGACCTTGTCTAAATATGATCAGAGTGACAGCAGTATTGTAATGTCAGAGCACTGATTCAAGTCCTGGCTGGCTGCTTCCAAAGCAGCTTTCTGCTAGCGCACCTGGGAAGGTAGCAGAAAATGGCCCAAGTGCTTGGGCTCCTGCCACACATGTGGCAGGACCAGAGCAAAGTTCTCAGATCCTGTTTACAGCCTGGTCCAAACAAAATTGTTGCGGCCATTTGGGGATGAACCAACAGATGGAAAATCTTTTTCTCTGTCAGTCTTTCAAATAAGCAAATAAATCTTTAAAAAAGGGGTGAGGGAAGAGGAGAAGGAGGAAGCAGAGGAAGAAGAGGAGGACAAGCATCTCATATCAGTAATCAGGAAACTAGAAAGCCTAGGAAAAAAACCAAAGCAAGCAGAGGTATGAAATAAAAAATACTAGACAGGAAATAAATGCAATAGGAAATAGAAAAGCTAGAGCAAATGAACATAACAGTTTTTTAAAAATTGGCAAATTTTTTAGCTTGACTAATGAAGAAAAAAAGATCAAATTAGTAAAATAAGAAATTAAAGAAGGGATAGTACTATGGTTCAGAGAGAAATAAAAAGGATTTTAAGGAATTCTAAGGAATCATTTTATGTCAAAATAAGATGACACTTGAAATGGACAAATTCTCAGAAATATACAAACATCTAAAACTTATTTTAAAAATTAAAATTCTGAATATATGTTTAATAAGATATTTAGTTAGTAATTAAAATTTCCATCCATACCATGAGGACACTGTTATGCTGATAGAAACACTGAATGAAGATTTTAAAAGAAAAACTAAAAATCAATATTCCTCATGAATACTGATTGTGTAAATTCTCGACAAAACATATTATACATGGGTTGTTCATCTATAAATTCAGCCAGCCACAGATCAAACTAGTTGGGGAAAAATAACATTTGTACTGAACTGTATGGCTTTTTTTCTTGTCATGGTTCCATAAATAACAGGATCTAACAACGATTTACAAATCATTTACATTGTAGTAAGTATTATAAGTAATCATATAGTAATCTCATTTACCAACATATGTTTAGTGTTCTAATCATGTGTATCACTGTTTTGAAAATTTTAATATTCATTTTCAAATTTAGATTTAGGTTACAATTGAGAAACAGTGACCCGCTGGTAAAATTATTCCTGAATTTCAAGATTATTTCTTTTATGTATAAGGAAAGCAGTTCTGTCAGGGGTTATAAGTGCTTCTATGAGTTTGGTAAAAATCAACCTAGATGCTAGTCCCAATAAAATTATTAGGGAAATTAATTTTTTTCTGTCTTTATATTATCTTTCAGCTTTAAGTGTATGAAGCTTTCTATAGTTGCTTCTCAGAGGATTACAAAAGATAAAATTCACAGTTTCATATTAAATATATAGAAAAGCATTGATTAAGTTGCACTTTTTCAGCGTGGCAAAACAGAAAAATATGATTGGACTGAGAAAGCAGTGAAGCAGTGTCTTTCTAACAACCAGGCAATCTGTATGCAGCAATGCACACTTTCTACTTTACCAACCGATGTGCTTAATTGAATTCTGCATTATGGGGAATACAACCTTCTTTCTAGCTACTGATTGGAATTATATTATATCATTGTCCTACTTTAAAGATCAAGACACCTGCTTTGAGTTCTAACAATCCAACAGTGAATAACAAGGAGAATGAATTATCAAGCCCCAGAAGCCCAGTTTCTGTAATGAAATCCTTTGTTACTTTTCAAAAGTGATCCTTGGAAAATGCAGAATGGGAAACAATACTTTCATTGATGAGAAATGAAGATTACTCTAACTTCCTTATGATGAAAATTTATGAGAACAAATAGCAGAAAGAGTAGCAGAATGTCAATGTGTTAGAGCAAAAGAAAGAACTCAACAGAAAAGCTGATTTTTCCCCCAAATTTAGTTTCTAGTAGATATGAGTCAAAGTTCTTTATTTTCTTGAGCTGCACTGTCAAGTCAGAAGAGTGTGATATTATTTCAGGTTTAAACTGTGTTTCTTTACTACCTGGTACAGAGAAGCAAATGTCAACTAGCATAAATTCTTAGTTTAAAAGCCCCCTAGGTGGTCTCTGTTCATATTACTTTTCTACGGTTGCATAAAATTATTTAGTAACTTCTAACAAAACACTTATTTTTTCAGTTTGTAGAGGTCATAAATCTAGATACAGCTTATTTCAGTCCTCTGCTTTAGGTGTCACAAGGCTACTGACTTCAAATGAAATGGGCTCATTTCTCATCTGATTGGTTGACTGATGGAAGAATCCATTTCTGAGCTCCTTCAGATGATTGTCAAATTCATCATGGTTCCATGACTGAGGATCCTAAGTCCTGTGTTAGTTGTCGACTTGAGGCCTAGAGGACACACACAATTCCTAGAGAGCCTTAGTTTCTTGCCACATGGGCTTCTCCAACATGGCTACTTACTTCATGAAGCCCACAGAGTCCCAGTCTGTTAAGATGGAATCTTACATAAAGTGATGCACAATGGGAGTAGCATCCCATCATTTTTGCCATGTAACATGATCAGAAGAGTGAAATCCCCCACTTTTACCATGTTTTATCGTTCTGACAACACTCAAGAGGAGAGGATCACACAAGGGTATGCACACTAGAAGACATGAAGCACCGGGAGTGGCCCAAGGTCTGCCCACCACACTGCTCTTTTGCTATTTCCATACTCAGAAAATCATAGCAAAGGCCTAAAAGATATAGATATAGATATAGATATGGATATATCATTGAGATATGGTCGACATTTTCTGGAACTCATTTTGTGCCGCAATAGTTAATGGGCATTTCTTTAGGAATATGACCACAATAACACCAAATTTGTGCAGAAATGCTGGGACTCTATAAGCAAGCTCCTCACCAATGCCTTATTGGTTATATCCAATACGCTACATCCAAAATCCTTGCAATAGGATTATAAATGCTAACCCTAAAGACACACCAGGTTAAAAGAGAACAGCCACAAGCTGCACTACCACCTGCCATGGCAGGAAGATTTACATGTCCTTATGCCTCTGTATTCTGAATGCAAAATTGCTTTGCTTTGAAAACTAGTAGCCTCAGCTTCTCCTGCCTTAAAGACCCAGTTAATCAAATGCCAAAATAAAACCAAAAAAAAGCCAAAGAAGAACCTTCCTTTCACATCCCTTGTTTTAGCTACAATATTCTGAGGATAAAAAAGCACACGCCTGGGATATCCTAGGGATGAATGGAACCATATCTGTCACCATATGTATCTATTAGGAGGCCGAAGTCCAGAAATCCCCTTAGGTGCATGGATAATGGGGGGGGGAGGGGGGGATGTTCTTCATTCTCTTTTATTTTGAGCGAATAAGTTGCACATCACATTCAGGTATGAAACTGATGATAGAATGATTCAAAAGCAAGTACTTGTTGTTGCTTTTGCCGTAGCGCTGAGGCACTTCCAAAGGCAGCTCTCAGTTTAGACAAAAGTGATAAATTCTTAGATAGGAAAGCATGAGGGAATAAAGGCACTTGTGAATCGAGAAGACAAGACGGTGCGGGTTGCCAGGAAACAGGCAATATGATCTGTAAGTATTTATTTTTACTTTTAATTCTTGAAATGACTTTCTCTGGTGACCTGTGTGAGGCATGATCAAAGATGTAGTTCCCCTACTACTTAATCCCATAGTTAGTTATCTTGGTAACATAAAGACGTTTTGAAGATTTTTTTAAAGTCCCTTTGCTTTTTGAGAACATAAACAGGATAATGGAATCGTGCTGCAACTACCTAACCACCCACTCCTACACAACCACACTCAGCAGCCTGCAGAATCCATCCCGATGGACATCTTCAGAAGAGACAAATGCTTAAAAACCAAGTGGGAAATAATCATAATCATTCTAGGAAAAAAAAAAAAAGGAAGTTACTGGCTTGGATGGTAGGGGAGCAGAGTAAAAGAAGGCAAAGAAAAAGCATGGGAAATGGCTTAGAGGCCAAAGGGATACATTGCTACTGACTACCATAGATGGAATTTTAAAAACATATCTTCCAGTTCCCCATTATGGCTGCACATTAGAATCACTTTAGAAGCTTTTCAAAAAATACTGATACCTGAACCTAATCCAGATTAATTATAACAGTATCTGTGCATGATTTAATATATGCCAGGATATTGTAATTTGAAGCAATGGTTTAGAACCTCTGCTGAAAGCCCCCAAAATAGCAGTTTTTATAAATACAAATGCCCTCTTCAGCAATAACCCTATTGTCTACACTTGCAAAATATGGGACACATCCACAAACCAGCATCAATCTTTTTGTGATAGTGCTCTAATTTTTTGGAAATCTCACAGTGCAACACTCTTGGCTGACCAATGGTCTATGGATAGGCTTTTAGATACCTCTGACTAGGCTACTGATTCCTGTTATTCACTCACCACCAGAAGTCTGAAATACAACATTGTGTCTCGGGAAAATTGCCCATTGTCCATTGTTCACTAGTGTTGCAAATACTTCCATTGCTTCTAGTTTGCAATTATGTATAAAATCAATTGATCAATCAAACTTGGGTCCTTTTCAACATTTTGTTAGCAGTTATTTATATGAGTTAGTGTTCAAGAGATTCAGAAAAGGGAAGAAATCCCATTTGGGCACCAGTTCAAGTCCCAGCTGCTCCACTTCTGATCAAGATCCCTGCTAATGCACCCGGGAAGAGGCTGAAGATGGCCTAAGTGCTTGGGCCCCTGCACCCCTGTGGGAGACCCAGAAGATCCTGGCTCCTGGCTTCAGATCTGCCCATCCCCAGCTGTTATAGCCATCTGGGGAGTGAATCAGCAGAGAAGCCATCTCTCTACATATAATTCTTTCAAATTAAAAAAAAAAAACTTTCTAAAAAAAGTATAATTTTCAAAATCACATAAACCAGCTTTAAAATGATTGTTTGCCAGTGAATATTTTCAGAGATTTTTATTCCACACACACATACAGAAATATATCTAAATAACAATGAATAACAAAGAGATGTGAAAGAAAACAAGATTGATGTCTGCTTTAGAAGAAATAACTAAGGCTCAATGATAAAAACAAAAATTCTTGTTTAAACTATTTCCATGATCTTAGTCAATGGATTATGAATTTGTTGATAAATCTGTTCTATAGATTTTAAGATTTTTGTTCAATGAAATGGATCAAAACAAGTCAAATCAAGCATTTTTCAGAGACTCACCTTCACCTTGCCCTCAGATATTATGGGAGCAATACATTCCTTTGTAGGCCTCTAAAATCATTTACGACATACGCTTCTGCAATATTGGTAGAAATTAAGCGTAAAACTCAGAATCTATTTGCAACATACTCTATACCATCTGTGACAACAGCTTTTCAGTTAAACCCCATAGTCACTCTTTCCTTTTTTCCCACACATATATTTCTAAAACTTCACAAAAAAACTTTTTCTGCTATAAACATTTAAAATGTATATAAAAAATAGGCCAGCGCCATGGCTTAACAGGCTAATCCTCCGTCTTGCGGCGCCGGCACACCAGGTTCTAGTCCCGGTTGGGGCGCCAGATTCTATCCCGGTTGCCCCTCTTCCAGGCCAGCTCTCTGCTATGGCCCAGGAAGGCAGTGGAGGATGGCCCAAGTCCTTGGGCCCTGCACCCACATGGGAGACCAGGAGAAGCACCTGGCTCCTGGCTTTGGATCGGCGAGATGCGCCGGCTACAGCGGCCATTGGAGGGTGAACCAACGACAAAAAGGAAGACCTTTCTCTCTGTCTCTCTCTCTCTCACTATCCACTCTGCCTGTCAAAAAAAAAAAATGTATATAAAAATAGAATGATGAATGTAACAGTCTCATAGTACACACTTAATTTCAACAATTATTAATATATAATCAATCTGTTTGTTCCATGTAAATTTTTACTTCCCCTTCCTCCTTACCATTGGAATATTTTAAAACATCCTAAGTACCAAATAATTTCCTTTGTGGATAGTTCAGTGTGCAACTCCTAAAAGAATACTTAAAAGACTCTTCATATCATGAAACCTAAAACCAGTCAGAATAACATCTAGTCATTATTTTAATTTTCTTGTTTTCTTTTTAAAGTTGATTTCCTTAAATCACAGTTCAGAGGTACCATAAATTCAGTTTAAATGTCTATTACTATAGTGCTTAAATGTTCTTAAATAAACTATTTTTGAACAGTTTTAGAAGCACAGGAATTTAGGGGAAATAGTACAAAAGGTCCCCATGTATGCTACACCCAATTTTACTCATTATAAACATCTTACTTTTTTGGTACATTTGTTAGAGTTAATGAATCAATATTAATACATTGCTTTAAGCCAGTGTCTCTATTCCAATTTCTTTGCATTTTTTCAATGCCTTTTTAGGCCTAAAATTCCATCCAAAGCACCCCATGATATCTAGTGACCCTATCTCCTTGGGTTACTCTTGGCTGTGCCAGCTTTACAGATCTTCCTTGCCACTGATGGCCTTCACAGCCTTGAGGAATAATAGTCCGCTATATTGTATTTTTCTATGGAGAACCGTCTAATATTTTTTCATAATTAGACTGGATTATGGATGTTTGGAAAAATACAACAGAGATAAATGAAAACAAGTGCCATTTTAACTACATAATATCCATCACTGGCTTCTCACTCCTAAGATTGACCTTGATCACCTTGCTGAAGATATGTTTGTCAGTTTCCTCCACCACTGTCACCATTTTTTGCCTCATTGCCCTCATTTGCACATTGCAAAATGTGCAGCCTAAATATAAGGTAAAATTTTTCTGAAAACAGATTAAAGTAATAATGCTAATGAAACTCAATGATACACAAAATAAAACAAATCTAAAATTTGATTAAATCTGGAAAACAATTTGTGATATAACATGAAATTTCAGCAAAGCTACAGACATAACAAAGATAACCAAATAGAAATCTTGGAGCTAAAAAATACAATTAACAAAACAAAAAAAATGCAAATTGAGAACTTTAATAACATCAAGATCAAGCAGGAGAAAGAGTCTGCAACTTGAAGTCATAAAATGACTATTCAGAGGGACAAATAAGAATGAAAAAGGAGTGAAGATAGTCTATATGTCTTAAAGAACATAATTAAGCAAATAAATATTCATCTTATGGTAATTCGAGAAAGAGAAAATGCACACTAAGTATCAGAAATCTTACTTAAAAAAGTAATTGCTGGGGACCAGTGCCAGCATCTCTCATGGACGCCGGATTGAGTCTCAGCTGTTCCACCTCCAATCCAGCTCTCTGCTATGGCCTGGGAAAGCAGTGGAAGATGGCTCAACTTCTTGGGCCCCTGTACCCATATGGGAGACCTGCAAGAAGCTCCTGGCTCCTGGCTTTGGATCAGCTCAGCTCTGGCCATTATGGTCATTTGGGAGTGCACCAGCAGATGGAAGACTCACTCTTAGGCTCTACTTCTTTCTGAAACTCTTTCAAATAAATAAAATAATTCTTGTAAAAAAAAAAAAGTAATTGCTAAAACCCTCCAAAAAGGAAACCTGTTGAAATGAAATGGACACTATGAGAAAGAGTGACTTGATCAGCCCTTGTCCTGACTGTTGATGTACAACTTAATACTTTATCCCTTTTAGTATTTTCTTTTTTTGTTCTACTTAATACTATTGGTTGAACTCTGTAATTAACACACAATTATTCTTATGTGTTTAAATTTAACTGAAAAGTGATCTCTGCTAAACATAAGAGTGGGAATAAGAGAGGGAGAAGATGTACAATTTGGGACATGCTCAAGCTGACTTGTCCCAAATGGTAGAGTT
This sequence comes from Lepus europaeus, assembly GCF_033115175.1. Lineage (NCBI taxonomy): Eukaryota > Metazoa > Chordata > Mammalia > Lagomorpha > Leporidae > Lepus > Lepus europaeus. The sequence goes on along the minus strand of NC_084843.1, from coordinate 23,036,658 downwards.
TGAAATGTGCCAGGGATTCCAATTCAATCCTATCAAGATGGCATGTACCAATGCCATCTCATTAGTCAAAGTGAACAATTTCAGTTGTTGCAGAAAAATAAACTTATCTTTTCCATTTTCCATGAACTTTTTGAAGTCCCTTCATATGTATTTGCAGAAATAAAAAAAAGGTTTTCAATAGAGAAATCAAAAACTTTCTGGAAGTAAATGAGGATAACAGCACAACATATCAAAACTTATGGGATACAGCAAAAGCAGTGTTAAGAGGAAAGTTTATAGCAATAGGTGCCTACATCAAGAAATTGGAAAGGCACCAAATAGATAAGCTTTCAATGCATCTCAAGGATCTAGAAAATCTGCAGCAAACCAGACCAAATCTAGTAGGAGAAGAGAAATAATTAAAATCAGAGAAGAAATCAACAGGATTGAATCCAAAAAACATTACAAAAAATCAGCCAAACAAGGAGCTGGTTTTCTGAAAAAATAAACAAAATTGACACCCCATTGGCCCAACTAACTAAAAAAAGAAGAGAAAAGGCCCAAATGAATAAAATCAGAGAAGAAAAAGGAAACGTAACAACAGACACCACAGAAATAAAAAGAATCATCAGAAATTACTAGAAGGACTTGTATACCAGCAAACAGGGAAATCTATCAGAAATGGATAGATTCCTGGACACATGCAACCTACCTAAATTGAACCAGGAAGACATAGAAAACCTAAACAGACCCATAACTGAGGCAGAAATTGAAACAGTTATAAAGGCCCTCCCAACAAAGAAAAGCCCAGGACCAGATGGATTCACTGCTGAATTCTACCAGATATTTAGAGAAGAACTCACTCCAATTCTTCTCAAATTATTCAAAACAATCAAAAAAGAGGGAATCCTCCCAACTTCTTTCTATGAAGCCAGCATCATCTTAATCCCTAAGCCACAAAAAGATGCAGCATTGAAAGAGAATTACAGACCAATATCCCTGATGAACATAGACGCAAAAATCCTCAATAAAATTCTGGCCAATAGAATGCAACAACACATCAGAAAGATCATCCACCCAGACCAAGTGGGATTTATCTCTGGTATGCAGAGATGGTTCAATGTTCGCAAACCAACCAATGTGATATACCTCATCCATATTATTTTATGGCTTGATAATATTCTTTATTTTTGTCATGGAACAATACCCCACTGTATGTATGTACCACAATATGCTTCTGTATTCATCTTTGTAAGGACATTTTGCGTGCTCTCACATTTGAGCAATTATGAATAAAGCTATTATAAATATTAAACATGGGTTTATGTGTGCACCTAAATTTTCACATCTGTTAGCTAAATATCTAGGATCAATCACTATATCACTTGCTAAAGCTTTACTAGCCATTTTAAGAAAGTGACGTCCCAAACAATGTAACATTTTTAATTCCAGCAATCTTAAGGGAAATAAGTCATGCAGTGACTTACACTGGATGCCCAAACACTGATGCCCTCATTTCTACATAGAATATGGAGGCTGTGACTTATAGAAGTAAACAGCAATTACTAGAGACCAGAAGAGAGAGAGGTTGGGGAGATATTGGCCAGAGGATACAAACTCACTCAGGACGACTAAGATCTAGAGAGTTATTGTACAACAGTGATGGTCATGAATAACCACACACTGTGTTTTTCAAAACTGTTGAGCGTAGATATCTTTAACCACAAAAATACTAAGTCTGTGATGATTTGGTAATTTCTGTCTTGTATATACACCTCAAAACATCACCTTTTACACAATATATATGTGTAGTTTTCTTTTCAACAGGAAAAAAAAAAGAGTGGAGGAGGGAGGGAGGAAGGGGGAAGTGAGGAATGGAGAAAGATGGAAGGGACAGAAAGAAGGAGGGAGGAAGGAGGGGAAGGAGAGAAGGAGGGAGAGAGGAAGGGAGAAAGGGGGAGGGAGGGAAACAAGGAGGGAGGGAGGAAGGAGAGCTCCTGCTGTATTCATAACATACCAGTAATTGGTTTTTTTCATCTTGTCTTTTAATCTACATGTTCCTATTTTTTACTCCCTTGCAGTTTATATGTTAAAGAAATTGTAACTTTATTCTCTAGAGATACTACTTTCTAGTTTTTTCTCCCAATGTTTTTCTGTCCCCACCATTGCTTGGAACTAAAAGTTAGATCCAGAAGCATGATCAGATGTAAGTTTGATTTTTTTGGCAAGAACACTTCGTAGGTAGTTTAGTATGTCGCCTATTTCATCCTATTCAGAGACACAATTTCTCTGTGACTTTCTTTCTGACCTTAAGCCTGACAAGTACCCTTAACTGTGGTGACTCTGAGGTGTCACCACCAGTATTTCTTTGAATATGTTTAGTCTCATTACCTAGAGCCCATGAAAAAGGGTCTCTCTCTTGGTTGGTGCCATGGTTAATCCTCCACCTGCAGCACCGGCATCCTATATGGGCGTCGGTTCTAGTCCCAGTTGCTCCTCTTCCAGTCCAGCTCTCTGCTGTGGCCCGGGAGGGCAGTGGAGGATGGCCCAAGTGCTTGGGCCCCTGCACCTGCATGGGAGACCAGGAAGAAGCACCTGCCTCCTAGCTTCAGATCACCACAGCGCCAGCCTTAGCAGCCATTTGAGGAGTGAACCAATGGAAGGAAGACCTTTCTCTCTGTCTCTCTCTCTCTCTCACTGTCTGTAACTCTGTCAAATAAATAAATAAAAATCTTTAAAAAAAAAAAAAAGAAAGAAAGAAAAGAAAAATGTTCCCTCTCATTTTTAAACAGCCCCAAATGAAAATTACTGTCTTTTGTATTTCCCCCCAAATTCATATGATTTGTTTAGTTTCTCTTGGTCACTATAAAGCAAAAGCTGTGCTAGCAATTATTAATTTTTAGATACCAAGTATTGGTTTCATACTATAAGTTGCTCATTAGTTTCAGGTAACTCTGCAGATATGACCCACTGTAGTATGCTAATCCAATTCTTTCCACCAATTTTATCCACGCTGTAGCCTTAAAATAATTACGTTTTTATGCCTTTTCCTTATCTCTTCATGACCACATTTATGCCTGAAATAACATTGTACACAGTTTCACATCATAAATCAGTTATTGAAGCTCTTTAATCATTCTCTTTTCAAAACTGTCTCCAATTTATTCATTTGGCATCTTTTGAGCAATGTTTCCTCCCAACCCCCAAAGCCACATTGCAAAAGGAAGGTAAAAAGTGTTGAGCATTTGGTGCAGCAGTTAAGACACCACTTGGGGGCTGGCATTGTGGCACAGTGAGTTAAGCTGCTGCTTGCAATTCTGGCTTCCCGTGGAGCAGTGCCAGTATGAGAAACAGATACTCCGTTTCAATCCAGATTCTTGCTAAGGCATCTAGGAAAGCAGAAGAAAATGATCCAAGTGCTTGGGCCCCTGCCACCCATGTGGGAGACATGGATGTGGTTCTCATCTCCTGACTTTGGCCTAGCCCTGATCTGGCTGTTTGGGCCATTTGGGGAGTGAACTAGCGGATGGAAGATCATTAGGGATGTCTTTCTCTCACTGTCTTCCTCCCTGTCTCCCCCCTCAGACTTCCAAATAAATATTTTTAAACAGTGAGGTGAACAGTAGCTGAAATGCCCCCCACCCAAAAAAAGATACTATTTGAGACATCTCATCCAATATTGGAGTGCCTGGGTTCAAGCTGTAGCTCTGCTTCCAGTTCCAGCTTTCTACTAATGTGCACCATGGAAGCAGCAAGTGATGGTTTAAGTACTTGTATCTCTGCCACCTATGTGGTAAAACCAGCCTGATTTCTTAGTTACTGCCTTTATCCTGGTCTAGCCCCAGCTGCTGTGGGGATCTGGGGAGTGAGTCAGTCAAAGGGAGTTCTCTCTCTGTCTCCTAGCCTTTCAAGAAAATACTTTTTATAAAGAATTGATATCTGTCTCACATCAATCTTTTAAAGATTAAAAGAAATAACATCACATCATTATCACATTATAAATATCTAAAAATTATTATTCATAAATTTCCCAATGATATGTATGAAAGTTCTATTCTGAGTTAATGCTAAAAAGCATTTTCACTGTAGAAAATTTGGAAAAATCAAAGAAATGTAAATATAATTTATAATCTTAATATGCATATTAATTATTATGATTCATCATACCTTTTTAACGTGTTCTGCATACTTTTGCATAGTTGAAAATATGATATATATAAAATTTTACTTTTTTTCATTTAATGTGTCTTTTAGTGTTATAATGTCTTTTTAAAATACTAGGTGAATATTATTCTTACTGTTAGAAATATTTCATTCAAAACTTCTGATGCAATTCTTTCTCAGTGATAATTCCTAAGGTTTTTGGTCCCATTTCATATCCCCCCCACACATGAATCTAATACCCACGAATATAATGTATATCCTTCTTAACTTCAAAATCTGCTTTGGACCAAATATTCTCAAGGCAACTTCTCTTATGGATCAAATTTACCCTAAAGCAGAGAAATACCTTTGTTTTTAAAACTCTCTTTTAAACATTACAAAAAATCAAAACACCGGAGAGGTTCTTAGACTAAATTAGGGCATCCACAGCTAAACTAAATTCCTTATCTTAACTTAGTAATCAGATCACATGTTTTTTAAATTCTATCACCTTCCTATTTCTCCTCAAAAAAAAAAAAGCAAGGGGAAAATGGCCATTGCAAACGAGTCTCATTGGCATGCAATAAAAGGTTGCTTTTCATTCTTCTGAACTGATCAAAGTTTCTAGTAACAAAATTGTCTCTTTGAGCCCTCAAATGAGTTATTAAAATTCACCTCCATTTTAAGCTGAAATGGGACATAATAGCCTACTCTTCCACAAACTAGATACTTTGCTGTTGATTTTTCGCTGTTTGAGACTTTAAGTAGGTTTTAAACCACAAGGCACTACTCATTTTCCAGAAAATTTGAATTGATGTAAATTTCACCAGAGACTATCACATACAATAAAACAAAAAACATATTACAATCATTTCCTTTCCATAGTCTATTAATTTGGTAATCCTATCAAAAAGTTATTAAATTCCATCTGTCACCATTTTTTTCTTTATAAACCAATTCAATTTATTGTTCATGATTTTGTTACCTTTGAGAGGTTTTTACAGGTTCTTCTTCTTAATAGTTGCCCCATTACTGAAGGATTTCAGTTACATTCACTGAACTATAATTACCATGATAGCCTTTCTTTCTATCCTAGAAAATTGATACAATGTTGGCATTCAATCCTGTCATTTCCCAGTTCTCAGTACATTTTCATAAATAACCATCAGCGGTGGTTCAGTAAGTTTCTCAACAAAATCCATTAACACTTTAGATGGTAGATCATTCAGACCTTGCGTGCTTATTTTTCCCAAGTGTACCCTTCCCTGTTTTTAATCAACAGCTCTTTTTGAAAGTATTACATTAAATTGAAACCCTGGAGTGAAAATAATGATTTTGTTTAAAGCGATTTCTTTGTGAAATACAATTCCTATTTGGACACCATATACTAAGAACAGTAATATTCTGAGGAAACACACATATGGGCGGGTAACATGCAGTGTAAGATCCATGTTTATAAACTCTCTCTTCCCTACTGTGAGTATTCCAGCCTGTGTTTCTTCCTCAAGCTTGTATGGCAGACATTTTGTTTGTATCCTGGGCATCTTCTAAAGTATGTGAATATGCAAGTGAGAGTCATATTTACCTGAACAATTTACCTCATGGACATTAGAACTGGTTAAACAGACCACCACCACCCACCTCTCTCTCCTCTCTCTCTCTCTCTCTCTCTCTCTCACACACACACACACACACACACACACATTACTCCTGCAAACTAACCTATAAAACTTCTGAGTGTGATCTTGTTTAGAACAGACATTTTTACAGATGTCAGTATGTTAAGCATATTTGAGACCAGACTATATTGATATAGACATTCCAATAAAAGAGACTGAAAATCAGACGCACACAGTGGACGGATCGTGTGGAGATAGAGATTGAGGTTAGAGTTCTGCTGCTATGAACTGAGGGATGCCAAGGACTGCAGGCCCCCGGAGGCAAGCAGAGAGTCCTGGAGCAGATACTTCAAGCCTCCAGAAGGGCTCAGTGCTGCTTGTACTATGGTCCTGGTCTTCCGGTCCCTACACCTGTGAGAGATCACAATGCTGCTGGTCCCAGGCTACCAGGTGTGTGGGACTTTCTTACAGCAGCCATAGGAAAGCAATTCTAACACTTTGGTGGGAATTGTAAAATGATGGCCAATCATTTTTGAACATAAAAATCTCTTATATATTATGGGAGGGGGAAGCCATTGTAACCCATAAGCTGTACTTTGGAAATTTATATTCATTAAATAAAAGTTTAATTTAAAAAATCTCTTATATAATTTTGGGTTCTAATAAAATATCTGTGAAGTTATCTTTTAGCTTGAATCTACACAAAGCTGGTATTGTTTGTGATGGTAGCTTTTCATTTATTTTAGAGTCACAGTTTTATACCTGCCATTCAGGATCACCTAGAGAATGAACTGGAACAATGGATATTTTCCATATTTTCCTAGAACTGCCTAGGACGCGACTGGTGCTCAGAGTTCGTTGTTAGTTCTAGCCACAGAAAAGTAAGATCAGTAGGGATTTATGAATTCAGTTACTTGTTCCCCTTACTGCATACTGTCACAATTCTCATTTCTGGTCCACTTACATTCGTTAATAGAGGTTAACTACAAATAAAATGCTTGTAAAACTTTAAAAATGTTGTGATGTTGGGAAAAATGGAAGGTCTCATTTGAGCTTAACCATCCTTTGAAGAAACAATATTCAACGGGCATGAGCTGTACGTGCAAAGTCATAAAGTAACTCATCAAAAACTTTTCTTCTAGATCTTTGAAACATGGTGGACACAATCCCTTCTAATATCTGCCCTTGGTTTATCACAGCTCATGGTAGAGCACCATGACGTATAAGGTCATCCAACTGGCTTCAAAGTTAAGGCACTTCTCTCATAAAAATCTTCAAATTCTCACTTACAGATGAGGAATCTAAGAAATCATATTGAAACTAACATACAGTGTCAAATAGACCCAAATTGGTAACATTCAGTGATGGCTAGGGCGAAGGAAGCAAACACTCGTAGAGCATAGGAGATGAGAGAGGGGTTAGTGAGCACAGAATATACAGTAAATGACCTACAATGAAAAGCAAAGTGTTACTAGCAAGATATGATGCCTCCATTCATAAATAAATAAGTGAAAGAAATAGGTTCTCTACAGATACCAAATAAAAATCACTGGCTGTAATGGCTAGCACCATGATACATCAACATAGCAGAAATAAGGATATAGAAAAGCAGTACAACAATGGAACTAGAATTAGGTGCAGATAGGAAGCAGGAAGTCTAAGACAATAGCACATTAAACAAAGTGAGAGTTTTAGGGATTCTGCAGAGTGACAACATTGAGGAAAACAGACCAGCAATGGCAGGTGTGTGTTTCTTAAGGAAATATCTAGAAACTGACAGATGATAGGTTTAAATCTCAGTGGCCAGAACTTCAACATGTAATTGTATTTAAGCTGAACATAATGTCTTTATTATAAGAAATAATGAGCCCATCAAAGAGTTACATCACAGAAGAAAGCAAGAATAGATGAATGTTTTTTCTACCAAATATAAAAGTTCCGAAATAAGAGAAAATAGTTTCAGATATCTCAAGAACATAAAGACTCTCAAGAATGAAAATACTAATAAATATTCCAAAATGGAAATAGAAATTTAACTCTCCAAATGATATTCAATATCATTAAATGATGATAATAGCAAATGTTATGAAACATCAAAATTTGTACTTTTAAACGTAAATATTTAACTGTCATAATGAAAACACAAACAGCTAAACAGAAAGCCCTAAAGCAGAGCTGAACTATAGCTTCTAGTACTCAGATGAGTAAATATAGAGAAAAAAGGTAAATGGTAAAATTTAAAACAAGGAGATATTTATATTAATATTAGACAAAACAAATTTAAAATAAACATAAGATTTTTTTTATTTGGGACCTTCCATTATAATGCAAGCTCTATTGCTTTCAGATTTCCCTGTGCATTCTTTAAACAGTATTTAACAAAATTTTATATATTTTATTTGTTCCACAAAAACATTTTCTTGGGGCCATTGTTGTGGCTTGCATCACTGGCATTCCATTTGGATACCTGTTTGTGTCCCCAGTTGCTCGACATTTGATCCAGCTCCCTGACAATGGCCTGGGAAAAAGACAGTGAAAATGGCCCAAGTACTTGGAACCCTGCCACACACATGGGAGACCCAGAAGTAGTTCCTGGTTCCTGGCTTCAATCTGCCAGCCCTGGCCAGCTGTTGTAGCCATTTCAGGCGTGAACCAGCAGATGGGAACTCTCTCTCCCTGTCTCTGTAACTCTGCCTTTCAAATAAATAAATAAATATTTTTTTAAAAAATTCTTTCTCTTGAGAATTTCATGTTGATGCATGAGTATTTAGAAATATGTTGTTTAATTTCCATGTTTTATAGCTTTTTGTCTTTTAATAACTGATTTTTTTTTTCAGGATTTTCTGTTGGCTTATAATTGACAATATCAGAATTGTTAGAAAAAAACTTTTACTAAAAAAAATTTTTTTATTTGACAGGTAGAGTCATAGACAGTGAGAGAGAGAGAGACAGAGAGAAAGGTCTTCCTTCCATTGGTTCACTCCCCAAGTGGCCGCTGCAGCCAGCGCTGTGCCAATCTGAAGCCAGGAGCCAGGTGCCTCCTCCTGGTCTCCCATGAGGGTGCAGGGGCCCAAGCACTTGGGCCATCCTCCACTGCCTTCCTGGGCCACAGCAGAGAGCTGGACTGGAAGAGGAGCAGCCAGGACTAGAACCTGGTGCCCATATGGGATGCCGGCGCCGCTGGCGGAAGATTAACCAAGTGAGCCAAGGCGCCGGCATTAAAAATTTTTAACAGAGGTAAAATTGCAAATATTTGTGACATTTGTCACACATGTGACATTTTGATACATGTATACATAATATCCAATCAAGATAAATACACACATCTCTGTAGATGTTTAACATTTTTTGTAGCAAAAACATCCAAAAAATCTTCTAGCTTTCTTATAGAGAAATATTTAGTACATGAATTATCTATTTAATCCTACTGTTCAATAGAATCCAAGAGCTTCTTACTCCTATCTAGCTATAACTTAGTGCTGGTTAATAAAACATTTCCCATCTTCCTTCCCTCATTTTCTTTCCAGTCTGCTAATTACCTTAATACTTTAAATTATTTGAGATCACATCTTTTTTTATTTAAAGATTTTATTTATTTGAGAGGTAGTGACAGAGAGAAAGGTCTTCCGACCATTGATTCACTCTCCAAATGGCCACAACAGCCAGAGCTGCACCGATCCAGAGCCAGGAGTCAGGAACAGGAACTTCCTCCGGGTCTCCCACATGGGTGCAGGGGCCCAAGGACTTGGGCCATCTTCTACTGCTTTCCCAGGCCACAGCAGAGAGCTGGATCAGAGGTGGAGCGGCCAGGACTTGAACGGGAGTCCATATGGGATGCTGGCACTGCAGGCAGCTGCTCCACTGGCTATACCATAGCACTGGACCCTCAAGTACTTTTTTTTTTAAAGATTTATTTATTTATTTGAAAGTCAGAGTTACACAGAGAGAAGAGAGGCAGAGAGAGAGAGAGAGGGGTCTTCCATCCAATGATTCACTCCTCAATTGGTTGCAATGGCCGGAGCTATGTCCATCCAAAGCCAGGAGCCAGGAGCTTCTTCCAGGTCTCCCACCAGGGTACAGGGGCCCAAGGACTTGAACCATCTTCTACTGCTTTCCCAGGCCATAGCAGAGAGCTGGATCAGAAGTGGAGCAGCCGGGTCTCGAACTGGTGCCCATATGGGATGCCGACGCTTCAGGCCAGGGCTTTAACCCACTGCGCCATAGCCCTGGCCCCCCACCTCAAGTATTTTTAAACCCCTTTAAGTTCAATATTTGCTTTTTTCATACTGTCTCATGTTTCCAATAAGTTTCCTTCATTACTCATGGATTTTCTTCTTTTCTCTCCTTCAATTCTATATTTTCAAACTGCTTGTTTTTGAGGTCACTGATTATTTCTTCTGTTTGATCTATTCTGTCATTGATGACTTCTATTGCATTTTTAATTTCATGCAGTAAACTTTTCATTTGAGGGTTTCTGTTTTATTTTACTAATTACTTCTACCTATCAATTCTTTTTGTTAGAATATTAAGTCATTTCTCTGTGTTCTCTTGAAATTCATGAAGTTTTGTTAAAACGGGTATTTTAAAATCCTCATGTGAGCACTTGAAAATTTCAATTCCTAGGTGGTTGGTTATTGGCAAATTATTCTGTTCCATAGCTGTGGCCATTGTTCCTTAGAAATTCTTTTATTTTTAAATGTTACTTTTATTTATTTGAAAGAGAGTTACAGAGAGAGGTAGAGACAGAGAGAAAGGTCTTCCATCTGCTGGTTCACTCCCCAGGTGGCCGCACCGGCCAGAGCTGCACCCATCCGAAGCCAGGAGCCAGGAGCTTCTTCTGGGTCTCCCAGATAGGTGCAGGGGCCCAAGGACTTGGGCCATCTTCTGCTATCCCAGGTCATAGCAAAGAGCTGGATCAGAAGTGGAGCAGCTGGGACTCAAACTGGCACCCACATGGGATGCCAGCACTGTAGGCAGAAGATTAACCTACTGCGCCACAGCACCAGTCCCTAAAATCCTTACATTTGTTGGTATACAACATTGCCTGTACATTGAAAGATGAATTAAAATAATTTGGCTTCATTTATGAGTGCTCTAGAAATTCTAAGCAGTCTGTTTTGTTTTTCTCTGAGTTTACAGACCTTTCTATCATTTCAGTATGGGATAGCACCCTAACTTGAGGTTTGCCCCACGCCTGCTATTTCAGTCTTTGCACTTTTCCAGCCATATGGTACACCCCAAAGTCAGGTTTCTCACAATCCCACAATGGATTTGTTGTTCAGTATATACTAAGCCTAGAGAGGAATAGTTCATTCTAATGTGTCTCTTCCCGAGGGTGAGGTAAGTTTAGACTCCTAGACTCCATCCACCAATCCATAATGCAGACCACACCTGGAGCCCACAGCCCATCAAACCAATGCAGCCTGATGTTAAGACTACAGCCTACCCTGCTATGGTCCATCTGCTGCTCAGATGAGCTCACTGCTGATGTGGCTCTTACCAGCTGCTTGTGATGGTGGCTAGGCTACAACTGATCACCTGTGACCCAGAACACCACCTCCTTTAGATGCAGGTCCACAGGTTCTAGAAGCACTGGCCTAGAAACATGGATCACTCAGATATACTCAATGTTGTGTTGTACCACCCTGACACTAAAGCCACAAAACAGCCCTGTGTTTCCTTGCTGTCTGCTCAAGTCTATAGGAGAGGTTATTTAAGCAACTGCTCGATCACCTAGGCGGGCAATGTGCCATCCATATCTCAGAGCCATTAGGCCCTGTGAAATCTGGCTGAGTATGCAATCAGGCCTACATGGGGCTGATGGTGATATATGCTGATATAACTCCATCCCAACAGGATAAAGATATGAACTTGATAATGGGGCAAGTCCACAGACCTTCCACAAGAAATCACCTAGGGTTGAAGGGATCCTTAGGACCTGCCCCACGATGGGCTTTACCAGGCTAGCACTGGGTCTGAAGACACTGTCCTGCGGCTCTTTTCTGTCTGCTCAAGATTAGAGGATGGTAGCAAAGACATCCCTGGCACCCTGGCTGGTACTAGACTGAGCACTATGCAATAGCTGAATTGTATACCGGGCCTGCCTGAGGCCCACTGTGATATACACCAAAAGGAGTCTACTTCACTGGAGTACAGGCCTTGCCTGATTCTTGGGCAAGTCTAGAGGCTCAGGCCATGAGCATCATCCTTGGGTTAGAAGCATTTGGGCTTCGTCAGGTGCTGCCTCTCATGACAGTAGCAAGCTGGGCTCGAAGCTCTGTCTCTTGACCTACTAGATGGTGCATGAAGTCTTGCACTGCTTTCCCCCAGCTATGCAGGTTTAAAATAGTCTGTATGAATTGGTGTGACTCCATCCCACATGGAAATTCATCACAGTGGGGGTGGCACTGGTGCTCAATTCCCTGTCCCTCCCCAACACAGGAGGCATCTCTGTCCATGTCCTTGGAGCTGGGGGAAGAGTTACACTGGCGACTTCTTCCTGCATTCTTCAATATGACCTTTCTTGTTATTATACTGACAATAGGCCCTGTGTTGTCTCACCTGACTTCTGCAGCTGTTAGAAGGTGACTCGGGACATGAACAGCTACTCAAGTTGGTGTCTGTGGGGAGTGTGCAGCCATCTTGCTTCCCTATCTGATTTCTTGGTTAATTCCTTTACAATCAGAAAACACATCTTTTACATTTCTAAAATTTGCTGATTTTTCAAACTTGTGAAGTTCTATGACCCAGAATATAGTTTATCTTGGTTAATATTTCACATGGAGTTGGAAAATGTGTGTATTCTTCTGTTGGTTGGTGTATTCTATAAATGTCAATTACATCAAGGTAGTTGATATTTTTGTTCAGTTTTTCTATAACCTTGCTGTTTTATATCTATTAGTTCTACTGGTTATTGTAAGAAGAGTGTAAAGTCTCTAACAATAATTATGAATTAGTGTTTTCCCTCTTTAGTTATTAGATTTTTATGGCATAGCAAATAATGTTTAAGCATAAATGACTCCAAAAACATAACTATTGAACAAAATATTGATGAATTGTACTTCCACGGAATTTAGAACTTTGTTCTGCAAAGAGATTTTTTTAAAGATTTATTTATTTATTTGAAAGCCAGAGTTGCACACAGAGAGAAGGAGAGGCAGAGAGAGAGAAAGAGAGGTCTTCATCTGCTGGTTCACTCCCCAACTGGTTGCAATGGCCGGAGCTGCACCAATCCAAGGCCAGGAGCTTCTTCCAGGTCTCCCATGTGGGTGCAGGGCCCCAAAGACTGGGCCATCTTCCATTGCTCTACCAGACCATAGCAGAGAGCCAGATGGGAAGTGGTGCAGCCAGGACTTGAACGGGTGCCCACATGGGATGCCGGCACTGCAGGCAGTGGCCTTACCCACTACGCCACAGCACCGGCCCCTGCAAAGAGATATTTTAAGGGAACAAAAAAACAAGCAACATTCTAATGATAAATATTAGTAAATCACTCAAAAGGAAGAAAAAATAAACTCAATTGAACAGTGGGCAAAAGACTCAAACAAACACTTCACCAAAGAGGGTATATAGATATTATAAATAAGCACAAGAAAGAAAGATCAATACAATTAATCATTACAAGGATGAAAATTAAAACCACAGTGAAATCCTGAAGGATATAGAGCAATTAGAATTCTCGTATGTTATTAGTGAGAATCAGCCTGTTAGACAGTTTTTCAATTTCTTATAAATGGATACACTTTCTATGTGTTCCCATAGACCCACAGCTCTATATTTAACCTTCAGGAATGAAAACTTAAATTTACACAAAAGCCTTTGAATAAATGTTTACAGTGACTTCATTGTTTTTATACAGTAATGTAACATTCTCTTTTTAAATTTTTTATTTATATGAGGTGAACAAATGTCACATATTTCGTACACACAGATTTAAGAGCATGATGATCCTTCCCACCCGTGATCCCACCATCCCTACCTAATCCTTCCTTATTTTTTTTTAATTTTTACAATAACATACTTTCAGTTTATTTTATAATCTCAAGCTTAATCCTTAACTCATAAAAGAATTCAACAAGTATTAAATAGGAAAACCACTGTTCCTCAAGACTATAGACAAGGGTTGTAAATAAGAATAAAATCACAAAATGTCAATTTTGCTCATATATATTACATTTTTGTGCTCTGTAAATTAATTACCACACATTTTTTTTTTAACAGGCAGAGTGGACAGTGAGAGAGAGACAGAGAGAAAGGTCTTCCTTTTGCCGTTGGTTCACCCTCCAATGGCCACCGCGGTAGGCGCGCTGCGGCCTGCACACCGCGCTGATCTGATGGCAGGAGCCAGGTGCTTCTCCTGGTCTCCCATGGGGTGCAGGGCCCAACCACTTGGGCCATCCTCCACTGCACTCCCTGGCCACAGCAGAGAGCTGGAATGGAAGAGGGGCAACCGGGACAGGATCGGTGCCCCGACCGGGACTAGAACCCGGTGTGCCGGCGCCGCAAGGCGGAGGATTAGCCTAGTGAGCCACGGCACACATCTTTTTGAGACTCGCTTATTTCACTAAGCAAAATGGTTTCCAGTTATGTCCATTTTGTTGCAAAAGATAGAATTCCAATCTTTTTTACAGTGAAGTACTTTTTCATAATTTACATATACCACATTTTCTTTATATAATCATCAGTTGATGGTCATCTGGGTCAATTCCATAGCTTAGCTATCATGAATTCAGCTGCTGTTGATAAAAACGGGGGGTAGAGATAACTCTTTCAAATGCTGATTTAATTTCATTTGGGTAAATTCCCAGGAGTAGTATGGCTGGATCATATGGTAGACCTATTTTCAGATTTTTGAGATATCTCCAAACCTGAAATAAGCCAATTTTCTTTGATGGGTGAATGGATGAGCAAACTGTGGTATAACCAGACAGGAGGATAATACTCAGCAATAAAAAGTGATGAATTACTGATGCACAGAATAACCTGGATAAATCTCAAATGTGCAGGGTAAGAAGACAGTTTCAAGAAGTTTGAACCTACACAGTGCCACTTAGAAGACATTCTTAAAAAGACAAAAATATAGTAATGATTAGAAGAGTGGTTGCTAGCAATTACAGGTAGAGAAGTATGACTGCAAATAAACAGCATGGTAGAAATTCTTTAAGGTGGAGAAATTTTTATTTTTCCTGGCTGTGCTAGTATTTTTATGCATATTAAAGTTCAGAGAACTTCATACTAATATGAACAAATTTCATTTTCTATTAATTAAAGAATAAAATAAAGTTAAACAGTTTAACAGAATAAAGATAACATATAAAGATAACTTACTGGAATTGCAAATAAAATTTTTAACTCATTAAACTGGCTTGTTTGGATGGGTTAGCATTCTGTTTTATTTCATGTACTTTTAAATTGTGTGCATATACTAACATGTATATAATTATTTCAATTAAGAAAAAGGATAAAGAGACAATAATAATTGAGGAATTAGAATTATAAAATCTTGCAGATATTTACAAGTGATTGGTTCCACTTATTTCAAATTAAGTTGCTCACTGTCTTGATATCAAGTTGCAGGCCACAAACAAAAAGGTAAGAGAAAGCACTAGAGTGAGTAAAATGTACTCAAACTGCAAATGATCACTGACAAATGTGAAGTGGTTGCCCTTGGTTGGATAAGGTCAAGTTGACAGCTTTGGAAGCATTTGTGAAACAAGAAAATCAATAGTTGTGTGTATTTAATGTATTCTCTGAAAGCAAAGTCACAGAAGAAAACCAATACTACTTTGTATGCAATATCCTACAGCCAAGAGATAACTTCTTTCAGATGATCTGAGCTGCAGGTATACATTATCTAAGAATTGGCAATTTAGCATGAGCTAATAAATCATTTCATTTGACTTGAAAATTGTAAAGAAGATGTGATAAAATGATACCCAATGTACACTCTCTTGACATGTGTAGCATACATGGGTGACTAATAACTGTTTTCACACCTTCTCTGTAACATAAATAAAATATATTACTTGCAATAGGAGAATCAGATGTCTGCAATTCATGATTCAACCATGTTGAAAACCTTAAATGTCAATGAGCTGTTTGTTTATTTTTCATTTAGTAACAGCAATGCATTTCCAATGTGGTTATCCCATATCCAAGTAAAAGGCACAAGCATATTCACTCCAGAACTTACGTTTTGAAAGGTAGTTATAGATCTAACATATTTCTGCAAATACAATCCACAGGCTTTTATGTGTATGTAGTCTTCCTTTACAATGTAACATCATAATATTGACGGTATCCTTTATGTTCCAACTCTTACCTTCTTAATCCACTGGTCCTTTCTTAACAGGACAAGGGACTTTTCTATTCTAGTCTGAAGGGATGTTTCTTGTCTATTCTTTCTCAACCTCATGGTAACTAAAATGTAAATGCCAGATTGTTCCTGTTAAACCTCTGATTCATTAATACCATACCCTCTTCAAAATTATTAGTGAGCCTTTTAAAATTAATCATAAACACCCAAGATTAACATTCAAAACCACATTCAATTCTATCTCTTTTTTATTATTATTATTATTATTTTTATTAAACTTTTATTTAATGAATATAAATTTCCAAAGTACAGCTTATGGGTTACAATGGCTTCCCCCTCCCAAAACTTCCTTCCCACCCACAACCCTCCCCTTTCCCGCTCCCTCTCCCCTTCCAATCACATCATGATTCATTTTCAATTCTCCATATACAGAAGATCAGTTTAGTATATATTAGGTAACAATTTCAACAGTTTGCCCCCATATAGCAACACAAAGTGAAAAAAAAGACTGTTGGAGTGCTAGTTATAGCATTAAATAAGAGTGTACAGCACATTAAAGACAGAGATCCTACATAATATTTTTTTTAACTTTTATTTAATGAATATAAATTTCCAGTGTACAGCTTATGGATTACAATGGCTTCCCCCTCCCATAACTTCCCTCCCACCCACAACCTTCCCCTCTCCCCTTCCATTTGCATCAAGATTCATTTTCAATTCTCTTTATATACAGAAGATCAATTTAGTATAAAGATTTCAACAGTTTGCACCCACATAGAAACACAAAGTGAAACATACTGTTTGAGTACTAGTTATAGCATTAAATCACAATGTACAGCACATTAAGGACAGAGATCCCACATGAGGAGCAAGTGCACAGTGGCTCCTGTTGTTGACCCAACAAATTGACACTCTAGTTTATGGCGCCAGTAACCATCCTAGGCTGTCGTCATGAGTTGCCAAGGCTATGGAAGCCTTCCAAGTTTACCGACTCTGATCATATTTAGACAAGGTCATAAAAGACAGAGTGAGGATAGTAACCAATGATCCTAAGAGTGGCATTTACCAGGTTTGAACAATTATACAGCATTAAGTGGGGAAGAGGACCATCAGTACACACAGGTTGGGAGTAGAGCCATTGGTGGTAGAGTAGAGGTTATGATTACAAAGGAATGAGGCCCAAGTGCACTAGACAGGGCCTAGAACAAAGGACAGAGTCATTATTAGAGGAGCTAAGAAAGGTGCTGTCTAAGCTACAATGAAGTTTTCTGATTGAGAGGCAAATAGAACCTGACAGAAGGGGCTTGATAATAATCTGCTGGGCTTTAGGCCTTGTAAATTCAGAGGCCCAGACCTATCTATCTCTTCACATGGGGTATATCCTAAGGGAGGTGTGAACCTCCTAGGGGAAGGCACTCTGTTGACTTTCATTACTTGGCTGGCCTGGGAGGAGAGCTGGCCGAAGTATACAGTAAGTAGAAAAAACCCCCCTTTCAGACCAAAGGGAAAGAAAGTTTTAAAGTGAGAATATAATTTTCCTCATGGGCATTATCTACCTTAGAAAAACTACTACAGAACATGCCTGTGACTATAGACTTGTAGTTCAGGCCACCGAAGATTAGAGATGGGACTTGGGCACTCCCTTGACTTGCATCCTCTGGTCTGCTTTAACACAAACCAGGAGGAAAAGAAAGCTCGGCATCAGAAGCAATGGGTGGCAGGCCTATTAATGGCTGATCTGTACAGTGATCTGCCCTCAAGGAGACCCAACAGGCCAGTCCACTGCAGTGGCTTTCAATGTGGTAAGCCTGGGCTTCAGCAGAAGTCAGCTTGTGAAGAGCCCTGGCAGCTCTGCCAAGAGTGGGATCACTGGAAATGGACCTGCCCTGGAGTCGAAGGATGCCCAGGTCAGAGCCACAGATCTTATTGGCTCTAAGCTGAAAAGCCCTTCACTCAGCCCAACTTTCAAAGTGACCACTGCAGCTGAGGGTGTGGTCAAGTAGGGTCAGCAACATTGCAGGCAGAACTGTAAATTTCTTGTTAGAGATGCCCCCTGCCTTTACCTGGCCAATTCTATCTCTTTTACTCAAATACCCTAAATTTGGTCATATTGGACGCTTATTATTTCCTGAACATATTTGGAGCATCTGAACGTATTCTTACTGTATTTTAAAATGTTATCCCTTCTAATTTAATCACTATTAAGATCCTTAATTTCTTTTATAAGAAATGTTTATTTCATTTTATTTTATTTGAGAGACAGACAGGATTCCCACCATTGCTTCATTCCCCAAATTCCTAGAAGCCAAAAACACAATGTAGGTCTCCTAGGTGGGTGACAAGGACCCAACTATTTGACTTAACACCTGCTGCCTCTAGGTGTCTCCAGGTACACATCAGTAGGAAAGCTGAAATAGGAGCAGAGCTGAGACTTGAACCAAGGCATCCTGACTTGGAATTGGATAGCCCAATGGTTATATTAATTGCTATACCAAATGCTAACCCCAGATCCTTACATTTCAGAAATCAAATTTCATACTCATCTTTCTCCAGTAAGCTATTGTACATTTCACAAATTTTATCTTTTGGGTTTGAGAACATCCATGATACTTATAATTTATGTTCTGTGGTAATCACTGACCAAATATTGTACAAAATCTGATTCCTGCCAATTTTCTCTCTCTCCTAGCAAATATAAAGGGTACAGTCTCCTCCCCAGAATCTACAGAATGCCTAGTCCCTACCCGGTACACAGCAAGTTCTCAATAAAAACCTACTGAATGATGGAATATGAAATCAGATTTATAGTGTATATGATTTCTTTCTTAACACCAAAAATACTCCCATTCAATAATTATATCTTTAACAAGTTTTCTCTCTCTCTCTCTCTCTCTCTCTCTCCCTCCCTCCCTCCCTCCCTCTCTCTCTCTCACACACACACACACGCACACACACATATTTCGAACTACACATATCTTTAACAGGAACAAAGGATTAAGTATTAATTTCCTTAGATTTTATTTGTGAAATTTCTTGGTTTTCTGACTAAAACTGAGTGTCCCCTAACGGGGAAGCTCTTACAGGCATATGGACGAGATCAAGTGTAGTAGAAACAAGCTGTGAAGACAAATGTCTTCTGATTTCAGTAGTAATGTAATTGGTGGTAATCAACAAAAATCACAGCAGAAACTGTGTAAGGGAAGATAGAGAGGGATGGAGTGTTGATTCCTGAAGGAAGTTACTAGCAGAGGTAAGCCTGCAAATCTGTAGATGGTCCACTCATAACAGTCCTCCTGAGAAATATTACGTAAAAGTGAACTTAAAGAGAGCTAATGTTAACCAAGTTCAAACTATATGCTTGCATCAATTATTTTATTTGACCCTCATTTAAAATATTCAAAATAAATAATAACACCTTCATGGTATGGAGACTGTAATGATGATGCACTTTTAAAGCACACAAAGACAGAAATGATGTGGCAAGAATTTGGTGTCAGCCCTGTGCTTATTTCACTGCACCATAAGGTTCTAAACAAGTTTTTGGTTTTTTCCAGGGTTGTTTACATGTGAACAAATTTTGGCACACTACAGAGTCCCTCCCTTATCCTAGATTAGAAACTAGTAGTTCACCACAGTACTTTTTTTGTCTTTGACAGGGAGAGTTAGACAGTGAGAGAGTGAGAGAGACAGAGAGAAAGGTCTTCCTTTTCCGTTGGTTCACCCCCAAAATGGCCACTATGGCCAGCACGCTGCACGGATCCAAAGCCAGGAGCCAGGTGCTTCCTCCTGGTCTCCCATGCGGGTACAGGGCCCAAGCACTTGGGCCATCCTCCACTGCCTTCCCGGGCCACAGCAGAGAGCTGGACTGGAAGAGGAGCAACCAGGACAGAACCAGCACCCCAACCGGGACTAGAACCCGGAGTACCGGCGCCGCAGGTGGAGGATTAGCCTAGTGAGCCATGGAGCCGGCCTGATCACAGTACTCTTAGAGGCCAGATTCTATATCAGCATCCTTATCATGGTAATCTGAGAATCCACTAGAAATCAGAGTTCTTTATCTGAATTGAAACTCACTGGGAATCTCTAATACCAGTGACTTTAACCTTTAATTTTTTTAAAGTGTATTTATTTGAAAGGTAGCATGGGAGAGCGGGGGAGAGGGTGACTGCGGGGAGGGAAGAGAGGAGAGAGAGAGAGAGGAGAGAGAGAGTGATTGCTCCCCAAATGCCTGCAACTGCTGTGGTTGTATTAGGCCAAAGACAGGAGCCTAGAACTGCATCCAGGTCTCCCACAGGTGGGAGCGACCCAAGTACTTAAACAATCCCCTACTGCCTCCATGTGAATTAGCAGGAAAATAGATCAGAAGCAGAGTAGCCAGGGCTTGAGCCAGGCACTCTGATATGGTGTACAGCCATGGCGAGCACTGGGGTTAGGCTAATGCACCACAATGCCCACCTTCCAATGACTGTTTGGAAGGAATAGTGTGATTTCTGAGATTTTTTTTCTGGACTAGAAGTTATATAAAGAATAGGAACAGTGAGCTAACCAAACATTTAGTCATTTATTCCAAAAGAATGACAATTTTCATTTTCATATGGGTATTTCAGAAAAATAGTATGGAGGCTTTTTTTTTTTAATATCTAGCTAACTTTAAGACTAGCTTAAGAATTCTCATTTGAGAATTCATAACAATCACTATCAATTAATCAGCACATTCCAAGTACCGAGTGCTATATCAGAGTTAAAATGATCAGTCTTAATAAAATTAAGTCTAGTTCCAAAATGGGCCACTCCTAAAACTCCAGATCATAAGGGTTTATTGAACAGCCCAATCATACTGCAAAAGTGTGTTAAATCTTCCAAGTCTGTCTGTGTTTTTCCAAATCTACACAGAGTAGGAAGGGGAGGAAGAGGAGCAGGAAGAGCAGGGGAGGGTAGAGGAAGAGGAATAAGAAGTCCTTCCCAAATACAGAACAGTTCTTTGATCAAAACTACATATTGTTTACCTGAAACCCTCATGTAGATTTGTCAGGTTTGCTTATGTAATCAGATGTAGGACATCAAGCCCACAGCAGCACTTTTACAAAGGTGCTATTCCAGAATAGTAAGTTATTTGACAAACGCAGAATATATGACAACTAAAAATGGGCCCATTAGTTCATTAATCAGTCTCCCATTACTTTTTTTAAAGATTTATTTGATTTTTCTAAAAGACAGAGTTACAGAGAGAGGCAAAGAGAGGGGTCTCCATCCACTGGTTCACTCCCCAGATGGCCACAACGGCCGGAGCTAAGCAGATCCCAGCCAGGAGCTTCTTCTGGGTCCGCTCATGGGTGCAGGGGCCCAAGGACTTGGGCCATCTTCTACTGCTTTCCCAGGCACATTAGCAGGGAGCTAGATCAGAAGTGGAGCAGCCAGAATTCGAACTGGCACCCATATGGGATGCTGGCACTGCAGGCTGGGGCTTTAACCTGTAGTGCCATAGCATTGGCCCCAGTCTCCCATGAGTTTTTTTTTTTCCCCTGTAGTTTTAATGGGATTTATCAGACCCCATTTCTTAATATACTTAATGGGCTTTCAGTTTTCCCACAATATCTAGCACATAAAGTATTTTCCTGGTCTAATATCCACTTGCTTTTCTACTCTCTCTTTCACCTTGCTTTGCCATTCTTCACATTGCCCACAGTGGCCTCATTTCATGGTTTACTCCACACTGCCATCCCTTTCCCACTTCCTCTTCACTCCTCATTCTCTCTGCCTGGAACATTCTTTCCTCATTGCTTCTCAGCAATGGCTCTTCTTCCCCATTGGATCACAGCTTAAATAATGCCCGTCCTACCAGTCAACCTCTACCTCACCGCTGTTTACGGTCTCTGGTGACCACATCACAACTGTGTCATTAATTGCTTTGTTTACTAGCTTACTGGGTTTACCTCACAGTGGAATTATCTCTTTCCTCCTTCTATTACATCATTAAATATTCATTGAGCATTTATGTGCTGGCATTTTCCTAAGCATTTTAATATACAAGAGTAAATATATAGTCTTTGCTTTTATAAGTTAATGTTCAATGGGGAAAATAAAGAAATCCAAAGGCAGATACAAACAATTCTCAGTACTTACAGTTCTGTTCTAAAATGTCACCACAAATATTGAATCAGTGAATAGTGAACCATTGTTCTGTATAGGGTAGATTCCTACAAGTCTTTGGTCAAAATATTTTCATCAAGCAGTTGATATATAACTTTGTTTTAAAGTGTATTTCTATTTAAAGACACCTTATTTCATATGTTGTTGAGTTATTAACAGTGAACTCACGATGTCCGGTAGCACTTTTACTAATGCTCAAAAAGTATCTCATACACATCTTCTCCCTAAAGTGCGCCACAGTCTTGTTGTGCTTAGGAACTCAAGCAACAAGTCATATAGTATGGTCCCTTTCAACACCCAACTCACCAACAAAAAGCACAAAAATGAGAGAACTATGACTCTAAATAGACTACAAAGAGCACACGTTTGCAATGTGAGAACTTAAATCAGGCAGAATGTCCCCTGGTTATACCTCAGCTGGAATGACTGAAATTTCTCATCACTCTGTGAATGACCATGATAGTGTCATGCATATTGATGGTGGAGATACAAATAGATTTCAGCAAATAGGAGAATTCATAAACATTGAATATCTAAATATGAAAATGAACTGTTATAATAGCTGATCAGAAGTACGAAAAGTAGAAGTAAGATTTAAAAGCAGAGTAAGAAAGGAAAGTGAATGCCTTATTCTAAATGCCTGGTCAAGGAAGGCCAGTTGGATAAAGTGAAACTAAAATAGAAAGTTAGGTAAGGTGAAAGAATGAGTGATACCCAAATTTGTGGGAAATAGCATATCAAGTAATGTGAAGACCAAATTAAAAAAATCTTGGTAATAAAATGTGCTTGAAGTGGAAGGAAGTGGACAGAAAAGTAGAAGATGACATGAGAGAGTTGCAAGAAGGTGGGGGAAGACAATACAGAGCCTTGGGATTTGCTTTGGAGGCCTTGATTTTCTATCTAGGTCTACATGGCAAATCATTGGAGTATTTTTAAGCAGAGGAACATAAAGATATAACATTTTTAAAGATCCATTCTACATGCTCTCTTGGGAACACAATGTAAGGATTAGCATTGGGAGCTAAGAGACCAGTTGGAACTGGTTATAAACTTTTAGGTAAGAAAACTGGGTGGCTTACCGTAGCATAACAGTAGAGAAAATATTTAGAAGTCATGAAACTGGATATATATGCACGGTTACCATTATTATACTTTGTCATAGGGTAGATCTGGCCAAGTATACAAGATAAAGAGAAGTCAGGGTTGGTTGTAGATCAAGATTTTTATCCAGATTAATGAGAATGACAAATGACACTGGAATTTTGTCAGATGGAGAAGGAAAAAGGAAGAATAGATGAGCAGAGACATGGGTTGTGAGAGAACAACAGTTCCATTTTTGATGATTACTTTGAGGTGCCAAATAATCATCCCAGTGAAATGTCAACTGAGAATCAAACATGTGGGTAGGAAATTTAAGGGACAGATCTGTATTAAAGTTAATTTGAGAGTCAACATCTTATACTTAATATTAATAGGGAGGTGACTAAGGAACACCTGGAGGTGAAGATATGAAGAAATCTGAGGACAATGGGAAATAATATTAAAGAAGGCAGCAATCACATCTGTCTTGTTGATCCTTACAAACCTAGCTCTATTTTCAGTATGTGCACATATCCCCAGTTAATAATGAATTCTTTTTGAGAATACATTAAAGCTTTTATACTGATAAAAGGTGTACTGTGGCTCTTTTGAAATTAACTTGCAAATATGTTTCCTGTCTAAAGAGCCAGAAAAAATATTTTTTTTATTTTTCCTTTAATACTTTTACTTAAACAGACTGTTTCTTCTTAGAATTTGCTTTTGATTTTTCAGAGTGAGTTTTGTGTGTGTGTATGTGTGTGTATGGATTCTAAACTCATGATTAAGATAAAAAAAAAATTGTTCTCAAAATGTCAAGAAAGCAGAGGAAGTTTATTCTGCAGTTTGACTTTCTACACCCACTCTAAGACTAACAGCTTTTGGATATAAGGATGATAATTACTGTTGTTGTATCTGTTGTGAGCCGGTACAGAAGCAAGTTTTAAATGTTAATTCCTATGTTGGTTCATCAGCATTTCATCTTTTCTTTCAAAGGTTATCTTATCTCCATAATTGAGCATCCCTCTCAGGAGAATGAGCACAAGGATTCATGATTAGACTACACTCTCAGACATCAAAATGAAAAACAAGAGGCAAGGCAACATATGGTCTTGTCATGGGCTTTTTCCCTGTTGTATTGTGTTCATCAGCTACTTAAATTTTCAAGAATAAAAGTAGGTGTTGTTTTGAGGATTTTGAACCCAAATTGATATTATGACTCTCTTATTTTGTGTCCTTCCTATAGTTGCTTGGTTTTTAAAAGAATTCCTTTTTTTAAATTCCAGCCTCATAGAAATGGAATGAATGAATAGAAAAGAGATTGGGCTTTGAGATGGAAACAAAAAGAAATGGGAGCCCTATACCTACTGGGGTGCCTTGTTAAAATACATTTTTGGACTTCCCTCTTGACATATTAAATCAAAATTTGCAAAGTAGAGATTTCAGAAATTATGGTTTTTAAAAAGTATATTAAGAAATTCTTGAGGTTACTAGAAGTTGATCCTATTGCCCAAGGGAAAAAACAAAATCCAAAAGTTACTTTCATCATTTTCTCTTTATATCTAGAGATTCATTACAAAATCTTTGCCTAGTAGTCTAGATTAAATGTCTTCTTTACAAATAGATAGGTCTGTTTTTCCTCTTGTAAGTTAATTCAATGGTTTCATTTTACCACATTTTACCACCATCCTCTAGGTGCCCCAGAACATCCTGTATTTAGTATTGAGCCATTGTGGTTAAAATCATCTATTTACATATATTTTTCCTAAGCTAAATCACCTTTAAATCATATTTGATATTATTATCATTCATATTTTTCTAATATGTCAACTAGTACTTGGATTGTGTTAAAGTCTCAATAAATGCTGCTTAAAAAGAAATATGTATGCATGAAAACATGGTTCCAAAATGAACACTAAACCAAGTAAGGCTGAAGTTGTAATTTTATTTTATTTACTTGAAATACAGAGTTACTGTGGCCAGCACTGTGGCACAGCAGGTTAACGCCCTGGCCTGAAGCGCCAGCATCCCATATGGGCGCTGGTTCTAGTCCCGGCTGCTCCTCTTCCAATCCAGCTCTCTACTATGAGCTGGGAAAGTAATAAGAAGATGGCCCAAGTCCTTGGGCCCCTGCACCTGCGTGGGAGACCAGGAAGAGGCTCCTGGCTCCTGGCTTTGGATTGGCGCAGCTCCAGCCATTGAGGCCAAATGGGGAGTGAATCATTGGATGGACAACTTCTCTTTCTCTCTGCCTTTCTTCTCTCTGTACAACTCTTTCAAATAAATAAATCTTTAAAATAAAAAGAGAGAGAGAGAGAAAAGAAAGAAATACAGAGTTGCAGAGAGAAAGTGAGAGAGAGACATCTTCCATCCACTGGTTCAATCCCTAAATGGTAACAATGGCCAGGGCTGGGCCAGGCCTGAGCCAAGAGAGCCAGGAGCCAGGACCTTCATTTGAGTCTCCCACATGGGAACAAGGGCCCAAGAACTTGAAATATCTTCCACTGCTTTCCCAAGCATAGTAACAGGGAGCTGGATTGGAAGTGATGCAGCTTGGATTTGAATTTGTGCCCAGCCAGTGTCACAAGAGGCAGTTTAAACCCGTATGCCACGATGCTGGCTCCAATGAAGTTGCAATTTTAGTAACTACAGTTGATACTTAAGCATTCAGACAGACTTATCTGGTGAACAGTTGAGATTACCTGATTCGTAGGACCTGAGAAGATGAAACCTAATAATTATCTTGCCACCACATATATTTCCCAATATAACTGAAGGGAACAAGCAAACCTATTATTATTTTCTTTGGTTCCAAGGCAACTAAGGTCTTCAGTATTTTACCAACAACAGTGATTGACAGATTTATTTTTTTCTACTCAATGGGTCTCCTATTTGCCTGGCAATGTACCAACTAGAAAAACAATCAATCAATTTAATAAGTATAGAACAATTAAGAAGAACCTATGAAACACAGCAAGAAACAGAATTACTACCTTTCCATAAACCTCTTGTGCTCTTAGAGCATGGTGTGTTACCAAGTAAGATGTATGGGGATTTTTCCAGCAAGGTGAAATAGATGTCAAGACTATATATATATATATATATATATATATATATATATATATACACACACACACACACACACACACACACACTACTGCAGTATACTTAGTTATATATAAACATTTAAGAAAAACAAAGCATTTGTCCCAGTTGATTTGTTTGTTTTTCCAGGCCAAAATGTTGGACTGTGCTGTGAGAATAAGCTTGCAGTGGATGGCAACTTCTTAGCTCATTTCCAATGAGTAGGCTCGGAGCCACTAATGAGCCCTGGTCCAGTTGCTTTCCCACAAATCACCAATTAAAGGCAGCCTCTTGTTAGTCTAGGTACAGCAGAAGAAAACTAAACAAACTCCCCAGCACTAGCGTGCTGAAAGTAAGTGGAATATAGATAGGCTCACAGTGGCTCCTTGAATAAATCCATAAATAAAGGATGTCTGCACAGCATCCAGATGAAAGGCCTAAGCTGGTCACCTAGCTGAGGACTGCACCTTCGAGAATCTAATTTTTCTGCTCTCAATTTAATGTAAAATATATAATTTTATATAAAAGTTAGCCCAGTGCACAACCTGAACACTTTGAAGCTATGTGCAGCGAATCTGGTTTTGCTAGCACACTGCTTAATGGAAACAATCCAAGGCTTACAGGAACTTTCCCCTTTTTGGTGTTTTAGTTTGGCAGACCAAAGTTTACTTGTATATAATTAGTTTCAAAACATGCATCTTCACCTCTGAGAATTCCTTCCTAAAGTGAAAAGTTTTGCCCAAACCCAGAATGGGATCGCAGATGCCCGAAGTAGCTGATTTGCAAACCTTGGGTCAGTAAAGCTTTTAGTGAAGAATCTGAGGAGCACTTGGAAACCTTTCTGTTAACTCTTTCTAGAATGGTAATGTGGCCATCGATGCTCTGCTGTGACTGCCGGTCATTAAGAGTAATAGGGGTGAGCTAATACTCACCATGTATATGAACTACACCATAGGAAGCATGGTGAGTCTTACCCCCAGAAAGAGGAAGCTAAGCCCAGGAAGCAAAGGACACTTCACTTGTTAACAATAGTAAAAACTAATCAATGTTTTAATTGCCAGGCAAAATGCTAGCTTTCACATATTATCTCTTTTATCCTTGTCAACCTAACAGACAGGAGCTATTCTTATTCTGTTTTTATCATTTTATTTCATTTTTTAGCCTGAAAGTAATATGAACAAATGATAGCATTTCAAATATAACAAGGAGAAATAACAGCAAATTGTGTGTCTTCTTACTAATGCTTGTTATTTTAGTAACTGCTCATAGTAAACACCTTGCTTTATCATTACATGAAGAACTACCATGTTCTTCTTAGGGGACATTGTTGGCTAGAAGTACCATGATTTATTTAATCATCTCTTGGTAGATGCACAATAATAATACAAGAAAAAAACTAAAGGCTTAGCATATTAGCTAGTTTAAATTGCATCCTAATAAATGAGATAGTGCCATTATTGACCTCACTTTATGTATAGGGATATAGCATCTTTGGAAGAGTTGGTAATTTACCCAAGATCACAAAGCCAGCTTATAGAACCTGTGTACCTAACAGTGATGCCAACTCATCCTTTCATTTTCCTGTTTACTTTCTCTCTTGTCCCCACTCATCCCCTCCACATACACATACTCCCAGCTTTCTCTTCCTTCTCCCTTGCTGACTGGTTGGGTACCCTGATATAGCTCAGAGCAAAGCAAGGATCCCTGTTTGAGAAGAAAGTACAGGGTAAAGGCTTCCCTCCACCTTTCTGAGAAAGTCTGAACAGGTGTCTCATTCTCATGCACGGGGCTGGTCCCCACACACTCCTCCTCCCTATTCTCTTTGTTGTCCCTTGTCTTCTCATCCTTTTGCTTTTTATTCTTCCTCTTATAACTGTTTTCAGTTATGGTCAATCCTGTACAGTAAACAAATAACTTTAACTCAGGAGAAATAAAGATATTCAACCTTTCTCTTTCCAGTACTTCCATAAATATCTGGTGCTACTTTCAGCATCATACTCCCAGAAATGACTCTTCCCATCCATCCTATACTGTCTTTCCTATCAAATGCTCTAACTCCTAAATAAAGCCTGATCCTCACTTCAGAATTGTCTCTGGTATTACTTTTTCCAGACTGTATTTCCTGAGTCTTCCCCCACACTCATACTAGAGTTGATGCTCTTCCACAGATCCTGTCTAAGCACTTCACATAGTTTACACCATTGTTGGGTATTAATTTATCTGCATCTTTTACTCAGTTACAAATATTTTGAGGGCAGAGAATCAAATGTTCTGTACCTGGCACTAGATTAGTGCTTTTTTTTTATTTTTTAAAGATAGAGTTACAGAGTGAGGTAGAGACAGAGAGAGAGGTCTTCCATCTGCTGGTACACTCCCCAGTTGGCTGCAATGGCCAGAGCTGCACTGATCCAAAGCCAGGAGCCAGGAGCTCCTGGGTCTCCCACGTGGGTGCAGGGGCCCAAAGACTTGGGCCATCCTCCACTGCTTTCCCAGGCCATAGCAGAGAGCTGGATTGGAAGAGGAGCAGCCAGGACTAGATCCAGAACCCATATGGGATGCCAGTGCTTCAGTCAAGGCTTTAACTCACTGCACTACAGCACCAGCCCTGATTAGTGCTTGATAAATGGTAAAAAAAAAAAAAAAAAAAAAAACACAACTATCGAATCGAGCATCTCTGAACATCAAAGGATGATATTCAAAATGATTTTCTAAAAAAATGCAATCAGATGCTTAATCAAGTGAAACAGAAGGTCACTTGAATCCATTTACAGGTTTAGCAAAGGCAAATTTAACAACAGAAAAAGTGGGAGGATACTTTGTCAGCTAATTTCAAACTTGATTGCATATAAATCTCATATTCCTCATATAGGAGTTCTGAGATGGATGAAGAAATTTGTCATTTTAGTAAACATCAGAAGTGATTCTTATGAACACTAAAATATTACAATAGTTGCTGCAGATCTTATAATAACTATATTAATTGCTTTTTCTCTGACTACTTTTTTTAAAGATTTATTTATTAATTTGAAAGGCAATGTTGGGGGAAGGAGGGAGGGAGGGAAGGAGGAGGAGGGGAGGGGAGAGAGATTAAGAATATCTTCCATCCTCTGGTTCACTCCCCAAATGGCCACAATGCCTACAACTGGGCCTATCTGAAGCTAGGAGCTTCTTCTGAGTCTCCCATGTGGGTACAGGCCCCAGGCACTTTCCCAGGCTCATTAGCAGAGACCTGGATCAAAAGAGAGAGAGGTTTCCCATCTGCTGGTTCACTCCCCAGATGTCTGCAATGACCAGAGCTGTACCGATCCGAAGCCAGGAGGCAGGAGCTTCTTCTGGATCTCTCTCATGGGTGCAGGGGCCCAAGGACTTGTGCCATCTTCTACTGCTATCCCAGGCCAAAGCAGAGAGCTGGATTGGAAGAGGAGCAGCCGGGACTCGAACCGGTGCCCATAGGTGATGCCGGCACTGCCAGCAGTGGCATTTACCCACTATGCCACAGTGCTGGCCCCAGATTACATTTTAAGTGCTCTATTAGTTTTCACAAATCAGAGAGAACACATGGTATTTTTCCTTTTGTGACTGGCTTATTTCACTAAGAATAATGGTTTCCAGTTGCATCCATTTTGTTGAAAATGACAGGATTTCATTTTTCTTTGTCACTGTGTAGTATTCCATAGTATAAATATACCATAATTTCTTTAAAAAAAAGAAAAGTCGAGCAGTTGGGACTCGAACTGTTGTCCACATGGGATGCCAGCACTGCAGGCAGTAGCTATATCTACTACGCCACAGCACTGCTCCCATTCTGACTACTTTTTAAGACACATTACAATTTAAAACAGCACAGGGACCTTAGCCATTCTAACCATGTGGTTGCCTCCCTCTCACACATCTCCACTTTTCTTGATCAGAGCCTGCTTACATCATTTCTCCCGCCTCTCATGCAATACAAAGCCCTCCTTAAAAGTCTGCATTTCATTATCTACCTACATGTCTTAGATGAGAAACTCACCTAAGTTTATTTTACTCAGTCATCTTAGAATAAAGAGAGATGATAGCTTAAGTCTTGGAGCTTGTAAAAAATCAGGCAATGAATGCCAGCAACTATTTCCCATTTTTAAGTAGCTAATATAAGTACCTTTTCAAATCTGATTTTATTTAATGCTTTTTTAAAACTTATTGTTTGCTTTAATAGAAAAAAATCTAGAAGCAAACATATAAGAACGCTCCTTCAAATAATACCATGTTTAAAAAAAAATAAGAAAAAGGATTCAGCCTTGTGTTGGTCAAACTACTTAAGCTTTCATCTCTTAAATGCCCTACAAATTCTCTTTTAACAGTGTTGAAATAATCAAATGTGCTCCTTGGATGAAAGATATAGCCATAAAATGAAAGTGCTATGAGAAATCCCAGGTCCCAGAGGCCTACCTCATCTCCTATGGCTTACTAGTTTTATTGTGTTAACAAATCACCTAGTACTTTCTCCAGGTCAGTGATATTATCTGAGAGGATTTTCATACCCAGAGAATTGAAGAGAATTAGGAGCTATAGCAACCTCTCTGGTTATATGTCCAAAGTAAAATGAATAATCTTTCAAAAACCAAAAATGCCTATAGGAATGAATAGACCCCATGAAAGATTAAAGTCTATCAAAAGAGTACGTTGGCCTCATACTCAAAGACTTCCCAACTACTTCAAGAACTTTTGCAGTCTGTAGCACAGCAGGCTGACTCTTCACACACTCTCAAAGCAGGGAGTTTGCCTCTTAATATACAACACAAGAGCACTCTCCACAACTCATTTATGGGCTGTCTACCCACTTGAGACTCAAACACCATAAAGATTGCTAAGATTTAAACCGTTTGATTTGAGTGGTTCTAAAGCAGTGAATGCTGCCTATTTTAAAAACTGACATAAAAATATATAACAAAGAAACTCCTTAGAAATAAAGTAAAAAGAACCGTTGATGACACTGCCCTTTGTAAATTAACTCTCTTAATCCTAGTAAAAAACCCCAAGTGGGCATCTTCACCTGTCTCCTTCTGCTCCCAGGCTCCACGGATGGAGCAACCTGTCCACCATTGCACCACCAGGACCAGCAGATCTTGAATTCTGCCCAAGTACCTGTATGTCATTGCACAAATGTTTAACCACTGTGTATATTGCCTCTACCTACCTCTGATGGGCGCCTCCCTCTCCTTACTTCCTTCACAAGGAAAAAAAATGCAAAAAGTGAGGCTTGATATAGTGATGAAATTTTTGATAGAAATTATAAAGTGTTTTTTTTTTTTTTTTTTTGACAGGCAGAGTAGACAGTGAGAGAGAGGGACAGGGAGAAAGGTCTTCCTTTACCATTGGTTCACTCCCCAATGGCCTCTGCGACAGGCGCGCTGTGGCCAGCGCACCACGCTGATCCGAAGCCAGTTTTATACCATTTATATAACACCCTGTTGAACTTGAGTTAGGAGCGGGAAAAGCAAAAGCAAACCACAACAAGAAAAAGTCAGCTACCCCCTTCTGCCTATCAATCCGAGCACATCTGTGTGTAAATTCATTTTCACTCCTGAAACTCTGCCTGGCCTCCTCTCTTCAGGGCAATGTGACAGCACTGACTCTGCTAGAAGCCCGGTGAGCCGACATGCAGGTGGAGCACCTCCTCTTGAGGCAGTTCTCCACTGACCAGACCCCTGAGTCACTGAGCACAACCCATCCATGAACAGTGGCAATGGAGCTGCTTGCTGTTTACAACCATCAGTGGTGAGTTATCGAAGTTTACTTTCTATGATACACATGGATGGTATAATTCCAAGCTCCTTGAGTTTGAGCCCTGGAATTAAAATTCACTAGAACCTCTCCCAAATGCTAATAGTTTAGTGAATCTTTAAACACAGTATAAAAAAGAGTAAATATGCCTTATCATTATCATGTAATCCAAAGAATGATAAGACTTTCTACATTATATGTCTTTCTGAATGGACAGGTTTATTAAATTGTTAACTCTTTTGAAATTGGTACAGGGACTATAATACAAAACTGAAAGTTCTGTGTGTGTGGGTGTGGGTGTTAATGAGTAAATGAAATCCAAAGTTTGCTGGTATAAATGGCTTTCTAATTACTACCTTACCAGCAGATATCTTAAATTCGCCTCTAACATTTTTATCATTATTAAAATAAATTTGTTTTATTTGTCTATTATAGTTTCCATTAATTCTTTTTCCTTGACACTAGGAACTATTAAATTCATGTTTAACCTCCCATTTCTGGTAACCACATCTTCTTTTACAGATGAATTAAGAGCTGTAGTGTTGCCAGCGTGCTGGCAAAGCATGTTAAGCCACTGCTGTGACGCCAGTATCCCATATCGGCACTGGGTGCTATCCAAGCAGGTTTATTTCTGATCCGTCACCCTCTAATGGCCTGGGAAAAGCAGCAAAAGATGGCCCAATTGTGTGGGCCTCTGCCACCCACATGGGAGATCTAGAAGAAGATCCTGGCTCCTGGCTTCGGTCTGGCCCAGCTCTGGCCATTGCAGCCATGTGGGGAGTGAACCAGTGGATGAAAGATCTCTCTTATCTCTTCCTCTCTCTGTAATTCTGATTTTTAAATACATAAATAAATCTTTTTTAAAAAAAGAGTTACAATGTTACAGTTTGTTTCAGAAGCCATTTCTGGGAGATTCTAGACACAGATATATTGCCCAATTTCCACAATATATTTGGATGGAATAAATCAGAATTTTATTTTTTTTTAAAGATTTTATTTATTTATTTGAAAGTCAGAATTACACAGAGAGAGAGAGAGAGATTGAGAGAAAGAGGTGTCTTCCATCCGATGGTTCACTCCCCAATTGCCTGCAATGGCCGGAGCTGCAACGATCCGAAGCCAGGAGCCAGGAGCTTATTCTGGGTCTCCCATGCAGTTGAAGGGCCCCAAGGACCCGGACCATCTTCTACTGCTCTCCCAGGCCATAGAAGAAAGCTGGATCAGAAGTGGGGCAGCCTGGTCTCGAACCAGCGCCCATATGGGATGCTGGCACTTCAGGCCAGGGCATTAACCCGCTGCGCCACAGTGCCAGCCCCAATAAATCAGAATTTTAAAACTTAAACATGGCAATGCACCTGGCTCAGGGAATATCAAATCATGTTCAGTAAAATTCAGGTTGTTTTGTGTGTAGTATCCTCAGGTATAAAACTAATTTGATGAAGAATTCAGAAGCAAGTGATGATAACCTGAATCCTGGGGCCGGGGCTGTGGTGTAGCAGGTAAAACCACCTGAAACAGCAGACGGAAGACCAACCTCTCTGTCTCTACCTCTCTCTGCAACTCTTTCAAATAAATAACATGAAATAAATATATAAAAGGATAAATAAATAAAATAAATTCAAATAAATAAAAGGAAAGAAGGAAGGAAGGAAGGAAGGGAGGGAGGGAGGGAGGGAGGGAGGGAGGAAGATAGAGAGAGAGAGAGAGAAAGAAAGAAAGAGGGGCCAGCTCTGTGGCCTAGTGGGTAAAGCCGCTGCCTGCAGTGCTGGCACCCGATATGGGCTCTGGTTCAGTCCCGGCTGCTGTACTTCCAATCCAGCTCTCTGCTATGGCCTGGAAAAGCAGTGGGAGATGGCTCAAGTCCTTGGACCTCTGCACATGCATGGAAGACCTGAAGGAGGCTCCTGGCTTCGGGTTGGCACAGTTCCAGCCATCGCAGCCAACAGGGGAGTGAACCAGCAGATGGAAGACCTCTCTCTCTCTCTCTCTCTCTCTCTGCCTCTCCTACTCTCACTCTGTAACTCTGACTTTCAAGTAAATAAATAAGTCTTTAAAAAAAAAGAACCTGAATTCTTAATGGAACTTGCCCTATATTCACCCTGTCTGTATTCTCTATTTTGAGTTGTTTCTTTTGCAACTCTGTCAAAAGCATCCTAGTTGATATGTCCTCTAACCCTGAATCATCTAATGTGGTACTCACATCCTTTGGATTGAAGATGTACTGTCCTACCCAGAAGGCCTATTTGAACCAAAACTGGAGGGCTCTACTTGTCTCTGAAATGTAGCAGCACACACACACACATATGCACACACACACATTTGCACACACAAATCACAGATTTGACTTCTTCACGATCTCACCAAAGGATTAACTAAAATTTTAAAGGAAAGGAAGCTAATTATTATTTGCATCTGAACCTCAACATAAGGACTCAGAAAAAGTTTTTTAAAGATTTGTTTGAAAAGTGGAGTTATACAGAGAAAGAGAAAGAGATAGAGATAGAGAGAAAGAGAGATCTTTCATCTGCTGACTCACTCCCCAAATGGCTGCAGCAGTCAGGGCTGGCCCAGGCCGAAGCCAGGAGCCAGGAGCTTCTTCCAGGTCTCCCATGTGGGTGCAGGGGCCCAAAAGCTTGAGCCATCTCCTGCTGCTTTCCCAGGCACACTAGCAGGGAGACGGATCAGAAGTGAAGCAGCCGGGAAATAAACTAGCACCCATATGAGATGCTGGCATTGCAGGTGGTGGCTTAACCCATTGCACCACAATGGAAGCCCCAGAAATTTTCTTAAAGGTAGAAGCAATATAAAATTTGATCCCAACGTTGTTCAGACTGATACAAGAGTTGGCTCCTGGTTTTTGCATCCTATAGTCAATGTCATGCCATGTTTTGCTTGGCATTTCTTTGTCCTTGATCTACAATGTGTGGTTTCTTTTCTGAAGTTTCCAACATAAATCTGGTGAAGAAAGTGCTTTCCATATATATTTGCTGCTGAGATTATATCAGAAATACAGACTCTTCTAACCCCTAAGTGAAGTCTCAGATGTTAATCAGGAGTCTTGTTCCTTTTAAATGGTTTTTTTTTTTTTTTTTGCTGAACATAGTGTATAAATCATTTAAATCTTTACTGTACAGATAAAAATATTTATAATCACTACATTAAAATGCTAAGAGAGAGGCAATATGGAGAAGGTTAAGTGCACATCAACATTTTTTTTTTTTTGGTTTTTTTTGTTTTTTTGTTTTTTTTTTGTTTGTTTGTTTGTTTTTTATTAAACTTTTATTTAATGAATATAAATTTCCAAAGTATAGCTTATGGGTTTTAACCAGTAATTATATAAAATCATCTGGTTTAGCTTGCACCAAGAGTACATGCTTTTGTGATGATTTCTAACTTACACTTCTTCTGAAAGGATTAATAATACATGTATGTGTGCGCTGAACTATTTACCATATTGAGCAAATGACAGACTCAATCTAGGGTCTCTACTTGTGGGTCTGGTATGGTAGCAAAGCAGGTTAAGCTGCTGTCTATGATGCTGGCATCCCATATGAGCATTGGTCCACTTCTAGTGCACCTCCCTGCTAATGTGCTAAGAGAGGCAGAAGAGGATGGCCTAAGTGCTTAGGCCCCTGCCACACACATGGGAGACCTGGATGAAGTTTTATGTTCCTGGCCTCTGCCTGCCCCAACTCTGGCCATTGTAGCCATCTGGGGAGAGAAGCAGGGAACTGAAGATATCTCTCTTTCTCTCTGTAACTCTGTCAAATAAATACATAAATCTTTTAAAAATATCTCTAGTATCTGGCCAAAAAAAAACAGTTAATAAATTGTTCAAAACCACACATGTCTATGTTTCATTATTTGCCATTTTGAGACTTGCTCATTCATTCTGTTTTGTTCCCATGGATGAGATCTCTATTCCTAGAACCTTTTGTGTTGAGAGAACGACCACATTCAAAACCTTCCTAAATTTAATCCCTGTGATATGTTTTAAATAGTAGCAATTGGTGATCCTAATGAACTTTAGTCTTCGAAGAGTTCTTTATGTTCTCTTCCTCATTTCCAAATTGTATTCCTGAAGGAAGTATGGCAACAAGAAGCAATGAGACTTCTTTTTCTCTTCTTTTAGTTTTCTATTAATGCAGAATATTTCTGGGACCAATGCTGAAATGACCTTTGGCCTAGATTTTCAGCTTTCCTCTTAGTCTATCTTACTAATTCTTTAACCACATCCACTTGTCTTCTCAAAAAGGGGGACCAGCATAGAAGGTATAGCTGCCACCTGAGACACTGACATCCCATATAAATGCCAGTTCAAGTCCCGGATGCTCCACTTCCAATCCAGGTCTCTGCTAATGGCCTAGGAAAAGCTGCAGAAGATGGCCCACATGCTTGGGCCTCTACCATCCACGTGGGAGACTAGATGAAGCTCCTGGCTCCAGGTTTCAGCTTAGCCCTGCCCTGGCCACTGCTGCCATCTAGGGAATAAAATAGTGGATGGAAAAATCTTTGTCTTTATCTCTCTCTCTCTCTCTCTCTCTGTAATTCTGATTTTCAAATAAATAAATAAAGTCTTTTAAATAAAAGACTATAAAAGCAGACATTTTGACTGAGTAACAGAAAGCTCAATTCAAAACGTCCTTAATAATAATAATAGAAACTCCAAGAAATCTCAAACTAGGGCAACTCTAACGTGGTTCATTCATCAACTCAACATCGAGATTTGTTGAATTTGAGCTCTACATTTCAAAAAATATTTATTTATTTATTTATTTACTTGAAAGTCAGAGTTACAGAGCAAGAGGGAGATAGAAGTCTTCCATCTGCTGGTTCACTCCCCAAATGGCCCCAACAGCCAGGGCTGGGTCAGGCCACAATCAGGAACCAAGAGCTTTATCTGGGTCTCCCACACAGGTAGCAGGGACACAAACACTTGGGAGCTGTCCTCCCCTATTTTGCCAGGCCATTAGCAGGGAGTAGGATTATAAGTGCAGCAGCTGAGACATGAACCAGCACCCATAGAAGATGCTGGCATCACAGGAGGCAGCTTCACCTGTTTTTCTACAATGCTGGCCCTGTATTAGAGTTCTATGGAGAAATAGAAGCAGTAAGCTTTATACAAATCTAGAGAGAAAAAAAAATTTACTATAAGGGATTGACTCACAGTTTTATGGAGGCTAAGGAATCCTATGATCTGCTGTTTGCAAGCTGGCAGTCCAGGACACTGGTATTTTATTGTCCCAGACTGAGCCCAAGGGCTTTAGTGCAAACATCCAAGGCCAGGAGAAGAGGGAGGTCACCATTCCTGCAGAGAGAGCGTATTTGGCCTTCCTCTGCATTTCTGTTCTGTTTGGGCTATCTACAAGTTGGATAATGTATACCACAATGTTGAGGGTAAGCTTTACTGGGTTTTTTTAAACATTTATTTAATTTATCTGAAATGCAGAGTTATAGAGAGAGGAGGAGAAACAGAAAGAAAGAGGTCTTCCATCTGCTGTTTCACTCCCCCAAGTGGCTGCAATGGCCAGGGTTGAACCAAGCCAAAGCTAGGAGCCAGAAGCTTTTTTTGGGTCTCCCACATGGGTGTAGGGGCCCATGGACTTGGGCTATCTTCCAATGCTTTCCCAGGCACATTAGCATGGAGCTGGTTTGGAAGCAGAGAAGCTGAGACTGGAAGCAATGCCCGTGTGGGATGCCAGTACTACAGTCAGCAACTTTACCTGCTATGCCACAATGCAGGCCCCCTCTACACAGTGTTTTAGTGCAAATGCTAATCTTTTCTGGAAACATTCTCAGAGACACACCTATCCCAAAGTCATTCATAAAAAATGATGAGATTCCCGCGACAAGCTTACTAACACGTATGGCTATGCTTAGGAGAGTGATTTAATCAAAACCAGAAATAGTTCTATTGGAATATATTGGCCAGATAACAAGCCACATCTATATGTCTATTACACATGGGACAGTAAAGATGGGCGCATTGATTTCACTAAATAGTACAGAAGCCACGTTTTGTTGAAAACTTCAGGAAAAAAAAAAAAAAAAAAAACCTAAACCAATGAAGATCCCCAACAGCAACAAATAAATCTGCCAAATTTTAAAATCTCATAAAATGAATGCATCTGTTTTAATTAGTAAAACATCAGTGCAGTCTAAGGAAGGTAAGAGAAGGTAATTCATTTTAGATCTTGCAAGCTTAGAGTCAATAGTTCTTCAGGCTACTATAAGCAAAATCCGGATAAAGATGTCAAAAACCCAGAATTTCTCTCTGAAGAGACAACAGATGGTCGATTCCTTCCCAATCCAAAGGACATTCCACATTTTTTCAGACTAAGAACTGGACTCTAAATGCTGATCATCAAGGACTCAAGACTCTAATAATATGAAATTACAATATCTGCAAACCTAAGTGATATCTGGTTAAGAAATTCTCAGCCTTTGTTTTGTATCCACCTAGAGTTTAAAGTGCCTTCCTTCTAAATTGTTAATATTTTCAATATAGTTTTTAATGTAAGACTAAAATACAAGGAGGACAATGTGGTTTCCACAAATGTTATAGATCCATTAAAAGAGTGTTTTAGTGTCACGGTTTATTACTCCTTCATCAGCACAAGACCTTTAGAAAGATAGAAAATTAAAACAAAGCACAAATATGACTATCATCCTGAGGAGATACTCAGCACCACCTTCCTTACATTTGCATACACCCCAATGCTTCTAATTTTATCAAGAAATACTTAGGGCTGCCATAAGCCAAACAACTCTAGAAAACTACAGTGGTGAAACATACACTTGTCCCCTTAATATAATTTCCCTTATGTAGAAGAAAGAGATAAGCAATAACTTCATAATCTGTTTCACAAAGAGCTGGTTTACATCTTTCACCTCCTTATCAGAACAGAAATTCTTAAAAGAATGAGTGAGTTAGCTGAACAATTGTGGGAAGTCCAAATTCTTTTTTTTTTTTTTTTTTTGACAGGCAGAGTGGACAGTGAGAGAAACAGAGAGACAGAGAGAAAGGTCTTCCTTTTTCCGTTGGTTCACCCCGCAATGGCCGCTGCGGCTGGTGTGCTGTGGCCGACACACCGCACTGATCCGAAGGCAGGAGCCAGGTGCTTCTCCTAGTCTCCCATGCGGGTGCAGAACCCAAACACTTGGGCCATCCTCCACTGCCTTCCCGGGCCACAGCAGAGAGCTGGCCTGGAAGAGGAGCAACCGGGACAGAATCCGGCGCCCCGACACTAGAACCCAGTGTGCTGGCGCCGCAGGTGGAGGATTAGCCAAGTGAGCCGCAGTGCTGGTGGGAAGTCCAAATTCTTTTGAAGTTGCAGTATAAGAATTACATTTTTCTATAATGTACATGGTCTTAGCGGGCCATATGCAAGAACTGATTAAACTTGACAAAGCCCTCTAAAATTCACACCTAGATTTGTTAACAATTAAGGGTTCAAAGTATTATCTGAGGAGTAGAGAGTGAGCTAGATGAAAACAATCCTCAATGCCTGCTTTTCCTTGCTGTCACAGTAAACCTCAGCCTAGCTTGTCACAGCATAATTGTTAGCTTCAACTACCATTAACATCCTGCATGACAGTGATTTTCCTATTATTTGCTAAATCATATCTTTTCTAATTTTAGTTTTATAGTGGAGGGCAGTTCCTAGGCATTTTGTCCATTTCCCAAATGAATGAAATTTTCAGTTAATCCTCTGCAATGGGGTTTTGTAACTGTTATAATCTTATTACTTGGGAACAATTACAATCGCTTTTATTTAGGAAACAGATGCCACCCAAATCCATTATCAAAAGTCAGATAAATATTGTCCACCATTCAGCTATGAGATATTACTTAATATATAAATACTATATAATATATAAATACTATGAAATATATAATATCATATTTATATAGAGTGATTTCACTTATTTTAAGTTGTGGAGATTTTATAGTGTCAGACAGAGGTGCCAAGCTCCTATATAACTATTTACCTACCATTTCTGGTTGTTTATTGTTTGTATCCTTGGCAACAGCAGCAACTGGGAAAGCTTGGCCAAATTGCTTGGCCCTGAGGACCTATTTCTTATCTATAAAAGAAGAGTGCCACACTAATTTCAAAGCTCTCATCTATCTCTAAAATGTGGGGTGACATGATGAAATGACCAACACAAATTGTGTCTACTAATCAAATGAATCGGCAATTGGTTTTACAAATGATATTGAAAATAACTGAATATAGTGAGCATAAAGAAAATATCAAAACACAGCCTCAAGGAAGTATCTACAGGTGACATCCTTTTGTGTCCCCAGACTGCAGGCAGGGTGATAATAACTTTCATGGAGTTCCTTACAGTTTTACCAAGCCCATTTATGACTGTTACATCAACAGAATCTCACAATTAGCATGAAAGATTGTTGTTTTAATTGCCATTTTACAAGTACATAAATTTGGCCATGGTTTAGGATTTTTTGAGTTCAGCATCATCAGAACATCAAGGTTTTCCTCAATCTCACTGTGATGATGGAGGTTTTTCAGGGCTCTTTCCCTGGATTGGGCTCTCATTCTTCTCTGACCCCCTTTTGTTTGTGCAGTCCTTATACAATGTTAGGGACTTGGCATTTTACAACAGTGTTTCCCCATCAAAATATGCAGCCTGTGCTTCCATTTTTCAGTTTTCTTCCTCATCTATCAGCAGAGTTGTATATTTTTCTCCATTTAGTTATTATGTATCAGCTTATATTTATACTTTCTTGGAAATATTATGGATTTTTCCATTATATTTTGTAATTTATTATATGTATATAGAAAAGCCATGTATTCTGTTTGTTCATGTGTTGTTGCTTATTTTAAGGAAGTATACTTTTATTCTTATTAATTTTATTTCTTATTAATTTTTATACATTATATTTTGTCTGATTGTTGTGAACATGATCCCCGAGAGGATGGAGAGTGGTACAAGGGCTCCCCTTTTTATCCTCATTTTCCAGCAATCCTCCAGCTTGCCATGCTCTCACTTGTTGTCCAATCAATGCTGTTTCCTCCTTGCTTGCAGTTGAACAGTCCAGTCAATACTTTTCGCGTTTACTTACGTTTGAACTGTCCAGTCAGCATGGGTAGGAGGGTATTGTCCATAGCGCACTGTTATCTGACTGACCAGAGATGTCTGCTGGGTATGATTAGGAGTGTCTCCCTAACAGCTGTTAGGTGTTGCCTCAGCTCCTGACTTATTAGGAATAACTCCACTTTACTTTTATTTTTGTGGCTAGTGGTAACTTTTCAATGTATTACTGTGGAGTTTCCACAGTTCATCTCCTTCCCAGGTAAGCGGTGATCTGTGACTCTTTTTGAGACTCCTGTGGGCTTCTCCACAGACTCTATCCTGTACTCGCCAATATCCTCCAATGTTGACCAAAGGAAAGATTTGTTGGGTGCTAGGATCCATAACTCTTCTAATAAAACATAAGAAATGAAGCATAAGAGATCCAGGTATAGGAAGTTGAAATCCTAACACAAATATATACACAGATAAATTAGTGTCATGCCAACTTATAGGATCTTTGGGGGGATGGGAACCAGTAACACCAAATATTTCACCAGAACAATTTTATGTATTTTTAAATTAGACACAAATAAGAAACAAGGTATTATCCCTCTTCACTTTCAGTAACTACTTCTTCCATTTTGCTTAGGAGCCAATCAAATTGCATGTCTGGGTTGGACCAAATGGTTCATATTTTAAAGCATTATTTATATTATTTGGAAGAACAGAATCACTTTTTGTCTTTTTATCACTGGAAATGTTTGACAGACACTGATCTGTGACATGTTATAAATAAGCCACTACATTTTGAAAGCATTCTTTCCAGTGACAAGATTGCTCTCTCTCACTCGTCCTCTCTCTCTCTCTCTCTCTCTCTCTCTCTCTCTGATGGCTCAAAGAATGCTTTTCAGGAAAACCATAGTTCCCAGCTGGCACCCAAAAACCCAAAACATGGAAAAACTTCTGCTTCCTCACAGCTCTCTGCCTTACCTATATATTTTTGGAAGCCAAGAAATCTCTGTGTATCAGGCTCTCTTGTTATCGAGCAACAATGAATGATTTCCTACAAATGACAGGCACAGTTGAAGACACAGAACCTGTGTCTTCCACAGCATCAACTCATAAGCATTTATTTGAGATTAGTTTTATCTGTTTAAACAAAATTGTTTCTGGCCAACTAGTAATGATTGTCAGAGATAAAAAATAAATTGATCTTTTGTTAGTGTACGCATTTTTGATCTCTTCCTTCTAGAAATTCTCTCTTCCCTTTTGTAGCATTGACATTTCCTTGTATCTCTTCTGTGACTTATCATTACTGTTTCTGTTATCTTCACTAGGTACTTTTCTTATTTCTATTCTCAAAATGTAGATACTGTTCATTATTTTCTTCCCAACTTTTCATTTTCTTCTTCCATGTCTCCTCCTAAACCTCTCATTGGTCTTACAGATGCTCTCAAACACTGGCATTCATTCCTTGCAGGTAGCTGCCAAGTCTGTAACTCTAGCCCACATGATTTTATTTCTAACGCCTGCTGGCAGCTCCTCTCAGAAATCATCCAAGCGAACTTTAGCCCTCTACTCTGGCAATTTATTTTTTCTTTTCTGTTCTTTTCAGTTAACAGCACTACCTTCTTCTAATCATTGATTAGAAAATTACAGTCATTCATGATCCTTCACTTTCTTCCATAAACTGCCATTCGGGTTACTGAGATTTGACTTTAGTATACTTTCATTCCTGTCCCCTCTTACTATATTTACCACAAACCCAGAATTCAAATAATCATAGACCATTGTAATAGCCTATAAAATAGAATTCCTACTTCCTTCAACATCTCCTAGGCAAAATGAGCTGCTGATATTCTGCCACTACTTGTCCTAATACATGATTTTGATTTCTTGTTTTCTTTTTGTTTTCCTTAATTTTTTTCCAGTTCCTGTTCCCATTATATCTACTAACAATTCATTTGCCTAAGTAAGTCCCATAGTCAAGACTAAAGTAAAGGGAGGCTACATCACTCACTTTAGACCATAGCATGCATGTAAATATATAAATTTATTCAAGAAAGTGAAGAATTGGAACTTCAAGTTCAACTCCCCTGGGTACACATGTATCCTCCCCTCATCCAATATAAAAAACAGATCAGCACATTGCCTTCTACAACTTAGTCAGTCAGGATGGAATTGAGTTAATGACCATGCCCAGTTCATCCAAGATAGCTTTGCTCTTTCCTGATCTTTTAAATATTAATTCCCTTTGTCATATATACCTATATGCCCTCATTTATTCTCAGTCTAGAACTTGTTTCATTTACGGTTCTCAACATTTGTTTTCAGTATATGTTTTACCTCTCCTTGAGAAGTAATGAATCCCAAAAGGACAAACTCTACTTCATTTGCTGATTTGAAAGCTGCTACACAGAATCTAAGTAAATCAAATAAAACCAAGCCCAAATGAATGGCAGCAGACTGCTATGTCCAATTACAAAGGAGAAGTCATCTTCTCTGGGAGTTTTCATTAGGTGTTGCCCGTGTTACTACACAGAAAACATCAATGGTATACATCTTATTACAAAATTGAGACCTACCAGTAGCTCTGTTTTATTTAAAGGTACATAATGATATGTAAAAGCTCTCACTGAGCCTTGAGAAGCTGATGTGTCAATCAGGCTTGCTTGGTCAGCTCTTTGGCACTATTCTTCAAATTTCTACTGACAGAGAGCACATTTGAGCTTTTGAGGGAATTAAAGAAGTATTTTCTTGCTTCTGTCATTTATTGGTGGTAATCTAATGCTGTTATTTGTTTGGTTACTGGACACT
Source organism: Lepus europaeus (assembly GCF_033115175.1). Lineage (NCBI taxonomy): Eukaryota > Metazoa > Chordata > Mammalia > Lagomorpha > Leporidae > Lepus > Lepus europaeus. The sequence continues at coordinate 22,992,669 of NC_084843.1, read as the reverse complement.
GGTGTTAAGGGAGCAGAAGCCAGAAAGAAGGCTTGAAGGTAGGAGGAGTGCCACTGCTGCGGTTGATTACATCCTGCAAGATAAAATTGAGGGCAAGGAAAGCTCTTCAATACGCTCTTTTTGCTGCAAGGTAATATGGTCTCCTTGGCTTCATTATTATTCATGGATATGCCTCTGACAGATTAATAAACCATTGCAAGAGGGCTGCTGCATTTGGGTTCATGCTATTAAGAAGAACCATGACATTAGAAATTAGGCTGTACACATTTCTTAAGAATCTCTGGCCAGTATTATCCTACAGCAGTTATAGGTGATTCTAAAGCATGCTCTGGTTTCATCACGACAACTGACACCACAGCCACTAGCAAGATAATCCCTTCAGCGTGTATGCAAACCACATGGCTCTCCAAAAACCAAAGAAGCTGTATCCCATGGCTCCAGGGCTCTCAGAGACATATCAAGGTCCAGTGCCCAACTAAATAGATTCCAGCAAACCATTATTATATAGTCCTACAGCTACTATGGAGAGAGGGGTGCAGGATCTCTTTAATGAATGATTTCCAGCTTGCCAATCTTTTGACTATAGGAAGACAGAAATTTTATAATCCTTTATATGTTGAGAAATTCTAGAAATCATGGTTAAAAAGTAGACAGGACTTTATATTGCAAATACTACATTCAAGTCATAGCCGGCTCTGTGGCAAAATAGGTTAAGAATCTGCCTGCAGCACTGGCATCCCATATGGGCACTAGTTTGTGTCCCAGCTGCTCCTCTTCTGATCCAGCTCTCTGCTCGTGTGCCTGGGAAAGCAGCAGAAGGTGGCCCACTGCTTCCATGTCAGAGATCCGGAAGAAGCTCTTGGCACCTAGCTTCAGATTGGCCCAGATCCAGCTGTTGTGGCCATTTAGGGAGTGAACCAAAGGATTGAAGACCTCTCTGTCTCTCCTAGGTTCTTGCTTTTGACTGAAACAATGGTACGTACACTTATAGACCAAAGCCTAGATTAGTTATTAACCATTTAAATATCCTTTTACTCTTTGCCAAAGTAATAGTCTCCATAATTTAACCCATAATAATTGCTTAAAAGCTGAAGATGGTCAGGGAATCTCTCTAAGACTTAGCATCTATTTTATACAAATAGATGGATACATAGAGTCAGTCACATAGTAATTACTTTCTATGATATTTTATCATAGGCTGAACGACTAAGATATATATTATATAATCATACAGAAGGAATCATGTTATATAAATATGACTATTAATATTTTATTTCTGTTTGACAAAGGATGGAATGTTTATGTTCAAGTGACACCAAGTGGCTCCACTACAGATCAGTCACAAGAATCCTTGGCATATGGCCACATTTGTGCTGACATGCAAATCTGCAATTTCCTATGTCATCTTTCAGTTTTTGTGGAATATCTACATGTACCAAATTTCCTAGTTAAGTGTCAAACCTGTAGTCATCCCTTTTGTTTTTAATGTGCCTAGCACCTTTTCCCTTCCTTTTTGGGTCAGGATTGTAGCATTTATTTGAAGATTCACCTCTCCCTAATTACATGTGGTAAAGCTATGACTTTCTAATCATGGGGCTTTGCACATTCTTTGATGACTCAAATCAGTCCAGGAGGACTCTATCCTTGGAATAAGACAAGGACAGAAAATGTGTAGAGCTGATAAATCCCAACTGTGAAGATCTTAGTGGACACTCCAATAAGTTGTTACCTCTACCTAGACTTGATCCTTCCTAAAAAGCATTTGTTCCATTGAAACTTTATATCCTTTAGCTTCACTTTATCTTCTTTTGACTTTATCTAGCAGTGTTGCTTCAAATAAAACCTAACATCATAAGCAGAAACTATTCAAAAGAATGACTGCAATGGAGTAAGGAGAAGGGGGAGGACAGTGTTAAGGAGAGGGCAGTAAGGAGAGAGATTACACTGCAATAAGGAGGAAGCTCTGCTTTATCAGATATTAAACAAATGGAGCTTTTCTTTTGTAATGATGAATAAACAAGATTAGAAAGATAGAGTAGAACAGCAGGTTGTGAAGGTTGCAAAGCTTAGGGTTTGTCAGAGTCTATATGCTGAGGCCATCCACTTCTCCTGGGCTGTTAGGAAGTTAAAATTTGCTGCCTGAGGCTTAGGATGGGTCAAAGTTTATGAGCTTAACATTTTATTCACAGGAATCATTGGGAACAAGCAGGTCAACTAATCATTTTTGAGGCAAAAAGAATAGGAATTCAAAAGGTCTGCATCTCTCTTATTACAGGTAAATGGTGGGCGGCAGGGAGGGCTTCCTTTATCTAAGTTATGTGGTGAAGAATTTTTCTTTCAGGTTGAGGAAGACTGAATGAGACATGGGATGGGAGGTAGACAAGCATGCTAACTATATCCACCTGATGAAATCTGCAAAGAATGGCATGTTCACTCTGGGTTCATAGAAAAAAAGGCCTACTGCTCATCATCCAAAAACAGGAAAGGCAAACAGGGTCCCGGGATGTTTTATCCTCACCTGTGAAATCTTTAGGGCTGTCTGACCATCTCTCTACTATATCACAGAGACAGTCACAGGAAATCAATTACCCCATGCATTCTCTTCCAAGATTGGATGCACTTGATATAAGGAATCGTAATACCCCATCCTCCAAAATAAGGAAGGAAAGGACACAAAGTATGAGGTACATTGATAATTTAAAAAAACTTTCTCTTGACTTCATAGTCTCTGCTGCCAACCCTTGTAAAAGGGCTTTTGTAATTTTTCAGCATTTTTCCAAATAGGAGTACACACTAAATAACCACAAAGAACATCTGCCAGAAATATATAGAATGATCCATCAACATTCTAGGCGCAAAGCAATGACACTTATTCCCTCCCTTGAAAAGATGGATCTTAATACAACATTTTCATTCAAAAACCAACACAGGTAAATCTTATTCTCACCTGACCATCACTGTGAATGCCTTTAGTAGGGCAATTGATCAACAAAGAAAACACTTTGTTAGAGCATTCCAAGTACCAAGTTAAGGTCAACTTTTTTTTAAAAAAAAAAAAAAAGGAAAATAATCATACTTGACTTAAAACACCTATAATTTTCACATTAAGATCTCAAAATCACATTATGAAACCTCATATTTCTCCTAGAATGTTACTCAATTGTTTCTGGCTTGTAATTGATCATTACCTCTTTATGTCTATTTTATGGAGTCCTTTCCGAACAGCAATCAACTTCTCTTAATAGCGCCTCCTTTATTAGGCACATCATTTCCATTTACCTCCTCTTGGCCTGTGTGTCAAATCCAACTAAATCAATTTTAACAAGCCCCTTCCTTAATTGTGAAGAGGTGATTAGCACCCAGTGATGTCACCCCAATTCCTGTAATTGTGAAGCAAATGTCTTCCATTCTTCTTCATAGTTTTTAAAATTCTGACAACTTGGCATTGCTACTGATTCATTTCCAAAAGGAATTTAACTTCTCTTTCTAAAAAGGTCCTATTGTCCTTAAGTTGTTTGAGTGAAGAAAGAAAATATCCTGACAGCCAAAGAAATATGGATGAAATATCTTATCTTAGATTTTATGAAACTCCTGCCACAAGAATTCTCTATTAAGGATAGGATTCTTAGGATAGAATATTCTAAGAAAATATTCTATATTCTAAGAGAATATGGTATCTGGTTGACAGGAATTCTCCAACCCTTCTCTCATATTCTGCCCTGATCCTGCTGCCTAACCAAAGCATATTTTCATTGGCCTCTTTTTGTTTTCTGGTTCCTTAAATCTTGTCTCATTACATTATGCTAATCCTCATCTTGCTGAATTTGTTGTCTATTAGACTACATGCTGAGATAATCAGAATTCCTCTGTGATATAAAGGCATGATCTTTTCATCACTCTCTTTGCTAAATCCTTCCTAGGTCATTTCAGGACACAGGTCTTTCCAAAGACTGGAAATCTTGCCCATCTCAGTGCCTCCTGTATCAGTTCCTATTGAGAATGTTGACGACTTCCTTGAAAATTAGTGAACTTTCATTACTTAAAAGACACCGCTAATAAAATTCCTTGTGTATTGAAAAGACAAAATTTATTTCAAATTGGGAATGGATTTGAAATTGCCTCAATTCCACATCCAGGTAAAATGGCCCATGTTGTAAAAGCAGATCATCAAGTTTGTATATACCTTCTTTGGAAACTTTCCTCATTAAATCACAGATAGATGACTACATACTATGACTTTCTATTTTTAGGAGAAAAACTAAAGCTATGCTTTCTTTTCTTTGAAAAACAGTAACAAAACAATTTTAGAAGGAATATAGAGAAAATGTAATTTGCATTTAGTGGTTTCTACATAGTGAGCACTTATTGTCAGGTAGAAACAGCAAGGTGGAGGAAAGGGTAAAAGATCATGAAGATGATTTAATGTGGTCCCACCTTCAATGATCACCAGTCTAATAGGAAAAAAAAAAATAGAAATAGCAGAAATCCTGCTATAAACTTTAGAATTTTTAGAAATTCCTTGGATAAAATAATTAAGACCAGCACAGGTTACTTATAAACAGAGAAAATTTGGTCTCCATGTTCACTCAGACTCCAAACCTGCCAACATTTCTCCTCCATGCTACCTAAATTTGTTCACTTATTTTCAAACCATTTGAAATGTATAATGTATATTGTGGACTAGATAAAATAATTGTTAAAAAGTAGAAATGCCTTTGGGAGTATTCTTATTCCAATGGTAGTTTGGTGTTCTGTGTATTTAGTCTATATTTGTGTTATAAACAGGTAAGATCAGAAGTGTGGGTTAAACACAAAAGAAGGTTGTATATTTGGGGTAAGATGAACATTACAGTGAAAATTGTTCTGGAAGCTAACATTTTGCTAAATGTCTACTATGTGATAGTCAACTTGTTGATGTTCTATGTATATTACTCATTTAATTATCAGATCTGTTAGCTATTTAATATTATCTCCAATATTGGGAACCTGAAGGTCAAAAAGATATCTTGATCAGAGACAATAGATTTTCAATGGCATAAGTAAAATTACAATCTAGTTCTGCTTGAGTTTAAAGTCTCTGTTAGTTCTACTGTACCACAGTATTTTGTAGAGATAATAAACTAGGACCACCTCACACAATTTGAGTTTAGAGTACAGAAATGTACAGAAACTAATATTATGAAATAATTGCCAATGCTAGTTAAGCAGGAATATCAACCTGACTTTGCAAAAGTTTCTCCCAGTTTCATATGCTGTTTCTTTAAAGCAGACACTCATATTGTAATCAATTAAAATATATATATTAGTCACATAAATAGACAGTTTTCAGAAGATCTCACTTCAGATCTATTAAATTCCTCTCCCGAAGCAGAGGTTCCACGTCCATTCTACAATGCACCCTAATAAAATCTGTAGCTGACACTGCTGAGCCCTACACGTATCACCTTACCCTCTTCCCTTTCAGTGTTCATTGGCTAGAATTTCAGTTGCCAGCCCATGAATATCCTTGTTTTGCATTTCTCTCTTCTGGCCTCGAGAGTCTCTTTGCCTTTGTGCACTGAAGTGAGGTGTCAGGGAATTAATGGCTACCAAGCAGAGCCCCCAAATAATGACTGATGTAACTTGGTATATAAATAGACCAGCTCCCTCATCCTCCATTGGACCTGACTCCTACTGGAAATATGCCATGGACAACAGGTAAAAAATCATGAGTCTCTGAGGATACTGCCTTAACAGAGGGAAGAGAAAGGGGCTGCATGACCAAGTGTTCCTTCACCTTAGTAAATGTATTATCATCACTCTGGGACAGATTGAAGAAAGAGGAAAAGAAAACTGAGGAGTATCATAGTAGCTGATATCAACCCGTGTGAAGGAAACATCAAAAGTAGAGAAAATACTAACACACCTACTCAAAAATGTAAATTTCATTAATATGTAAGACAACATTTTGAATTCTGATTCTAAAATTCCTTTTTTAAAAAAACAGTTACATTAAAACATTTAATCTAATATTTTAAGAGTAACTGCATACTAAGGACAAATTTCTATTACTAAAATTTCTCTATTCCTTTAACATGGAGAAAATGATCAAGAACAATAAAGATTATCTATTATATGGTCTCTTGTCAGCCACAGATTCAACAGACACGAGCCAAACCAAATATTATAATCTTAGTACAAATCCTAAGCTAGTAATGCATTTCAAAATCTACCTATTAAAAATTTATCATAAGCATAAATGGATAAAACTTCACATTTATAGGTTTTATTACAATACGAAGTGCCCAATAAGTTCATAAATAATCACCCTTGTATTCAGAATCATGTTTTAAAAATTTATAAAAGTATGCTTCTAACTATACTAAATAAAATAACATTTTTACCATTATTTGCATTTTTATAATTATAATCTTAAATTTAAAGATGTCTTATGATGTTGGACTTTAGGTAAAGCACAGTGAAACAAAAAATCATGATATTTATCATATTTAAACAAAAACAGTATATAGCAAATATTTCCCAAAAAGCAAATAACCAGTTAAGTAATTTAATAGTGATAGATGTAACTTTACATTTGTTTATTAAGAGTCTAATAGTGATAAAAATCCTGTTAACAAGTGCAACACAATTCAGAGTTCTCAATATTGTATGTTCATTTTAGACCATACCAAGAGGGAACTGTTTTTATTCAATGGCAAATTCTTATATGTCCCTTTGAGAGTCAGTTGCCCATTGAACTCTAACACAGCCACCATTGTCTCTTGAACCAAGTCATTATTATCTGTGACCAACTCTATGATATTCCTCTATCATTTTTTCAGTTCTCTGATGATAGACACTGTGTTTTACGCCTTTCCTCAAGCACCCTTTGTTAGAATCAGAACATTAATAGATAAACAGTAAGCATTTTCAGGGGAATACAAGCCTCCCTACAGACATCTATATGGTCAAGGTAGTGAATTTAAAACATGTATCTTTCCTATGTTAGATACCTAAAAATTTGAATATCAACTGCGTATTTACCCAGCAAAATTTAAACTACCCCTTTGATCTCTTTTATTTAGTCAATTAAGAATATATAATGTATATGAATGGGATATAAATTTGTTCTGCATGTAGAGATGATACTCTAAAGCATGTAGATCTCTGTTTAATCAAAAGTGGAGGATATAGGGCATTGAGATGCTCCTGGGATACGTGTTTCACTAACTGACATGATACTTTCCTTAGCTTAAATCTGAGCAGAATATCTAGTATTTAGGTCTTCTGTTTTGCCATTAAATTATTATAGAATGTTTTAAGATAGTCACTATATTATTTAAATATTATTCCTGTATCTTTGGAGAGATATAGGCAAATAAATTATCTTTTGACTTCCTATGGAAAGTAATAAAATAAAAAAAATCCAAGAGTACAAGTCATTATTAATATGAAATACCACTAGTTCAGAATTTGCAAAACCTGGGAGCAGGTGTTAATTTGTACTTTACAAAGCATGATATAGAATCACACAGACACACACAGGTACAAACATACACACACAACAGGATAGTTGTCACAACTACTATACTACAGTAAACATAAATAAAAAACCAAATAATTCCCTACAAATTCTTTAAGCCTGATGTTTATCCAACTATATAAAGTATACCTGTAGTAGAAAATTAGGACAAGAAGAACTGCCACCTGTATTCATCTTTGACTTTTGATATTTTAGTTTATATCACAAAAAATATATTTATCTGAGGTTATTTCAGCCATTTTGAAGTGTACAATGCATTTTCTTAACTTCTGTTTCTTGCATGTCATAAATTTCAATGGGACCTTACTAACCAAATATATAATGGCTCTAAAGAGCTCCAAAAGAATATGAGGTAAGATATGGCATTTCAAGTTTCTCTTGAATGTGTGTTGTTAACTCACTTATGATTGATGGCATGTTGGTCAAATTGTATGGCTGAATCCCTCATATTTACAGCTGTAACCCAGTGAGAATGAAAATCCTTCTTTTACCACAGTGTTACTCTAACAATAAGATTGGGCATATAAAAACTTAAGTGATGTGAAGATATGAATAAAGAACATTTTAGTTAACACAGATAATAGATACCATTCTATAAAATGAAAGGTGCCTAACATAGACTTTATGGAGGAGGTGGCATGATTACTGATGTGGTGATGAAGATATAAAGTGAAACCCACTAGTAAGTAACACATTCTCAGGGAAAGAGAAAACTTAAATCACCCCAAGACATAAAAGAAAGGAAGAAAAAAACAACCCACCTCTAATGGTTTGAGTTTATGCAAACTATCATTATTCCATGAACATTTACTGAGGCACAACTATGTTGACATTGTTAAAATTTGGATATGACTAAAATAGAAAGAGGAACGGGTACTTGTTCTAAATCTTCAAGGAACTCATTTCTGATCAAGATGTGACAGGAAATAGCAATACCAATTATAATTATATAACAATGCAATAAAGGTTAAGGTCAAAGCACTTTTGAGTGCCATGAAAATGCCAGGGGTGATGAGAGATTTTTCTCCTCCCCAGGATGAAAAGAGGCTTTGTTCCCAAAGGAAATCAAGAAAACTCATATATCAATATAAATGTATGCCTGGCAGATTTGGAGATTGTATGTGTCTGGCGTCCATTCATCCAATAACTGAATCTGACATTCCAACAGAACCACGTCTCTTCTTCCATTCCAAGTTTTTAAAAATTACCCATGCCTGGCCAATTAGATGTATTCCACACAATCCAGTTAGCAATTCAGATTCAGAGAGAGGTCTGGGACCCAAGCCAATGAAATGCAGGTATAGGAATTACTGGTTTTGTTCAGCTGATATGAATAAAAACCTGGTGCTCCACTTATTATTACAAGTTAGAAACTTAAGTTCTAGTGGATATTACTTGAAGCCTTGAATGTGGCTGTGAATAAAACAAACTCCAATAGTGGGATTCTTGGTGACATGGTTTAAAAAGGGGAAATGGACAAGCGATTTCCATTTGGGGTAGGTTGCATTCAATTGAAGAGTAAGAAGTGCTGAGTGTTATAAGTTGTTATGAGTTTATTAATCTCAAGGAGGAGTCAAAATATAAGGAGATGTTATCCCTAAGAAAATAAAAAATACAATTTTCTAAGAGAGAACATATCTTTATATAGTACCTTCACCACCAACACCTTGCAGGCGGCAGTATATTCTGCTTTTATAACACATCTACTAAGAATAAGACCCTCTTTATTACGAGCTCTGTGAGTCATCATCACTGAATTGATAATGCTTATGCTGATAAAAACTCTCAGGACTATAAATGCTTAGTTTGTCCTGGGACACAGCGTGCTGTTTTTCCCACCTGACATTTCTGATTTTCATTGACATGCCAGTGGTGTTAGAGATGGATTGGTGTGATTCCATTCATCGTTACCTTCTGAAATGAAAACTGCCACGTAATAATTACTGGTGAGAAGGTGCCTGCTTGTGGAGTCGCAGGCTGCAGCGAAAGATGTGGGTTTGTTTAATCTCTTCACAGGCTACCTGTCTCATCATAGAATCCAGAAGCTCCTTTTTTAAGGAAACAAGAGTAAGACCCTGTTAAGTAAGGATTTGCATATTTTGAGTGATAGAACTGGAAAATCCTACAGAAATGAAAACCTCCCAGAAAAGAACACTGTTTGTAAAATAAAAACTGATTGGAAAAGGTAACAGAAGGTATTTGTTACTATCAAATACAATGTGTTTCTTTTCACCCAGTAATAAATCCTCTTGGGGAAGTACAAGAGTGCTATAAGCTACTAACACAAATGTGTTAGTCACTAACACGGATATATTAGTCAACTTTCCATGTTACGCAAATACCTAAGAGAAGCTACTTATGAAGGAATGACATTTGGTTCTCAGTTTTGGAAGTCCACAATCCAAGGTTAGGCGGTCTGGTGAGGCTGGAGGATGGCAGTAATCAAGCAAGTGCAAAGAAATGATAGGAAGCAGAAGGAACAGCCGAGTACCACTCAGGGTTATAAAACCAACCCTCTCATGTGAACTACTTTCCAAGGACAGGCTGCCAATCACCTGAAGACTCCTCTACAGGCCCATCTCCTAAACACCAATAATTAGATTAAGTCCCTACCTTTAATCCATCTACTATTAACACTAACCCATTAATTGCTAACATAAAATTCTAGGGACCAAGTCAAGAACATATGGGCATTTTGGATACAACAAATTATCCAAACCACAGTATCTAGTTAAGTTAGTGATATATTTTGTAATTTTTAAACTAATTCAGTAACCATTGTTAAGATGAAACTAGTAAAGTCATTGTTGTAAAAGATTGTGGGGACAGGGATTTGGAAATTATATATTTCAAAATTAATTTTTCAGAATGGTCAGAGAATGAAACCGAATTGAGTATAACTGAGAAAAGTGATTATAGCAGCTAAATTTTCATACTCTAAAATATGCTTAGTATAAATAAAGCTAAAATAAAATAAATTACAACCTAAAAAGTGAAACTAATAATACTAGTTGACTTCTCTTTTTTCTAAAAACCAATCACTAATTACTTGGTGAATGTCAAGTGGTCAATCATGTATGGGATATTCTTCCTGGGACAAGGGTTTATCAGGGAGATTCTTTGTCTTGTAGTGTTGCCTCCTAAAAGTTGAACTTAAGATATTTTCTCAGGATATTGAAACTTAGAATCCACTGGAGCATATAACCAGTATGTCAGCCAAACAAAGGCATCCCTTTTCCTGTTCAAATCCAGCCAAGCCTCCTCCTTTTCCTAATCATTCATTCATGGTCACCTCTCCTCTGTAAATTTCTTTAGTGTATTGTCTCATGTTCACGTTCAAAGCCCTCCCTCCTCCACAGCAAAGATCAAAACCACACTTCCTTCTAGCTTTCCTGGTTTTCTCAGGCCACTCAGGCTTAAAAAATAATGCGGTAGCCTTTGATTCACAGTTCTCATTGCACCTTCCGTTCATCTAATCATTTGTGAAGCATTATCATTTCTGCCAGTGCAGTGTCTCTCATGCATTTTTCCATTATTCAGATTCATGTCCCACTTCATGGGCTTCCAAAATCACATCTCCTTTTAGTCTGTTCTACTGTAACATTGTATATATCACTGCTTTAAAGAATCTAGCTGTGCAAAGACTTATCTTGGGAACTTCTTCTGACTCCCAATCACTCCCCCAAATTACTCCTAGTTCCTCAAACTCCTCTCATATCTGCACTGTTTCTTATGAAATAAACATTCAGTGAACACTAAAGTGTTGGACTCTATCATTAATAAGCCCATATAAAAATGTACAACAAGATATATGGGCATTTGGGGATTTTCTCATCAATATTTTACGATTGATTGCTTTTACTTCTTCAAGTATGTTGTTCATTCTGTTCCAGAAAATTTTTTTAAAAGTATCAAATATATCAATGATGAAATGGAAAAACATGAAAAAGTAACTAGGTTACTGTGAAACACATATCTGTTGGAGAAATGTTGAGTAGAATTTATTTAAACAGTGACAAATTGCAAAAAATCATACTGTAGGCATACAGTTCAAACAGATAATTGATTTGCTGGAGTGAATTAAGCTTCATGCACAATCAAGTGTATCTTTTATCATTTACCTTGCTGTGACCAAACCTTAAGCCAATAAGAAAGGTAGGATTTGTTTCTGTACAGAAATGTGCTCATGGTTTTCAGTTATCCAATTTCGGTAAATATATTTTAATTAACTCCCACATACCCACCTGCCTGCAAAACAGTTCTCTAAAAACCTTCAACTGAATGTAGTCAAATTGAATCAACTCCAAATCCTCCACATATGTTCCATAAATTATCTCTTCTTGAAGATTTCCTTAGTGTTACTAATACTACTACTATTTAAAGACATCAATGCCAAACATGTTCCTTTGTTTCCTCCTATTCAATCATCCTCTTCTTAGTAGTTTGACTTACCAATGTCTCCTTTACAATTCTGCTATCATGATTAAGATCCTTACAGTTCTTTAGCTGGAAAGCCTAACTGAATCAGGGTTCCTACCTCTCCTCTTGAGTCTGCTGAACACTCCACTCCACAGCCACACTTGCAGGTGCATGGGGATTCTGCTTTTGCTCAAAGCTTCTTTAGCTTCCCCTGCAAAGATATTAGGATAACTTCAATAATCTGTGGATAGGCCTATTAAACACTGTACAGATATGACATTAACAGAATCCTTATCACCTTTATTTCCAAGTTTTGGCATGCTTCTTAAACCAGAAAGAATATATGACACACATATATGTTAGCCATTCTTTAGAGTTAATTAGACCAAAGTAAAAACAATAATAAAAATAAGAAAAAGTGTTATCTTTTATGGAACCATTATAATTCCTATCAATTACATAGTACTTAATCTTTTCTGTGATTGCTCTAAGGGTTTTACCTATATTAACTCATTTAATCATTCCAACAACTCTATGTAATGACGATAATAAAGGGAAAAATCATAGTTCCTTCTCCCTTCACTATATCCACAAGTGTCAGATGAATCTTTCTAAAACATGGCTCAAAGCACAGCGCTCATCTATAATAATTTTAAATATTTCTCCATTGATTTACAAAGAAGTTCAACAGCTTAACTTGAAACGTAGCATCTTGCATGTTCTGACTCTAGTCTGTCTTTCCTGCCTTATCACTCTCTTCTCCACTATCATAATCTGTACTACAGGTTCCCATTTCTAATCACTTCCCATGCTTTTTCACTTCCACATCATTTTCCATACTCTTCCTTCCACTCTTCCTAGATCTGCAACGTGAGATTATACACAGCCTTGGAGTAATAGTTTTTGTTATCAGTTATTTTTGGAAGAGTTTAATTAACCTATTTCTATGAGATCTCTTCATCTCTGACACTTAATATAGTGCTGCAAGTCTCTTCGTATTTTCAGTATTCCTTCTTGAAATGTAGCAGTTTATGAATATATTTTTCTGTATTGTAATGAAAATTCACCAAAGACAAGAAAGTACAATTTTTTATCTTGATTCTGCAGAGCAAAATGAAACAAGTTGGTGAATGGAAAATGATTAGAAGAGTGCATATCCCATGGTAAAATGCTCAATAAATGTCAGGTATTATTAGATAAAGAAACAGTTGACTTTGCATGCAAAATCTAGCAGCACTGTCATCCTTTAAGTATCATTACTACCATTTTAGAAGGGCAGCTAGGTGACAGATAGGCCAAGTGAACTTCCCAGTATTTATACAGCAAGCAACAGCAGTGCACGTGGAGTTTCACACCTAGATCTTTTTTACTGTAAAGTTAATGTTTTCTCATAAATTTTGTTCACAGTAAAGATGCTGGTGCTCATTCACTAAATTAATTACTGGATTCTGAGGCTAAAATCCAGGATTCATTGGTTGTTAATTCAAATCCCAATATTTGGATTAGTGCTTCTGGTTATAAATAAAGTTTTATTGGGACACAGTTATGCCTGTATGTTTATTGTCTATACTCAGGTTCTTTTTGAGAAACCCTTACACAGACTAAAATTTTCCCCTCTGGCCCTTTCCTGAAAGTTTTTTCTGACTTTGGTCTATATCAGTGATCCTCAGGTCTGGTGGACATTAGAATAACTTACCAACAGGTGCAGTATATTTAAATTGTTATTCAATTGATTTGGAATGTGGACTCAGGCATTTGCAGGTTTTGAAAACCTCTCAGGTAATTCAGTGTGCAGTCATGCTGGAGAATCCCTGGCAAAGAAAAACCTTTACAAACTCATTGTTTTGACCATTGAAGCCGCTAGACAAAAAGTTAGAAAATGGGGCCAGGTCATAATTCAGAATTTCATGGTATACATGGCTGATAAAATACTGGCATGATTAACAGTGACTGCCTGACATTTGCAATGTATATGTACCAATTGTTTGACTCTGATAACAAAGCCATTGGAATGAAAAGAGAGAGGTCTTCTGATAAAGGCTGGGATGATTCTCATATCTACTTCATTTCCCTAAACAAATCTCCATTTACACTAGAGGATCTGACAAAAGAAGTTAATTAAAAGATCATTTGTGCCTTGATTAGAAGACTCACTTTCTGAAAAATTCAGAACCCACTTATATTAAAATACAATTGAGACAAGTGGTACACAACGTCAGTGCTCTTGTGTTGTCAGTTATCTACCTAATTGGCTTATAATTGTAGCCACACTTGTCATGTCTCTCTCCTAATAAATAGTCCTTCAATAGTTCCCTTGTCTACACACACCATCTCCAGCTGACGTTTACATAGGAATGTTTACAACTCACACAATCATAATTTTTGGCTCTGTGTATGTGAAAGAGAGAGAGAGAAAGAAAGGATGGACACACAGGTGAACAAATGACCTAAATACTACTAACATTAAAATCTCTAGCTATGTCCTTCTGATTTTATAGCACCATAAGGGTCTCTGTGAATTGTGAAAAAGGTTCAAAGGATTACTCTGTGAAGAGGATGTTGTCACAGTGTCCATACTCATGAAAGGTACATCCACAGAAATTTTCCTACACGGTTTAGTGAGTTTCAAGGGAGGTAGACGTCCAGGAAGAACATTCAGAGTACAGAACAACCAGAGTTTGGAGTTTGGTATCTAGCATCATCAGAAGGGGCCACGGCATACAAGCCCACACCACTACTCCCCTAACTCTGTGAGAATGTTTGCCATCCTCTGGGTCACTAAGCATGTATCTATATGATTCTCCCAGAGAGTTGCTTCCTGAATCCCCCAAAAGTGAGCAAAAATATGGTATGATGATATATGAAATAATGTTAATAGAAATAATATTTTACCCAAATTCTTGCTAATCTGTATATGAGGAGCTTCTATATCTCACAGGTAATGGGAGAAAGAAGCTACCCCATCTTTACCTCCGGTAGCTTAGAGGGGATTGTTGATCTTCTCGCTGCCACTATTGAAGTACAATAGCCGTAGGTCTTTATTCCTCTCTTGGGCAAGACTCATGAGGGATCGAAATGTCAACTTGCACCTTGGATTCTTGACATTCTTCATTAGATGAAGTATGAGGTTGGCCACTCTTTTCCACAAAGCTATCTGAATATGTGCTATGCAGATCCAGCCTCCTCGCTGGAATTTCAGACTAGGAGAGGAAAGAAGATGCAGAAGGAAGTCTGTCCTCAGTTCTCATTCCTACTACAGTCTTCAATCAAAACAGGTAGAAATGCTTCCTTCCCCACTGAGACAGAATTTGGAGGGCAGAGACATGTGATTGACAGTTTTAAACTCCCAATAACAGTTTCTGGCATATTTACCATTGTGTACATGATTCACAGCGTGGGCCCTTCACAATAACACAGTGAAGCCACTGAAATAGGTACTCATTTAAAATACATTTTGAAAGTCTCTTATATGGCCGTCAAAGAATCCACCGCAACTTATTGGTCACCCTGTCCATCCTTCTACCACACCTCCAAAAATTTGTCCATTTGAATAACACACAAGTACCCCAGACTTTGGTGTTCTTCCCTGACAAATTCCAATAAAGAGCCTAGTGATGACTCCTGAGAAGCTTTTAGTGCCTTAACTAAGCAGTTATAAACCTGTTGTTTTTACCATCCCTAGATGTAGAGAGTGAAACTGAATGCCAGCCTCATTCACTAATTATTGACCTTTTACCAAGTGCTAGGCACTGGAGATAAAATAGCAAACTATCAGTAATCTCCACTTTCTGGGAGTTTTTAGTCCAATGGCAAACCATTGGGTACCATAGAAGGCCCGGTTTTGTGCTTTCACTTTCCAGTATCTGGTGCTACCCCAATCCTGTACCATGTAAAGGAGGTTATTCTTGTAATAGTATAGATACAGAGATGCACAAAAGCAATGAAAATGCATTCAGGAAGTCATCAGAGGGGTCCATTTCTTATCCCTATTCTTTGCCTTGTCTCAAACAATGACATGAAATGGATTTGTGAAATTTGATCCTCTTCTTCCTCAAAGAAAACTACTCATCCACAACAACAAAGCAGTTCATTCATCCCCATGACAACCAATGATAAAAACAGAATTTATAACTTCAGGTGGGAATAGAGTAGTAGGAAGAGATGAACTTTTAAAGAAGAATTGTAGGGGCAAAGATGAACTCTATGAAGAACTCTAGATGCTGAAATTAGCCACAATATCATGGAACAATTTTCTAGAAATGGCCTTGAATTCCCAAAGACTTTTCAAGATTCAGCAATCAAATAAGTACAATTTGCACAACACTCAGCATTATTACTTCAGTAATGACAGGCATTTTTCAGAGATTGGTACCACTACCATATTGAAAGGCAGATGGTCATCACCATTTTAAGAAGAGCATGAGTTAATCTTGGCCTCAGCTGGCTTCAGACGTCACAAATCAAATATCCTTAAAATCTGCCAGTTTGAGTGTGAATTGTATCTTTTTATGTCCACTTTTTATAAAAGAAAAGTTCCAAAATGTTCTTTTTAAAAGAGTTCATGTATTTCATGATTTAGAAAGTTGGAAGGAAACCTAGAATAAGTGTGCTCAATTTGGGTATTTGACAATTGCAATGAATATTTCACTCTTTGCTAGTCATCCTCATCGATATGACTTTTTAAATGAACTAAAAAGCAATTGTTAAATCATATAAGTCCACAACACATTGACATGTTAACACTATATTAACATAGATTTTATATCATTGGTAATTATTTGCTGTGTAATTTTTACTATGACTCTCTTTGTATAGTTTTTACTCAAGTTCTGAAATCACCAATGCTGCATCTCAAAGAACATGTGAAAATGAGAGAATCAGTTTTGAAATGTTAACCCTGTGATTCATCAGCTGAATGTCCTTATAAAAGTAGCTATCTAAAAATTCAGGGTAAAAGAGTGAAAGAATTTATAATACTTCTTTTCACCTCTCCAAACAAACAACATCATTCTAGTCCTAGCAATAATTTCATATTCACTGCTTTCCTAATTTCTGACAAGTGTGTTAGTCCTTATATAAAGAAAGGTAATTTTTCTAAAACGTATGTGGACTCTGGAAAAATTTTGGAACCATGATTATCCTCGGTTCTCTCACTGAGTTCAGGATTTGGATATGAGATGTGAGTTTTGGCACTGGTGTGAGAACAGTTAATATCGGCCAAGAAACTGTTGCTGTACTCCAAAAAATATTATCCAGTGCCTGTGTGAATTATCTCTTCATGTTTGTTGAGAGAACAGTGCTTACCTGAAATGCTGCAGTATCATAAAATCATTCCTCAACAATACATTCTAGTTGAAGGGGGATATATCAGTATGACAAGATTCTTAGGCCATAAGGTTTAAGTAATCAAGTCAACTCATCAATGAGTTTTATAGCCTATAATGGGTGAATTTATCTTTCACTTAAATAACCTAATTACAAGCTTTTGATAATTTTCTCTTTATAATATTCAGTTGTTTAGAAGACCATCTATTTTCTAAAATTGACCAAGCATGTTCTATAAATCATAGTTCCGGCACGTTGCTATTACAATCCCATATAAATATCTTCTTTTCTGAAGTAGATTTTGGTTCACGGAGTATTCATTTGTGTGACTGGACACTCTATCAGTCAAAAATTTGCATGATTAAATGGAATATATTATTGTCTCCTCATTTGCATAATAAATCAGACCTATGCTGTGGGTCATTGAGTGCTTACAGCACCTAACAAGTTACACCTTCAAACTCACTCTCAACTTTCAAATTAAAATAATTTTCAGGGGGGTACAGTTTCCCCCACTATGAAACTGAAAATGGAATAGGTGGCCTCTTTGAATATGAATACTGAAGCCATATGATGCCAAGCAGATGATTCTATCAATTAACAAGTTTCAGGTTTCACCCACTGCCTAATGGCCAATATACCTACTTCAAAGACTGAATGCTGCATTAGGGTATTATATGTACAAACTTTGCTCGCAATCCACATTCAAGTATAGCAATGATGTATCTGCTCATATCACTCTGAATTCTCCCCATTTCTCATTTTTGGTAAGAACATTAATTACATCATCCTCAATGGAGGTCCATACCAAGATAACCAGACTGAAATTACAAAAACTCTTGCCATAAGTGTTCAATTATTAAAATAAGAAAACAAAGTAACAATTATCCACATGTGATTCTCATTCTGTTCATTACCCATTAAATACATTATAAATTTAAAAATCTATCATTCAAGCTGTAACAAGGCTACAATTGAAATGTATTCTACATCTAAATGTTTGAACACAATGGAAAACGTATTGACTATTAAATGCATTAATTAATACAGTGCATCAACATATTAAGGAGGTTGCTCTCACACTGGAAAACAAACTACATCCTTCCAGTGTTTCAGATTTGTCTGGAAATATCTCAATTTAATTGGGTCTGCTCCTCCACAAAACTATTTTTTTTTTTTTTTGGGCCAGGCAGAGTTAGACAGTGAGAGAGAGAGAAAGACAGAGAGAGAGAGTTATAGACAGTGAGAGAGAGAGAGAAAGGTCTTCCTTCCGTTGGTTCACTCCCCAAATGGCAGCCATGGCTGGCGCTGCACCAATCCGAAGCCAGGAGCTAGATACTTCTTCCCGGTCTCCCATTCGGGTGCAGGGCCCAAGCACTTGGGCCATCCTCCTCTGCCCTCCAGGGCCACAGCAGAGAGCTGGATTGGAAGAGGAGCAACCAGGTCTAGTACCTGGCACCCCAACCGGGACCAGAACCCGGGGTGCCAGTGCCACAGGCAGAGGATTAGCCAAGAGAGCCATGGCGCCTGCCCACAAAACTATTTATAAATGGATCGAGTATAACTAATGCTGAAGAGCAACAGTTGTCTCAGTTTTAACATCAAATTTTGTTAATTTAGTCCTGACAATTGAGTAAACTGGTTAGAATTTTTAAAAAGTGAGGAGCCAGCATGTGGTGTAGTGGGTAAAGTCTGCAATGCTGGCATCCCCTGTAGGGGCCATTTCAGCTACTCCACTTTTGATCCAGCTCCTGCTAATAGCATGGGAAAGCAGTGAAGGAAGTCCCAGTGCATGGCCTCTGTCACCCATGTGGGAGACCCTGATGCAGTTCTTAGCTCCTGGCTTCATGGATAGAATATCTCTCCCTCTTTGTCTCTTCCTCTCTCTGACTTTCAAATAAATAGTAAATCTTATAATATATATATATGCATATATATTTATCCTTTCCTGACATGTGCTACTGTCATACAATTTAGTTTAACTTGTTTTATAAACCCCACTTTAGCAGGCATGTAAAGTCTAACTCTGACTTTCAACTAAATAAAAAAGAATTTTTAAAAGATGAATAAAAACAAAAGAGATATCTTTTTAAACATTTTAAAAATATTTTGAGGAAATGAAGTAGTTCTGTGTAATCTGCCAGAATAAGTCAAAAATTGATTCCATCTTTCTTTGCAACAAGTAATAGAAAACATAAAATGTGGAAGTTAGTGTGAGCAAAGATACAGACTTCATGCCAAGAACTTTTTGATAGACTTAGCAGAAGACAATGGAATAGACAAGAAACAACAAAACAAATACAAATAAGCTTGACTTCATGAGATTACCCAGATGTCCCCTGGGGATTTCAGTATCTATCTGTGGTAGATAAATTCCCAGCTAGGTAAATAGGGACCATATTGTGGTCCCTATCTCATTTGGAGATGAGTGTTGCATGACCTAAGAGCAGTCAAACAATTGGCTTCTATGAAGGGCTTCCATGATTGGGGAATTCTAAGTGCCTCATTTGCATCTTTCTTGAACCAATCAGGCTCAGCTGACTCCCTGATTGATTTATATTCAATACTTCATTTGCATCTCCTCTGACCAATTCTGAATACTTTCTTTTTATAGCCTATAAAACCCCCTAGACAATCAGCTCTCAACGATTTCCTTCTTCAGGGACCCTTTCTAACTGCTGGGAACTTCCTCAGCTTCTTTTTTTTTTTTTTTTTCTTTCTTTTTTTCAAAAGTCTTTTTTTCACTTTGCTCATTGTTCCTTGTTAGTACTCCTCATTCTTCATGGACATGAGAAAAAGAGCCCAGCAGAGAAAAAGAATTGTAATCTAAAAGAGCTGTAACATTTCAAAAATTTGGCAGGAAGAAAAATCGGCTGCATTTCTTGGGGACTAGACACAAACATGAGTGAACAGAACAGCTCCTGCAACACTTCCTGGGGGCTCAGCCAGCACCGCAGGAATGGGGAGTAATGACAGACTGCCTCTGTAACATTTGTTGGAGATCTTTGCTCTGCGCCATAGTCCACTATCAATTAAAAACTTCAGGACTCGTCAGCCAGTTAAAAGCAATTAGTGGGGTGGCCGGTCTCAGAGAGCAGGCTTTCTGGGGCAGACCTGAATAATCTCCTTCTGCCCACTGGCGCTTGGAATGTTGGTCTCCTTCTGCCTGTTTTCTTTCAAGGTAATCCAAGCAATGTGTGAGACTGGAGTAAGATGCTGGAGTGACTGAAGGGTTCTGCCTGGGGTGGCTTCCTGGTGTTGCCTGAAGGCTCTCTGATTGGATACAGACTCTGACCGTCCTCTAGGGTATTGGACTAAAATCTGCACTATTCACTCTCATTCTCCTACTCTGTACCCCTCCCCTCCTCTTGTTCAGTCTCAAACATTGGGGCGGGGCGGGGGAAGAATGCTTCCAACCAAAGCCGGAAGTGGGCAGAGGCAGAAACTTCAGGATGCCTTTGTTTCTTGTCCTCTTATTTCAGAAGGGTAATAGGGCATCTTTGGCATGTGTCCCTTCAGGTACTGGGAATCTTTTGATCCTCAAATCTTGAAGAGCAAATACCTTGTGTTTTTCTGTACCATAACATGGCCACAATATAAGCTGGAAGATGGAGAGACTTGATTACAAAAAGGAAAGTGTTAACTATACAGCCATCGTCCAGCTAGACCTCTTCTCTAACAGAGCAGGGAAATGGTCTGAGATCCCTTATGTCCAAGCACTTTTGCCCTGTGTGATAAGCCAGACATTTGTCAGCTCTGTAAGGTACACCCAGCACATCTAGTAGCAGTCACCCTCAAGACCCCAGCTGACCATTTCCCTGCTTTGGAGCCTGCTACACAGTCTATGCTGATCTCATTAACTCCCACTCCCAGTCCCTCATGCCCCTATCTGGGCCTACCTAACCATTTACTTCTATTTTACCCCTCCAGGAAGTTCCTGGGGGGTTCAGCAGCCCTACATGTGTCCAGGTCTCCTTTTCCCTAGAGGATCTTAGACAGATAAGGGGGCACTTAGGAAGACTTTCATGACCCTGACAGATATATTGAGGCCTTACAGATGTAATGTAAAGATGTAATGTTACTCCTATATCACACCCTAACAGGAACTGAAAAATGATCTATTCTCCGAGCTGCAGAAACTTTCAACAATCAATTTGGTATTTCATTTACATTGTCACCTGATTAGGGATGCCATGAACAAATATATCCTATAGGAAAATAGGCTGTTCTTTAGCAAGAGCTTCAACATGAATGAACACCAGATTCCCCTGTGATAGTCCATTGTTCATGTCCTGGAGGGATTGAATAGTACCAGAACCAAGTCTCTAAACCACTCAAACTGTCCATGACATACCAAAGCCCAGGGGAGATCCCCTCCACCTTCCTAGAGAGATCGAGCAAGGCATTAGTCAAGCACACTTACCTATTTCCTGATTCCAAAGAAGACAGGCAACATTAAAGAATCAGTTCATTACTTAATCAACATCAAATATTAGAAGAAAGCTTCAAAAATAGGCAATGGACCTGAGAGTACATTAGAAAATCTCCTGAAAGTTGTCACTTGAGTCTTTTACCATCAGGACCCAGAGAAGACCAAACAACACAAGAGAAAAGAAAATAGGTCACAGCTCTGGTAGCAGCCTTATGAGTACACCAACCTTAGGGTCCCCAGAGGTCTCTATAATGCTATGGCTGTACATAGGCAAGGAACATCAAGAAGAAATGGCCACATTCTCATCACCAGAGAAAACACCCACAGCCCTGTCCTATTATAAATTGAGATCCTTGAAGGATTGACTGCCCCCAGAGACCAAGGCTTCTGGGTTTGGACCCCTTTCTGTGGATGGCCCAACAGGAGTGGAAGAGTCTGGGGCTTTTCCTACATGCTCCTACCACCCAGAATCTCAGCACACAGGAGCCCTCAGATGGTCCTAACCATTGAAAGGAAGGGAGTCAACGTCCTCGTAGATACTGGTTCTCCTTTCCTGTCCTCTGAAATGTGGGTATTTCTTCTTCCAATGGTATGACCACAGTGGCATCTTGGGGAAGCCCTTATATATTTTATACAGTCCCTAAACTGTAATTGTGATAATTTGTTTTATTATACATTCCTCCTGATCATACCGGATAGCCCAACACACCTTCTAGAGAGAGATTTCTTGGCCCAAATGGGAACCACTGTCCTCATGGCTCCGGGGCAATCCTTATCCCTTCTCTTAATTGATACAAATATTAATCCAGAGGTATGGGCAACTAGGAAAAGACTAACCAAGAAACAACTGCCCACATAGCACAGACTCATCTCAAGGATCCTCTCTTTTCTCTAAGAAAAAACAATCCAAAAGAATCCATAAAATCTTGAAATATAAAGCCCAGTCTGCCAACTTTCCATAAAGTATTTAGGCTCAAACTTATCTGAAGAAAATTGAGCACTGGGAGAAGACAGAAGCAAGCCCACAGCTAGCTTTCCACTTCCTAAAACCCTTAAAAAGCTTAAAGACTTCGTAGGAACCACAGGTTTCTTGTCAACTGTGGATATCCAGATATGGGGAAATAACTCATTCCTTGTAATGACTGATAAGATACCCAAACATCAGGGACCCATATTTTGACATGTAGCCCAGACACCTGAGAGGCCTTTAACCCACTTAAACAGGTCATATTCAAGGCCCCAGGTGTGGGGGAGGCTGAATCCGGAGAGGCCTAGAGGAGTTTGAAGACCTTGAGTTTGAAGACCTGTCTTTAAGTTTCAAATCCCTGGCAGCAAACAACCCAGCCCCAGGGCGCTTTTGCCTAATGGTTACTGAGGTGGTATAATAGGGTTGGCTAAAACCCTTTTGCATCACATCACCCCACCCCTTGCCCGCATCCGCTTTGTACCGCAACTTTATAAACGCCTCCCTTTTACAATAAAGTGAGATCCTGCTTTGACTCAACTCCCCACCGCGTCTGATTGTCCCCTGGGTTCAGGGAGGCTGAGTGGCGGGTGGCGCACTTCCCCTCCTCAGCCAAGGCAGCCTACCTATTTCTCTGGCGGTGAAAAGGAAGAGTCACCGCACCCAGGGTTAAGCCTCCCAGTGAACAAAGTCTTAAATCTGTATGTAACAGAGGATGGAGGTGTGGCTTTTAGGGGTGTTGACTCAGCATAAGGGACCAGCTCAGCAGCCTGTAGGGTAACTTTAGCAAGGAACATGACTTGGTGGCCAGGTGGAGGCAGCTATTGCCCTCCTAACACCTGAAGCCACCAAACTGACTCTGTGATAAAAATCTAATAATAAACTACCCATAACGTGACAGGGTTGCTAGCCTTAAAAGGATACCTCTGATTATGAGAAAATATTTTAAATATCAGACATTACTACCGGAGGACCCCACAATTAAACCCAAGATTGCTCTTTTATTAATCCTACTATTTTGCTCCCAGAAGAGATGGAGGCCTTCTGCTGGGGAACCCTGGACAGAAATCTCAAGGAGAAACCCTGACTGCTATCTCCAATGTCTCTCCTTTCCAGCTTGAAGTAGCCAGAATGGTTGTCACCCCTTCTCCCTAATGGCAGTTAGGGTTACTCTTCAGAGGGTAATTGATAGAGAAAGGATTCCTGGCTGGGTAGTAAGGGACCAGGGGAGGGGCCTTATCTCACCATATGGAGATGAGTCTCAAGGGACCTAAAAGAAGTAAAAAAAAAAAAAAAAAAAAAACTGGTTGCTGTGCAGGGCTGGCATGATTGGAGACTTCCGAATGTCTCATTTGTATCTCTCCTGAACCAGTCAGGCTCTGCTGACTCCCTTACATTGGAAGCTTCATTTGCATCTCCGCTGACCAGTCCTGAGAATGGTCCCTTTTACAGCCCATAAAACCCCTAGATAATCAGCCCTCAAAGGTTCCCTGCTTCAGGAACTGTTCCAACTTCTAGAAGCTTTCTCTGCTTTTGTCCAAAACACTTCCTTTACTTTGCTCACTCTTCTTTGTCTTTGGTCCTCATTTCTTCATGGACATGAAAAAAGAAAAAAGAAAAAAAAAAAAAAAGAACCCGGTGGAGAAAAAGATTTATAATCTAAAAGAGCTGTAACATTTCAAAAAATTTGTCAGTAAGAAAATCCTGCATCATTTCTTGGGGACCAAAGACAAACAAGAGCAAAAACCACAGACTCTTGCAACATTTTAATTAAACAACATGTTTGTAACTCTCCTCAATTTGATAAGCAATTCATAAACAATAATAGGAAAAGCCAAATGAAACCCATTCATGAATGAACCCATCAAAGTCAGGAAGAATTAGAGGAAAGTGGAGCTCTTTTGGGTAAACATCACAAAGATAACCTCAACGAAATTCTGTTCTTACTGCTATTGCAATCTCATGACTAGCCCTGAGCAGACTTTTTAATTTCATGTGAGCACATTAACATACTATAGATAACCTATGCATTATGACTCCTTCCTTAAGTAAACCTCGTTACTAAAAATCAGTCTTTCATGCTATTTTTATATTTGCAAAACTAGGCAAAAACATTCCTAGAAATATGGAGTCATCAGGCCAATAAAGCACCTAGACTGCCTTAAATGTATTTGCTCCTCTGGTATTTGAGTGCTAATGATTCTTGGCTCACTTTCTTACTTTTCTTTGGATTGCTTGAATAAATCCTACAGCAGTCCACCTTCTCCAGAAGAAATCAACACACAGTGATTAATATCAACCTTTAGGATATAATTTCATGTCATTAACAGAGTGAAATCAGCAGTAGTAAAGTGATGCATATTTTAAGGTTCTCAGTTCAGCTATATTTCTGTGGTGTTTAATGTACTATTCAAACCAAAGTTTTGTCATTTTCTCAGAAAATTGCATGTTTTAGAATAATATTGATTCCGTTCAGTGTTACTTTACTATTCACACTTGTTTACAAGGTCATCAGACAGGACCCCAATAATTTTGTGGTTACAGTCTGACAAATATCACTAAATAAAGCTTGGTTCCATATTTTAAAGGCACAATTTATTCTTTTTCAAAAGGAAATGCCATTTAATTTTAAAAATTAGAGGTAAAATGCATTAAGGATTTGAGCTAAACATATCAAGGCTCAGTTTTTTACAACTCCAGATCACTAATTAGTTTCTGACATTTTAATTCCAGTAACTGCATATTTCCAGGCCCAGCATTGTGGTACAGCTGGTTAAGCCACCAGCTGTGACGCCGGCATCCCATTTGGGCACCAGTATAAGTCCTGGCTACTCCTACTTCCTGTCCAGCTGATTGCTAATGCACCTGGGAAAGTAGTGGGAGATGGCCCAAGTGCTTGGGACCCTGCCAT
This sequence comes from Lepus europaeus, assembly GCF_033115175.1. Classification (NCBI taxonomy): domain Eukaryota; kingdom Metazoa; phylum Chordata; class Mammalia; order Lagomorpha; family Leporidae; genus Lepus; species Lepus europaeus. Next base: position 22,967,096 of record NC_084843.1, on the reverse strand, counting down.
CCATGCAGGATACCTGGATGGAGCTCCAGTTTACTGGCTTTGGTTGGGCCCAGCCCTGACCATTGCAGCCATTTCAGGAGTGACTAGTAGATGTAGATTTCTCTCTGTTTCTCTCTCTCACTCTCTGTAACCATGCCTTTCAAATGAATAAATAATTCTCTTTTAAAAATTGCATAATCCCTTAACATGATAGATATTCATGAAATGTATATTGAAGAAATGATTGAATGAAATGCTTAATTTTGGAACTGCAGCTTCCAAAATTAACAGTAAAAGCAAAACCGTACCAAGTTACAGAGTAGAAACTGTGTGGAAAGAATGGGTAAATGAATAGAAAAATATACTGAAATGTTCTCTAAAATGTTAGGTGTCCTTTTAAAAAATCAAATCCTACTATTTTTCAACTCCCTTACCAACTACATGTATATAACTGAATAGGCTAAGAGCCAGGACTCAGGAGCTTTTTCTATGCCTCCCACGTGGGTGCAGGGGCCCAAGCACTTGGGTCATCTTCAACTGCTTTCCCAGGCCATAGCAGAGAGCTGAATTGGAAAAGGAGTGGCTGGGATTAGAACTGAACTGGCATGCATATGGGATGCCCACACTTTAGGCGGCAGCTTTAGCCACTATAACACAGCATGGCCCTCACTCCCACCCCACCCCCCTTTTTTTTTAAAGCTCCAAGGACTTTAATGTTTACAAAAATATATCACTGAAGTATCAGGATAAACACATTATTCAATACTTTTTTTCATAGGATTACAGCATCATAAAAGCTTGCAATTTCAAAACATACCTACTCCTATATTGATAAGAAGAAAGAATATCTACCTCTTTTGTAGGACTTTTTCTGGCTGACTTCACTCCATGCCTTGTGCCTTTGGGTCTGACATTCTGTATGTAAAGGAACTGTCTGAAACAGTGGATAGATCTTAGACTTTGATGGACCTCAGTGTCCACAGCTAATTTTGCATAATCATTCAATTTATTTTTCATCCCTTTAGATAGAGACTAATTGTATCTACCTGGCTGAATCTTCCTGAAGATCATATGTGATTTTGTATGTGTAAAGATTGTACATTGTGAGGCCACGGCCATGGCATAGAAGGTTAAGCCTCCACTTGTAATGTCCATATCCCATATGGGCACCAGTTCAAGTCCTAGCTGCTTCACTTCTGATCCTGTTCCCTGCTAATGCGCTTGGGAAAGCAGCAGAAGGCGGCCCAAGTTACTGGGTCCCTGCACCTACATGGAAGACCAGAAGCTCCTGGTTCCTGGCTCCTGGCTTCAGCCTGGCCCAGCCCCAGCCATTCTGGCTATTTAGGGAGTGAACCAATGGATGCAAAATCTCCCTCTATCTCTGTCTCTCCTCTCTCTCTTTCAAATAAGTAAATCAATCTTTAAAGAAAAAAGAATGCACATTTTTTGGCATATAATCATTTACTGAGTTATAATTGTCCATTTTATTGATGCATTGCACTTCTTACATCTATTTTTTGATTCTCTACTAACCTAGTTTTACTTTTTAATCATGTCTTCCCGAATCATCTCTGAGAACTTAGAGGGCAGGAAACAGAAAAACTTATTTATCATTTTCAGTCTGTAAATTTCTAAGTGCACATGAATACTAAACATATGGTAAATGAATGAATGAATATATGAATAAATACAATGCTTGGTATGGATCTCACACAAAAAAGTGAATAGAAAATACTAAATCTGAAATACTTTATGGGTGCATCATTTTAAAATCATGAGTTTTGCCTTACTATGTACCTAATAAATTGTATATAAATCCTTGAGAAAACTATTCATTTCTTTATCAAATCTTAAATGGAAAGAAATAAGACAAATGAAATGAAGGGTTTACTTAATCTTCAAAAACTGAGGGCATCTTGTAAGATTCGGAGAGGTTAGACAGTATAACCCTTCATTAAATATTGGATGGAAAATAATCAGATCTAGCCAAGATGTTAAATTAAGTTTGATGTGGAAATAAAAGAAAGTACATTTGCTTGGTTAAGTCTTTTCCCATCCCCTACTAGAAGAGTAAAACATATTTTTTATCAAAAGTAATGCTCATTCTACTGGTCTTTTAATATGACTATCACTTCAATTGCCCATCCCTAGTAGAAGTTCAGGGCAGGTTCCCAGAGGTTTGGATTTCCCAATTCATTATCTCTAAGTAAGATATATGAACTATATATTTAAATGAGTCTAAAGCACCAGATATAGGGAAAGAAAATGAGGACTCTCTTCTTGAACACAAAGAGCTTAATTTCATGCTTTGTTCTAGTTGGCAGTAGGTTGAAGAATGGTAGCTGATTTTCCATTCTACTCCCCTGGGGCACACTTAGTATGAAATGCAAACAGTGAACTGGCCTATAGAAAGCATTTAATAAATCATGGAAAATGTCTTGTTTAAACTTTGGATCAATCCTACTGAGGTAGACATTACTACTCTAATTTTTGTGAATAGTGAAGTAGAGATGCATTTACATTATATTAATTTGGCATCAAACAGACCTGGAATGGAAACATGCTTTTGTTACTTTCTAACTCTGTATCTTTGATAGCCTTTCCTCTTTCCAGTACACCATATGTCCAATCTCTCCTCCAACAATCAATGTCAATGCAGTTTGTATTCTGAGGCATTTCCTCATCTTAACTCTTGGCACAGTCAGGCTGGACACTGATCAACAAGGAGCTCTCTGTAGGTTTACCCCTGACACTTCAGGATGCAAACTCCTGCTTTTACTGTGCTAAGGGAACTTAGAGATTATTGTTTTGTTTATGTAAAACTTCAATTCATGAGCCAGGAAATTATTCCAACTTTTCATAAATAATTTTTCTTTTTGATAAAATTTTACCTGATAATTCAAAAAAATGAACAGAAGCTATGGCTCCAGGGCACCTTGAGTAGATCACAGAAACTTTTCTCGAATCTTTTCAGATCATCAAGCTAAATAATGAATCTGAAGTTTCCTGATGTCTTTCGTGCCATGAAGTTTAAATTAGATGTGCTATCCCCCGGGTACCATTCAAAAGACTTCTAATGACAGTATAAAAATATTGAAAGAAGCTAAACGAGATTCTTTTATTTAAATATACATGTCTATGTACTAACTCCACTTCATTGAAATGAAAGGGAAAGAGCTAACTTCAATGTTAATATCCTTCTCTTACTGCTTGACTTTATATATAAATGCCAATAATTCTGAGGTTTTGCAAGATGGATATTTATAATTACTGCAGATTTCATTAGCTAAAAAGCAGGCATTAGAAGGTAAAAATTAGATTTTAATGAACAATTCTTTGGAAGGATGTCATGAATTGGTATCTGGAGGATATAATCATGACTTAAAAATCAAGTAGATTAAATGAGTCCAGGAAAGGAACTAGATAGAATAAAGATTAAAATAACTTCAAAGACAGCCTCTTCTTGAACCACTTTTTCTACCCCCTAGGGATAAATGAAGTTAAAAAAAATGAGAAAGAATAATAAATGTATGTTTTAAAAATGCAATTTGTATTTTAATGCTTTATAGTTGATGGGGAAAATTTGGGTTGACAATTTTTACAGTTGTGATTTAACACAGTAAATGAAAGGCACTGGCAGCAAGCAAATAGATTCATAGTGCTTGGTGCTGAAATTCAATGGCCTTGCACATGCTATTGTCCAGACTCTCCCTTCTCAGACTTCACGAGTCCACCATCATCTCAGGAGAGGTTAATGACTAATATAAATTGAAGTCATGGGTTTTCCAATATAGCCTGGGAGGAGATCTGCTACTGGTGATGATAGAAATAATAAAATGTAACTTTCAAAGTCAAATGCATAGAGAAGTTTTTCATGACATGAGCTGTGTTAAACACTATATACATAGAACATGTTTACTCAAATAGATGGTTTAATAAGATAAATGCCAAAATTCAAGGGAACCTTTGATCACAGTTTTATTTCTGTTACTAGTATAAACTATATCATATTAGCTTCACATTAATTCAACCTGAAGTTGTATTTATGTTTTTAAAATGTCAATATTTTTAAAATTAAAAAAGATCCACTCACTAGTAAAAACTGAGCACAAACATTTGATTCTGGAGGTTTGCAAGTTTTGAAATTGCTATGATAACCTAATAGTATTTTCTTCTATTATTCTTGTAATAGACTACAGAGAATATGTGTTACTATGGTAGCGGAGCAAAAATTATAATTTACTACGCTAGAGGTCCAGTAATCCTCAACTCTCATATCCATGATATGCTGCTCTTTCCTTTTGCTGAAATCTATCTTCCTTTTTATGGTCTCATTCTAAGTGTTTCTGTCTGCTATGATTTCTAATTTATAAATTATATAAGGAAAGGGAATTAGTTTTGGCTCTGTCCTTGGTTGTTTACAATTCTGTTAGGGGGCATCAAAAGCAAATCATTTCAAAAAAATGACCACGCTGAAATGTTTGCAATTATCTTGACCATTATGAAAACTTCAACCTAGTTGGGTGTTGTTTTAATGAGAGTGCGTGTGTGCATGTGTGTGTATACGTGTGTGTGTGTTTCCTGGCTCACCATGCGATCAGATTGTTCCTCTACCTACTCTACCATTGCCAAACTCCACCAGACAGCAGACTGATGTGACCTGAACTGTGAACCTAAATAATCCTTTTCCCTCTCAAACAACTCTTCTCAGGTATTTTAAAGCAATAAAAAGCTGACAGAGATAGAAATATTTACCCTGATTTGGACATTACACGTCATACACATATATTGAAAAACCTTGTAGTATCATACATATGCTATGTGTGTGTGTGTATGTTTGTATTTCTGTGTATCAGCTAAAATTAAATTTTTAAACTTTTTTTTAAAAAATTAACTTGTGAATATATGACCAAAGTTTACCCAGAGCAAAATGATAAACCTGGATGTTAATGTTACTGTTGTGAAGACTATGATGTTCACCAGTACCACAAGCTAGCATTACTCAATACCCATGATTTATCAGGAACTGTGATAGATACTTCATATGAATTTGTAGTCTTCACTATTTTTATTTCTTTTATTTTTTTATTTTATTTGAAAGGTAGACAGAGAAACCGATAGACACAGGGAAATCTTGTATCCATGGGCTTATTCCCAGCTGTATAGAACAGTTGTAGCTAGGCCATACCCAAACCAGGATCCAGGAACTCAATATGGGTCTCCCACATGGGTGGCAGGGATACTTGATTCATCACCTGACGCCTCCCAGGGTATCAACTGGCAAAAAATTGGAATCAGGAGTGTAACCAGGACTTGAAGGCAAATACTCTGATTTGGGATATGGCCATCCTAAGCAGCAAGCAGGAAGCTACATGTACATCCATGTCTCTACCTACTACTTATGAGAAATGTGCAGGGGAGGTATGACCAATCTGTTTATTTTATAAGTAAGGAATCAAAGACTCAGTGAGATACTGAACTTTCCCAACTTTAGTGATGGTATCAGTAAGAAAACCAAGTACTATCTGGTTCCAAATCCACTGCTTTTCCTCATGTTGACTGCTTGTCCCCTTGACAACCTTCCTGGCTTCTCTCACTCATTACACACATACATCTGCGTACCGAGGAAAGTGAAGAGGATGATTTTAGCTCTATTTCACCTATGAGTAATGAAATCATAGGCAGAGTGAAAAGGAAAAACTCAGAGAGGTAAGTAAACATTGCTGGGACAACTATAACCATTGTTTATTAGAAATATCATGAAAAAGCAACCAAGAAAAAGAAAAATCTTGCCCCATCTATACTAGAACCAATTAGTTAGAATCCTCTGAAGGGACACAAAAACCTTTAAATTTATAATTTTCAATTGCTGATGCTCAGCTCTATTTTAGGAAATATAAAAAACTACATTTTGAAAGCATAAGAATGCCTTTCTAACTAGGCAAAGAAACTGCATTTCCATTAATGATAACCAAACAGTAAGTGCATTTCAAGCAAGGGAAAACTTACTATGCCTATGTAAATCATAAATTAAGTAGCCATTATTCATTCTCATTAGGATGCATAATAAACAGTTTCATAATTTTACCAAAAATAATTTTTCAGTTGCTCATTAATTTTTGTTTATAGTTTCATTGAGTTCTTTGGAGTTTAAATTACTATTGTTTTATGGAATCATTTATAATATTACTAGGAATTATACTGTGTGACATCTTTTAGAGAAAGAGGATTAACTTTTTTGCTTCTCAATTATTTCTACCCAGTTCTAAAGTAACAAATTATTTAATGCAAGAAGTCAGTTTCACAATAAATTACTTCTGGTTCCCTAAAATTCTGTTCTGCTTTCTTTATTTCTCTGGGGGGGAAAAAAAACAGGAAAAACAAGCCATAAATTTTCCTTTTTTTTTTTAGCCATAAATTTTCATAATAATTGTTAGGTGACTCTGATAGCCAGTTATCAAATTAAATTTATTCTTATATGAAAGATATTTTTAAGAAATAGCATTAAATAGACATAGCTGGACAATGCATAAGAGAAAAGAAATAAAAATACATTGAAAGATTGCAAAGAAATATTTTAGAGATTAGAATTGAAACTAGAAAATTCGTCAGCTCTTAAATGTCAATGGGTATTCCACCATGGTGCTCACTACATAGTTTCCCCAAAATTGTCTCTAAGAAAACAAGCTGTTGCCTCAGAAAAGGGGAAAATGGGTTTCCAAACACTTTATATCTATTTTGATTTCCTTTCTTGCTCCAAATAAACATAAAAGGAAAAATGTTGGAAACACTCATAAATAACATAAGGGAAGGATGCCCCGATCACTATCAAAACCACAATGAGAACTGGAAACCATAAACAAAATAAATGAACGACCAAGCTCTGGACCCTATTGGATTTCACCTAAATCTTACTCAGATTTATCAGCTCATTGTATAGCAATTGAAAAAGTCATAAAAATAATGCCTCTTTTACTGTAGTATAAAATTAGCAGTTACTGTAAATAAGGAATACTGGAGTGCAACTATTTAAAGAGTAAACCATAATGATGCTATTTTAATCTACATGTATACAGTAATTTATCATTTATATAGCATCCCCTCCCTTGAATGTGCCAATACATCAACAAAGCTTTCTGTCTCTCTGCAAGTTCTCAATCATCTTTACATTAGCAAGCAGTCACACTGTAAAGCAAGCAAACAGTCTAATATCTATTCATGCTATTATTGTTCCTTGGAAAAAATCCAGAGCCTCAATAAGGCAGTGATTGGAAATGCACAAAGTATTTTAAATCCTAATTATTTTGATTTAACTTCCTCTAATAGTTTAAATTGATACCGAATTTATTTAGAACCCATTAGAGCTTTTTTTTTTTTCAACAGATCATAAACACAAGCTGAACTTAATCTCAAGACAAAATTAATTATTCATGTTTCAAATTGCCAATACACTTTCCCAAAAACCTGCCACCCCCTTCTACATTCAGGCTTTCATTTTAATTCCCTTTCCATTTTAGGAAAGTAATTACCAGCAATGTATTTGTCATTCTGTGGAGCACTAAGGCCTCAGTGATCTGAACGCAAACTAGACACTCAGAGCTCCAGGGAAAGACACTGCACGATGATATCAATTTTGATATCACCATCAAAGGCCATCTCCCCTTGAAACTGGGCTACCACCAAGAAAATGCCAAAAAATCACAAGAACCATCTCTCCTGCACTAATATCAAGAGAATCAATCATTGATTTGTCTCAGACACATTACATGAAATAAAGGCTGTGTCTTGAAGGAACACAACACACTTCTTTTTTAAGTTAACACTCATTTTTTCATCATTTTGCCGGGTTATAATGGTTGGTTGTAAGAGGAGTGAGTTTCTTTGATTAAATTAAACCATTACATAATGAGACTTGTAACCCACAGTGGCAATGCAAGATCTGTTGACTCTTATCTTTCCAAACCTAAGGAGGATAAAAGAATAATGGGTATAATTAATCAAAAACCAGCCAAAGCTACAAACAGGGCTAAGTGTTTCACATTCATTCATGCATTTCGAGTCTCAGAGAACCTTCTGAGGTAAGTTATATTACTATTCTCGTTCTACAAACAAACAAACAAACTAGAAAGTTGAAACAGTGTGCCCCATATCCCACAAATGGTAATTCACAGATGCAGGTCTGTTTATCTCTTAAGCCTAATGTGACTCACTACCAATAAGCTGCCTTTTGACTCCAGAGGCAGGCGGATACTTTGCTATTCTATTAACACACATAACAAGACATTCTTGTATAGAGACCTCGTACGTTCTGGACGCTGTGAGAAGTACTGAGAAAGTCAAGACATGGTCCCAATTAATCAGAAACTCCTAATGTAAAAAGGAAGAAAAAACAACAAACACTATACATTGCAATTATGAGGAATCAAAGTGGCAACTTTGAAGAAAATTTCTTTGTTCTTCAAATAAGAGACACTCAAGGACAGGTAACAAGGTGTCTGATCTAGGTCAGGCACCATAGTTTAGAATACAGGTGGTGTAGTCAGTTCTGTCACTAACATTAGGATCAGTTTGGCAAAATATTTTACTTTCTCATCCAAGATTCCTCATTGGTGAAGAGGAGGATAGATTACCAGGTGAAATATAAAAATAAGCTACACCAAAAATCACTTAAAATAGTGCAGTGCTTTTCAAAGGGTATTATCTCTATTTCAGCTCTGAAAGTCATTCCATCTGTCTTCTATTGTACGAATAAGAAATATTTTTTAAAAGCAGAAAAGTAGATATGCGGTGTTTTTTTTTTTTTAATAGATAGTATCTTTTTTGGGAGAAAGGTCTAATTTTTATTCTTTGTTATTTTCTTCTTTCCAGGTTGCATTTCCTTGGGTGGAATGGATCTAAATAGTGTTGTTGTCTAAAACTGAAGGCAGAAGAAATTATGAAGTAAAAGACAAAGAGCATCATTCTAGAGGCTCCTATTTCTTCTGTTTTAGGACAAGTGTCAAATGGAGAGTAGCTCCATAAGTCATCTGTCCCTGGATGGGATATAGGTTATTTCTCTGCTCTCAGGTTGCAGTATTACAAGCAATCATCTGTTGGTCACTACTGCAGCATAACACCAACACACCAAAGTTATGATCTCAAAAGACAGAACTTGGCATAAATTATAAGTGTCTTAAATCATAAAGCATTCTCTCTCTCTCTCTCTCTCTCTCTCTCTCCTCCTTATTTCCACCAACAATTTGCCCTTGTTTTTCATCCTTATATACAAAAATTGCAAATTTTGGCATACAGATAGGCCTTCCATGGAGTCTTCCGTGGAGAAAAATTAGATGTTCACTTAAAATCCCTGAAATTGATTCTCCAATACATTAGAACTATGTGAGTTTGGACTAGATATCTAAAACTTACCAAGATACTTCCTTAAAAGTTTGGTAGTGGCCGGCGCTGCAGCTCACTAGGCTAATCCTCTGCCTGTGGTGCTGGCACACTGGGTTCTAGTCCCAGTCGGGGCGCCAGATTCTGTCCCAGTGGCTCCTCTTCTAGTCCAGCTCTCTGCTGTGGCCCGGGAAGGCAGTGGAGGATGGCCCAAGTCCTTGGGTCCTGCACCCACATGGGAGACCAAGAGAAGCACCTGGCTCCTGGCTTCAGATCACCACGGTGTGCTGGCTGCAGCGCGCCGGCCAAAGCGGCCATTGGAGGGTGAATCAACAGTAAAGGAAGACCTTTCTCTCTGTTTCTCTCTCTCTCTCTCACTGTCCACTCTGCCTGTCAAAAAGAAAAAAAAAATGTTTGGTAGAATTCAATGGTGAAGCCATCCATTCCCAGGCTTTTCCTTTCTTTTTAAAAGATTATTTACTTTATTTGAAAGATAGAGTTACAGAGAGAGAGGGATAGAGACTGAGAGAGCTTCCATCCAGGGGTTCACTTCTTGAATGTCCACAACAAACAGAGCTAGGCCATTCCAAAGCCAGGATTCAGGAGCTTCTTCCAGGTTTCTCATGTGGGTGCAGGGGCCCAAGCACTTGGGCCATCTTCTGCTGTTTTTCCAGGCCATTATCAGGGAGCCAGATTGGAAGTGAAGCATCCAGGACTCAAACAAGTGTCCATGTGGGATGCTGGCACTGCAGGCAGAGGCTTAGTCTACTACATCACAATGCCAGGGCTTGGTCCTAGGCTTTTTTTGTGGGTAGAAACTTAATTACTGATTTGATCTCTATCTTGGGTATTGGTCTATTTAGGTTTTCTATGTCTTCATGCCTCAAATTGGTAAGTTGTATGTGTTCAAAAATCTACCCATTCGTTCCAGATTTCCCAATTTCTTGGCATATAGATGTTTCTACTAGTTCCTGATGATTCTTTTTATTTATGTGATATCTGTTGTAACATCTTCTTTTTCGTCTCATATTTTATTAATTTGGGTCTTTTCCCTTTGTTTTAGTTAGTTGGGCCAATGGTTTATGAATTGTGTTATTTTTTCCAAAACACATTTCTTTATTTCACTGAACTTTTTTTTAAAGATCACAATCTGGTACAGGAAATATAACTGCTTAGCTAGTGGAGAATATGTGTCCTGGGATACCATTAAGCAATCTCAATGCAATAGCTTTTCTAGCTCTTATTGTTAATGGTTGTTTTGCAGTGTTATTCTTTTTTCATTGACTTGAACACAAATGTCCAAGCCAACTTTTTTGGAGAGATATGTTTTATTTATTTGAAAGGCAGAGTTAGAGAGAGAGTTAGAGAGAGAGAGAGAGAAAGAATCTTCTATCCACTGGTTCATTCTCCCAATGGATGCAATGGCCAAGGTTGGGGCAGTCCAAAGCCAGGAGCCAGGAGTTTCCTCTGGATCTCCCATGTGGGTGCAGGTGACCAAGCACTTGAGCTTCCTCAGCTTTTCTCAGGCTGTTGACAGAGAGCTGGATCAGAAGTGGAGCAGCTGGCACTTTAACTGGTGCCCATACAGGATGCTGGCATCAGAGGTACTGGCTTTACCCTCTACACCATAGTGCCCATCTTTCACTGGTCTTTTATATAGTTTTCTTATTTCAATTTTGTTTATCTCTTCTCTAATTTTTATTATTTCTTTCTGCCTACTACTTTTGGGTTTGATTTGCTCTTGTTTTTCTAGGTCCTTGAGATGCATTGTTAGATCATTAATTGATGCCTTTCCAAACTCTTGATGTAGGCACCAATTGCAATAAACTTTTCTCTTAACACTGCTTTTGATGTATCCCATAAATTTTTATAAATTGTTATCTTCATTCATTTCTAGGAATTTTAAGGAGAGAATCCTCCTAAACCCCGTGTATGAGGCCAGCATCATCTTAATTGCAAAACCAGGAAAATGATACAACAAAGAGAATGATAGACCAATATCCCTGCTGAACATAGATGCAAAAATCCTCAACGGAATACTAAATAGAATACAACAGCATATCAAAAAGATTATCGACCCAGACAAAGTGGGATTTATCCCTATGATGCTTCAACATGTGCAAATCAATAAATGCAATACATCACATTAGCAAACTGAGGAATAAAACCTATGATTATCTCAATAAATACAGAGAAAGAATTTGATAAAATATGGCATTATAAAAACCTTAAACAAATTGGGTATAAGAGAAACATTCCTTAACACAATCAAGGCAATATATAATAAACTAACAGCCAGCATCACATTGATGGGGAAAAGCTGGAAGCATTTCAACTAACATCTGAAATCAGATAAGGATGACTACTATCCCCATTACTATTCAATATAGTTCTGGAAGTTTTATCTAGAGCTATTAGGCAAGAAAAAGAAATCAAAGAAACACAAATGAGAAAGTAGGAAGTCCAATTACTCCTGTTTGCAGATGATATGATCCTGTGAACCAAAAGACTCCACTGGGAGACTACTGGAACTCATAATAGAGTCTGACAAAGTTGCAGGATATAAAGTCAACACACAAAAATCAAATTTTTTTGTATATACAAACAATGCCATAGGTGAGAAAGAACTTGTTAAGATCAATCCCATTCACAATAGATACAAAAAATTTAAACACCTTGGAATAAATTTAACCAAGGACTTGGAAGATTACAAAGAAAATTACAAAACATTTAGGAAAGAAATAGAAGAATACAGAAAAAAAGGAAATATCTTTATGTCATGGATTGGAATAATTAATATCATTAAAATGTCCAAACTACCCAAAGCAATTTAGATACAATTCCATGCCAATCAAAATACCAAGAACATTCTTCTCAGGCCTATGAAAAACAACCTTAAAATTCTATGGAAACAAGAGACCCCATAAAGCTAAAGCAATATTAAGCAAAAAAATCAAAACTGGAGGCATCAGAATATCAGATTTCAAGACATACTATACGGTAATTATAATCAAAACAACCTAGTACTGGCACAAAATAGACATATGTGGACCAATTAGAAACCTTAGAAATTAATCCACACATCTACAACCTATCAATCTTTGACAAACAGGCTAAAATCTCTCCCTGAAGAAAGGACAGTCTTTTCAATAAATGATGTTGGGAAAATTGGCTCTATGCATGCAGAAGTATGAAACAAGATCACTCCCTTACACCCTACACAAAAAATTAACTCACAATGTATCAAGGATTTAAAACTAAGACCTGAAAACACCAAATTACTAGAGAAAAACTGGGGAAACACTGAAAGAGAGTAGAATAGAAAAAGCCTTCTTGGTTATAAATCCAGAAGCATAGACAACAAAAGCAAAAATAGGAAAATGGGATTATATCAAGCTAAGAGGCTTCTGCACAGCAAAGAAAACATTCAACAAAACAAACAGGTAACTGACAAAACGGGAGAAAATTATTTTCAAACTATACATCTGATAAAGGACTAATAGCCAAAATATATAAGTAGCTCAAGAAACTCAACAACAACAAAACAAGCAATCCAGTTAAGAAATGAGTAAGGACATGAACAGGCATTTTTCAAAGGATGAAACACAAATGGCCAATAGACACATGAAAAGATGCTCAGGATCACTAGATGTTAGGGAAATACAAATAAAAACCACCATGAGGTTTCACCTCACTACAGTTATCATCCAAAAATCAAAAAATAACAAATTCTGGCAAGGATATAAGGGAGGAGGGCCCCTAAAGCACTGTTGATGGGAATGTAAACTAGTACAACTATTATGGAGGACAGTATGGAGAGCCCTCAAAATCTGAAAACAGATCTACCATATGAGTCAGCCATCCCACCTGGGAAATTTACCCAAAGGAAATGAAATCAGCATATGAAAGAGTTATCTGTACTCCCATGTCTATAGAAGCTCACTTCACAATAGCTAAGATATGGGATCAACCCAGATAACCATCAACTGATGACTGGATAAAGAAAATGTGGTATATATGCATGATGGAGTACCACTCAGCTGCAAAAATGAATGAAATCCTGTTTCACAACAAAATGGCCACAACCAGAGACTACTATGTTTGTTAAATAAGCCATTCCCCAAAATAAAACCATCATATATTTGTGGTAACTAATATATAGAAAGTACAAAAATATAATGTATATGAGTAAAATTGACATCCTGAGATTTGATTATTTTTATAACTGTTGTTCATCCTCCTAAGATACAGTGGTTTTCTATTTACTACTCATTGAATTCTTTATTTAGTGCAGGATCGAGCTTATGATAATAAAGTAAATTAAAAATATATCACAAGAAATAAGAAAGGAAGGAAAAGTAGGGTGAGAAGAAGGGAGGGTATGAAACATCATTGTTAAGACTTATTTATTTAAAAGGCAGAATTACAGAGAAAAAGGGAAGGAGGGGAAGAGAGAGAGGGAGTGAGAGAGATAAATCTTCCATCTGGTAGTTCAATCCCCAAATGGCCACAATGACCAGGCCTAGGCCAGGCCAAAGCCAAAAGATGGGAGCTTCTTTCGGGTCTGCCACATGGGTACAGGTGCCCAAGCACTTGGGCCATCCTCCACTCTTTTCCCAGGCATATTACAGGGAGATAGATCAGAAGTAGAGCAGCCAAGAATTGAACCAGCACCCCATATGAGATGATGGCACTGCAGAGCTTATCCCACCATGCCACAGTACCAGCCCCAATATCATGTGCTTACAACTATATATATGAAATACATAGAATCTGTTCTCTTTATAAATACATACATACATGTATAAATTTCCAAGTTTTAGCCAGCCAGTCATCTGAAATAAACTAATGTATGTAAAATTTTTAAAATATATTAATTTATTTTGAGCAGAGAGACAGATAGAGAGCTCTCCTCCACTCTGTTAATCTCTCCTTCTCTGTTTTTGTCACTCTCTCTAGCTTGGTGCTTGGCACATGATAAGTGAAGGATAAGTGTTAACCAGTGCTACAGTTTAAAATTAATAAACTCATTCTCTATGTGGAAATTTCACAAGAATTTTTGCTGCATCTCTCATTTGGTTGCTAGCAGAAAGTTTTCCCATTTAAAAAAGGTTATTTATTTTTATTTGTTAGAAGAGCAGAAAAACAGGCAAAGACCAATATAAATACATATACAGAAAGACCTCCTCCTTCTGCTAGTTCACTCCCCAAATGCCCCCCAACACCCAAGGTTGGGCCAGGCCAAAACCAGGTGCCACATGTGCAAAATGTACTCATTCCACATTCAAGATATTCTTTCTAAAGAAAACAAATAAGGGCCCTGAATTGGATATAAACCCTGCACTTGCTTTAAGAGACAGGGCTGTCACTAGCACAAGGACCCGTGAGAGAACAAGGACTAGACTTCCATCAGACTCCCTGTGCTGGTTTGGTGCGCAGCATCTCTCAGGATCTCATTTTCCCTTGTGCAAAACAGAAGGAATCAGATATTCTTTCAGTGTTTCCGAATGCACAGTATATGAATAAAAATGTATAATATGTAGAAAAATATATACATGATAGACCAGACTAGCATGAAGAAGGAAGGGTGGTTAAAACAGGAAATGCATTTGGAAGTATACTTTAGGGGGAAAAAAAAGCCCCATTTAAATGGATTAAGCTTATACAGTTCAGCCAGATTTGACATTATCAGAGATAAACACTTGATTTGCAGTCAAAGTGAGGGAAATAGATAAATTTGCATTAGATTCCAAGGGAGACAACATAGAGCCTATTTCAGAACAGTGCTCAACATGAACCAAAAGCAGAAGTTATTATTTTCCTTGATTTTTAAGCGATTTTCCTTAATGCAATAATGCTATTAGAGAAAATACAGTCTGGATTTATTTTCATCTTTAGGGAGTATGACCTAGGGAAATATTGCAGGTGTTTAGTCTTCTGGTTAATACGTTAAGACATCTAAGACGCACATCAGAATGCTTGGCTTCAATACCATGCTCTGGTTCCTTACTCCAACTTCCTGCTAATGCAGACCATGGAAGGCAATGATAATGGCTCAAGTAATTGGGTTCCTGCCACCCACATCAAAGATCTAGATTGTATTCCTGGCTCCCAGCTTCAGCCCTGTCTAGTTCCATTGTGACCAAATCAGTGGATGGGAGCGCTTTCTCAGTCTGTCTCAGAGCCAGAGAGAGACAATTTTTAAAAATCTGGGAATGGAAAGTCTGTTGTAAAAAACATAGATTATAAACAATCTAAAAATCTCCTAAATTACCCCAGATTCCTTTGACATCTGGCACTCACACACACACACACATACATAATCAGTGTCTGTCCCATAGGAGATGCTATAGGGGAGAAGGCAGGAGAGGAGAAGGCGGTGGAGGAAACTGTGTGCCATTTGTAACTATTTCTCAACAACCTGCACATGTTCCAAGTTGTTTGGCAGTGTGCTTACACATGAAATTAAATCTGAAGTGCTAATTTGGCACAATTTTTTATTCATAACATCAACTCTCAACATTAATTTTGACATGTTATTTTTTCTTAAGATTTCCCAACTGGAACTGAAAAATTACTTGGCAAAGTACTAGTGGTGAGAATTATGATAGAGTCTCTGCTTCTGGCTATAGGAGCTCAGTATTCCTTGACCTTCCTAGGTAGATAGGAATTATTTCCTTGCTGGACCTAGCAGCCAGCTTTTACCCCAATCCCATGCTATTGACTTCAGAAAGCTGATAAATGGTGCTTATTTACTACTTGTGACCTAGTTTATAAGCTCATAAATCACAGAAAACTCTGTGCAACCCATTTGTTTGAGCCCCCCTTGATAAACCACAATCAGGCACCTGCCAGAGATCAGGGGTTCAACTTAAGAGTTTTGGACTCCCCTCCTACTCCATTAGGTTCACAGTCACTTCAGCCATTACAACACTGCTGGCTGGAATGTTTACTAATGAAAGTGCACGTGTGCAAGTCAGTGATTGTAGCAAACAGAGGGAGTTTGTGTTGGCAGCAAGAGAGGAAGGCAGGTGCAGAGGTTGGCTATACATAACACACCACTGTAATTCTGGGAACTTTGATTCAGGTAAAAATAAAACCAGTGTGTGTGCTAAAGCTATTTCCATCGCTCACGAAATTCAGGAATTTCTGTACCACCATTATATTTGCAATGTCCTTTTATTCTATAAGATGTGAATTACTTTTTTATTAACATCTATTTTTCAACTCAATCTCTACGTGAAGGCTTGCTTTTAAAAATATCATCTGTAAAACTATAGGATTTATATTCTGCAAATGTATTTTATAATATATGTTAAACTTCTAGAACTACTAAAAGTTTTTTTAAAATCTGTGTAGTGTCTGATGGAGCTATTAAAAGTTCAAGATGGTCTGTGTAGGATCTGAAATAGTATACTTTGCATCAGGGACTCATATAAAACACCTTGTAAACTGCTCTGCCAGATTCAGTAATATTAAAGAACAGTGAACTAGTGCAAAAAAAAAAATGCCAAGTTCTTGGAGCTGGTGTTGTGGTGCAGAGCAGGTTAAGCCACACGTCAGATGCCTGTATCCCAGACCAGAATGGTAGTGAGTCCCAGCTACTCTGTTTCTGATCCAGTTCCTTGCTAGTGTGCCTCGGAAGCAGCAGATAATGGCTCAAGTACTTGAGTTCCTGCCACCCACAGGAGAGATCTGGGTGGAGTTCCTGGCTCCAGGTTTCAACCTATCCCAGCCCTAACCGTGCAGTAACTTGGGGGAATGAACCAGCAGATGACTGCTCAGGTTTTCTCTTTCTCTCCGCCCCACCCCTCCCTCATTTAACCTATTGTAAACAAAACCCCGCTGTGGGGCGTTGCAGAAATCTTCCTTGGAGGGGACCTCTAGGAACTTAAGGTTCAGCTGGGACACAACTGTCCCATCTATGAGACAACTAGAGTGCATTAGTGAATCCACAAAAAATGGTTTATGGTTGAAAAGGAAACACACTAAAACACAGCAATGTTATCACCAAATGGTCTGGCACTGTGGAAAGAACTGAGCTCAAAGTTCTTTTCTCTTTAGGAAGGTGATAGACTAAATGTTTCCTTTTTTAAAGATTTATTTATTTGAGAGACAGAATTACAGAGAGAGAGAGAGAGAGAGACATAGAGAGACAGGTCTTCCATCCACTGGTTCACTCCCCAAATGGCCACAATGGCCAGAGCTGAGCCGATCCAAAGCCAGGAGCCAGGAGTTTCTTCCGGGTGCAAGGGCCCCAGCACTTGGACTATCTTTTATTGCTTTCCCAGACCATTAGCAGAAAGCTGGATGGGAAGAGAAGTAATCCGGACATGAACTGGTACACATGTGGGTTGCCGGTGCTGCAGGCAAAGGCTTAACTTACTATACCACAGTGCCAACCCCAAGATTAAAAGTTTTCAGACCACATTAGCAGGTTGCTGCCTCAGAAGTGTGGGATAGCTGAGACCCAAACCAGGCCCTCTGATATAGGATGTACATTTCCCAAGCGGCAGTTTAACTCACTGTACCACAACACCAGCCCCAAGAATGCTTTTATCATACCAACAAGTTCATCTGCCTGTCAAAACAAACTTGTCTTCAGGGCCCAGGTAGTTCTGGTCTGTTCATGTCTCTGTGGAGTAGATTTGTCCTTTTCAGACTTTTGTGTAAATGGAATTATATAGAACGTGCTCTTTTATTTATACTCAGTACAATGCTCTCAAGATCCTTTCATCTATAAAATTCTCTTCAATGAATACATCACGTTGTGTTTATTCACTTGCTGTTGATGGGCGTTAAGCTTATTTCCACTCTGCAGATTATGACAAAGTTCTGCATTGATGTGTCCACATGTGTTCATTTCTTTTGAGTAAAACTAAGATTCCTGAGTTGTAGGGCTGTGTACAGATAATTGGATAAGAAACTAACAAACTATTGTACCATGTTACACATTACCCAGTTTAAACATATCAGAGTAACAGTTGTTTCTCATCCTTTCCCACACATGACATTCTCAGTCTAAGTTCAGACATTCTTATTGATGGCTATTTCATTGTGCGTTTCATTTTCATTTTCCTAATGACTCGTAGACTCTTTGGCATTTATAACTTGCCTTCCTATATCTTCTTTAGTAAAATAGTTTTAAATATTTCTTAAGGAGAGGAAGATTCATTGAGTTATTAGTGAATTTTGAGAGTTCTTTTTGCACATTTTGGATATGAAGTCTTTAGCAAATATAGGGTCACTAACTTTCTACTTGTTTTACCAGTGATTGAAAAAGAAGTGCTGAAGTCTCCAAGCATAACTGGGAATGTATTTGTCGCTTGCATTGTTCAATATCCAAAGCTCCGTAATTTACCATGTGTGGTAAATTTATTTATGCAAATTCAAATATCTTCCTGATGTCACTCCCTTCCACTTGAGGATCTTTCAAAATATTTCCCATACCATATTACAAGTCCACTGGGATGAAACTCATTCTGCATTTGGTAATTGAAAAGTTTTAATTTAACCTCAGCTTTTGAAGGATTGGGGAGGGGGGGGGGTTGCTGGGTATAGAATTTTAACTTAGAAGCACTTTTAAAATTTTCCTAATTATCTTTTGGCTTGTATAGCTTATGATTTTTTAAAATTATCTTTATTCCTCTGCATTTGGAGTATGCTTTTTCACTGTGATCAATCTAACCTTTTTTACTCAATATTTGACACATCTTTAATCTCCTGATGCTCATCACTGATTTTCATCCATTTAATCAAATCATAATGTGCTTCTGTGTGATTTTCCATAACCTGTGTGTTTTTAGTTTTCATTGAATTGGAGAAAATAGGATCATTACTTCTTCACATTTTTCTTTAGAAAAAGAATTTATTTATTTGAAATGCAGAGAAATGGGGGTAAGGGCAGAGGGAGAGGGAGAGATCTTCCATCCAGTGATTTAATCTGTAATGGCCACAACAACCAGGGCTGTGCCTGGTCAACACCAGGAGCCACCATGGACTCCATCCATGTGGCAATGAGGGTGGTAGGATCCCAAGAGCTTGCCAGGTGCAATAGCATGGTGTTGGATTAGAGGCAGT
This sequence comes from Lepus europaeus, assembly GCF_033115175.1. Taxonomy (NCBI): domain Eukaryota; kingdom Metazoa; phylum Chordata; class Mammalia; order Lagomorpha; family Leporidae; genus Lepus; species Lepus europaeus. The sequence continues at coordinate 22,947,662 of NC_084843.1, read as the reverse complement.
GTAGCTAAGACTCGACCTGGCACTCTGTTATAGGAAGATGTCACAAGCAGCAGATTAACTCACTGTGCTACACCACCACCACCACCTTCCCTGCTTTTTTTTATTCAAACACAATTATGTCTGTTACACCAATTGATATTGCTCCAAATGTCACTCAGGCAATGACCTCTTCGTCTTTACCTACTTTTTCTTTTTGCTTCAGTTCAGATAAATTCTATTGCTCTGTGATCAAGTTTTACTATATATTTCTTTGGTAATTTATAATCCTGCATTAAATTTATGATTGAATTTCCAAAACAAATACTTCCTTTAAGTTCTATATGTTCCATTGATTATTTTATATATCTTCTCTTTGTCTCATGTCATTTTTAAAAAACTTAACATCCTTCTGGGTGAGTTTTATCATCTCTGTGATTTCTGGTTCTGCTTTCAATAATTGGTCTTTCTCCTGATTAGGGAACTCATTTACCTGCTTCTTTATACTCTTGGAAATAGCTCAATATTGTGAGTGCTATGCTTTTCAGTATTTAGAGTGTTACCTTCCTTTAATGAGCACTGGATTTTGTTTTGTCAGGCAACTGAGTTATGTATGGATCTGTGTGATTCTTTTGTGCTTCATTTTTAAAATTTTCTTCAGTAAGTCAAAAGGTAGGGTAATCTTTGTTCCAGGATAGGTCAGGCTCATTATTGAAGTGTGAAATTCTGTGGAATCCACAGAGTGCTCTGGGGGATCCTAGAGAATGCTTCCCTTCAGTGGTTGAGGTATGAACATCTCTGTATCATCTGTGAGCTTTAGGTGTTACTCAGCTTATTGTTCTGTGGCCCTAATTGCTTCACACTTCTATAGTTTTACCCTGTGAAGACCCTCCTGCAGATTTCTAGAGCTCTTTTTCTACATTGCCTTCTCTTTTCTAGAGTTTTCTCCCATACTTGCAGATGTCTTTGATCTCCTCCATTCTGCAACATATCTAGCTGCTATTTATTCCTCCTGTCCGCACATCCATGGTTCAACAACTGCCTTTACTTAGAAAGCTGGAAAAATTTTAGCATGCACATCATTTATTTCCCCTCTCTCAGGTATCATATTTCAAAAAAGCTCAGCATTTCCTAGTGTCCAAGTCTGAACAGTTAATATATTCTGCTGTTATATAGTGGTTTATGGTGGTTCCTTATATACCATTATGGCAGGAGTGGAAGGCAGCCTCTTATCCCTTATGTATTTTAAATGCTGATAAAAGATACTATGGTTGAGTATGTTCACGAGACAGTTTGAATTTCCAGCTTTCTACATCTCACATAAAACAATTTTGCATTTATGCAATGCCAAATAGCTAATAAAGCATCAACTTTTTCTTTTGAAAATCCATAAAGAAATTTCAGCGTTAGAAGGAATAAAGGGGATCTTTAAGTTAACCCTTGTGAGATGTATGAGTGAAATCCTGCAAAGTTATTTTATTTTATTAACATTATATCTGAAATGGCGAGTAGCTCAATGATCCCAGAGGAACCACATCCCATGATAAGACAGCTGTGTTACATATGCTTCCTGAAATCAGCCTAATTTCTTTCTTTCTTGCATTTTCCAATGATGACCTTTAAGTCAACCACTGGAATCATCAATAATTTATGAGGCTATAATTTAATAATTCACATTTTACATGCTCCCAAATCAGAGTTGAAGCATCTGTATAGCAGATATACATGGTAGATATTTTTTGCATGAGTCTAGTCTCAAGTCTGTTACTCTAGTACTTGCGTAGTCCAAGTCAAATCAAGCATTTGCATTGGGGCTGGCACTGTGGTGTAGTGTAGTGTAGTGTAAAGCTGCTGCCTGCAGTATCTGCATCCCATATGGGTGCTGGTTCCACTTCCCATCCAGCTCTCTGCTGTGGCCTGGAAAAGCAGAAGATGGCCCAAGTCCTTGGACCCCTGCACCCACGTGGGAGACCTGGAAGAAGCTCCTGGCTTCAGATGGGCCCAGTTCCACCCACTGCGGCCATCTGGGGAGTGAACCAATGGATGGAAGACTTCCCTCCCTCTCTCTCTGCCTCTGCCTCTCTGTAACCGCCTTTCAAATGAATAATAAATCTTAAAAAAACAAATCAAGCATTTGCAGTGGCACTATAGTCCAAATTAAGCATTCCTGCTCCATTCAATTACTTCTCAAATGACAGCAGTTAGTGTATTCTAGACACTTTGACTTCTCTCTTTGAGACACACCCGTGGGAGCTTTCAGCATTTCCTTTTGTCTAAGTACAAGCATACTGTTCATAATCAATGGATTGTCACACAGATAGACATGTGTGAACAAACAGCATGTCTTTCCACATGCCCAAATTGGGTGTACGTTTTGTCACCCTCCAAGATCAAGCTGTATGTACAGCACATGTAAGTTGCTTCCAGAAAATCATGATCCTGGGCTGTGCTACCTCCAGGATGCAAGGATTCCTGGGGTTTTGAACATTAAAAAGGGGAGCAGGTGAAGGAGCTTTTTTCACTTTAGGTAAACTTACCCCTGATCCCGCATAGTTCAGATCATAGATAAGAATTACTCTTGCTGGGTGCTAAATGGGCATGAACAGTCATTCCTGGATATGACATGTTCCTCAAAGAAGATGATGGAAGTTATCAGTGAAGCTAGAGACAATATGCCTTGTGGTTGCTAGATCAGCGCTCAAACTGTTGTGTCAGTTCTGGTTGCTGACTTATCCTAGTTCTGTGTATTCCTACCAGACTAAAAGCAAGGCTTGAGCTCCATTGCCTTGGCTTTTGTTTTTTCATTTTTCTTGTCCCATACATCTCTCTGCTTCTCCAAACACATACAAAACATCTAGGTTCAGAGTCCACAAATATTTTGCTTTAATATATCTTATATCCTATTAAAAAAAAAACCCTCTTGATTATGGTAAATTCTTCTTGCTTCATTGAGGACTCATTTTATTTCTTGTAAACCACCGTGCTCTTTTTTTGACAGGCAGAGTTAGACAGTGAGAGAGAGAGAGAGAGAGAGACAGAGAGAAAGGTCTTCCTTTTGCCGTTGGTTCACCCCCCAAGTGGCCGCTACGGCCAGCACATTGCGGCAGGTACGCTGCACCAATCCAAAGCCAGGAGACAGGTGCTTCCTCCTGGTCTCCCATGTGGGTGCAGGGCCCAAGGACTTGGGCCATCCCCCACTGCCTGCCCGGGCTACAGCAGATAGCTGGACTGGAAGAGGAGCAACCGGAACAGAACTGGCACCCCAACCGGGACTAGAACCCAGTGTGCCGGCGCTGCAGGTGGAGGATTAGCCTAGTGAGCCACAGCGCCAGCCGTAAACCATCTCTTAATTATACAGCAGGATTAGCTGATTGATGATAAAGATTAAAGAGGTAGAACAGAATGTTATATCTACAACAAAACTATAGTGCACTTTTGAACAGGAGTTTGGCATAGCAGTTAAATTGCCATTTAGGATGCCTGCTTCCCATATCACAGTTCCTGTGTGCAAGTCCCAGCTCTACTCCCAATTCCAACTTCTTGCTAATGCACATCCTAGAAGACAGGTGATGGCTCAGGTAGTTGGATTCCTGCCATCCTCATGGGAGACTTGGATAGAGTTTCTGGCTCCTGACCAGGGCCTTGTTGTTGTGGACATTTGGGGAGTCAACCAGTTGAAGGGTGTTCTCTCACTCTCCTTCTTTCATTCTGCCTTTCACATACGTAAAATAAATGAAAAATTTAAAAAATATATAGTGCACTCTGAAAAACCATATGAAGAGATACAGAACATCTCTAATCATCAGGAAAATGCAAATTAAAACACAACAAATTGTGACCTTACAGTTTGGATGATTTATATTAAAAGCACAACAAGTGATCATGAGGATGTAGAGAAATTATAACCATTGTGTGTTGTTGCTGGGATTGTGATATGACTCAGCCACTATGGAAAATAGTATGAAGTTATTAAAAAATAGAATGACTTTATGATCCAGAAATACAACTCCTGAAAATGGGCTCAAACATTTTCCCATCCATTGATGTGGACTGTATTGTGGCTCTCCCTTCAAATTTAGATACTGGAACTCTAGCGCTCAGTGTGCTAATATTTGAAGATAGAGCCTTTGGGAAGTAATTAGGTTTAGAGACGGGTTCATAAAAGTAGAACCCTCATGATACAGTTAATATTAAGAAAACACACTAAAACATGCCCTTCTCATTCTCTCTATTCCCTTCCCCCTCCCCGCCCACCCTTCCTCTATTCTGCAAATCTGAATGAGAGCCCTCACAAGAACCTAACAAAATGGGTACCCTTAACTTGGACTTTCCTCATCCAGAATCATTAGAAAATAAATTCGATAGTTGAAGCTACTCAGCTATGGCAGCCCAAGCTGACTAATATACCCTTGTTCATGGGCAGCATCACTATCAATAGACACTAGGTAGAACCAACCTAACATACAAAAATTGATAAAGGGGAGTCCATACTGCAATGGATTATTAATAGTATTTTTAAAAGGAAATTTTGTTTTATACTATAATATGAGCAAACCTTGGCATTATTAAGTGAAATAAGTTAGTTACAGAAAGATAAATTTTATTTGATACATCTCTAAGAGAAACTGTTAGAAACAGTAAAACAATGGTTGCTTGAATTGGGGAGAGAAGTAAAGAGGAATAGTTGGAGAATACAGTTTCTGTTTTACAAAATGAGAAAGTTCTAGTAACCATTTGAACAGCAATATGTATATGCTTAACACTACTGTACACTTAAAAATGGCTCAGATGATAAATTTTGTTTTATTATTGCCACATCAAAGAATATAATGGATGCATGTAATAAAGGCAATTGAAACAGTAAACAAAAATAGAAGTCTTTTCTATAACTCAGGATGATGTTTTATTCTATTGATTCCAGTGCTGGATTTTTCCATCAATGAATATGTCTTTATTCAAATCCTTTTTCAGAGCTCTGTTGAGTGGGAGTCAGAGGAAAAAAGGAGTTAGGATGCTAATAAGGGTTCTAGAAATGTGGCTATAATTTAGCCATCAGAAAGAGGCAGCTATGTCTCCAGAACCAAAAATGCAAACTTTACTGTTGTCACTACAGTAGCCATGGATTTAGAGGTTTTTACATTGGATTAAAATCAACAACTTGACTTGAACTTGGAAGCTGACCAAGAGGCAGTGTAAATTGAAAAGTTAATGTCCTGGGTTGGAGGTCAGCCAGCTATCTCCAGATGCTGCACACTAGGTTCAGCAAAAGAAGGCTTCCAAGTTATCTACAAAATGAGCCATACTTTCTGAAGCTAATGTTGCTGTCACAAGTCTAAAGGTCACTGAATATAGCCACTTAACGCTACACACCAAAATTCTGTAATCATATGAGAAGATTCTGTTGTTCATGCCAATACAATATCATTTCTCCTTCACCTAGTTATAGAGCATCCAATTTTCACTTTGGGAATCACCAGTCCTTGTTCATGTGGTGTGGATGTTGCTTCTCCACCCAAAATGGCTAGACAAACAGCTAGGCATTGTCAACAACAAAATCTCTTCTTACTGTCCACAAACATGCATTCAGGAATTGCATATAACCCAAGCTTAACATGCTAAACTGAAATTTTCTGCAATTACAAAGAAAGCCACATTTCTTCAGCTATTTATTAAGCTGAAAGAAGCTATGATCTAGAAGACATTCTAGATACAGAGTATAATAGAACCAAGATACAGGGAGTTTCTAATGATACTATCTGAAATCCTGGACATACGTGTGCTAGGAAATGCCCTTTGTGCCTTGGTTACATCCAAAAGATACCTCAAAAGAGTATTAAAGCAAGTTGAATAATCCATGAATCTCTCATAATGTTGTATGTCAACATCTAATATCCTCATCTGATTAAGTCTCTTGAGGGTTCTCAAAAGGACCCTTTTTATTTTACCATGATACATAGTATTATCCCTGCAATATAGGAGGTGCTCAATCAATAATTGGTATTATACCCTATCTCCTTCAACCATTCCTAGTTTTCTTGCACCATTCCTGAATGTAGAAGTCTGGAGTTATAAGAAAAAATACTAATTAATGGGATGTTATTGTGTTTTATCTTAGTTTCTTTTTTCATGGAAGTTAAACTCTGAGTGTGTGTTTTCAAAAAGATGTAAAAGTTTCCCTCTGGTATTAAAAGCAACCCCCCTCACCCAATACACACACACACACACACACACAGTCTCTAGATATCTCAGTGTTTCAATGTGCTATCTTTCTGCAAGTACCTGTGTTCCAGACCTTATTTTGCATACATGAGTGAAACATTGTCTTCTGTACAAGAGTTTAGGTATCCTGACATGAGTATACCAAGTCCATTACTCTTTAAATGTGCTAGATATTGACATTAATGTTCTGAATATTTAATATTAGAACACTTTGTTTTCTTATATCTCTGGGGATAAGAAGAAGGTGATAGAGTGATATTTTAAGAACCAAAGGAAAGAAGACCATGAGCAGGTGGCTTGCTCAGGCCACACATAAATTTTCTTACTGCTTCTAATAGGTTTTCTGACAAATTTCATGCAGGACAAAATGCACAACCATTGTCTTGGGTAGTAAATTGATCTAAGCAAATCACTAGGGTGTGGAGTGGGAGTGGAAGACATATCTGAACCTATTCTAGTCCAGTGATATGATTAAGATATTCAATTTCAGGCTGCTAGGGTTTGAATCACCATTTATTAGCTGTACAACCTTAAGTAAAGTGTGTAAACTCCACGTGACTTGGTTTTTTTCATATATGAAATGGATTCATAACAGAGCAAACTTCATCAGATTATTGTGAGGGTCAAGTAATCCAACATATAAAGTACTGAAACAGTGCACAGAGTAGGTTCTTAATAAACACAGCTTTACGTTGTAGGGAAATAAAAAGGTCTTTGAAGACTCTTCAGAGGAAGATAAGATCTCCCTAAATGATAGATGACTAAAACAAACAGAACAAAACAACAAAAAAAGAAAATCTCATCCTTTCTTCCAAAGTGTTCCGCCTTGCTTTTTCTCACATCAGCTAGGGAAAACCAAGTCAGTTCTGAAAGTAAATAAGCAAGCTCTGTGTCTCTGTGGGTAATTTCTGTGCACATCTGCCCTAATTGCAAAGAACCCCAGTGGTGATGCCTCAGAAGAGTGTCCTTTCAGATCTGTGTTGACATATCACGTATGTTTTTCTCTGCTAATTACTTAAGAATGATAAAAAGCCATTATTACTGGGAACTCTAGTTCTTTTTTCATTGCTCTGGTAGCAAAATGCTTTTCTCTAGGAGCTAGAGAAAGTCACAGAAACTTTTAATTTGAACCTAAGGACTACTGAGATGAGCAGGGAAGTAGGCAGCTCACGAAGGCAGGGTAGATCCTCCATCACTGCCAGTTCCACAGCTGCCCACAGAGCTGTCAAAAGTTTGTGCCACACTGGCCCCTTCCTGGGCTCAGTCTTGGGAACTGATGGATCGCAGGTTGAGGAGGAGCTTTGCTCCAGGAGCTCCCGTCTTACCAAGTCACCACAAAGGATCCATCTCTTCCCTTTCCCAAAGTGGCACCATGAGCATCATTGCCTCTTTTCTTTTGTCCTTTCTCATCCACTGCTTGTCTGCGTAGCCAGCGCCTACTTTTCTATTTTTTTAACTGCTTTTTTCTGTTTTAGTAGGGAAAGTCCATTTTAAAATGGAGGGTTTTTTATAGAAGGAATCATATAATAGATCGATAGCATCAAACTTCAGTTAAAGAAGTGTTTTTAAGGAGGACCACTGTCTCCCAAGGCTCTGAGAAAATATCTCACATCCTAATATGGAGACACTGGTCAGAAGGAAGAAGTTAGGTCAGAGAATTCATCCAGTTCCAGTCATTTCTCCTCTTGTTACATAACAGGGAACATTAGGAGATTGGTTTTATGGCCTGGAGCCCTGAACTCCTGATCTGTAAAATATAAAGCTGATAAGGACCATCTGAGGGGGATGGATGTGGTGGCCAAATGTGTAAACTCATGTAGAATGCTCCTTTCCCCCACCCTTCCCCATCTATTCTCTCACTAGTGAAAAAGGTAATTCACCAGATAATGAATTTAATTGACTTCATACTCAGTATTCTGTCATGAGACTCCCTCAAACTTCTAAGTGATTGTTTTTAATTTGCAAGCAATACAGTTTAATTTTTTTTAATTTATTCATTTATTTCTTTGAGAAGCAGAGAGAGAGAGAAGCAGGGACTGGGAGAGTGAAAGAGATAGAGCTCTCATTTAGGTTAACCCTCTAAACTCTGGGAAGCTGAAAACTCATTGCAGATCTCCTGCATGGATGTCAGGGACCCAAGTGCCTGATCTATCACCTACTACCTCCCAGAGTGCTCATAAGCAGGAAGCTGGAATTGGAAGTAGAGCAGGGACTCAAATTCAAACACTCTGGCATCCCAAGGGCATTTGAACCACTACATCAGCTGTCAACCACATAATTCACATTTTGCATAATAAAATTCAGAGGATTTTCATAAATTTGTAATGTTATATTTTCATAACTGTAGAATTACAGAAGAGGCTCCTAGTACTGTTCAAATTCCTCAGACTTCCCTCATAAACTCTTGCTACTATGAACATTTGCATGTAGTTTTAAATTGGTGATTAAAATACCTAAGTGTGTGATTCTTGGGCACAGCTAGGACTATGTCAAGTATTTCAGGAAACTGGCAAGCTGTCCATATGAAGAGCTGTTTTATCTGTTGGACCCTCTGGGGATTATATGATTCCATAGGAATCTAAGCCTTTGGGTTGTATGGCCAACTGACTCCAAAGTGTATTCCAATTGTCCAGACTGCTGGTTGGTGTTCATGCTCTTCTATCACTCCTCCCGTTTAAAGTAACTGGGATCTGTGACTTGTTTCTCATCAATGAACCATGACAAAGTGACAGTATGTCACTTTCATAATTACTTTATGTTACATTAGTCTCTGTCTTTGCTGGTAGACCTGTTCCAGAAGGTGTCCTCACAGGTTTGGTGAAATAAATGGCCACACTGTTCAAACTCAATTGGCAATGAACTTTGGACAACCTATGAAACCTACAGGTGGCTTCAAGGAGCTGGGGACAGCCTGGAACTGACAGCCAGCCAGAAGCCAAGGTTCTCAGTTCCACAACTACAGAAAAGTAATTCTAGCAGCAACCTGAGCTTCAGAGTGGATTATTCCCTAGCTCATACTTCATATGACAAACTAGCCATGGCCAACACTTTGATTGCCGCTTGCTGTGACACTAAACAGAGCATCCAATTAGGCTGTATCCAGACTCTTGACCCCCTGAAACTCTAAGTGCATTTTCATTAGAATCTGTCTTAACAACTTACTGGTTCACTCATTAATGAATTAAATAAAATATTTGACACATTAATTTGATGTCATTATTAAATCAGGCTTCTCCAAAGAAACAGAACCAATAAGATGTGTATAAATATAGAAACAGATTTATTGCAAGAAGTTGAATTACTTGATTATGGATGCCAGAGGCATATGAGAGCCAGCCTTGCTTACCCTGTCTGAAAGTCACCTCCCGGAGAATCCCTCCTGCTCAGAGGGGCCAGCTGTTTTACTCTGTCCAGGTCTTCACTTAATTGGATGAGGCCAGCCCACATGATTGAGGACAGTCCATGTACTCAAAGTTCACTGGTTTGAATTCCTCAAATTCAAAAGCATCCTCCAGATGGACTCATAAAATTAACCTTAAAAATGTTAATATGAGATTTGTGAGTTCCTTAAGCTAAATTATCTTTAAAAAGATAGGAAATATTAGCAGTCACAAGTGTTATGATTTCAGAAGACCCTGCTGGGACACAAAAGCAGCAAACCTTGTGGATAACTGGAGCACTTCCAGCAGGGGTACCTCTGAGAGCAGAGGCCTGTGATAGGGGTGAATTTCTCTAAGAATCAGGTAGGGGCACCCTGGCTGGCATAGTCAGCACAGGCAGGAGAGTAGGGGTGGAGGTCAGACCATAGACTACCAAGAAGGGTTGGGTTTTAGTCTGAGTGAGCCATTGTGCTGTATGAGCAGAAAAATAACAGGAGTTAATTTTGCAATATGTTTTCACTGCCATTATCCCAATTAAAATAGGCCTGAGTAGTTGAAGTGCAGGTACTACTTCAGACATCTGTGAGATCCTACTGAACGGAAGTCCAAAACATCAAGGGAATTATCCAAGGTCACAAACAGGCAAGTGAAGGAGCCAGATCAAATTCCCTGTTTCTCTACGTAATATTCTCATGTCCAGGTGACTCTGGCCCTTTCTATTGTCCATAGGGTCTCTAGGTCATTATTTAGTAATTTAGAGTCATGATTACTAGGGCCACAATTTTGAGTTTTTGGCAAAAAGAGTCAAGTGAGTCTATACAGGAAAAATTCAACTCTTGTTTTCTTTCTGGTGAGGCCAGGATTAGCATTTGTATGCCTTGATGGAAACCACTTCTACCTCCTACTAATGCTCTTTTGCTTAAAAATGTCAGCCTGTTCATTCTCTTGGATTTAAATCTACTCAGTTACATAAAGAAACATGTTTTTTTTTTCTTTTCTGCAGTCAGGAGGGTAAGAAATATTTCCCAGGATGATGTTATTATAGTATTCAACAGCAGCTCCCTGGAGAGAAAGGATAATTCAAAATTTTAAATAAGATATTCAATTTGAGATTAGTTAAGTGGTTATTTGGCTGAAAGGGATTTGACAAACAAGAAGCACTTCTGTGTCTTCAGGTAGAGGAAATATGCAGTTGGATTTAATTAGCAGTGGGATTTTTCTGGCACTTCTCCATCATGAACCTTCAAGCATTCAAAGGATAATTAAAATTTCTTCGGGTTAATAATCACAATAAAGTTTCATTTAAAAAACAGGAATTCTAAGATCAAGTGCAAAATACTGGTGTGTGTTTCCTTAGAGATCGTAGTTAATATACAGACTGTAGTCATGCATTTTGTTAACAGTTGTGGTCTTGATCAATTTACTTTAAAATCACATAGCTTTCAAGGCTGGTAATTTTAGGCTTGGAAGAACATAACATCATGAATAAATGTTGGCACTGGGTTTCTTCACAACTCCCTAGTTAAGGATATTATTCTCTGGCAGGGAAGAAATACTTATACAGGTTAGAAGACAGCCTGTGTGTCGTGTCTTTGGATTGTCTTGTGGGAGGTGGTGGCTCAAGACCAATTCCACTGACTAAAATCACAGTGATAGAGAAATACCAGTGTTCGGCAGAGGGATGTAGTGGATAACTACCTTTTTTGTTTGTTTGTTTGTTTAACAATGAAGTCCTATGTTACATATTCTGTGGGGGGGTGTGGGACATGATTTTTTCCCTCTTCTGTCCTGTTATTCCTCACTGTTTTTGTCCCTGGTGTGGAAGAAGGCTATGCGTATGCTAGGAGAGGTGTGAGGTATTTGGAAGAGGTTTACTTATTCTTGAGATATTTCATCCAGGAACGATGTGAGGGCCTAGTGCAAAAGATTCATTCTGGGTAAAATTTGCTGCTGTGAGGTGAAGAAATCCCTAAGGGAAGAGTGATGGAAAGGATGGAGGAGAGAAACTAAGGGAAAAGTGACCCCAGGTGGCCATACAAATTTAGGTGCTGATGTATCATGGATGGCAGATGCACAGAGAGTGAAAAAAAAGGATTTCCTCTGTCCTCTGGATGCTGTGAGGATTACTGAGAGCCTTCTGAGAAGATGTCTTCCTTCTCCACATGTATTGGGCACAAGTGTATTTTTTTGACAAGGGAGAGTTAGACAATGAGACAGAGAGAGAGAGAGAAAGAGAGAGAGAGGGTGAGAGAGAGGTCTTCCTTCCATTGGTTTACCTCCGAAATGGCTGCTATGGCCGGCGCGCTGTGCCGATCCAAAGCCAGGAGCCAGGTGCTTCCTCCTGGTCTCCCATGCAGGTGCAGGGCCCAAGCACTTGGACCATCTTCCACTGCCTTCCTGGGCCACAGCAGAGAGCTGGACTGGAAGAGGAGCAACCGGGACAGAATCCAGCGCCCCAACCAGGACTAGAACCCAGGGTGCCAGTGCTGCAGGCGGAGGATTAGCCTAGTGAGCCGTGGTGCCGGCCACAAGTTAATATGCTTATTTCCAAAAAGTTCAAAAATGTATGTGAAGGTACTTCAAAAAGCTCATGGAAAATGGAATTAAAAGATAATTTTGGTGTAATATGTTTTTGAAATTTATGCATAGAGAAAGTACTTTAAAAGTTCATGGAAGGTATGTATTGTGAAAAAATCCATACATATTCCCCCAATCCCAAGAATCTTACTAGGCAGTTATTAAGTTATTGGTTAATATTAAGTCCTTACTTAACATTAGTCATGGTGGACATATTTACACCATGGAATCAGAAAATGCTATGGTTTACCATCTACCACCCATCTACCCACGTGGATCACCTGCTCAACTACAAACCATGTAGTTTTCCCCACTCCCCATGCCATCTATAACCACCTTTTTGAAGCTACAGATACCAAAATTTCTAAATACACTTATCATACTTCATGACCTCTAACAGAATTTTTCATTGAAAACTGAATCTACCTTCCCTTTATTCCTACAATATGGTTCCTTCTCAGGTCCCTTGCAATTCTGAACTTTTCTTGGTCAGTTTCATAAGTTCTGTTTCTTACTGCCTTTGCTTAATTGGATCCAGTTCTCAGGACTCTGAACCAAACTTTCTTCAATACATTCATTGACTCAATTATATCATTGTCTATTCACTTCCTGGTTTGTGTTATTGGGCTTTTTCTAAACCTTGTTATTCATACTTACAGTTTACAGTTCAATAGCCTGATAGATGGTCATCACATGGTAAGCCTGAAGTAGGCAGGCATACAGGCTAAAATTAATTAGGTTTGTGAGCTGGAAGGCCACACCTTCGCCACACCCCTGGGTGACCTCACACCCTGATACCTTCACCATGCCCCTGTGTGACCTCATGCCCCTACCTGGCCACATCTGGGTGCCCACCAGCAATCAGGTTAATTAACCACTCCCCTTTGGAAGTGGGTTAAAAGCCTGGGACACGGTGTGTCCAGCCCTTCTCTTCTTCCCTGGCCTCTTGCCAGGAGGGGGCTTGCTGTAGCCCTGTGCCTCCAGGGTGTGTGGCCTTCGGGCCACCCACCCTAGGCTTCCTGGCCTAGATGCTCCTCCACATGACTGGTTCCTGGTGCTCGATATGAACCCAGATTTACCTCTCTCTCTTAATAAAGCTCTCACTCTCCTATGCATCTTTCTCACTAAATAAAGGCTTAAAATGTACCACACTGCCTCATTTATCTGTACTGGTATTTAGAATTCTTCTCTAAATATTAGGCAAGAATCCTCTTGGGCTTATTAATATTGGGGATTTATTAATAAGCATATGGCAAAATCACATGGCACCCCAAATTCTGGTAGCATAGGTGGCACCCCAGATGGCACTTCTGGGGAACTTTAAAGGGCCACATTTTTGTATACATTTTGGGGGGTCATGTCTGAGTTCAAGCCCACTGATAACACAAAATTAGCCCTTCCAAAAGCAAACAAATCATCTCCCCATCTCTTATCAGCATAAGACTTCAAAAAGTCCATGGAAAATACAATCCAAAGGTAAGTTTACTTGGATATAGAAAAATTTAGACATCAATTTAAATAAATATTTTAAAGGGGGAATCCTCATCTTTGTTTTTCACTTTTATTTTTTAAAAGTATTAATATATTAAATTCTCAGGGTCACAAACGTGTGTGACAATTACTACAACACAATTCTCATGTTAATGTCATATTGATATGAAGAGAACAGATTGAATGTAGTTCATAGATATAATTCTAAGGATATTATGATACTTCCTTTTCTTCCTTCTTCCCTCCATCCCTCTCATTCTAATTTTTGAGACAAAATATACTTAATTTACATTATAAGCAACGAACTGATGCTCCACTAAAGAGTTCAACAAGTGAGGCTAGTATTGTGGCATAGCAGGTAAAGCTACTGCGTGCAGTGCTGGCATTCCATATGTGCGCCAGTTTGAGTCCCAGCTGCTCCACTTCTGATCCAATTGTCTGGTATGGCCTGAGAAAGCAGTAGAAGATGGCCTAAGTCCTTGGGCCCTTGCACACATGTGGGAGACCTGGAAGAAGCTCCAGGCTCCTAGCTTCTGATCAGCTCCAGCCATTGTGGCCATTTGGGGAGTGAATCAGTGGATGGAAGCTTGCTCTCACTCTCACTCTGCCTCTCTCTGTCTGTCTGTCTCTAACTCTGCCTTTCAAACAAATAAATTTTTTTTTGAGAGTTCAACATGTAAAAAGACCATGCTTCAACAGGGATATAGACAAGGACTATAAATAATAATCAAATGAAAATACTTCCATTTTTTCATATTTGAGCAATACTGATACACACAGGCATTTCTATCTTTTTTGTATTTTGATATTTTTTACAATTTCCATGAGCTTTTTGAAGATAACTCATAGCCTCTGATTTCCTTATTTTTACCAAAGACAATATCACCTGACTAGTACCATGTACTCTGACTTAGGAACACACATACTTTATAAATAAGAAAGCTTTAAATTATTCTTATGATCTAAGTCACTAGAATTGCTAAAATCTTTAATAATGTACTTTATATATGTTGCCTCTGACATCCCCCTTGTCAGCACACCACCTTAGCTAAGATTTGTTGATTTTGTTCTCTGGACCACTGTACTAGACTTCCAGTTTGCTTGCCTCAAATACCTGTTGAAATGGGAGTCACCATATGTTAGGTAAAAAATCTCTAGAGGACCCGCAGTGCAGTACAAAAGGTTAAACCACCTACAGGGCCAGCATTCCAGATGGGTTCCAGTTCCAGTTCCAGATGCTCCACTTCCAATCCAGCTCCCTGCTAATGAGCCTGGGAAGTCCATGGAAAATAGCTCAAAATTGAAAACTGATCTTAATAAAGAATAAGAGAATTAGAAAGGGAAGAGGAAGGGGAAGGGGAGTGTGAGTGCAAAGTTAGGCACCATGGGAAGAATTACCAAGATCCTAAAGTTGTAATTGTAAAATGTATGAAGTTTGTAACTGAAAGCAGTATAGTACTGCATACATTCCTTCGGACTTACTTCTAAGGGTACAGCTTAACAACTTGCTATGGGACCCCAAATTCCCTTTAACTGGCTGGTAAAAATAGCAGCTTAAGTGTTATAAAGATCAAATGGAAAGGATTAAGTGGTAAAGTGACCATATAGACAGCATCAAGTGTTAAAGTGATCATATAAATAGGACTAAGTGTTTGGAAGTAAGAATAGACAAAATTAAAAAGGAGTGAAGGCTCCAACATGGGAAGCAGTCTATACAGCAGACTCTTTGAATGACAATCACTTTAAGTAGAGTAGAACTCTGACCTCAGAATCATCCCTTAAGGCATTCTGGTATGGCTAAAAAGTTCAGGGGGACAATTTCAGACATGGAAAGCCTTGACACTCTGGTAAAAAAAAAAAAAAAAAAAAAAAAAAAAAAAAGTAAGTCCTACATAAAGGATCTCTATGAATGACACCTAGTGGAAAGAAGTGGCCACCAAAGAAGGAAGTACTTTTCTCTGAAGGGAGGAGAGAACTCATACTTTGCTTATGTCCTTGATGAGCTAGTGGATCCAAAAGGCTTCCATAGCCTAGGCAGCTCATGTCAGGGACCTTGGGTGATCACTGATGTCATACATAAAAATGTTATTTGTTAAATAAATAAGAGTCACTATGCACTAATTTCCCATGCAGGGTGCCTGTCCCCAAACAGTTGTACCATGAGACTTCATAGTAAAACGTGTTCTCAAGAATCACTTCCTCCTTGTGTATTAAATGGAGGATATTATTATGTCTCATAAGTTATAGTTGTCTAAGAGCTCACAAAAGATGTATTATCCTTGGGTTCTTTTTAAAGATAATTAAGTTTCTAAAAGGAAAGAAGAGGGAGGAAGGAAGGGGAAAGAGGAAGGGGGGAAAAAAAAGTGAAATCACCTTCAAGAAGCAATAATGTAGAACAGCCCTTGTCTAGACTGTTGAGGAATATTTTTTAAATTTTCTTTTATTCCAGTCTTTTTTTTCCCTTTATCTTTCTCAGACTAAGCAGGAGAGGGAAGAGGAAGCAGGGAGAGTGGGTGGGAGGGTGGGTAAGGCGGGAAAAATTACTGCGTTCCTAATGTTGTATTTATGAGATACAAATAATAATAATAAAAAAGATAGTCCAAGTTCTTGGGTCCCCACTGCACCCACTTGAGAGACCCTGAAGAAGTTCCTGGGAACTGGCTTCTGACCAGTCCAGCCTGGGCTGTTGTGGCCATTTGGGGAGTGAACCTGCAGATGGAAAATCTTTATCTCTCTCTTTCAAATAAATAAATAAATATTCTTTTTAAAAAAATTCCAATGCCTAACCATAATATTGGTTTTAATTAATGCCCTTAAATTATTTGCTATCTTCCTTTAAGAAGTATTGCCCAATTTCCCATCCCCTACCCTTTTGAGTGTGGATAGACTGAATGATTCATTTCTAATGAGTACAGAAGTGAAAGTGAGCAACCTTAGAGACTAGGACATTAAAAATGGCAAGCTTCATCATCATTCACACTCCCTTGAATGTGCTAGAGGCAGCTGATCTCTATGCTGTAATGACATTCAGGCAGCCTACAGGGAAGGCCATATGGTAAAAAACTAAAGATACTCGTGAAAGCCATGAGATTGACCTAGCTTGTTGAATATTCCTATGACTGTGGCCTTGGCCAGTAGTTTTTTTTTTTTTTTTTTTTAAGATTTATTTATTAGAAAGTCAGAGTTACACACACAGAGAGAGAGAGAAAGAGAGAAACAGACAGAGAGATCTTCCATGCTCTGGTTCAATCTCCAAATGATCACAATGGCCAGAACTGTGCAGATCTGAAGCCAGGATCCAGGAACTCCCTCCAGGTCTCCCATGCATGTGCAGGGGCTCAAGGGCTTGGGCCATCATCTACTGCTTTCCCAGGCCATATCAGAGAGCTGGATCGAAAGTGGAGAAGCCAGGTCTCAAACCAGCAGCCACATGGGTTGCCAGCACTGTAGGCAGTGGCTTTACCCACTACCCCACAGCACCAGCCCCTAGCCAACAGTTTTGACTGCAGCCTCATCAGGAACCTTGAGTATAAATGCCTAGTTAACTCACTCTATTCCTTCCTCTTGGAAAATGTGTAAGATCAGATATGTTTGTTGTTTTGAGCTCCAAATTTTTAGGAAAAGGTCTAAAGTACCAAGAGGTAAGTAATATACCACCTGTAGCATACCCTGTCCCATAGTAAACTTAACAGTGCTCTAAGCATGCTACTTCAATGTCAAAAATTTCTAAAGACTTTATAATTAAATTTCCCACTTGGTAAACACCTATCTTTTTAGTCTGACTTTAAAGGTCCTTTTCGATACATCACCAACCCATCTTTTCAGTTTTACATCCCAGAAGCTTCACTATTGCTGCTGAAGTTTCAACCAACCTAGAGGATTACTACTCTATGTGTAAGATGTTCTGGTTTTCCTATGTTGTCCGCATCCCTCTAGTTAACTGGACCTTTTTATGGTGTTTACAAAGAATTAGCTTCATCATTGTGCTAAACCCTCATCCTCAAGCAAATGCAGACATTAAGGCTTCCTTTAAGTGTAGCAGAAAGATAGACCCTTAGAGTGAAGGTAGAGGTCAGACTATGCCTCAGGATCTGGTGTTTCCAGATGAAGACACCTGAACAACTCTGCTTTGGTTGGTGAGGAATGTGACAGTGTCCTCTTCTGCTCTTTCCCTCCATTGACATTGGGACCTGTTCCTTCCAGAGTGCTCTATCAGTGTGTCAACCACCCTGGCTCCTGATTGGCCAATATGTTTTGTCCCAGGATTCTTGACATCCCTGATATTAGAAAATGACTATTCCAGGCATCATCCACCTGCAAAAAATTTTCTGTAATCATTTTCTTTCTCTCTTGCTTGGCTTTTTCCCTGGTCTTGCTTTCAGTTTTTTAATCTTTATTCTCTTTCTCGTCTCTTTGTGGTTGTTCTTTAGACTTTCTTAGGAAAGTGCATCTTAGTTCACTCTTTGATATTATATAACACCTGAGGTTAGGCAATTTATAAAGAATAGAGGTTTATTCAGTTCATGGTTCTGGCAGCTGCAAAGTCCAAGGACACAGCGTTGGCATTCTGTGAGCACTTTCTTGCTACATCACAATATGGTTGACGATATCACACGGCAAGACAGAGTAAGTGTGCCAGCTGGTGTCTCTCTTTCTGTTCTTATAACTAAAGCAGCATGAGGGTCTTATCCTCATGACCTCGTCTTTTCCTAATTACTCCTCTAAGGTCCCCACCTCCAAAAAGCAGCACCATGTGTTTTAGGAACTAAGTTTCTTTTCTTTCTTTTTTTTTTTTTTTGACAGGCAGAGTGGATAGTGAGAGAGACAGAGAGAGGGTCTTCCTTTTTGCCGTTGGTTCACCCTCCAATGGTCGCTGCGGCCGGCGCATCTCGCTGATCTGAAGCCAGGAGCCAGGTGCTTCTCCTGGTCTCCCAAGTGGGTGCAGGGCCCAGGGACTTGGGCCATCCTCCACTGCCTTCCCGGGCCATAGCAGAGAGCTGGCCTGGAAGAGGGGCAACCAGGATAGAACCCGGCGCCCCAACCGGGACTAGAACCTGGTGTGCCAGCGCCGCAAGGTGGAGGATTAGTCTGTTAAGCCACGGCGCCGGCCAAACTAAGTTTCTAACACATGAATTTCTGGGAGACACATTCAAACCATAGTCATGCACTGAACAAAATGTTAATATTTTTATTTTTACATTATTTATTTGAAAGGGAGAGAAAGATAAAGAAACAGTTCTCACGTCACCTGCAACAGGCCCAAGCTGGGAACCCAGAACTCAATCAGAATCTAGCACATGGTGGCAGGGATCACAGTACTTGAACCTTCACCTGGCCTCCCAGGTTGTATATTACCATGAAGTTGAAATCAGGATTGGAATTGGGACTCAAACCCATGCATCCTAACATGGAGTGGAGGTGTCCCAAATAGAGTCATAACCACCATGCCAAATGCCCTTCCCCAGTTAATATTTTAATTTTAGTGGAAAAGGTGAAACTCTGAGCGCTCATGCACCAGCTCCAGCAAAGGCACAATTTCGGCTTCCCTTGCCTGATGTTTTGGAGTCCACAAAGAGAGGACTTCAAGCTCTATTGTACATCGTCTGTTGGAACCATTTTAATTTATTCATATGAATGAATTAAAGCCTATTCTTGCTCAACTCTCTCATGGGAACAGGGGATGAATCAGTCATCTGATACGTCCTTCAAGTGTGCAGTGACTTGTAAATGCTTCTAACCTGCAGAGTGACCAAGCAACACTAGGTCTAGACCTAAAAGAGAAAATACATTATATTTGCTTCTTCAAGACTGTCAGATAGGTGTATGACTTTTCTTAGGCTATGAGCATGTACCAGACTGGCTATGGGATGAAAATCCTACTTACTACCTATAAAGGGCATTATAAATTGGATAAATAATATCTTCTGGCAGAGAAAAGTGAGACTCAGGGAAAGAAGTAATTTGATCAAGGAAACCAGGAGGAAAAGTGGAAAGAAAGGGATAAATTAAAGTTACTGAAACTGCCAGGCCACTGTGTGTCCAGGGTATTGCAGGGGATATGATGGATAATTTTTTGTCTACATACCTAGGCCATAGTGCCCAGTGGTTTGGTAAAATACATTCCAGATGTGCTGTGATTTTTAAAGATTTGATTAAAACGGAAATCAACAGATTTTTTAATAAAAGATTATCCTGCATGAAATGGGTGGGCCACATCTGATCAGTTTAAGGTCTTAAGAGAAAAGATTGATTTTCTAGGGGAAAGGAACTATGCCTATAGACTGCCCTATGAGTCAAGTGGGGAAGATCAACTTTTGGTAGAATTTGTAGCCCATAAACCTGTCCTGCAGATTGCAGTCTAAACACCCACAATTACACAAGCCAATTTTAAAAATAAATGTTTCTGTATATATAAACATCTTGGGGTTTTCATTTCTCTAGAGAACACACACTAACACATGATAATACTGCACTTATGTCAAGCTTATCATCTATATAAGCTTACATGGCTTAATAACCAAATAAAGAACATTTACACTATTGTATTTCTTCTTATTCTGCTTACTACCACTTACTGAGTACTTCCTACTTACCAAACCCTGCACTAAATTATTTTAGATTTTATTTTTAAACTATACATTGACCACTTGAAGTTGCTGTGTATTTCCTTTTATATAGTTGGGTTGAAGGAAAAAAAAAAGAGGAAAGGAAAAAAAAAATGAGAGGAACAGAAAGATCAAAAAAATCTTGTCCATGCCCACACTATCAGAAGATCCACAACACTAATCTTGACCAAATTCCAAAAGTCTCCTTGATACCAGTACACAGATATTGAATGCAGGAAAAGGAATTAGTAATGTGTGAATTGAGGCTACAATATTAGAAACTCCAAACGTTGAAAAAAAATCCACTGCAGTAATCCCATTCCCCATATTATTACTACTAAGGCAAATTTTTTTAAATTAGAGTTACAGAGAGAAAGGCAGAGACAACTAGGGCAATTTCTAAACCAGCCCTGCTGAAAAATGAAAACTGAAAAAATGATGACCTGTTATCAGAAAAAGGTAGAACACAAATCAAAACTACAGATTCGCCTGTTTCTTTGGGACAAGTGAAATACAGAAAGATCACAGCACAGTTAGCTTATTTATGTGGCAGAATTAGGGCAACAGGTTTCCTACACAAGTAGGTTTTCTTCTTTCATCTGATAACAGGCCTATCACCTAAAATGCCAGTGTATTATTTAATAACTGTCAGGGGAACTAAAATATACTGTACTCACCATAACAGCGCCTCTATCCCTAGCCCCCCCACCCCCCAAAAAAAGATTCTGAAAACAGTTCCGTGGTCTTTCTGAAGTGGGGTCACCATTATGACTAAACACTTTTATATACAGAAATTCTTTCTAGATTCCTGCTGTAGGCAGGACTTTTCCTCCTGGTTTAAAGAACACTGTATGTCTGAATTTACTTTTTTGCTCCCTCTTATCAAACTTTATTTCCTAATACCATCTGCTGGTACCTCTCACCACTGTGAACAGTGGTCCTTACAGCCTTTTGCTCAGAGGATCTAAATCTGAAGTCACGTTCTTTGCCAAGATCCTCTTTTCAAGTATTATCAGCATTCTTCAGGCCCAAGTTGCAGACTGCAATTTAACTCTTTATTTCTTATTTTTGATATTTAACATACTGCCAAATTGTATTGATGGCACTTCCTATAATTAATTCTTTTAAATTTTTTTGACAGGCAGAGTTAGACAGTTAGAGAGAGTGACAGAGAAAGGTCTTCCTTCTGTTGGTTCACCCCCAGTGCTGCGCCAATCTGAAGCCAGGAGCCAGGGCTTCCTCCTGGTCTCCCATGCAGGTGCAGGGCCCAAGAACTTGGGCCATCCTCCATTGCACTCCCAGGCCACAGCAGAGAGCTGGACTAGAAGAGGAGCAACCGGGACAGAATTCGGTGCCCCAACAGGGACTAGAACCCAAGGTGCTGGCGTTGCAGGTGGAGGATTAGCCAAGTGAGCCGCAGCGCTGGCCTCTTTTTAATTTTTTTTAAAGGTTTATTTACTTATTTGAAAGCAGAGATAGAGAAAAGGATGGGGGAGGGGGGAGGGAGGAGGGAAGAGAAGGAGAGGAGGAGAGGGGCAGAGGGGGAGAGGGAGGGAGTGGGAGGGAGAGAGAGGGAGAGAGAGGGAGAGAGAGGAAGAGAGAGGGAGAGAGAGGGAGAGAGAGGGAGAGAGAGGGAGAGAGAGGGAGAGAGAGGGAGAGAGAGGAGAGAGAGGGAGAGAGGGGAGAGAGAGGGAGAGAGACAAAGAAAGGTATCTTCAGTCTGCTGATTCACTCCCCAAATGGCCACCATTTGGGCTGGGGCTGGGCCTGGTAAAGGACAGGAGAAAGGAGTTTCTTTCAGATCTCCCACATGGGTGGTAGGGGCCCAAGAACTTGGGGCATCTTCTGCTGCTTCCCAGGCTCATTAGCAGGGAGCCGGATCAGAAGTGAAGCAGCTGGGACTGGAATCAGAGCCACATGGGATGCAGGCACCGCTGGAGGTGGCTTAATCCTCTATGCGACCGTGCTAGCCCCCTGTAATTAATTCGTATATGATGTAGTCATATATCATTTTTCAACAAGATTTATTAGGTGTTAGCATGCCCTACCCATCTGCTAAAAGAAATCTTTTGGAATGCAGAATCAGGTAAAAGAGTAGAGAACTGACCAGAGACTGGATGTAAGTGCAATCTAAAACGAATTTACAATAAAGGGCCTCCCAGGAGCTGGGTGCTGGCGAGGTAGAGAATAAAGAAAAAGCTGCAGAGGGTGCAGATGTGGCTACCAGACTCCAAAGGGGCAGTGAGGAGAAAACTGGGACATGTAAAAGGCGGATTTTAGAATTGTTGCTAGAGTTATGAATCACTTCCTCCATTGTAGTCCATGAAAACATTGCAAGGAAAGGATAGAATTCATTTTCTTTAGATTACTAGCCGATGACTACACTGCTTCTTTCATATTTACACACTTCAGAGTCTGATTCACTGGTTAAATTCTGAATGCATGTGTTTGCTGAATAAGAGGATGAATAGATACAAGATGAATAAACAAATGATGTATTTTTCATCGAAGGAGGGACACCTATGCCTACCAAGCAAGGATTTCATGGCAGTGATTTTTCTCACGGCTCCTGGATGCTTTTCTATTCATCCCAAGGATATTAAGGGAAGGTGTACACAGGGGAAGGTGTCACAGAATGAGAATCCAGACTAGCAAAGGGACGTAGAAAAAAGGATTCAATTTGCTTTGCTGCTAACTTGCAATGGGTCTAGGAGAAAAATACCTGAACCTAAGTCCAATGAGGTGTTTAGCCAATAGCCTTCTGTATTGTGCATAATTAATGCTAAAAAAATCCTTGAGAGTCATTTCCAATTTCCTGTTGGGTTCTAGAATTCTGTGAGTTTGTGATTCTAGCAAAATGGTTTTGGTAGACTTGATTCTTTATCCAGATATCTGGCCCCTCCTCCCCTAGCTCTAAAACTTTAGACTCCTGCTGAATTACGTTTTGCTTCTGCTTCCCAGGAGAGGCGACAGTCCAATTTGCGATGCTGCTAAAATTACACAGAGTGGGCCTCTGTAATGTGCTTAGTAAACCATCCTGGCATTGCTTTTGCTTTGTTCCTAGAAACTGCCAACCACACATTCCAACCAAAAGAGAACATCTGCGTACACACAGAATACACGAACCTGCTGGTTCACTAAAAAGTTTTCCTGAAAAAGAATTCAAGGTGAATTTAGTTATATGTCCACTGACTTTATTTAGATTCCCTCAACTGATACAGAGCTAGGACCCAAGTCAGTGTTGATTACAAAGGGGGAGGAATAGTGTTGGGCAAAGTACAGACAAGACCCATTGGAGCCTGATAAAGAACAGGCAGTGACCTTGATTTCTGTGACACCTTCACATCAGTTTCTCAAGGACTGTCATAGAGGTTCTGAAATTACCAGCTACTCCATTCTCAGAGGTTTGGAGAAAGTGGAATCCACAGTGACCTGGAAAACGCATAGCCAACGGTGAGGAGTGTTATTAAGAGTCTCCAGCACACTTCCTCAGTCTGGGAGAAGTTGGGATGCTTCTGGATGAAGGCCTGGTGTGCCGGGGATTAGCCCTGAACACTTGTGTTTTGAATGAATCCCACTTATTCCCATCTCCATCACAAGGCTCAGTCTTAGGGATTTGGCCTTTGCATCAGATTTTTGCTGAAATTCCAGTTTCTTGCTATGCACCAAAATGCTGATTTGTTTCTGCCACACCTAGTCCTGCAGTTGTCTGCCTTTGCCTTTCTCGCCTGCCAACATTTCTCAGTAGGGGCTTGCATAACACACTGTTTATTGATTATTGTGGACACTGAGAAAGCACTTGGGTCATGTCCACCAGCTTGACTCTGGTATCATCACTGATTAGAATCTTAAAGTACCATGCTCCACCCAAGGGACTGCATGCCCGTGGAGTTCCAGCACAACCTAAGATTTGTTACACCTCTGGATAACACACTACATTCAATAAGCAGCCACTTGGGTAGATTAGTCCTACTTTACCAGCCCTATGTGCAGTCTTACTTCTGTTAGGTAGGAAGTCAGTTATGAGCTTATGTGTGTGTGACAGGCCTAAAGAGAAGACATCTATATGCATCTGCATCTCAAAGTCATCCTAACAATGTTTCAGGGGAAGCTCAGATTTCGCATCCTGCCTGCCCTGCCCCCTTCTACCTGATAACCTGCCAGGTGGAGGCCCTCGCCCCTCCTGCTTCCTGCCTGATAAATCTTCCACAATCTCCCAGGTGCAGCCCAGTATCTGCATCTCAAACACCCTGCTCCCTTCCTCCGGTCTGATGACATTTGCATCCATAAAGTCCTTTGTTTCAGACCTTCAAGAGAAGTTTTCTATTTACATCCGAAAAGCCCTTTGTTCCAAGAGGAGCAGAGGTGGGGAAGCAAGACCCATCTCCTTAAAAACCCCCAGCCTCAACTGGACTGCGCGCTCAGCTCTCTGCATCTTTGCTGAGCCGCCCGCCTGGCTCCACTCACCCATGCAGCCCCGCTCTCCCCCAGTCTGAGGGACTGGGCACTCTCTCTCAGGTCCTGTCTGGAGAGGTGCCCATCCATCCTTACAGATGTTCCTTCCTAATAAACCTTGCTATTTTACCTCCCACTACTCTCTGTCTCACGCCTGAATTCTTTCTTGCGCGAAGACAAGAACCCTGCAATTTCTCCGGTAACACTTCTTCCTCCCCACGTAAGTCCCCGGATGCCTCATGCCTCCATAGGGCAACCCAAGCTGGTTCTTTTCCTATTTGCAATGATAATGCAGGCTCTCCCAACTAAAAACAAAAACAAAACAAGAACTAAACAAACAAAATGTTTGCCCAAATATGTTCTTAATGTAGTAGAGCTATGAGGCTTCATTCTTTGTTATCACAAGAATTTTTCCACACCTTGGGCCAATGTAGAGAAGGAAAGATGTGAATATAATTACACTGGGGGATCCTATCTCTAACAGGTTAAGCCCTGTCTATGTCTATGTCTATGGCTTGTATGCAGCACTCTGGGTGTTGGACAAGCTGCTGGACTTTAGATTACTCAGTCTTGGTATTTGGAAAATTCTTCCTCTATATCCACTTATTGACTAAAGTTAGCTGCAAAAATCAGTTTATTCCTTTGGCAGATACTAGCTGGCTTACCTCACCTGTGTACCACATTAAGTACGTTGAAAAGTTCTAAGTATTTATTGGAGTAACTTAACAGCGAGGGCTGAAGCAGGATTTGATGTATGCTTTCAGATAAATAACGACTTCCTTTGTTGTGGAAACAGCCATATTTGGAAAAGAGAACTCCACTCCCCGGGCATGCAGTTTTCTCGCTTTGAACCACCTCTTGTTTGTGAGTTATCTGTAGGAGGGTTGGAGGAAAGGCAGCAAAAGTGGAACAAGGAAGGGGCATGCTCATTAAAAGTCTGGGGTTCAAAGTTTGATTTTATTACTTTACTGACTATGCGACTTTGGGACAAGTAAATTCAATTTTCCAAACTGATTTTCACACTATTACATGAACATACTGCAGCCAGTGTTGTGACACAGTAGGTAAGTACTGATTTGAATTCCAATTGCTTCAGTTCTGATCCAGCTCTCTGCTACTGCCCCTGGAAAAGCAGAGGATGGTGGCTCAAGTGTTGAGCCCCTACCACCTATTTGGGAGACCCAGATGGAGTTCTAAACTCCTGGCTTCAGCCTGGCCCACACCGCCCTGTTGTTGTGGCTCTTTGGAGAATGGACCAGCAGATGGAAGATCTCTCTTTCTCTCCCTCTGCCTTCGAATAAGTAAATAAATAATACATAAATGTTTATTTTAAAGATTCATTCATTTTTTTGAAATGCAGAGTTACAGAGAAAGAGGGAGAGGGAGAGGGCAAGGCAGGAGAGAGGGAGAGAGAGAGGGAGAGAGGGAGGAAGAGAGAGAGGGAGAATGAGAGAGAGAGAGAGAATGAAAGAGAGAGAGAATGAGAGAGAGAGAAAGAGAGATTTTCCATCCTCTGGTTCACTCCTGAAATGGCTGCAACAGCCAAGACTGGGCCAGGCCAAAGTCAGGAGAAAGGAGCTTCATATGAGTTTCCCACATTGGTGCAGGGGCCCAAGTACTTGGGCCATCTCCCACTGCTTTCCCAGGCACATTAGCAGGAATGCCAGCAACACATGGTGTAGCAGGTTAAGCCACCACCTAACACCAACCCCAATGAATAAATCCTTTAAAAAAATGGACATAATTTTTAAAGCATTTGCAGATTCTAAATCATTTTACATTATTTTTTACAACACAAGATGTATCACACATTACCATCTTTAATTCTTTCATATAACTCTGTTCCACCTACTTTTATCAATCTCTTCACATTCTCCTGTCCCACAGTGCTAACAGCCTCTATGCCTGCATATATTTAAGAGGCTACAAAGAAATCATAGATAATTTGTAAACACATTTGGAAACTAAGAATTATGCACTATAAGAGTTTTCTCATGTCTGCCATAATGAAAAAATTATTTCCTTCTTTATTTCTTAAGAATATTGATTAATGAGCAAAATCTCAAACCATGTTAATTACTTTCCTGTGCTTGCTAGTTTACCACTTGTCCAGAAAGACAGGAAAAAGAGGAAAGAAAGTCATTCTACAAACTTCTTTTACATTCTATAAACCTCCCTCTCTGGATGCACAGATTTATTCTATAAATCTCCAGGGAAATTTATTAAATCCCAACCAGGAGAGAAGCTCTGCAGAGCCAGAAGCAAGGATTGAATCTTTTCCGGGCATTCTTCCAAACAGAAACTTGGCCAGGCATATCATGGAAGACAACTGTGTCTGCCTTGTTTCTGAGCCATCTGAAATGCAACACAGTGAAGAATTTGGAAAAACACTCCACATTGTACCAAGCGGCTTTCTCTTATTTAATCCAGCACACAAGTGGGCTATGATATGGAACAGATCCAGGGGCGTTTCTAAGCTGCCCAAGCTCCTGGTCCAAACTGCTCGTGAGACTTCTTGCCACAGCCTTTGCGCCACCACTACTCATTGATTAACTATGTACTTCCTAACCATAAACATGGGTCTGGGACAATATTCATTTTGAAAGGAAGATAGCACAGAAAGAAAAGTGAATGTTTTCATGTCATACAGACTTGCTACTGCATGGTCAACACCGAGTCACTTCAGTTCTTTGGGTTCTACTTTCGCCAAATGTAGATGTAAAACCAGCATTTCTACCATGTGAATTTGTGTAGACTAAAGGAGATACTGGATATGCAGATGGTATATAAAGTTACAAAATGGTACCTGTTTCACTATCTTTATTATTGTTAATTTATGTTCCATTCACAACTTCCTCATCCTTTTATTTTCATCTGTTAACTCCTGCATTGCGAATTAAGGTCTTGGTAGTTCTCGGTCCTTGGCTCACAACTGTTTACACCAGTGTTTGAAGTTTCCTCTTTGGAATCATTCTGCTCACATCTTGGCTGTGAGCACTGCCTCTGTGTCCCAGCCTTGGCAAATGAGCACCTCCTGTCCCCGGGTAGTAAGCAGACACATGGCTAGGCCAGTCCTTACCATTTGTATGTGGGAGAGGGAGAGAGGGAGAAGGAGAGAGAGATATATTACATGTTGGTGCCACTATCAAGAAAGATTGGCATCACTTTCATGGCTGACAAGTGTCAAGGAAAGCAAGCATCTGCTGGTTGGCTATGTACGCAGCGCTACACACGTGAAGCAGAGGGCATCCTCCAGCAGGATCCATACCTACTCCCTAGAACAGCTCTCTGCTGCACCTGCTCTCCTTACTCCAGTAAAGAGAATAACCAAGCCTCCAGAGAGCTCTGATTTAGACACAACAGGCTAAGCATGTGTTTCTGTATATTCATGGCCCATAATTCATTCTTATTATCTAACTATTATTTACATCCATATTTGAGAGTTCACTTCTATGTATATGGGCATATATCTAAATAAAAGCTAAATATGCATATTTACCTCATATTTATATCATAAAATTTTATTAATTCTATATATGTATGCATGCATATATAAGAGCAGTGCAACAAGTTCTTTGAAAATAGAAATAATGGTGTATATATATATATGGATAGAAATTTACAGCTTACAATTTTTTAAACATTTGAAACATCATGAATTAAATTTCAGGTACCATGGTAGCAAGACAATATTTTCATCTTAAAATGGATTTAAATATATTATAATGAGATAAAATTCTCTTTTATCTAGAAATATTTTTAATTCATTAAAGGGGTTTAAATTTAATTGAATTAAATTAAAATTAAATATTCCTTAGAAAAAGAATTTTAATGGAAGTATTTATTTTATTATATGGATACACAACATGGTTTTTCACGAACTGGTTTATATACACTATTCACTGAATCCTTTTTCCACATCTGCAGGCTGTTGTTAGTATTAAAATAAACAAAATCTCATGAAAATATTCACACATATGTTGAAATAACTTAGTGTCATTTATGAAGTCTTTTTATTACCATCTAGATAAGCTCACCCTTAAACAGTTCAAAGCTTTGTTTTACTTTTTACCAAAAATCTCAGAACCTTAGTTTTTACAGCCTTTCTTCTTTAACAAGGATGTCTGACCAGTTTAACATTTTTTAAAAAAGATTTGTTTGAAAGGCAGAGTTTGAAAGAGAGAAGGAGAGAGACAGGGAGAAACAGAGAGAGAGAGAGAAAGAGAGAGAGAGAGAATCTTCTAACCTCTGGTTCATTCTGAAATGGGTGCAATGGCTAGGGCTGGGCCACACTGAAGGCAGGAGCCAGGAGCTTCTCCCGGTCTCCCACATGGGTGCAGGGTCCACGCACTGGAGTTATCTTCCACTACTTTCCCAGGCACATTATCGGGGGCTGGACTGGAAATAAAGCATCCAGGACTGGAACCGATACCCATATGGATGCCAACATTGCAGGCAGTGGCTTCTCCAGCTATGTCACAATGCTGGCTCCCATAACTTAACATTTTGGGGGTCAAAGTCATGTTTCTAAATACTAGTTGGGTGGAAATGTTATGATGTTCCCAGAGAGGTTTTTCGTTAACATCAAGACACTTATGTTTCTGAGGACAAAGTGCTCAAAAGCACGTTTCCGTTCCGTATCCACACTGTGGTCACTTTGCTGCCTATCATGTTCTAACTTTTCAATCTCCTTACATTTGACATATGATAACACTGTATATGTAAAGTTTGCCAGGTATTCTTCATTCCTGTTAGATCATATGCTTCAATGCTTCCTGAAGGTAGGCATTTCATGTGCCGTGTTCAGTTACAGGATCACTACCTACAGCTGTGTCCTGTGGACTGATAAATACCTGTATTCTGTAAACCATGAGTCCCTTTCCACTGTGCTTAACACGAAAACTAGCAAACAGCCAGTTCCTCGCATATGTCCACCTGGGATTATTCTGGGATCCTCTCACTCTGCAAGCTTCACCATAAACACGCAATTTCAAAATAGTATTAACTCTCTAAGAAATAAACAAATGATACAACAATTTAGAAATCAGAAGTAGGGCTTTGTTTTTAATGCTACTTTCTAGTCTTTTATTATTTTTTTTCCCTGAACTGCAATTTCACTTAAATTCATGTCTAAGAATAGCTCCCTGAATACAGCAGCATGGCTGGTAACAGGAAAAGGGCAGGGAGGTGTTGGTTCTTGACAAATACCAATTGAACGTGTAATTAGCAGAGCCAGCTGGGTTAGGTGAGTCGGACTGATGAAGCCACCTCAGAGATCCTTGCTAAATAAAAGACTTAAAATGCGAAGCTGAAAATCATGTTATTTCATCAAACATTTATCTAGTGCCCCCTAATGGCAATGTCCAGTGCTAGATGCTGAAGGAAGGAAGTGAAAAAATAAAATGTACATAGAAATGCCACATAAACATAATATCAAGTTCTGAATACATGCTGTCTAAAGGGAAATAGGTGGAAAAAACATCACAGGAGAAGGGACACCTATTATTTAATGATTGTCTTCTGGTTGATTTGATGTGGGCTGTGACAGTCACTTCTGATACCTGAAATCCATTTCCCACCCCTCTCCTACTCTACTTTGTTGTTCAGTCAAGGATATCACCTAAGAATCACTGCTCATGGGCTTTTGTCTGGATTTGGGAAGCGAGAAGCAAGGGCAGGAGGTAACAGGACGAGAGCAAAGGATAAAGCAATCTCCCCTCACCTCGCCGCTCTCCTGTGTGACTGGGCAGCACTGCTGGCAGTCGTCCGGTCTCCCCCAT
This sequence comes from Lepus europaeus, assembly GCF_033115175.1. Classification (NCBI taxonomy): domain Eukaryota; kingdom Metazoa; phylum Chordata; class Mammalia; order Lagomorpha; family Leporidae; genus Lepus; species Lepus europaeus. Next base: position 22,917,179 of record NC_084843.1, on the reverse strand, counting down.
GTCTCGGGCTCCAGCTCCTGCCACATCCGTCCTCCATGACTTCCACTTCAACCCACTAACCCCTGTGCCCCTCCCAGCTGGGGAAGGTATGGCTTCCCTGGGAGGACCCCTAGTTGAGGCTGAGCTCAGGGTTGCCTCAGCTGCTACTACTTTGCATCTCAGCTCTTTCATTACTGAAGTAACAAATTCCCTGTAAGGGTGAAAGCAACCTAATACCAACTGGAATTGGCATGCATGGCTGAGACTTGCTAACAAGGTAACAGCACTCCGAGCACAGTAGGTCTTTGGGGAGATAAAGGATGGTTTTGTGCCTCCTTATGTTCCAACCAACTATAAGGACCATACAGTGCCCTTGGAGAGATATCACTTGAGTAGTGGAGCTACATGGCTGAGAGCTTTTGGATCCAGTCCATCTCTTTATTTCTACTAACTTTAAATAACTTATTAGGGACTCTTGGGAATGACTCACATACTCAGAACAGCAAAACTGGAAGGGGTCTTTTCCCTCCAAGTTATATGCATGAAGACACAAAGCTTTTGAATGCTAAAGAAATTAGCTCAAGGTCACACAGCTGGCATAGCCAGAGGAGCATTTTCCTCTTCGAATTCCAGGTGCAAAGCTGTGTTTATTCTATAAGCTGAGCCTTTCTTGTTTCCCCATTTTCATTTTTTACATGCAGGTTTTGGTCTTTGGTAACCACAAACTCATGAACAAATTTGACAAATCTGAATGGGTTTGTTCCCTATTAATAATTTCTGATTCTAAACTAACAAAATGATCATGTTATTCATTCCAAAGTAGTTTGGAGTAATTTATGAAAAGGGTAATGTAATTAAATAGAGCAAGACATTGTATAATCAATGAAAAGCAGGTAGAACTCAGGTAGAATATATTCTGTTTTGTCATTAAAAATAAAGCCCTTGAGCCTGTGATGTTTACCATATTCTTATGCAATTAGCCTTCTGAAATCCTGTAAATGTACCACTTTCAGATCTAGACTGAACACCAACTTTGGGGATAAAATAAACACCATGAGGCAGAGACTTTAGAGACATTATCTGTTTAATAAATATGATTGTAAAAGCAATAAACAAGAGCAATTATACTTTACACTACATAGTATTTAACAAAAAATACATCAAAAAAGTCATTTTAAAATTAGAAGTAGTTCCAATACTATAAGAAAACTTTCATTTTATTTTAAATTGGCTTCCTATAAAAATAAGTTGGCAAATGAGGGATTTCAATGCTCAGTTGGAATCCTGGAAAACACAGAACAGCTGCCAAGCACCCCATTGCTCTCAAAGTTGCTGTTTGGAACTTCTGAAAAAAAGCAAAGCAAATCTCTGCATTTTGGATAGTGAATCCAATTAGGAATAAGGCAGGGAGAAAATGTTGGTTGAGTAGTTCAGGGTAAAGCATGCACAGTTTGCCTTCTGGGATTTTGGAAAATATTGCAGTATAAGCACTTTTAACTTTCCCTGAATCTCACCTTCCACACACATCCCTCCCCACACACTCCTCTGGCCTTGAGCCCACCACAACTCCTCACTGCTTTTGCACCTGCTATTAGTGAGTAGGTAGGCACTTGAGTCCCTCCCATTTGTAGGCTCTCATTACCACCTTCTCTTTGGGATTCAGCTGGAATGGCCCTGTACTGTGGTTTTAAACATTAGCATGCATTGCAATCACCTGAAGGGCTTGTTAACCACATCACTGGACCCGGTGTCACTCAGAATACGAAATAGCACTATTAATTTCCTAGAGTTTCTGATTTAGTAGGTCTGGGATATGGGCCCAGAATTTGCATTTCTAAGTTCAAGGTGATTTTGACATGGCTTGTCCAGGAACCACACTTCCAGAAGCACTGACCTGGGCCATAAGAACAATGAAATACCCTCTCAGCAGCACCTTGCCTCACTAATCACCTAGAGGTGGAAGGGAGCTTTGAGGAGAGGCACATGAGGACAGTGGAGATGCTGAACCTACAGCAGGCTATCTGGTCACTTTCCAAAATGCCAGTCCTCAATTAGGACTTACAGCCCATTCTTCCCCATGTCTTTTCATGCAAGTATTTCTTCAACAAATAATTCTCATAATACTATTCTTTGCAAGGCACTGTGCTATATTAAGAATGTGATTCCATTTTTTTTTTTTTCATTTTCTTTTTAAAAGGAATTGAACTGCAACTATGAGGGTACCCTGTGCTGGTTTGGGTGAGCCTCATTTGGTTTCCATTTTGTCTTCCAAATTTGGGAGGCTCCTACTGATGAGAATCAATGAGGATGCTTCCTGTGAGCTAGGAAGCCTGGCAGGCTGGCAATCGGTTCAGGTCTGGAGATAGGTGGCTGCCCCAGGCATAATACATTTCCCAGATCCAGGTGGAGCACCCTCAACCAGGAACCACCTCTGCTCGATTCACTTCGGACAGCAGCTTTGCTACTTCTTCCTTGCCAGAGCTACAGAAGGACATGGAATACCAGGATCTTTGGGACACCCCCATCACCACCAGGGCCCCTACTGTATGTACACGGTTGTTGGTCTGGGGAGCACAGCCAAGAAGGAGGCTGAGTTTTCTCAGTGGTTTCTCAGGACTGCTTGGTCCTGTATTTGAGAGTGGGCTTTGCCCTGTTCAGATTTTGGAAGGGGCTTCTGCTGGCAGGTTTTTGATTCCTTCCTTCTCAGGACTTCCTCTCATGACTGTCCCGAGGAAACTGGGATTTCTCCACGCTTTCAGAATTTCTTCTGCTTTGCTGTACTCAGCTAACTCCTCCCCTTCTTACTGACTTATTTGTCCCTTACTGATGCTGCGATCAGAGAATACACATGTGAAATCACTAGGCTCATCCTAAATAATCAAAAATCTCATCCTAATGTAAGATAAGACCTCTGTATATTTTATCAGACTTTTAGACTCTCTTCAACATTAAGTCCATTAATCTCCTTCTCCTTCTGGTTAAAGTCAGTTTTATTTCACAAATATTTTTATTCTGGGAGAGAGAAATGTTAACAGACATCATCACAGGAGGAAACTGTCATGTAACATAGTCACATGTTCAAAACATTTCTCACAAGAATTTTCTGGAAGTGGACCACAAGAGGTTTTTTGCTAAGGTGTGAGAACACCATAGAGTATGGCCAGGTTTGAACTGCTTTGCATATGTCAACTCTTTCACACACATTGTATGTTTCCAGGTGAGAAAAGGCAGGGATACTTGGAAAAGGCAGGTTCTAGAGGAAGAGACAAAGGATGCATGACACTGAGCCCTGCCAGGCAGGATGCAGCTTGGTCTCAGTGGGCACGGAAGCTGGCATGCTTGGAGTGCACAATACCAACAGAGATCCGAGACTGTGAGTGGTGGAGGCAGAGGCTAAGCCGGTGTTTAGGATGTGTCAGAGCTAGTGGTGAGAATCTAATGACAAGCTTGGGGAGAAAAAATGGAAACAACAGTGTCAGGGTAACAAGGGGACTGAAAGAAGAGATTCAGAGACATCAACACTTCATGTTCACATAGGGATGGCAGACTAGTGGGAAGGCAAGACAATGGGTAACTGTTGGGATTCCATTGTCCCCATAAGCTGGGGGAGGGAGCAGGAGAGCTGAACGGGAAACAAAGGTCCATTGTCAACATGCTTTGCCTCCCTGTTCTCTATTCCATCTCTATACGTGGGTTTTCAACTCACATCTTTGTCCCTGTGGCCACAGAGAATCGAGAAGGTAGCCTTGTGGTCACTGCTGACCAACAGAGCTACCAAAACTAACTCAGAAGGAAAAATGACAGAGTAAGGAAATTAGAACAGAAATCAGCTCAGGGTTTCAAACTCCTGTGCATGTCTTTGTGTCTTATGAAAATGGCCGGGATGGCTAACCCACCCATCAGCCTATACTGCTAAAATAGCTGTTAAATCTAGAGCCAAGAATACTTCCAAAAATACATGCAGATTTCCTTGGCCTATATATGTTATGAATTTTCTACAAACACGACGGATCAGAAAAAAGAGAGAAGAAGGAAAGGGGAGGGGAGTGTTTTCCATTAAAATAGAGCACCTGTACACTGCCCCTCCAAATGTGTTCTCAAGATATTGTCCACATGCACAGGCTTAAAGCTAAAAACCCTTGTTGTCTGTGTCTGAAGAATTAAAAAGTCCCGATGCAGTGAGTGTTTGTTTGTTTGGACTTTGATTGTTTTTATTTTATTTTTTTGTTTGTTTGTTTGTTTGTTTACTGGCGTCCTCCAGTCAAACATTTACATAGGTAGGGATTTCTTTTGTGCTTTGATTCTCAGCAACTATGGAAATACTTCCTGGCAAAATAGGAAACAGAACAACAAAGGAAAGAAAAAAAAAAAAAACAAAGTTAGTGGTCATGAAGGATGATGCACTTGACAAGAGCGAAATTCTTTCCTGATCAGCAGGTCGCCTGTAGCCTTTGGGGGTTTTCCTTAAATTGCAAATTGTGCCCCAGCCGATCCCCGCTTTGGCGTTGAAGGTGGAGTGGCGTGTCTTGCTCTTTGCAATCGGAGAGTTGAGTCACCAGGTTGAGTAGAAGGGGAGGGAGGGGAGGGTAAAGCTACTCTCCTAAGAGAAAACGTGTAACACTCATTTAATGACACTGGAAACAGGAAGGTGTCAGAGACTTTGCAAAGTGCTGTGAGCTGTTCCTGGTGAAGGAGGAATTGCTACTTTAATAAAGTAAACAGCGGCTGTGCTTCATACCCCGTGGAAATGGGACTGAGAACCAAATGATCCAAAAATCCCGCAGCATCTTAGACGCTTTAGAAGTGAATGCTTCTCTGGACTTGAAGACAGAAAAGCCTTTTTTCTTTTTAACCCAAAGCAATTACACATTTTTCACCCTGTCTTCCCAAATCAAGAAAGCACACTGTGAAAATTGGACACCAGATGTGGCCACAGTTGTTATTATTATCTATGATTTGAGCCAGGCAATGCATTTAAATTTCCCCTCAATGCAGCCCCAGATCGTTCCCAGAACCATTTAAAGAAAGGGCTATATTCCATTTACACACTCATATTTTTCTTCCATGTAACAGACTAAAAATTTTATGTAAAGGCTTTCTAGGTGGTTTCCCATTATCCCATTGGAGTGAAGCATGATTGGTTATATGATCATTTATCCAGCACAGTCAGCAGTGTGGGATCTAGATGCTAACATTTTCACCTTCAACTTCTGATGCCGACTAATGGGAGGAGCTAGGGAGAGAAACGGATCGGCAATGCTGGCTTCATGAGATTTTCTAACTCCCTGGAACATTTTTTCTGCAGTAGTAGTAGGATTTAGCCATTGAATTCCAGATTCTCTGCACCCAGTTATTGGATTACAAAAACTTCTGCTTACTGTAAAAGGCGGAGAGTACTCTATGGAAATCTGATGACATTATTTAGAAGACTTCTGATAAGACTTCTGATAAAAAGTGGAGGGAGTCTTGTAGTTTGCTCTGAAATAGTCTAGCCATCCAGGTACTCTCTCAGGAGTCCCGTTTCTTGGATATGCTCTAAACTTTATGCCTCTTACCCTCAACTTCTCAGGTTTCATATTTCCTGGGGGAGGAGTTTCTCCATTAGTGCTGGATTAAAAAAACAAAAAATTCCTAGGTGATCAAGCTGCTCTCTCTCATTATGTCACTACTCAACTGGAAACCTCAGGAGCAAATTTCCTTCCGTAGAGCTGTCTCTGGTTGAGGCTGCCATATTTTTTCTGGCCAACACATGCCCTGCCCCTCAAACCTTGCCTGGCCCTCCAGCGCACCAGCCCTTGCCTCTGAGGCTCCTCCTCCTTGTGTACTATTAGAGTCACTGCTATGCTCTTTGCCCATAAACATCTGAAGTCCAAGGTTTTAGGGAGAGTTTTTACAAAAAGAAGAATAACATTATGAAATAAATTAATAAAAAAAAACTAGATAGGAGCAAGAAAGAGGCATCGTAGCTGTTTATCTCATGGGTGTTAGAACAGACAAGGTTGTTATATCAAGCCAGAAAGGGGTTAGAGTCAGCCATCAGCTACGAAGGCTCAACAGCAGAAGGCTACTGGGAATCATTTACCTATGAGCTGTGATTCCACCTTCTCATCTATAAGCTGGCCAGGCCTCCTTAGTTCAGTCGGAGGGATATTGGGCCTGCTTTCAGTGTGACTGACTGGACTGATCATCTCTTGTTCTTTCTCATTCTGCATCTGGGCATATACATTAATCCCCGGGATCTTCCTAAAACATTAACAGAAACCATCACTGCTGTGCGTGGGAGATGTACATCACGGCAACGTATGCTTCTGAACCTGTCAGGAAAAGGGAACAGGTGGGTGGATGCAGATGGAGGGACACGCACCTTTTAAACTTGTAGATGACAAACACGGCCAGCCCCACAAACACCACTGAGAGCAGCATCAGCATGGCAGATCCACTGTGGGCTGGAGTGAGGTCCACCAGTGGGGCTGGGGAAGAAACAAGACATAGTCATGAGCGGAGACTTGGGCAGGTGTCTGAGAGGCTCACACGATTCACACACAGGCATGGAGAGTCCCAAGAAACCATCTGGGATGCACAGACTAGAGGCACACCACACAGCTGACACATGCTGCACCTGCATTTGTCCCAGCCTCCAGAGTGCCCTGACAGCCTGTTCAGGCTCTGCAGTGCAGCAATGAAAAGCACAAGGCATCGACCCTGGGGTCAGACTGCCTGGATTCAAGCTCTGTTCTCCCACTTGATGGCTGTGTGATCTTGGGCAAGTTTCTTTAGCTTCATGTGTTTTTTGTGATAAAATGAGAATAACAGTAGATACCTCATCTGGTTGATAGAGGGAATAACTGAGTTCATGATCAATTATCAAACCTTTTATAAAGATTAGCTTTTATTTCTATTGCTTTTGCTTTCATGATTAATCAATACATATGTGCCAAACCTTATGATGAGGTTACATCCTGATAAACCTATCTAAGTAAGTGAGAAATTTCCTATGTTGAAAATGCATTTACTCCACCTAACTTTCCAAACATTATCCTACCTTAAATGTGCTAAGAACACTTGTTTTAGCCTTCAGTTTTGCAAAATTAGATAACATAAAATCTATTTTATAATAAAGTGCTAAATATCTCAAGTAATTTGTTGTCTAACATATGAAAAGGGAAAAACAAAGAAAGGTTGTTTTGGTATGCTTTTGCATCATTATAAAGTCAAAAAATCTTAAATTGAACCATCAGCAAGACACTGTCTATATTTAGAATAAAGTAATACAAATGATTATTAAATTTTCCTACACTGCATACATTTTCCCCCCTAAGTTAAGCAGGCAGTCAGTAAAAACCATCAAAAGGAATATTTTCCTGGCTTATCCAACCTCTCCACCTTGTGAAAGCAGGTGATGGACCATTGCTGTATTTTTGTACACAGAAACTGATGGCCAGGTAAATAGTTTACCAGGGCAACTGCTCTGCTGCTGAGAGAGGGAAGTACAAACTGGTTCTTCCTATGACATCCCAAGGCTCTGACGGCCATACCAAGAAACTCCAGCTTCTTAAATGTAGTGCGGTCTCCTTTCTGACAAAAAGCAAAAGTGTCTGCATTCATAAATTCCCTTAGAGGGTGGTTCTGGAAACCATCTCTCTCTACCTCCAAATATTCCTCATCTCTCTCAGGGTCAAAACTGTTGCACTTGTAATGAGTGTCTTCATAACTAATGAGTGTTTTTACAATTAATTTCTCCCTCTCAGAAACAGATAATCTGCAAATACAGCATAGATCAAGCCTAAAAGACAAGCCACAAGGACCTGTGCAAGCTTAGATGCTGACCTTTTCCTTCCATCAATGTAAGCAAATCCTGAAACCCAGAAATTCAGGTGACCTTTAAGCACCATTTTCTCTGTTGAGAGAAGAGAGGGCAAGGTTCTGGTCACCTAGGTAAAAATGTTCGGGAACAAGTGACTAATACTGATTGTGTCACACAAGACTCAGTGACTTCTGCTCTGCTGGGTTACTGAGAGATTGCATCCCAGCCACTTAGTAATCTCTACCAGAAAGCATATTCTACATAATGTCATAGTTCAGGAGAAATAGGAAAGCCAAAACCTCTTCTTAGGCTTAGGCATTTTCGTGGAATTGGCTTTTAGGGGGCACTATTCCCTTCGTGAGGAAGACCCTGCTAGTTTCTCTGTGCTGTAAATTAGTGCTCTGCAGTGAAACATCTGAGAAATATTCACTCTCTGTCCAAAATCAGAAAACAAAACTCTCAGTACCATCATCAGAAAAGTCCACGAATTCTTCAGAGCTCACAACACAACTGATATCATCAGGGGAACAGAACAAATATAAGCATTCAACACAGTTATTATTGCAAATGATTTCACAATGGAGGCACAGACTATGATCCTAAATGAAACAGATAAGAACAGTGAAGTCCTTCCCGGTAAATGTCATTCCAAAGGACTTAGAGCTGGTGGATGAAAGAGCTAAGTGCATCCAACTCATCGCGATCACATGCACACACACTTACACACAACCCTGGCTCACTGCAGGAGGAGATGTCAGAATTGATAAAGGTATTTCTCAAGATGGGGATCAGGGCTAAGCTGATAGCAGAAGAAGGAGCAGTGGAGGATGGCCCATGTCCTTGGGCCCTACACCCACATGGGAGACCAGAAGGAAGCACCTGGCTCCTGGCTTCGGATCGGCGCAGTGCGCCAGCCACAGTGGCCACTTGGGGAGCGAACCAATGGAAAAAAGACCTTTCTCTCTGTCTCTCTCTCTCACTGTCCACTCTGCCTGTCAAATAAAATAGTTTAGCTTTTGCCACTTTTTTTTTTTTTGACAGGCAGAGTTAGTGAGAGAAAGAGAGACAGAGAGAAAGGTCTTCCTTTTCAGTTGGTTCAACCCCAATGGCTGCTACAGCTGGTGCGCTGCGGCCAGTGCACCGTGCTGATCCGAAGCCAGGAGCCAGGTGCTTCTCCTGGTCTCCCATGGGGCGCAGGGCCCAAGCTCTTGGGCCATCCTCCACTGCACTCCCGGGCCACAGCAGAGAGCTGGCCTGGAAGAGGAGCAACCGGGACAGAATCCGGCGCCCCGACCTGGACTAGAACCTGGGGTGCCGGAGCCGCAGCAGAGGATTAGCCTATTAAGCCGTGGCACCGGCCTAAACTATTTTTTAAAAGATTCATTAATTTATTTGAAAAGCACAGTTACACACACACACACACACAGAGGGGAGGGGAGGGGAGGGGAGAGAGAGAGAGAGAGAGAGAGAGGAGATCTTCCATCCACTGGTTCACTCTCCAAATGGCTGCTATGACTGGTGCTGGGCTGATTTGAAGCCAGGAACCAGGAGCTTCCTCCAGGTCTTCCACTTGGGTACAGGGGCTCAAGCACTTGGGTCATCTTCCGCTGTCCTCCCAGGCACACTAGCAAGGAGCTAGATTGGAAGTGGGGCAGCTGGGACTCAAAATGGTACCCATATGGAATGCCAGCACTGCAGGCAGCAGCTTTACCCACTACAGAGCAGGTCCCTAAACTGTTTTTTAAAGTTTCAAAAGGTCATAGGTCATACACTCTTAAAGTTAACCAAATGAATATGTACCTATGAAAATGCTTCAGAAAGTCTGTGGAAATTGAATTTAAAGAAAAATATTCCTGGCAAAAATTCGAAATCCATTCATAGGTTTTTCATAAGCATTTTTCATGAGCTTTTAAAAGAGCACTTGTATGGATGATTTCAAATTGTCTTTTGGACCAAAATAAATTTAATTCCATTCTCCATGAACTTTTGGAAGTACCCTCCTATGTGTGTGTGTGTGTGTGTGCGTGCATATATGTATGTATATGGGGAGAGAAAAGAGAGGGAGAAAGAGAGAGAGAGAAATGAAGTCTTAGGTACCCAATACCCAGCTTCAACAGTCATCAAGCCACAGTGAATCTTGCATTACCTCTACCCCCATCAATTCCCTATAACCCCAATCACTGGAATATTTTGAAGCAAACTATGACATTATATATTTTTCTTAACTATAACTAAAAAGAATAATCCCCCCTCCTTTATTCTCCTTCTCCCTTAATACCATCATGAAACTAAAGACATAATGTAACAGGAAGAGACTTTAAATAGAATCCTCTAACACAAATCTTTAATTTGAAAGAGAAGAAATGGAGGCCAAGAGAGGGACCAGAGACAGTCCAGATGGTTTAAGGCAGGAACTTCTCACTACAACCTGTATGTTCATTCAGCATACCCACAGCATCAGTGCTATAGGACAACCAAGAAGAAAACCAAGCTTGCATGAACTAAATGAAATAAATGACAAATGAAGAGAAGAGATTACTCTGGCCAGGTTCTCCGCAACACAGAAAACAAATGCAGACGCACACTCACACACACAATTTTACTTCTCTTATCTTCCTTATTGCATTCTTATCCCCATCCCAATGTGAAATCTTCACTTTATAATTGACAAGCCATTCTTAAACAAGTACCATTAACACTTTTATGTAATCACCAGATTCTTTTGGGAAATTGAGCTTCTGTCGACCAGGTTCTAAAAGGTGTGTTACCCATTCTGTCTCCCCAGGTCTCTACCACTTAGTGAGAACTCAGAGGCAGGCAAACAGGCAGCAGCATTCAGCAGCTGGAGAGATTGAGCACCACTGCCCTCCTCGCTCTGGGTGGCTCCTGCTTGCTGATCTGTGTCTGCACATAAACAGGTCTATTATTGCTCTGCACAACAGCAGCTGCATATCTTAGTTTGCTCAAAACTTAGGTGCATTTGTGTGCGTTTTGCTGAGGAATGGAAACTTGTGATAAATGGGTTTTAGCTTGTTGTGTGGAATTAGCATAAATTAATCCCTCTCCAATTGCAACCTCAACAAGGTAGTCGCGTGGGGGGAAAGTGCTGAGCAGTAGTTTGCAATTATTCATGCACAGAGTGTAAAATGGATACAAGCAGTATTCTGAGTGACTCAACATTTCTAAGTCTGGATGCTGGCACACATCATTTCTACAATCCTGTGAGGGACTTGGAAATGCACTGGACAATTCTATTCATGAGAGCCTGGTTGCTGATAACTTAAAAATGCATACAGCGATAACAACATTCTTTTTGTGAAAAGTGATTGACGTGTAGTAAGTGCTAAATAAACAGCCAGTTAGGTATATGACAGCAAACTCAAAACTCCATAACTGATATGGGCACCCTCCAGTGATGAGTTTCTGGTTCTGCCACTTATGCGCTAAGTGATTTCAGCTGAAAATCTAATTTCCTCATATGTAACATGGAGATCAAACTAGTAGCTGGTTTTCAAAGTTGTGAGAATAAAAGGAAATGGAATTTATAAAGGACTCTCATAGTAGCTTGCACATAGTACATGCCCAATATTTTTATCATTGTCATGTTATTACTATAATATTTGTAAAAGTGTATTCTGTATTAAAAAAAAATCCTGAAAGATAATGAAAGGGTTCCCACGGTCAAACAATTTTGGGAAGTGGCACAAACAGCATTCTCCATCAGGAGACCGATGGCAAACATCAGCAGAGTGAACATCAGCTCTGCAGAACAGAAGCTCATTTCAGCTGATCACAGTGTTTCACCAATTCATCTGATGACAGACCCTTTGCAGACCTAGGCACTAAACAGCTCTCTCCAGGCAAGAGCTCTCTTTGAGCACCACCATCCCCTTTGCTGCAGTCCTGCACCCTTTGGCTCGGTTTATTTCCAAGTTTTAAATTCAACATCAACAAAGGTTGCAACACTCACTGAAGCCACGTAGAACACCCTCATGGGGCCAGTGCTGTGGCACAGCAGGTAAAGCCGCTGCCTGCAGTGCCGGCATCCCTTATGGGTGCCGGTTCGAGTCCCAGCTGCTCTACTTCAATCCAGCTCTCTGCTATGGGCTGGGAAAGCAGTAGAAAATGGCCCAAGTCCTTGGGCCCCTGCACCCGCATGGGAGACCCAGAAGAAGCTCCAAGCTCCTGGCTTCAGATTGGCACATCTCTGGTTGTTGGGGCCATCTAGGGAAGAACCAGTGAATGAAAGACCTCTCTCTCTTTCTCTCTCTGCCTCTGATTCTCTGTAACTCTGCCTTTCAAATAAATAAATAAATCTTAAAAAAAAAAAAAAGACCACCCTTATGGATGTCTTATGGTCAGCCTAATTCTATCAAAGAAATTTTATGGAGAACTCCTGCACCTATCATGAACCTGAAACTGAGCTCTTACTCATTTCTAAACCAAGTCAGTGTTGTGAGGGAGTGGCACAAGCGAGGTCACCCACCACACATTGATTCTTTTTTCTCCTCCTGCTCTGAAACAGACCGGACACACACACACACACACACACACATATATATATATACCTTGAATGTAGTGAAACTCACGTGAGCTGAAATCTTTTTTCAGGAATGAAGGAGATGTGGAAATAGCATAAATGTAACAGTCTACAGTGTAGAATGGAGTGCCCTCACTTGGCTAACAGTGGACCTTTCTTCCTGTCTTTTGCAACAAAATGAATACAACTGGCAACCATTTCACTTACTGCAATAAGCCAGTTCCTAAAAGACTACTACCACATGTTTTCCCTGATCTGTGGTAACTATTAGAGTACCAAAAAATGTAATGTATGAGAGTGAATCTGACATTTTGAGATTTGCTGATTGTTTACAGCTTTGTCTCTACTGTTGAGGAACATTTTTTTTTTCTGATTACTATTTGTTGAATTCTTTACTTAGTGTAGGGTTAATCTTATGAGTATAAAACAGACTGAGAGCAGATCATTTTAAAAATTAAAGGACAGAAAGGAAATAAAAGAGGAAAGGAAAGAGGAGAGAGGGTAGGTGTGTTGGTGGGTAGGAGGGTAGAGTAGGAAGTATTACTATGTTCCTAAATCTGTATATATGAAATACATAGAATTTGTTCACCTTAAAAAATAAAAATTAAAAATTAAAAAAAAAAATCCAAACCCAACCATTGGAGTTTCAAGGATTGACATACCTTACCGGGATAAAGCCAGTGAAATTAAAAGGGAAGACTCTGTTAAAGTAAGTAGATTGAGGCATGTTGAGTTCTCTGTTCCTTTGCAAGCAAACTAAAACCCAACTCAGTGTAATGGTTATATTCTATGAGAAGAAAAGTTAAGCTTAACTGATCAGAAACTGCCAACGAATCTATAACTAGGGACTTTCCACAAGAATGATCCAAATAAGACTACTGATTCACTTTATCAAATCAAATATCTTCTTTGCTTTGTTTCTCATTTACCACATAAAAGCTTTACCCCTGCATCCCTTTGGGGAGCTCTAGATAATGAATCATTCATTGCCATATAAACTCTTTACTATTTTAATGTGGCTCAGATTATCTTTTAGCAGCCTTAATGAATAGTGAAATCTTGTTATTAGACATATACTGAGCATGAATCTTCAGGAGTATTTAGAAACAGGAAATTGAAGTCACTTGGCCAAGTAATGAGAACCATGGTCTTGTGTTTTTCAAAATGTAATTTATAGATTCTCTAAATAAGAACTTTTGGAGTACTGTGAGAAAGTAGTCTTCTAGGCTTCATTTCAGGAAAGGTACATTAGTCTATGAGCCTGGGTCCTAGAAATCATATACGTAACAGAGTCTACAGGGGATTATTAGGCGTAACAGTTCTAGAGCACTGCAGGAAGGCAATTCAAACTCACAAGCAATAATAAATGCTTACTCTCAAGGCACCGATATTCTGCATGGTTTTTCCATAGCAGTTTCTTGCTGACTGTGTCAATCCTCTCTCTTTGAATTGGCTAAATATCCAATTAGCAACTGTCACCCCTGTATGTTATTCTATTCTTGTGATCGACTTCTGTTCCCATGGTCTTGCTGGCAGGATTCTCTTCTAAAAATGACACTTTAAGAATGACAGGGGGTGTGATTAAGGTTTACATTGAGACAGCAGATACTACCCAGAACAGTCCTCATCACTCTAGGTAAAAGAAACTTGCTGTTTGAAAGGTAGCTCATCCTAGGCTCTGGTATATTTTAAGGATTTCATATGTGCTCTGTTTTCCCTTTGTCTTGAGCGCCTGCCTTGTCTTCCCTTGGGAAAACTGCCTTCCTGTGTCCTAACTACACTTACTTCACCCTGTTTCTGCACCCTGTTTCTGAACCACTCATCTGATTGCTCTCCCATGTCCTTTCTCTGACAAAGAGTTTCCAGGGACAATCTCAGACCTAGCCAACTCAGGCCAATTATTCTAGGGTCATTTCAGCCAATTTTATGCACTCAGGTATTCTGAAAGAAAAATAATGAAGAAACAGTTTATTGGAAATGAAAAAGCAACCTCACTGATGGCTGCTGACACACTTAAGAAAGTATCACAATCATGTACTCACATTGAGGGGAAGGGCATATTTATATCTCTTGCTACCTGTTGTCACATATCATTATATCACAATGATTTAATAACTCTCAAAAGTCACTGGGTCCATGTAACTGTGAAACAGCTTAATTACTACAAGAGAAAAAAAAAGTCTTTACTTATGGGGAGACAGAGGAAACACACTACCAACTTGACTTTACTCACAAAAGACTCATAAATGATAACTTTGTAGATGGTAAGATAACCAGACTACAGAGACAGATGAGTTTAGTTGCTCTGGGAGAATTTCACTAGTACTCATTTCATTCCTAAATGGAAAATGTCATTGTAACAATTTATTTCAATTTACAGTTCAGAACCCCTTAACTGCTATTTGGCATTTGCATCATCTTGTAAATGTGATGGTTCAGAACCCCTTAACTGCTATTTGGCATTTGCATCATCTTGTAAATGTGATGGTTTAGGTTATTTCAGTTTCCAGCATTCTTGACTAACGCTAATTCTTTTCTCTAGTAGGAAATGTGTTCCTCAATGTGAAACTATATGGTGGAATTCATGACACATCATGGCCCGTGTTGAAACTCCCACATTTATTCATAACATACTCAGTGGTGGCAACTGAAGCCTGAAAATATTAATTCCCTAATATCTCTGTGGTAATGTCTTTTTATTACACCTGAAAAACAAATTAAACCAGTCAGCCACAGCCATGGAGGCAAGATAACAGTTGTATTAAAAAGAAAATCTCATACTTGACAAAGCAACAATTTCCTAAATGTAGCTGCTTAGACAAGGCAGCTGATGGACAGGAGGGTGTAGGAACTGTGTTACTAAGTATTTTTTTCATGTTTTCATTTAACTTGAGAGATGAGTCTCTTCCCTTGAGAAATATTGCCTTTTCACCTTTTTTTTAATCATGTGTGTCAAAAATCCAGGAAAACAATGATCCAACTAGAAAGCTAAGGGTAGAATAGAATGCTAATTTTGAAATACGTACAGAAATTTATGAGATGCAGATGTATCATTTTCTTCCATACTTGCACATGAATAGCATCAAGACAACATCATTTGTTTAACTCTCATAAAACTCACAGCTATTCAATTACATCTGGCACTAAGATTCTAGTTCACATTTTAATAATTTTTCAACTGCTTCATGGCCACTGCTCTTGGCTGGCCTTTGCTGTTCATCTACTTTATGGATATAGGCTATCCCAAGTTCAAAGGCATATTTCATTTTTCTTCCCTTACTCCACCTGTCATCTACCCATTCTGCAATTAGGTTGGCTCCAAATATGCCGAGAAATTAGATTTTAATGCTTATTAATAATTTCCTCTTATGCTTAATATCACATTCCTCTCTTACTTAATTCATGCCTCTGTTTTAGTGGATGCTCTAAGTTGTAAATCAGATTTACTGCTGGAGAGAGTCCTTCACCTTTCCTTTTTATGCAGATGAACTTCTGTTTGTGGAATGCTCTTCCACCATGGTTGTTAAGATTGGTGGGGGGCTGCCTGCACAAGCAACATTTAGAGAACTTGCTAAGAAAGCGGGATCATGGCTATCATCAGGATTGGAGGATTTCCTCTGTACAAGCAGTGAAGCATTGAAAATCTCTGCTTTTCCTGAAGCTTCCTAGATCAACTACAAGGTAGAGTCAGGATTCAGAGCAATTGGTTTATAGCAGGTATATTTCCTCCTCTGTGTTGGAAAGTTTCCACAACCATGAAAACAAGGTTTCATTTATCCTAAATGGTTTCACAGAACCACTCAGCTCTAGCCCTTCTAGTTACTCTGTGTACCAAGTCCCATCACCCAAATTTCTGTTCATATACCAGTAAACAAACTCTTGTGAAATGCAAATAGTCCCAGAAGGATAGTTGTTTTCATTTGTATTCACTTAGGGTTCTTAGGCTTTTGTGTTCCCAAATCCAATGCAATGTTGCCCCCTGATTGATCTCTCTTCCCTTCTTCTCACAGACACCCTTGCCTATTCTGCCACAGAAGAATCACCAACTGTTTAAACCACTTTCCATTCCCAAGCCTCCATTACAAATTAGGACTGAATTTACTCCTGACCATGGGATCTCATTGAATCAAACATCTAGAGTTGGAGGTAGCTTGAAAGATTTGGACTAGCAATTAGGGCTGCCCTATCACTGACTAATCAAAGGACTATCACAAGCACTATGGAAACATCAGAGAGCTGCACATGAACCAAACCTCACCTCTAACCCCAGTTTCAATCTGTAAAATTCCTTCCTCTCAATCTCTTGGGGAATCTGAAATTAAGTGACAGATGCCTATATTCCTTGCTCTGTATTTTGCAAAAAATAAATCCCAGTTTTCAAGCACACTGGTATCAATGATTGGCTCACTGCCATTACGGGTGTGTGGGTCTGGGCTTTGAAATTATGCAATAGCGAGAGTGGCTGTGGTGTTGGAAACATTCCTTCAGGGACCAGAGCAGTAATATCAGGGCTGATATATTATACTTGATTTGGTTTCTTTCCATAACAGTTTCTTGCTCTTCACCCTTTATTTGTCTCTCTGATCTCTTTTTCTGGGACACAGGTCTGATTTTTTTTCTTCCTACACATGCTCCACAATGAATATATCAACAGTTATTAGACATATTAAAGGGATACCTGCCATAACGAAAAAAACATGAGTTTTGGTTGAATATTATTGGATTGATGAATGCAAAGCTGTACTCACCAGTTTTTTAGTGAGAGGCAGCATGTCAAACAGATAGGTTGACAAGTGAATAAACTGGATCTGAAGGTTAACTGGGGGAATGAGATTGCGAATATATATCTGCAGGTTGTAAATTATTTATGCATCTAATTATTTATAAAAGCAACAATTTTTGAGCAGCAGGTATGTGCAAGCTCTGTGCTGGGTACAATGATGGCTACAACATAAAGATATGATGACTTGTATCCACAAGAAGTTAAAGATGAGTGATGAAGATGATAATGATGGTCATCATCATCATCTGACGGAATTAAATGTTGGTTCAAACTAGGGAAAGATATTACCCTGGCAAAGATCTCTGGGAAGATGTTGGCAAGCCTTAAAATTCAAAACAGATTTAGGGGATATAGATGGGTGAAGAAAAGAGAAGAACTAGTTCAGTAAGGAACAGCATGAGCAAAGGTACATTTTGGCCAAAACACCAATGCTTCTGGTACAACACCAAGCCTGAGGGATGGCTACTCCCCTTCTAATTCTGCATGATTCTGCAACATCATAGCCATTGCTTGGTAAGGGTAGAGACCAGTAACCATCACCTGCTAAAAGTCAAAAGAAGATATGCAGGCCATGACCTTATTTCAACTTGTTTGATAACATGTTTTTTCATTATCTCTATACTATTACATAATTTCAAATATCTCCTTTCTGCAGAGAATTTCATAACTATAGTTGTTGAGAGTGGATGGAGAGTCATGAGCAACTGTCCAACTCCCCACCCCCCCATGACTAAAAACAAAATAAGGACTGTATTCAAAGTTGAGGTCAGCTTAGATATCAAAGTTAACGATGACAGAGGCTGGCGCTGTGGGTAAAGAGGCTGCCTGCAGTGCTGGCAACCCATGTGGGCATGGGTTCGAGTCATAGCTGTTCCACTTCCAATCAAGCTCTCTGCTATGGCCTGGGAAAGCAGTAGAAGATGGCCTAAGTCCTGAGGCTCTTGCACCCACATGGAAGACCTGGAAGAAGCTCCTGGCTCCTGGCTTTGGATTGGCCCAATTCTGGCCATGTAGGGAGAACAGAGCATGTAGGGAGAAATAAGCAAAATCTCATCTCTAATGACCTCCAGGTATCTGCAAATATTTACAATGTGTTGCCATGAGAGCAAACAAAGAACTGAATTTGAAAGCCAAAAGGAGGTTAGTAAACTTTTGAAAGGAGACAGTTATTTTTCCTTGGAAGCAAACCAAATTATGCATGGCCTCTCTCCTCAGCAACATACTCTGGCTCAAACGTTTTTAAAAGAAGGCTAATGAACATCTGCTGAACAATTAATAGAAAGCAGTGCTGTGCCGTAACAGTCCCTTCGAAGGCAGGAGATATTTGGCTTATGAGACATGAAATGTTACCAACAGTGGTCTTTTTTTCTCCTTTAATTTTTATTTTCTCCTCCTTCATGGGCGATAAGAGAAGGGAGAGGAAATTGAGGAGTGAGTTCCACACCAACACTCTGGCTCAATATTTCGCCATTTCACCTGGCTTCTTCCTCCTTATCTTCCTAGCCACCCAAATATGAAAGTGTTAACTTAATAAAAGAAAATGTGGCAAGTAGCTCAATCCACCTATCCCTAATCCATGTGTAAAAGGAGAATTCTCTCTGCTGTCTTTGATAGACATCCATCCAATATCCTATTGAAACAGTGCCTTTTTTATTTTGTTTTGTCTGTTTGATTTGTTTGCTTCAAGTCAGATACCCAGAGCAAACGCAGGACTCATCTTCAACAGGAAAGTGCTGTCTCATACATTTTACTCCCTTATCACCACTCTTGACACAAACCTGTTTGCTTTATTTGGTTTTGTTTTGTTTTTTGTATATGACAGTTGGCCCAGAATGATTGCTGCATCTGTGGATATTGCCAGCTACAACACTATTGTGACCAACATGGCCAAACTCAATGTAGCAAAATTTCCCTAGACTGTGTGAGCCCCTGACTTTCTCTTCCTTTACTTTGCAAACAGAAACTCGTTATTATCTGAAGGAAGGTGTAACAATGCCAGCTGATCATGATACTACCAAAGGACCATACTACCAGATCTGACAGGGCACTATCCTGAACAGTCAAATACATTTCTCACTCTCTCCAAATCGTCCCAGTATTAAATTCAGCATTTGCCTGGAACTGCTATTTTTTCAATCCTCTTAGTAACTTTGCATCATGCATATCTACATTGCAGGGGCTCTTCTTCAGATCTCAGTGTGCTTACGGAGATTTCCAACAACATATCTCCCTTTTGGCAGCTCTTCCTCCCAGGGATCTGCGTCCTGTTTCCCAAATTCCCAGCTGTGAAATGAACTAGGAACATGAATTGGAGAAAATGTTTAGGTCTTCCTAAGTTCATGTTATTCTCTGTTACCCCAATGGGATAAATATTTCCTTCTCATGGGATAATGATCCATTATCATCTTTGGATACCATTGTTGCATCAGTTTCTCTGACATTACCCACTCTTTTGATTCATACTTTTCAACCTGGTTCCAAATCTAAACTTGTTCTCATTCTAAGAAGACTTCTTAAAGAACATTTCAAGTAAGATTTCTTACTGATCAAAATAACCCAAGCCTTCTTTAGAGCGTGATGCGAAAATAAGCTAAATAAAAAAAAAAAAAAAAAAACAGGGTAAGAAACAGATGACCAGGATCATCAAATGCCCTGAGATAAATTGGCAGCCTCTTCTTCCTAGCATTTTCATAAGCACATACTCAGAAACACATTTTTAAATCGGCTTTCTGATAGGAATTGCCTAACAATGGAAATTTTATGAAGATAAGAGTCTATTCCCATTGCTGAAAACACTGCTTGGCCTGGAGACGCCAGGTACTCAGTAAATGTCTATTCAATGGATGAGTTAGGATGACAAGCTGCAGAACAGCAAATCAGCCTTACTCAATCCTCCTTGCTCTTAGGAGTCATCTTCCTGAATCATTCCTCCACTTGGAGGTCTCCATGGCTTTCCAGGGCCTGAAAAGTTAAGAACAGATGGCTCATTCTGGCATATGTCCACACTTCACTACCATCTATATCTCATACTTAAAAACAGTGAGTTTTAATATTTATTTGAGGCAGTAGAATTTTTCTAATGGAATCCCAACGAAGAAGATAAAATCCAAGAAGAGAAGTCAGTGCCAGCCTGCTTGGTCTTCCTCTAGATCTGGGGGAACCTCCAGGAATCCCAAGAATGAAGTTGGAAAGCACTGTTCTCACTCATTCAGCATCCCTGAAACTCTTGAGGATTTCCTTCCTTGGAAGATGCTTTGGTGCTTGGAATAGTCTCTTGAGTTCAATCTCACTTACACTATGAGTTCTTCCCAAAGAATATCTCTTCCATGATATATCCTTTATCATTTTGAATAGATACAATTCACTGCTGCATTAGATTTCCAAAAAAGGATTGTTAATAATAATAAAATGAGTAAAGAGAAAGATGATTAGTTTGCTCTGTGTCAGAAACTATTTAAGTGCACTGATGGGATTAACTTAATCTTTGTACAATCACACTAACAGAACTGCTATTACTATCTCTGAGGTAAACAGAAGGTAAATCTCTTTTCAGGTTACACAGTGAAAAATATAATAAATACTGAAACCAATGATCCAGCTCCAAAAAGAAAAGAAAGAAACTCCAAGTGTTTATGTATGCTGTGCTGCCTCTGTATGTAAGAATGTATGTGCTTCACTCATTGAGACATCCCTTCTGCCCGTTCTCTGTGCCCCACAATGCCACCATCACTGCCACCTCCAAACCTGCCCATACCACAACCAGTTTACATATTTTTGAGTACAGAGACCATTTTCAAATGGCATTTGTATTCCATGAAATGCCGGCACAGTATTCTGCAAAAATCAGTACTCAATGATAACTTATTATTAATATACCATAATATCTACTTATTAGTATCTATTTAGCTTAGAATTACTTGTAAGATTTTTGAAATCTCTATATAGCCTTAAAGGAGAATCCCCCTGCCACCCCTCCAACTCCCCCCCACACACACATTTTACAGGCAACAGAAGCTCAATGACATTAAGTGATTTGCAAGATCATGGCCAACTTAATGCTTACTTCCTGGTAATGGCCCCGTACAACACCTAAGCCCACACTATCTTTACTCTGCTGCTTCAAATTTTAAAGAAAGCAGATTTTTGTAACATGAATGATTTGAAAATAAGGCTTTGCAGGAAGAACTTGAAAATCAATATTCATAAGGTTAACACTATTTTCAAAATTTCTGTTGAGAAATGCTTTCATGTGCGATGTATCTTAGTGAGTCACCAAGAGCTTCTGCCAGGGATTAAGTAGGAAATATCACTTCCTACTGTTGCTAACTGGCTCTCCATAGGCATAAAGACCAAGCACAGCAGCCTCAAAGAACTGTACCTGGTTTCTGCCTAGCAGAGGTATTAGCCTTGTTATGATGAAGGAAACACAAATTAGCATTTCCTTTTGCAAGAGCCATGGTCTACAACCCATGAACATGGAAACTGACCTGCTGTTAAGTGAGCTGCATGGACAAGGACTTGGACCCCAGGTTTCAGCTCAAAGTGCACCGAGTTTTGGTTGAGCTTGTGGATCAGTAGTTCTGATACCTGAAAGAAGAAGCATCATAGTTAATGCCACCCAAGTTATACTGACCATGAACAATCATGCGGAGAAATACCTACTATGTTTACCAAATTATCACATATCCCAATACTGGTCAATTATATAAATGAGTTTTACATGATTTTTTTAATTACAGAATCTGCAGATATAATATTTTTAAGTGTGACCTGGCATTACATCCCAACTGGCCCAAAACAGAATAAATCAAATAGTTTTTACTCCTAAAAATTGACCTATATTATTTTAGAAAATTCACCTCCAAATTTGTTATTCATGAGAACTTGAGAGAGGCAGATAAATGCAGCTCATACACTCTAGTGAGATTCATATTCATTTATTTTATTTCCTTCCCCTTTCCTGAATCACAAGCTTTCACGAAATAGGTATTTTATGACTATTCATGGGATGGTAAGTGGTAATCTGCTAAAATAATAAATTATATTGTTGAAACTAAGTGCAACTACAACTTCATGAATTGGCATCTTTGTGTCATGCTTATGGGTAATAGTTACACTGCCCCTCAGGCTAGCACATGTATAATGGGCAGACTTAAGAAATTGAGACCATGGAATATTTAGCCCCAAGCATGAGACAAAGGAACTGGTTTGGGTAGAGACAGTATTAGGTAAAACTGTTAATTTGTTTAAAGAAGAAAACTGTGCTCACTTTTTCTCTGTTCTACTTTAGAGGAGTTTTGGGAACCTATCAAGGATAACCACACTCCAAGTATTTTTAATCTGGTCTCCTTTCCTTATTTTTTACATTCTATTACAATAATCAATTTCATATTTTGTTTATTAGATTATTCAAGTCTAATTAGATTATTTCAGACCATTATTTTGTTAACTAAATTATTCATTTTCCAGCTTTTCTGCTAGTTGATTCTTTCCTTTGATCCCTTTCCTAATTAAGCAGGGTCTAATGGATTGATTTTGAAGGAGCGAGTCCCTTGCAAAGTCCCCTGATTGGCTGTGCAGCCGAATTGCCCTGCAGATGAACTTCTGAACGACAGGAACATGGACTAACACTCAGTGCCCTGTAGTGGAGCTTCTGGGATCCTGTACAAGCCCAGGCTTTAAATATTTTATTGAACAAGCTTGGGGGGCGGAAATCCTCTTAAAACTGTATTGACAGGGCCTGCAATGTGGCATAGCAGGTAAAGCTGCTGCCTGCAGTGCCAGCATCCCATATGGGTGCCAGTTCAAGTCCCAGCTGCTTCACTTCCAATTCAGCTCTCTGTTATGGCCTAGGAAAAGCAGTAGAAGATAGTCCAAGTCCTTGGGCCCCTGCACCCACGTGGGAAACCCAGAAGAAGCTCCTGGCTTCTGGCTTTGGATAGGCGCAGCTCTGGCTGTTGCGGCCATCTGGCAAGTGACCAGCAGATGGAAGACCTCTCTCTCTCTCTCTCTCTCTCTCTGTTTCCTTCTCTCTCTCTGACTCTCTGTAACTCTGCCTTTCAAATAAAATAAAATAAATGTTTTAAAAAACTATACTGACAACAACTTTATTCTCCATATTGGACTATTACTTTTCTTGGATACCGAGAATCATCCACAATTTTTTTTTAGTAGAAGTCTATTATAAAGGTTCTGGCTATGAAATACTTACACAAAACAGTTAATACGCATACATGTACACACATATATGCCTATTTTACATAATATATAGTTGCCAAAATATTAAAATTCAAATATGAAAGACCTGTCATATTCAATTAAGAAATTGACCTGTTTTATTACCATGTAGACATAGGGAACCATATATTTGCTGAGAAAAACTACTCACTTTCAACCAGGTTAAGTGATATTTCCTTCTTGTCCCTGAACACTTTTTCCTGAAGTGAGAGATACATGTAACTAAACCAGAAACTGGAATTCATCAGAACGCCATACTTCTAATTTATAAGATCCAGAAGAGTCCATGTGAAGATAATTAACTTCCTATATGTGTTTTGCTTTATTACATTGCTTCATTGCCTTTATCTGAGTCATCTGCAAATTTAAGCAGACTGCAAAAATAACCTGGTAGCAGAAAATATGTTTCATGTATTTAACTTGCATCAAAGGACATTCAATAACAAGCACATCCTGTGTGGAAAAGACAGCAGGAAAAGAAACAAAACTAAATGAAATTATATTCCATATCAGAATAACTTCAATTAGAACCATGTACTTTCTACTCAAATAAATGTGTTTGAAACTGTTGACATATTTTGACATTTTACATATTTAGCATGCCTCTTTTGAAAAAGTGTTTATCAGATCATGCTATGTAACATGTAAAGTATATTTATATATGAATTGAATATGTTGGTAAACTTGCTTATTTCTATTATTTTTTCTTAACAGTGGTTGTCTTGGGTTTTACTGTTGATTTTTCCATAGACAGGAATATAGAACTTACAAGACACATCTAAGTTTACCCAGTTAATATTTGAAGAGCTGAGACCAGATGGCAGCTTTGTTTGACTCCTAATCCTAGGGCATTTCCATTAAAAACATGTTCTTTGAACCGGTTCACAAAGAGAGCTAGAACACAAGATACTGGAAGAGAAGTATGACTAAGTGGTTCAGGGGATGAAAAAAAAAAAAACAATGTAGCAATTCATCAATTATGATGCCATCTCTTGTGCCTCTGTGAAGCACACACAGCTAAAACACTAGCCCAAATGCCAACCTATGGGCCAGAGGCATATGTGACCCCTAAGTGTCCTTGGGATTGTCACGTTCTGTTCACCAGCTAATATAATTTGTAATGTTTTGGGAGGGCCTCTGGTCAAGAAAGGAATAAACTGCAATTTACATAAAAGTATGGCAGCAGCCTAAATGTGAAAACAAGAATTTGCTCAATAAGAGCTTGAGTGAAGCCATGTGTTGAGCCAGTTGAATTTCTTTTTTTAAACCTTTGTCCTGTGAAAAGTGTGCTTTTTGAGCAAATTTCCTTTATCTTTTGTACACTCATTCCTCTTCTGCTGTTCTCCTATGCAGTCTATTTTCTATCTAATGCAACTAAACAGTCATGTCCAAAGAAACAGCATCTTATTCTTGGCTTCTGCCTATTTGGTGGAATATGCTGATGATTCAAATGGAGCCCATGTTTCATTTAAACTACCAATTAAAGGGGCCATGGGGACACAATACAAATACCAGGAAAGACACCATTAAAAGCATGTCCCAGGAAGACCTGTTATAGAAGGGACACCTATTCTCCATCTTCTTCACGGAAGTGTGAAGTTTGAGGATAACAATCAGATTCAACTAGGTTAGGCTGAGGTAACAAATGTTGAATTCTCAGCAGCTGGACATAACAAAGGCATAATTTTTGCTTATTTATCATACTTCCTGCAGACAGGGAGCAGTGTTTCCCTCATTATGGTCATACTGTGATGCAGGCTGGTGGAGCAAGTATCTCCAACACTCCCATTCAGGGTAAAAGAGCTCCCAAAACTGTACATCTAGTATTTGAATTCTTCAGGTTCAAAGTGACACATGTCACTTTTGCCACCAAATCATTGTCCTCAATAAATCCTATCACTCTGCCCAACCAAAAGAGATTCACGCATATAATAACCCTATCATGTGTCCAGAGGCAGTGAGCTGAAAATATTTAGTTAGCAAAGGTGATCATTACCACACACAGAAAACATTTAATATTTCAACAAGTTTCAGTGAAAGCAGTAGGGAAAAGCACATTTTCAGATGACTAAAATGAAAGTATTAATCCTTCAAACATGAAAATAGAGACATTTATGGACAACAGAGCAGTTGGTAGGTTACTGAAAGATATAATACAAAGAAGCAGAACAAGGTGCAAATGTGCTCTGGCAGCTACACTGGTAGCTCTTTTGTGCTTAAATACTAGGTTCTAGGAAACACTGGCTAATCAAATCTCATTCTTTCTTAGAGCAAAAGAATCACCTTGATTAAAATGCCTAAGGAGTTTCCCAGTGATATATACAAAGGATCAATTTGCCTATAAATAAGTCTTTCCCCACTTTCTCCACCACCAACTTTAAGTGTCTGTCTCCTTCTGCCATCTCCTTTGCTTCCACCTCTTTCCTATTTAATGGCCTCCTATTGAACTCAAGAGTATTTTTGTAACTCAATTCATGTTAAAAATCTGGACTGACAGGGCAGGCTATGATGATACACAGAAAATAGTCTGAGTTGATTAATTACATTGTACAATGACTTTTAATTTCTTAGAACCCTGCCAGTAGACCTCTTCATTTTCAGATCTGCCTCTCCTTTCTTCCTTGGATTTTGGATTATGCATTTGTCAAGCGTGTATGGTGACATAAACAGCCAGGGAGGAAATCCATTGTTTCTGGTTGACATTTTTTCCACCGTCCTTTTTGTTCCTTTTAAGTCTTCTCAATGCCCATTACAGATTTTGAAAGACAACATGTGGGCTCCTTATCTCCCTAACACAGCATCAAAAACAGCCTCCACAGAGCAGGGCAGTCTTTCCTTCCTCCAAAACAGCCAAACACAAATCTGCTCACCCTTCAGCACTCAATGAGAAACATGGGAGTGTAGTGCCCCAGAGGCAGGGCTTCTTCATACCTGGACAGCTGGCCTCCCAGGACAGCAGAGTGTGCTGCCCTTAATGAAGCCAGCTAAGGGCAAGACAGCCTTTTCTCACACATCTGAGATCAGAAAGAAAGACTGGTAGAACCCTCTAAGTCAGAAGTCACTTGATTAACCCAGCCTGCAGCATACTGATAACAGGGCCAAATACGTCTCACTGTAAGCAGTTTTCTATTTATTTCACAGCCAAGATAGCTCAACCCAAGCCAGTTTTCTTGCTCTCCTGGGAATGACTGCAGAGTAAGCTAAGGAAGGAGAGTCAGGGATGCCAGGCTGGGGCTTTGACCTCCCATCCTTCAAGGCCCATGGGCCAGGATCTAAGTCTTCTCTTGCTGGGGATTCGGTACCACGTATTTCTAAGAGAGGAGCCATAGCATGCAGAGAGGGTATACTTCAAACCATTCTCAACTTTCCTCTTAGTTTCCAAGCGTAACCATCAAAGGAGGGGGTTCATTCTGTTCTTTGGTTTTGATTTGCATTTATCTTCAATTTCCATAGCATTTATTACAATGGGGGTCAGTATCTTTGACCTGCCCAGCATTTGTTCTCCCTCTTTGAGGAACCATATCCTTCTCTTCTCTCAGTCCACTTGGTTCAGGAGTGCTAGCTTAAGCTCCTAATCCAAGGATGATAGAAAAATAACTGAGTTGTCACTGACAGCACTCCAACCCCAAGACTGCAGGGACTGGTTAGGAGATGCCCACTTCCCCCTTGTAGGCCCAGTAAGCATCACAACCTGGGGCTCTTGCTGGTGTTATCAGAGGAGAGCTGCTGTCTTTTGGATGAAACCGATAAACTGGATAAAATAGAAGCTGGGGCTTTCTGTATCCATCCTTGCTTTCCTGCATGTTGGCTTCATTCCTGGGCACATTCTCCATGCAGTGGCAAAGAAAACAGAGACAGAGAAAGGAGGGAAGTAAACTAGTGACACATGTAAGTAGTTCTGCATCCATCCCTGCCTGAAACGTATCTCTGGATTTTCCCTACAATGCTGTTCAAGTGACTGTATTACAGAGAAGGATCAAAGGGTTTTTCCTTGATTGAAAACCAGAGGTTTCTGGTGGCCAATCCCTGCCTTCATGCAGTCTGGACATGTATCTTGGTTTTATGATGCACTTTCATAACTGAACTTTTCAATCAGGAAAATAATGTCCTCCACGACAAGACATTAATGGCTCGTGTACTCTGGTCGGCATTTATGTGGTCACTGTGATCACTTTTGTTTCAGTCTTAGAATTGGCTGATCTGTTGTCAACTTCCTCAGATAGTGTTACAGTCTCCATCTTGGTGCCTCATTTTTCCTAAAGTACATAAATCTGCATAATTTATATGAACTCATATTACTCATATTCATTCTTTCCTTTTCTTACTGCCCTTGTTTTCTTCTTTGTTTTGTGTAATTTCATTCATTAATCTTTGTTTTCGCTTACTCTTACCATAATTTCTTCCAATAAATGTCCTTGACTATACAAAACAGTCTCTTAGAGCATAATATTTTTCACATTTTTCAAATTTTTTATTCCTATTATAAAGTGACCACAAATATAATCATTACCTACTTATTATGTATTGCTCATCTACTGTAGTTAACTACTTTCCTGATCATTTGGTTAATCTTTTCATACATCCTATGGGATGGATGCGACTGTGACTAAATTATTTAACTTTTCTTTTCTTTTTTTTTTTTGACAGGCAGAGTGGATAGTGAGAGAGAGAGACAGAGAGAAAGGTCTTCCTTTTTTGCCATTGGTTCACCCTCCAATGGCCGCTGCAGCCGGCGCATCTCGCTGATCCAAAGCCAGGAGCCAGGTGCTTCTGCTGGTCTCCCATGCGGGTGCAGGGCCCAGGGACTTGGGCCATCCTCCACTGCCTTCCCGGGCCATAGCAGAGAGCTGGCCTGGAAGAGGGGCAACCGGGATAGAATCTGGCGCCCCGACCGGGACTAGAACCTGGTGTGCCGGCGCCGCAAGGCGGAGGATTAGCCTGTTAAGGCACGGCGCCAGCCTAAATTATTTAACTTTTCTGCTCCTCATGTTATTCATCTATAAAACACACGATGATTGTCAGAATAGAAACTAAAAACTGGTGCATATTTTTCAAAGCCTATCCTCTTTCTACCAAAATGCTAGACCCCTTACGTATATGCCAGATGCTAAACCATACTGCCTTCAAACAAGCCAGCTGCCTTCAGGTCTGTGAACACATGGTTCACCAACGACTGAGACTGAGCTGCCTGGAAGATCATCGCTCAGCTTTCTGAGCATGCCTCTGAAGGAAGCACCTAGAAAACAGAGATAATTAAAGGAAACAAGAATTCTGGAGCAAAGCCACAGTCAAAGCAAGATATGTCCCCACATAAGTTTAAGGATTTTCACAGAACAGTCTAGTTACATAGTTTCTCTCAGGGAATCTTCTAGAAAATATGTGTTTGGAAAGTATGAGAAATAAAGATGTACAAATGATTCACTGCTTGGGCAAATAGCAAGCTCTAAATCTGAACTCTCTTTCATCCTTGAAAAGTCTGGATTTCATGGAAAACCAGTGAGATGACCAGAGGAGGAACAATTGAAACTATCCATGCAGAAAAGTCTTGGATAGGGATCTGCTTTCCCCCACAGATCCTCAGCAGTGTTCCGATAGAAACCAATAGCAACCTTCTTGCTCCCACTCATTGCAATGCAGGTAAGAATGTGCAGAATACAAAGGGAAGCTGAGTCCCAGAGGAGTGGGATCAGATGCAGATCTGATCAGTTCCTGGCTGCCTGCTCTCCACTGCACTTCTCCAGGAAATAGGGCTCAGCAAGGTGCTCCAGGACAGTGCAGTGCTTCATTACTTGCACACTTAGGTGACAGAGGTGAGCCTTACATCAGTGAGGAAAGAGGCAGTTAAAAGAAGGGTGTACGGTCAGAAGTAGGTCATACCACAATTCGGGGATGTTGTTCAATAAGGCTGTTACAGGAGGTTCTTAGGCCAGTTTGGAAGGCTAGTGATTGTGAGACTGGATTATGGGTTTATTCAAAGTAAACTGAAAAGCACCAAGCACTTGTGGGGGAAAACCCAATATTTACTTAGTGGTTGAGAGAAATCCTGTTTTTAATCTCTGCCTGGAAGCATTGAGAAACCAAATCATAGGGTTTTTGAAAGGGTAACCAGACCACGACTGATCATTTTAACTGAATGAATGAAAAAAACAACAACATAATCCTTACTACTAAGAGGTCTTTGAAGTTAAAATGAGGAAAGAAGACAAAAAGCACAAAGGTGGCAGGAAGGAGACAGAAACACACACACACACACACACACACCCCACATCTATACAGCACACTAATATCCTACAAGGTGGTGGGAATGAGGAAAAAGTAAACCTCCACGTAGCTAGTAGAGGTACTCTGGAACTAATGGGACTCATTTGTTACACACATAAATCATCTTTCTTAGAACAGCGATGACAAAAAGATTGATGATGTGTATCAAAGTTATACTTTTTAAAAGTAGATGCCATGCATATCATGTCACTTGATTCTCATGACACCCTGGTGATGACAGTGAGTAAAGTAAGATTAAATGATTTCCTCATGTATGATTGTTCGTCCTTGCTTGCTTGCTTTTTTTTTTCCCCAGTAATCTTGCACTGTTTTTCCCACACAGCAGGCCATAGTGTGAATCATTTAGCCATTCCCTACCATAAACACTGTTAAGTGTGCTTTTTGATGAAGATGTGGTTAGGGTCATCAGTTTATGGATGAAAAACAAAGGGCCAGAAAGTCAAAGACTCTACACACAGCAGGTGCCCTAAGTCCAAGTCAATTCCTTAGAAATCTGCAAAACGCTGTGGTGGTCAGCTCAGCAGTGGGTGCGGCTCAGCCCACAGGAAGAAGCTGAGCTGACTCCTGGGAAATCCTTCCTGGGGACTCACCTGCTCAAGCTCTTCAGGCGACCTTCTGCTTTCTCCTGCTGGATCCTGATAGGGCAGGACAAAGAGCTCAGCAGCGGTGGGTAGGCCAGGGAGCACGGCCACCAAGATGTGCTGGCCTGGAATGCCTGTGGCCTGAGGGCGAGACAAAGAGACTGATGTAAGTCCTGTGGAAAAGAACAAAGAGAGGGCCAGGTATTTGAAGGGTGGTGGGTGTCCGGAAGACTCAGTCGGGTGGCCAGGGATAGGAAAGCTGAAACTCAGGTGCATCAGGCAGGAAAGTGCCCTGGAGACAGCACTGGCCCCAAGTGCCGCTCCAGAGTCGGATATCTGAGATCAATCCCAGCTCCACAACTCTAAGACTTGCGCCATGCCTCTTACGTTTTCAGTGCCTTTAGCCCTTAAAGATAAACCAGGGAAAATAGTAGTAACTGCCTTGTTAATGGATGAGCTTGAGAATTAAATGAATTATACACGATCCCTGGGAATTCAGATGTTAACCCTTCTTCCTCAAGAACATCTCCAGGAAGTGGCTCTTGCCAGTGAAAAGACCCCCATTTACTAACCTTTATCATCTGCCCCTACCGCCTAGACCTTTCCAGCCAACCTTCCTCCTTTATTACTCCACTGGAATTACTCTTCAAGCTGAACAATAGAATCCTCATCACTCAACCTCCTATGACAACGCTCAGGAAGCATCTATCTCTTCTCCGTGGTGTCAGAATCTAATGTCCAACCCTGTTTTATGAAGCACTCTCATCTCATTCACTTGGCCGTGCTTATAATAAAATCAAATGAAGTCATGTCAAAAATTCATATAAAATGAAATTAAAAGATGTTTATTTTGGTGCAAGTTTTTTTTTTCTTTGAAATCCATGCATGTGATGGATTTCATGAGAATACAAACTATGAAAAAGTGATGCATAGATTTTAATATTTTTGCACCATCCTAAACTATCTTTTAATTCAAATTTCCATGAACTTTATGAAGTACTCTCATACTCAAGAACTTTGTGTTCATCTTAATTAATCCTCCTTTTCTTGAGCTTGTACCTCAGGGTTTCTTGAGACCTTCTATGGATGATTCTAGAGTCAACAGTTATTATCTGAGGTTCTTTCTCTCATAGACAGTCAAAATACTATTTCACTATGACTTCCAAAAAACACACTAAAAAAAGATTTCTAATTTTCACCCCTCAAATCTTCATTCTGTATTTAGGTGAGTGACCCAAAGCAGTCTCTCACATAACCTAGTTTGAAGGTCTACATTTACCTGTGACACAACTCAGCATTTTGTGATATCTTAACAATTTACCTTCCAACCCAGGGACCCTAATGGTTTCACAATTTAGCCTTTATGTGCTCTCTTGTAAAGTTTTACAATTGCCTCCACACTCCAAGAGATAGGTTGCTACCTCCATATTTACCTTCCTACAGTCCTACTCGAATGATGTTCCCTTGTCCCAAATGCTTGCAGTCATTCTCACCGCCAACCAGATTAATTAAATTCTCAAGACCTTCTGCAGAGGGGCCCTGCACGTTCCAAATAGATTACCCATAACTTTTTCAGGCTTCTTGTGCCCCAGCCAAATGTAAAAGGATACACATTTTCAGTCTCCTGGCCTTCTCCTTCAAGTGTAGCTGGGCATGCCATCTTCCCCAGAATGTCTGTTTTTTAAGTCTGTTGCTAGATCTGTGTTCATCTTTTGATGAGTTGTCATAACTCCACTTATTTTAGTAGATATTTTATAATTTCTTAATTATAATTATAATTGTTTCTGATCTCCACTTTGGTACCTTTTCTTAGAGTAGCAATAAATTCTATGCAGTGGATCCCTGTTATGTACTAAGTAACTTAGTAATGTTATTTCATGCAAACCCCACAACAACCCTTTGAAACAAGCATTTTATGCCACACTTTGCAGATGACAACATGTCACAGGTTGTGGTGCTCAGACACGTTCTTGGTAACAACATCAATGGGAATGAAGGGAAAGACACTGGGATGGGCAGACTGAACTGCCAGCTTGGCTCAATGACAGCCTCAAGAGGCAGAGGAATGGTGGCCACTCAGAGCGCTCTTAAGCTGGGCTGTGTTGGCCAGGTAACTGAACCAGTCCAAAGTGGACATGGAGATGAGCCACTCTGGAAAGTGACAGGAAAAGGCAGCCGCAGCCTCTGCTCACAGCAATTTCAGCATCCAAGGCAACAAGTCTCCCTAAACAGGGACTTGGGCAGTGCAGCTCTATTTCTACCATAAGAAAGACTATAGCCAGAGGACCGTTAAACAGTGACTCAACGCCATCTAGGATGCGATGAATTATATACTTAGGGAACTTCATTTGGCTGTGAAGCCAATGATGGTAACCCATGCTGGATGCACCTCTCTCCTGACACACTTCACACACTTGCTCCTATTGCAGCTAACCCCATATTATTTTACAACCTTGCTAGATTATAAATTCAAATATTATCTCTGAATCATCTTCAATATACACAAAAAAATTTACTGAATGACATTAAATTCAGGATTTAATGGTAAAATGTCATTACCAAAATCCAATCTGATGAGGAAAAATGGAATCAATTTTTTTAAGAAGCCAAATTTTTAACTGTTTTATTCATGAGTGTCCTAGTTGAGCTAAAAAGTACAGGAAGTGCATATGCTTACTATGGGAGGCAGGAAAGTATGAAACTTTTCCTTTTTTTCCTTTATTTAAAAATTTATTAATATAAAGAGAACAGATTTCACACATTCCTTAAGTACAGTTCCAAGAAGACAACCACACTTCCCTCACTCCACTGTTTCCCCCAAACTCCCCTTATCAATTTTAAAAGCAATCAATTGTATACCAAATTCCATCTAATAATGACTAGGAAGAAAACTGCAAGTAAATTGACTCTAAGTTGTACCTTGTGTTAGGTACACTTGGCAATAAGTCCCCTGTGACTTAAAAAGTGGCCATGTGTAATTACTGATTTCAAAGATAGCATGGGGCACTAGGAACTATGGGCTAGGTCAGACGCCTCTTGGGATTGGGTAACTAAAGAGCCATGGAAACTGAAAATTGCTACAGCTCTACCACCACTATCCTGACCTGAGGAATGCTGAGCCAAACATGGTAGTCTGCATTTGTCTGATTATGCTATATAGAAGTCTAGAAATATTGATGAGTAGTAGTTTCTAGCCTACTGGACAGCTGGTCGAAGGTACAGGCCCAGGGCATCTGATCCCTAGACGCTAGTGTGAAGAGCAATTAGCCCGAAAGGCTGGCCACTGCTGAGCTAATGCCCTGCCCATAAGTCACCTGGGGAAGTTGTACAGCTGGCTGGGAGACCTACAGGGGCCTGAGTCACAGCAACACTGTGGACTGAAGGAGCTGGGCGGTGCATTCACTTAAAGGGAAAACTCTAAGACACCACTTGGGACACCTGCATTCTCTATCTCGGTACCTGGGTTGAAGTCCAAGCTCCAATTCTATCTTCAAGCTAATGTGCACTCTGGGAGGCAGCTGGTGATGGCTCCAGTAGTTGGGTCCCTGCTTCAATTTGAGACCTGGATTGGGTTCCAGGCTCCAGGCTCCAGGCTCCTGACTCCATTCTGGCTCAGTCCCAACTGTTCTAACAATTTGGGGAGTGAACCAGCAGGTAGAAGATATTGTCTCTCTCTCTCAAGTGAAATATATATCTGGTGAAAGTCTGCTCCCTCTTGGAGAGCATAGGAGAGAAACCAGGACAGATGACCGCACAGGCAGAAACTCAGACTGTAGTTGGGCTCGGGGTTTAATACCTGTGTCTCCCGGTGGCCATCATATTTAAACATCGATAGCATCACTGATGTGGACAGCCGTGAAGACAGACATCAGATGACTTAATAGCTGTGTCTCCCGGTGGCCATCATATTTAAACATCGATAGCATCACTGATGTGGACAGCCGTGAAGACAGACGTCAGATGACTTTTATCCAGAGACATGACAATGCTTCTTACCCTCCCCAGTATTCCATTGACCCCTGTTCCTCCTCATAATAAGGCAAAGGATGGCAACAGGGTAGAGTGAGTAGGAAACCACAAAAACAAGAGTGCAAGACCTTGCTGATCTGACTCCAGAACCCGATTGTTGAGTGCATGACCTTCGGTAAGGTATCTAATAGCTCTAAGTTCAGTTTCCTCACCTGTAAAATAGTACTAATCATAGTACCAACATCATGCAGTTATTTTGGGATTACCTGTGTTAAATATTTCAAAGCACTGCAAAAACTGTCTGGAATAGCCGGCACCTCAGCTCAATAGGCTAATCCTCCGCCTTGCGGCGCCGGCACCCCGGGTTCTAGTCCCGGTTGCCCCTCTTCCAGTCCAGCTCTCTGCTATGGCCAGGGAGTGCAGTGGAGGATGGCCCAGGTCCTTGGGCCCTGCACCCCATGGGAGACCAGGAGAAGCACCTGGCTCCTGCCATCGGATCAGCGCGGTGCGGCGGCCATTGGAGGGTGAACCAACAGCAAAGGAAGACCTTTCTCTCTGTCTCTCTCTCTCTCACTGTCCATTCTGCCTGTCAAAAAAAAAAATGTCTGGAATATTGTTGAGTGCCAAATATATAAAAAAAAAAAAGTAATGGTATGAATATGGGAAGCTCAGCTGTTTGCCAACAGGTTGGATGTGAGATCTGTTTTCTAAGCAAGCATTATTTGAATACTTTTATCCAATGTCTCTTTGTGTCAAGTGGCACCATGGGTTGGGAGCAGGGAAAACAAAACATTCAACTAGTCTGAATGGATTTCCTTTTGTGGCTACAAAGATATCCTAGGAAAAGTTAGCTCATCTCTGAATGCCTCATTTTGTGTAGTAAGTCCAAGAAGCCCCACGAGCAGCAATCCCAAATCTCTATTCAGTCGTGAAAGTGGAGTAGTAGGGGAAGACACATGTAAAAGAAGGTATCTTGTCAACTGTCAGTGCCACTTGCTCAGAGAGGAACAAACCACAACACTTTGATATTCCCTGACGTTAGGAGGTCATGATGCACATGTAAAGACACTGCACTTCAGCCCTTCCTTCTAATTTTGTGGCTTCCCCTTCTATTGGCTCTGAGTGTTCTGGAAAGTTCCTTAACTTCTCAGAACCTCAGTCACCTCTTCCATGATGAGATTCTAGTAATAGCTTTCTCCTGGCAATATTATAGGAGAGAAAAGTCTTGAGAAAAGAACTGGGATACAGAACCAGGTCTAAACATTAGCAACTGAGTGCCCACAGTATTCCTGTACTAAAAGTTGTGGGGGTGGAGCCCAAGACTGCTGTTGCTATGCATTCACCCCTGAGGACTTACATATGCTCAGACCACTTACTCCACACTGCAGCTGATTCCATACTTACTAACGCTCTAATCATGAACTCTGTTGTGTAACTGTCACAAGAGACCAAGTCCTTCTCTAAGCACAGTAAATGTTCTAGGGGGCAACAGCCACAGGCTTGCTCATGGTTGCATTTCCTCCCAGGCTGGGCTTGATATGCCTGCAGATTTGGGGCTCATCTGTGAAGGTGTCATTTGGCTTAATGAGACTTCCCATTGGTTCCAGCTCTTTCTTGTCTTTTCCTTGCACAAGGGCTAACTCAGCACGTAGTTCCCCGAGAACAGAGAGGACAGACAATGAACTGTTGGCACTCACTTCTACCAGGGACTTTTTGATGACTCTGCTGATGTCCCTCCTCCACTCAGGGATGTCCGGGTTGTAGTCATCCAGGTTTGGAGAAAATGACAAGCGAAGAGACCGGAATTCCTCTGGGGATACAACAGTAAGTGCATTACTACAAGTCAAAGAGTTCCTTCAAAAGTCTGTTCAACCTTGTATTTCATACAAAGCCCTCATAGGAGGGTCCTTCTCTTCACACTCATCAGAGAGACCCTTCTAGAAGGCAAAATTATTATTCCAAGATTGTTATTTCATTAATTCATCATTTTCTAAACCAAACCTTAGATTCTGGCTCCAGCCCAACTCTGCAGCATTTGCTCTTTATACCAGTTCTAGACTCTGTATTGCTCGACATGAAATGATCCAGAGGACCTCGCATGCTGGGCAGGTTTAAGACCCCAGGCCTTTGCACAGACTATTCCTAAAACCTAGAATGCCCGACTCTCCCCATTGACCGTGCCCAAAACATTCAACTCTAGTTCAAGTACCACTGTGCTTTATGCACACTTTTGCATTTTATGATTGTATAATAATAATTGTTATATGATGGCATAATTATTACTACAGTCATTCTATCGCTATCTTTTGTTTATGTGGAAATTTCATTCATCGAAATTTTAAGCTCCTGAGTTTGGGGATTTTTTTTAGTTGTTTCTGTAGTCCCTAAGGTAATCTGGGTACTCCGGGATGCTGGGTGGTAATGAAACATGAAAAACTTTTAGGAGAGGAATTGCTTGTGAGAGAAAATGGGGAGGAAGCTGGGGAAACTTGGGGAACCATCAGACCACAACGCTCATGGAGCAACTGGGATTAAGTGACTGCCCTCTAGTCTGAGAAAGGCAACACATGACTACTGGGAGGTCTTCAGCCAAGGTCAAATAGCCAACAGAGGAGTCCCCTGTGTGCCAGGAGTGGCTCCAGCTGTTTGCCTCTATCTTTGCTGGGCTCAGTTTCTGGAAGGTGTGGCCTTGGGCCTACCATGGTTCCAGAACATAACCCTGGGGATCTTGGTCAACTACACCCCCTGTAGTTGGAGATTGGTGGAGCCCATTTTTGCAGCCAAAACACCCCCTGACTCACTCCAGTGCTCATCTCATGGTATACGCAGATAACGTCACTTCCCTAAAACTTGCTGATGGCTTCACAGTGCAGGTGAATAGAATCCAGGTTTTTAGCACGGCTTTCCAAGGCCCACAAAACCTGAGGCAGATTTGTGTACCTGTGTGCTGACCTTATGTCCTCATAGGTTTCCCTGTACTCCTCGTGCCCCAGGACCCTGTTCTTCCTTGGATTCCTCCGCCTTGCTGTACTCCTCCCCTAAGAGCTCACCTCCACTTCTCAGACCGCAGCATGCTTAGCTCCTTCTCACTGTCACCCTGGCCTAAGAGAGGGCTTTCTGACTACCCCACCTCAGGTGGCTTCCCCCCTGCTGCCCCGGCACCTTCATCACTGGACCACATTTATCTTCTTCATACTTATTGCTATTGAAATGGTTCTGTTTTCATTGTATATCTCCCAAGCCCAGTGACAACCAAGGCTCTGTGTTCCTCCTGAGAGACAGTGCCTTGCACATGGTTAGGTCTGAATTATGTCTATGAGTCACTTATTCAATAAATGTTTGTTGATTAAAGATATGCTTAAATTACAGTGGAGGCTTGCTGCAAGTCATGCACTTACTGATTCAATACACATTTCTTGCTTTAAGCATGTCCTTGTGTTTCAGTGGTAAGCACTAACACTAAGCAACATTGGGAACACCAATTATGCATTCAGGAAGCACAAAAGCCTGTGTGTGCCTTTCCTAACAATGCCAAGGAGTTCTTCAATACATACTTCAGGGACTCTTCCATTACAAGGTGTGCATTTATGGGAGTTACCCTGTTTCCAAAACGTGTTTTTTAAAGTTTGACTGTTTTATGAGTCACTGGCCACCCACGTGAATATCACTGACTCAGTTCTGAAGGAGAGTAATGAAATGCATATGGTAAGCGGCAGCACCGATTCACCCACCAAGTCCTGGCGTTTCACGCTGAAGGTCTAAGTTTACTTCACTCCCACTTTCTCCACAACTTCAGCCAAACTACAAA
Source organism: Lepus europaeus (assembly GCF_033115175.1). Lineage (NCBI taxonomy): Eukaryota > Metazoa > Chordata > Mammalia > Lagomorpha > Leporidae > Lepus > Lepus europaeus. The sequence goes on along the minus strand of NC_084843.1, from coordinate 22,879,196 downwards.
GATTTCATGTACGAGGGGAGATGTTTATCTTAATAAAAGGACACAAATGAGTAACTATGAAGCTTCCTCTGTAATTACTTAGCATAACAAATAACTTGGCAGGATGAGGGAACAGGAGAGAAATGTAACACTGAAGTTTATTCAACATATGAGATGCTCGGGGTAGGACTGAAAAGGGTAAATACCAATCAGACATATTTTTGCAGCTACTGACAAAGATAAATTCTACACGTTTATATCATTTAAGCATTTATTTAAGAGCAAACCTGTGTCCTGGAGTAAATCAGGGAGAACAATGCAAATGTTCTGGGAAGACAAGGCTTCCTCTGTCACCTTTCTAAACAGGATGCTTCCTTAGGTCTGATCTGGAGGCCTTCACCTTTCGATAGGTTTCCTAAGGCCTCCCTCTTCCTTCAGTGCCAACTTGCCAGGGTAAATCCTTTCCTTGGCCCTACCCTTTGAGATGTAAATCTTCTACAGGTTACCTAAGTCTTTCTTAAGGACCTGGGAACCATTCTTTGGAAATACAATCATCAAGAAAAAACAGTGTCTCTATCTCTCCATGGTTGGTAGGAAACCCAATTCCCTAAGCAGCAATCCACTGAACAAGTTTAATCACACTCTCTGGTCACTCTCACCCTGGGCAGCTCACTGGCTGCATTAAGGATGTCTGATGAGGAATTTGGTGAGAGGAGGCCACCACTTCCCCTGCCCAGGTTTCCACTTTAGAGACAGGTGACGTTCCATTCTATGGAGGGTGACCCACCCTTAGAAGACACCTTTAAAGAGACTGTCAAAAGAGGAAAAACTCAGCATAGTGAGGTGTGAGGAAGGTGCTGGAAATGTCCCCATTGCTTTCAGTGTTCCTCCACTCTGGTTTTTCTGTTTAGTGTTTTCTCACCTATAAATCAGGGATAAGTACACAATATTTCTCCAGATCTGTTCAGAGCACTCACTAGAACATCATCTCCATCCATTGCTTAGAAATAGATGCTAGTGACTACTCAGGACTTCATCAATGTAATTACTAATGCTGCCACCATTATTGTTACCAGACTGTCACTAAACAGGAAAATGACTTTCAGGCAGTAATGTTTCATGTCTGGGCCACAATTTCCTACTGTTACAGGGCAGGCTGCACTAGACAAACCTAAACACCTTCCAAATTTAAGGTTTTCTCTGGGATTCTAACTAGGTCGTGGTCGACGGGCTTAAACAAGAGGACACCTTATGGGCTAATCGGTTAGTGCATATTAGAGTGACCTGTGACATGCAGCATGGATAGACAGAAAAAAGAACATTGTGTCCATGGAGAAGAAGTTGTTAGGTAGCAAAGACATCAGCCTTTTACACAAAAGGGGCTGAAGAGCAAAACTGAATTTGGTGTGGTTGAGTGAGGGAAGACATGTAGAAGCACACATTGAGAGTAGACCAGCAATTGTGCATTGAAAGTTTTGCCAATGTTCCACAAGCTTATTACGTGGGTCCCAACCCTCCCCTGTGGGTAACTAGGGGGAAAGTTCTCCATCCTGTGGGTAACTAGGGGGAAAGTCCTCCATCCTCCATCTCTAATCATAGTCTTCTTAAAGTCCTGGGCAGAATTTCATGAATTCTGCATCTAGAAAGCCCAGCAATATCCCAGAAAAAGAAGTGGGCAGAGGGAGAAGACATGGTGGGTCCATATCTATAAAATTTCCATCTGAAAACAGACTGGGCATTCCCTTCTTTGCCGAGATGCCTGCTGGTCTCTCAAGCATATTCTCTTCGTTGAACTCTGCTATCTCTCTTACTGCTACTGTCTCACATCTGAAATTCTTTTCTTGTGTGAAGACAAGGACTTCTGATCCAGTAACGAAATGAGAATTAGGTGGGAAGACCATGTTAGAGCATGGGCCCGGGTCTAGATAGGCTGAGTTCAAAGCTCCTCTCCACCACTTACTAGTGGGGACAAGATATTTGCCTCTGAAAAATGAGGATGATGACTGTTATTAGATTAAATACATTCCTGTCACAAGAAAGGAGAAGGAGAATGAAAGAGAAGCAAACACTCCCTACAATATCTGTCCTCTGCTGGCCCACTGGGCTGAAAGCCCACTTCATGGATGGGGCCCTACTGACAAAATCATAGCCCTGGCTTATTCCTCTTAATACCTGGACTAATCAAACCCCTTTATGAGAGAGGAAGAGAGAGAAAAATACAAAACACAACACTTACCCATGTAAGGAATGGTGTTCTTGAGGACTTTTGGACCTTGGCGTGGTATAAACTTGTTCACAAATTATTTTCTGGTTTTTAAGTTCAAATGGGTAACAGCAGACTCCCCACAAGAAAACCCAGCAATGAGATAACTCATCAGATTCGATTAAGTCTGGGACTGGGGCAGTTGATATTATTGGGATCACAGCCAGCCCCACCATCTGTCATCCTCCCCTACTCCATGTTGCTTTCTCATCACAGCACGTTCCTTATATAATTTAAAACTCTTGCTTTCCAAATTAAAACGTTCCATGACACAGATAGTACTTACATGTGCTTACCATGATTAAAAAAACTCTTTATATAATCACCATCCATTAGTAATACTTTAGCTCATATCTACCTGATTGTCTTTATGCAGAAATTTCTAAGTTAAATCAACCTGTATCACCTGCCTTTATCCTCCCATTTGCAATTCCTGATTCTGCCTTTCCATTCCATTCCATGTAATCTTCTGATCATGTTCATGTTTCCAATTGATCAAAAACTGTCTTGTGTAGCTGTCTGTTCAAATAAATATCCAGTCTACAACTATGCAAATATCCAATTACCATGGCCCCTCCATCAATTTTCACCTAGTACAGTTGCTTTCTTCTTTTTTTAATGATATGTATTTGTAGAAGAATTTTTATAGGATCTAGATAATGGTATATTTTCCTTAAAGTGAGGAATTTGAACACTGAACATCAGCCATTTTCTTTACCAGGTGCCCTTCGCTATGTAAATCCCACTGCAATTGCAAGCAAAAAGGAGTTCGTCTTCTAATGCAATTCACTCTCACCTACCTTAGGTGAGTGAGCAAATAGTCACTTTATGTGCAGCAGACCAACTGTAGGAAAACAAAACAAACACTTATGGACTCCTGTGGCTGCAAATGGCTGATGGCTCCCATTTCACTTAAGGAGGGGACTGGACTGGTCTCAACTCCTCCGCAGCTACTGTCTTGCACTGTGTTGGTCATGGTCCAGGGCGGTCCCTGGTCTTATTACAGCACTAGATCACCTCACACGAGCATGATGGGCACTCACCATACACCGCAATGGTCTTTGTGTCCTGCAGGATGGCATTCCCAGCTGAGACCTGCACTGTGATGGTATTCATGCCTTCGGAAGTAAACTTGAATGATATACTTCCCTCCAAGGTGATTAAGGGCTAAAATAAACAAGGGCACAGTGTAAGAGGAAGGCTGTTTAGTGACAGTCCACAAGGCCACTGGCTCTGAGCCAACCCCAGCTGGCAAACTCAGCAGGTGTTCATCCTGGTGCACCACAGTGGAAGTGAGTCCACTTCTGCCTCTTCCCCATCATCTCCAGTGCAGGCCAGGAAGCAGGTGACAGAAGCAATAATGCTAAGTCACTCTGCCTCGTGAACTTGAAACCTCTGTCCTGGAGTCATCCTGACTGAGGGCTGGGGACATCAATAGGTCTCACTTGCTGGTGAGATACACATGTCTCCTTCCACATAACCTACTTGTGTCAAGCAGATTCCTTAAGCCAAGGAAATATTCAAATCAAATGAGAACAGAAGACATTAAAATTATTCTACAGATTTAAGCAGTGGCCACTAGAAATCTATAAGCTGTCAAGTGTTCTTCTCCAGAGTGTATCATTTATATAAAGTTAGAATGGAGCCTAGAAATTCTAGCCACTAGTGGAATAGGAGTGGCCTTGTGAGCTGCCTTCTTTTTCTTCTTCTTTTTTTAGGGATTTTATTTATTTTATTTGAGAGTTAGAGTTACAAACAGAGAGAAAGGTCTTCCTTCCATTGGTTCACTCCCCAGATGGCCGCAATGGCTGCAATGGCCGGAGCTGTGCAGATCTGAAGCCAGGAGCCAGGAGCTTCTTCCTAGTCTCCCACGTTGGGGCAGAGGTCCAAGGACTTGGGCCATCCTCTAATGCTTTCCAAGGCCATAGCAAAGAGCTGGACTGGAAGAGGGGCAGCCAGGACTAGAACCAGCGCCCATATGGGATGCCGGCGCTGCAGGTGGAGGATTAGCCTACTGCGCCAAGGCATGGGCCCCGAGCTGCCTTCTTCTAAGAAGACTCACCGATGGCTTTCTGAAATTAGCTGCTTTGGAAACACACACTAATTGGATAGTGGTTTGAGGATGGAAAAAAAGATGCTTTGGAGTGGTGCCTGTAATACAACCAGATGCAGGTCTTAGAGGAAAAAAACATTAGCTCACTGACCTCCCTCAACTCACTCCTCACTAACACTGTTCCCCAATCTTCTTAATTAATTTAAAAATCAAAACTTATTTAATTCTCGGGCAGACAGAAGACTAAACATAAGAAGTCTTCTCAATAAGGTCTGTTGAGAATTTGGCTTTATTGTAAAAGATAAAGGAAACAGCAGTCCCAGATGAAAGTTGTTTAGCACTTCCATCTTCTAGTACTAGCTTCTGAGCCAATAATTTAATGTTGTTCTTTGACACTGTAGATAGTGGGCCTACTATGGGACAAATTTACATGCTTCTTTTTAGATGCTTTGAAAAAAGGCCCTTGGGCCGGAACTGTGGCGCTGTGGGTTAAAGCCCTGGCCTGAAGCTCCAGCATCCCATATGGGCACTGGTTCTAGTCCTGGCTGCTCCTCTTCTGATCCAGCTCTCTGCTATGGCCTGGGAAAGCAGTAGAAGATGGTCCAAGTCCTTGGGTCCCTGCACCCACATGGGAGACCAGGAAGAAGCTCCTGGCTCTTTCTCTCTGTCTCTACCTCTCTCTGTAACTCTGTCTTTCAAATAAATAAAATAGATATATTTTTTAAAGAGCTTCTTGGGGCCAGCATCATAGTGTATCGGGTTAAGCTGCCACCTGTGATGCTAGCATTCCATATGAGTGACAGTTTGTGTCTTGGCTGCTCCACTTCCCATCCAGTTCCCTGCTAATGGCTTGGGAAAAGCTGCAGAATATGACCCAAGTGCTTGGGCCCCTGCCAGTCATGTAGGAGACCTAGAAGAAGCTCCAGGCTTTGACTTGGCTCAGCCCTGGCCATTGAGGCCATTTGGAGAGTGAATCAGCAGATGTAGGATCCCTCTCTCTCTCTCTCTCTCTCTCTGTTTCTCCCTCTCTCTCTCTCTGAAAATCTCTCTCTCTTTTTCAAAGATTTATTTATTTATTTGAAGGCAGATTTACAGAGAGGTAGAGACGGGGTGGGGGAGTCTTCCATCCGCTTGTTCACTCCCCAGATGGCCACAACAGCCAGAACTGCGCAGATCCAAAGCCAGGAGCCAGGAGCTTCCTCCGGGTCTCCCACGCAGGTGCAGAGGCCCAAGTACTTGAGCCATCCTTTACTGCTTTCCCAGGCCATAGCAGAGAGCTGGATCAGAAATGGAGCAGCTGGGACTCGAACCGGCACCCATACAGGATGCCAGCACTGCAGGCAGCAGCTTTATCTGCTATGCCACAGCACCGGCCTGAAATTCTGTTTTTCAAATAAGTAAATGAATCTTTAAGAAGAGAAAAAGAAAAAGGGGCTTCTTATGCGCTTAGTTATGGTAGCAACAGAAGTGAGAGGTTCTCTACACTTTTCAGGATACATAGGTTCAGGAGGGGCTTCCTCCCTGGCCCTGTGCAAAATTATGTCTCCAGTTATAAAGGTAACCTTTAGCTCTAGGGTAGAAAAAATGTCTTTATTAAACTAAGACACATTGAGTCTGAAGGGCAAAAGCAAAGGCGAAAGCCATTCTGCTGGAGATGCTCGTGCCTTCTAGGCCGGAGCAGTTCATGCCCTTCAGGGAGCGATGTCTGAGGACCTCAGCTTTCCCGCCCGACTTACACAAGGAGGCACTGGCACTGTGGAGAACTGAGTGGGTTCAGACCACGAGGGTTTGGGGGAAGAAAACTTAAAGCAGGTCCCAGAGTGCCTTGCATTTGGCCTTATATGAGGCAAGTGCAAGAGACTGGAGCCACTCGGACTGCATCATCCTCACTTTTCTTATGTGCAAATGGAAGCACCTAAAGCAGGTGAGGTTTATGGGTTCTACTGGTTACCATCACGGCTGACTGTGGTGCACAGGGCGTATGGAGAAAACACAACAGTAAAGGTGATCTTGGCAAATGGCCACTTTTGTTTTAGAACAAGGAGGCCTTAAGGAGGGGGTGGCATGAGGTGTGATGGCAACCAGTTGCTTTTGCCTATCCAGACCCATTTGCCTCTTTTTCCTTTTGGTAACCACTTCTTGCCTCTTGCTCATGTGGTTCCCAGGAGGCTGACTTCAACACCTCCCTCTCCACTCCCAGCACTGCCATCAAGGCCTGGCAGTGAGACTCAATTCCAGGATTTCGCTCAGAACATTCAGGAAATAGAGCTAAACTTCTCTGCTAAACCAGGCTGCTAAGGATCACTGCACCAAAACAGTCTGACCTGAGAAGAATGCCAACCAAAGGGAAGGTGGAGAAAAAACAGTAAGATGTATGAGGGGGCGGGGGGAGGGTATCAAGAGCCAGAGCCAGAGAGAATGCAAAAGAGAGGATGCTGGTGCCTGAATTGTTGTGTGATGGTTAAAGCCATCGCTTATGTTGCTGGCATCCCATATGGGCAATGGTGAGATCCGGCTGCTCCACTTCTGATCCAGCTCCCTGCTAATGCTCCTGGGAAAGCAATGGAGGATGGCCCAGATTCTTGGGCCCCTGCACCCATGTAGGAGACCCAGAAGAAGTTCCTGGTTTTTGTCTTTGGTCTGGCTCAGCAATGGCTATTGCGACCATTTGAGGGTGAACCAGCAGATGGAAGATTTCTTTCTGTCTCTCCCTCTCTCTCTTTGTACTCTGCCTTTCAAATAAATAAAACAGAGAGAAAGAGAGACATAGACAGAGAGACAGACAGATTGATGAGATATTTGAGTACTGTCAGTCTCCTGTCCCTGAAGCTAGCACTTCCTCCAGACTCTTCCGTCTAAATCATTTCACTCCCTTTTTTGCATCAGCCAATGGGAGATAAGCTTCGGCCCTTTGAACACCTTGGAAGGCAGACCCACCTCTGTGTTGTTTCCGTACCACCACACGTAAGTCAGGGTGCCCACTTGGCTGGGCCACAGCACTGCAGTCGCATTGACTTCTTTGTTCTTTGTGGTGACAAAGGGGAGAGACAGGTGCACGTGCTCCAAGGGACCTGAGACACAAGAGAAAGAGGGGCCATAGAAAAGGAGGAGCTTCCTCGGCTCTGAAGAGAACACACATTGCCTCTGCAGCATGGCAGCCTGATGGGGTGCTCAGCCGCTTTCCCTGCTTTACCGGGAAGAACACACTGTGAACTATTGCATTCCAACATTTTCCATCATGTCCAAAAACTCTGCTCCATACTGTGCGAACGTTAAAAATTAACAAGTAATTTATGAGGCCCTTAAATGAACAGGTATAACACGAAATTTCACAGGGAGATACAGAGTCTTTCCAAGAGGTTCCTCCCTTGGTGTTAAATCTGGATCATGAAGAACTTGTAGCATCCAAGTTGACAGGATGAGGAGAGTGTGGATAAATCCCAAAAGCATGTTACATGTAATAAGCCCTCACCACTTACTAGATTGTAAAGACTGGTATGAATGTGGAAATGTGTGTGTGTGTGTGCATGCACGCATTGTCTGCACGTGAGTGCAAAGTGGCCTGGTTAGGGGAGCCTGAAACACACTGTGCTTTGGTTAAGCTTGCCCAGGTTGGAGGCAAGCAAGAGTGGATGGAGAGCTCCCTGTTAATATATTCTAGGTGTTAAAAAATGCACTTTGCTCTTGCTGTCATTTATTGAACGGCTCTTGCTGTTCCCATATAACAGTCAGTAGCAGCAGGCCAAGCCTTCGTCTGCCCCAAGGTCTCTGTTTATACACCTTTGTTATAGCACCTGTCAGTCTTCAAGTCTCAGTGCCAGGATCTACACCTCTGTGACACGACACTCTCCCAGACTCCCTGATCTGAGTTAAATCAATCAGTCAGCATACAAGAACTAGATAAACCATGCTAGAAATACAGCTTCCATCCTCATCTCCACACATGACAATCCAATTATTTAAAAAGTCAGAACATTAGAATAGGGACAGTGTGGGTCAGTGTGGCAATCACAAACACCTGGAACTCGTTAGTGACACATGGCCAAGCATTCATTCAGGAGTTTCTGGGGCTGACTATGTGCTGGATATTACTACAGGTGCTGAGGTACTCACACTAGGTGTCCCTGAGGGAGGAAGGCACTGACACACAGAGCGGGGGTAGATGAGAGAGAGCTGTTTCTGTTAGGGTGGTCGCGGAAGGCATCTCAGAATAAACGAACTTGTAGGAGCACGTGAAGAAAGTGGCAGACTGTACCAAATGTCTCTTTGAAGCGCTACATTGTGAGGGGAGGGGTAGGGCTGTGCACAGGCCGTGAGAAGGAGGTGTGCCTACCAAGTTGGGTGACTGCCAAGACCAACAGCAGCAGGGGAGAAATGGAGGGAAGGGGTGGAGCCGATGAGGTCTTACTGAGGGTACCTTGTATGTTGTACGATGGCCTTGTAAACCATGACATGTGTATGGGTGTGTCTGCTTAAGTTCATGTGCACATGCATATATGTCATATGATATGGGACAAATTTATCTTTCAGATCCCTTCAGCTTCTTGTATATATGTGTACTTTACATGGATTTAAAACACCTGGCTGCTGCTGGCCAAAAGATTGCCTTTGAAGCATCTGTTCTGCACAGAGGGTGCAGGATGCCAAATGCCAGCCTTGGCAGGCCCCCAACTGGCTGGCTGTGGTAAGCTGAGAGCTGCGCAAACTGGCAGGTGCTGCGGGATCAGACACACAGAATGGACAGCAGGTGGCGCTGCGTCACTCCATATGAATCTTCCAGGCAAGGTGATAGTGAGAACTCGATTTAACGTGTATTCCTGTGAACTGGGATTCCCTTCTCTTTTCTTGTTTAGCCCTTTTGTGCTGCAGGAACCAGCTGACATCTGTGAGACTGCATACTGTGTGTGTTTGTGTGTGTGTGTGTGTGTATTGACTGCCCTGGACTGCCTCTAGTATTTATGTTTGGAAGACCCCTAATTACCTAACGCAGAATTGTATATCTATCATCCTGTTATTTGTCTGAAATGTTAAAAAGCTTCCAGAAGAAATGAAAGTGAAAACAAAGACCTGATGCTAAAGCAGAGCTCCTCAAGCTTCAGGGTACCAAGAGTCATCCTAATCTGATCAAGGCAGGTTAAGAAGCCATCCTTCCAGAATTCTAAATCAGTAGGTCTAAGATTGGATGCAGAAAACTACAGTTAAATCATTAATTCAGGGAGAGGTGATTCATTAAGCCACACATTACAAAACCCTAAGCTGACATTTGCCAACCAATAGAATGATTGTGCATTCAGGTGCAAAGCTATGTGGCTACATGGATCATTTTTACCCTAAGATGAGTTCAGGAAGAAAAGCACATGGTTCCTATGTAAGTGAGGGGTTAAAGAGAGGGGCTGAGGAAGGACTAGAATGCCTACTTTGTCTTTTCTCCTCCCCATTCTGTAAGTTTATAGAGTCTTTAAGTGAGTTTTGCCTGTGAGTCTGGCTGCTTTTTCAGCAGAAGTCTGAATAACCCCTAAATTCTCTGTCCCATCCTGCTAATGGCAATGCTAGCTGCACCACATGTCTCATTAGTTTGCAAAACTAGCAGAGCACAGTGAATGCTGTCCCTGAGGAATTTCCGACTGTCTGGCTACGACAGATTACCCAGTTACCCAGGGAGAGCCGCTGTCCTGCTCCTGGAGACAGTAAGGCAGGAACAGAGACTCCGTTTGTTTCTGATGACCTTTGCAAACCCACATTAAAAAAGCCTTTGCTTTGGAATCAAACCACCTTTCTGCACTGGTGAGCAGAGGGAATGTTATGTAGGAAAAGCTTCCTAGGAGAGCTCAAGGGAGTGAGCAGCAGAGTGGAAAAGGACAGAGGGCCAGCCTGGCAAGTTAGGAGCTGTTGTTACTTCTGTATGTCAGAATCCACTCACTTCAATTGTACGTGCTACGTTGTCCTGATGGAAAAATCATGTTTCACCAGTTCACAAGGCACTGTATATTTCGCTCTGTGGGGCCTTCAGGAATTAAATGTGCATCAATTTGAAAGGCTAAAAATCTAGGCTTGGGGAGATGGAGTGGCTTGCCCAGGAGTTACAGACAGGATCTGGACCTGATCAAAATGCTTGCCTGACTCAGTACTTTTTTTTTTCTCTCCTACAAAGCCCTCCTACCACTCCCTCTAAATCCAAGTGTTGTTAATGACACCTGCAGGATTAAGATGCCTGGAAGAGTGACACCGTTACGTTCTTTTCTTCCTCATGTGAAATAATACAAAGGCAGGATGGTGCTTTCCCAATCCTTGTTTTCTCCAAGGGGCCTGAAGTGAAGTGGTCTATTGTGGCATAGATCTGAAGATAAACAAAATGAGTTTGTGCGCATAGTAAAGCAGTGACATTGGTTTTAGATGTATGTGAGCTAACAGCTTAAAATATGATCCTGTTTAATACAATTAGTGCAAAAGCCTTATTTCTTCTCCTTAAGGGAGGCTTAGGAAAGGGCTTCATGATATGCCATGTTTATCCAATTACTCAGCCCAAGATGGGTCTTCAAAATTAAAATCAGAACACAAATATTCCATTGTAAATCATCCACTAAGGTTCAGATCAAATATTTTTCCCAATCAAGTAGGCTAAGCAAATGAAAACAGAGCACATGAACAAATACATTCATTTCTTTAGGAGGCATGGCTCCAGCAAGCCCCCATCTTGAGAGACGCAAGCTGTTTTTTCCTTCTCAGGATTCAATAAATCTTGGGTGGGTTTTAGGGTGAGCATGGGGAGCAGTGGACCCCTCAGTGGATAATAATGAGGAAGACCCCACAGGATGTTGAGAAGGTCAAGCCATGGAGGACCCCATGAAAAAGGGGTCTGAGAAATGCAGACCAGAAACTTCTGGTTATTGATATGTGCTTGGGGTAGGGTAGATGCAAAATAAGTATACAGGCTATGGGATACAATTATCATTGCCATGAATGGTAGCTATTTAACACCACCACCACCACCACCACCACCCCCCCGCCAGAATAAGCCATAGGAAATGGTAGGCTGCTGCTCTCCACACATGCACTGTCATCTGTATTGCACGTTTATTTTTGCTGCTAATTATGCTTGTCATTCACTTTTAATGACTTTAAGATTGTTCTGTATCATTACTTTCATTCCTCTAAATATGGGTACACAGGGAGATCTGATGTCTTAGTAAGGGGAAATTTCTGAACACATGTATAGAAGAGTGGTAGTGAGACGAAGGGAGCCTATACAATATCTTACGCAGTTGTATAGCAAGTACACTATACTGCGTCCATGTCCACCTAAATATTCACATTTCTATGAGATGATTAGAAATATGCGGGGTAGGGGTATGGATAAAATCTAGTGGAGACTTAAATCTTCCAATCCCATGCTACCCTTGGCACTGACACTCACCTACAGAATTGCAGAGCTGGAATTCCTGACAAAGGCAGACCTGAGTCTGACGCCTGACTCTGCTAGGCAGTAGTTCTGCCACTTCAGATGAGTTGCTTGAGCTCTCTGAATCACAATGGTCTTTATACAGTAAGGATTCTAATAGTGCCTACTTCATCGGATTGTTTGAGAAGTGAGATACTACACACAAAGAGCTTGTTTAGTTCAAGGTCTGACACACACAGGGAAAGCCCTAAAGGAGAGACAAGACTGACAAGCTAGAAATTAAATATCACTTTCTGTAAGCCCCTAAAGGGCCATATGTATTTCTTCAAAGCACTTCTGTCCTGAGTGTACAGGAGCTAAAGATCAACAACTACTGATGTATTAAACGACCAAAGTGTCTCTTGCGCATTCCTGCACAGCCTTGTCTTTTCACCAGACCACAGCACCTTCCAAAACAAACAGATCTAGTTGGCAGTACGTGTTCTCAATTTTGTTTCACAGGCAAGGCAGAGGGGAGAGGCACGCAGTCATAGTGGATGTTAATACTCTTGGTCTAGAACTTAAAATATGAGCAAGGCCATTCATGTAAGGAGACACTTTCATTTTAAACTATTTCTCTGATAAAATTACGTCCTGTCACTGTTGGGAGAGGCCCTCACTACTAGCATATTCATGACTCACACTGTTACCTAACATAGCTCAGAAGTTATTATTAGTTTATCGTATTTATTCATTCTTTTAGATTCCTTAAAGGGAGAAATGGTTCAGCATTGCTTGGAAATGTTTCCTCATGTATCTCTTTAGCAATGTTTACACTTCTTTCCCTCTACCTCTTTCTCTCTAACACCCGATCATCCATAGAGAGAAGCTCAGGAGATGTTTATATAAAGAGAACAAAGGTCTGAAGGATTATTAATAGTGAGACATAGCACGGGAGACAGAAAGTAATTAGAAGGAGAAGAGATCTCCTTAGTTGTCTCATTCCCATTGCATTACACTGAGCTGCCCGTGGATTGTTTTTCACCCTATCTGAACAAAGGAGAAGCAAAATTCATGTTTCAACTAAACAGCTCGCAAGCTGCTCAGGCCCAACCCCCAAGCACAGGTAATGTCTACAAGGCACCTAAAGGAGGTAAAGTAAATACAATGCGAACCACTGGATGCAATCCAGAGTCCAAGACTATCCTTATTCCCCTCACTGATCCTCCTCATTCTGTCTCCCTGCTTCACTCTTCCACTCTCTTACTTCCCATTTCTCTCCTGCTAAAAGATAACTGTTTCATCCCTCTAGATATGAAATTTGGGATTAGATTTTAAAAGGACACAATACTTAAGATATGTCATAAGTCAACAACGGTAATAACATACAAGTTACATGTAAGTACAGGACGGCGCTGTCAGACCCCAGGCTGTTGTCCACCTGCACGGTCACTCGGAAAATGCCCACATTCTGATAGACGTGTTTGATGCCGTCTTCCATGGAGCTCAGGTTGACGTAAGACACTGCAATACCATCACCGAAGTCCACTTGGATGAGCGTCCGCTGAACATCACCCTGAAAAACAGCCCAGCGTCAGAGGGAAGAGAATTAGTGCTTGGCTGCTCCTGCCATGGGGTTGAGGTTTGTCCTGGGACCCGGCTCAGTAATCCTAGCAGCTCCAACTCTCTCCTATAGCTGAAACAAAGTCTGTGTATGATACAATCCCTCTGACAGTCCCTGCCAGGGAAGAATTTGCAAAGCTGTATTCTCTCCAAACATGAAGAGCACCATATACCAAAGTCCCAGCATTTGGTTACCAACTTTATTTGACATTCAATTTTGCTACAGGCTTTGTTACTGTCTATCATTTCCATGATTAACAGGTATACACAGATGGCTTTAAAACTCCTATCTAAAGCAATTTACAGATTCGATGTATTCCCACTCAAAATACCAACAGTATTCTTTACAAAATTATTAAAAACAATCCTAACATTTGTATAGAACCACAAAAGTCCAACAATAGCTAAAGCGATGCTGAAGAAAATAAAGAAATAAATAAAGCTGGAGGCATCAAAATATCTTATTTCAAAGTTACAAAGCTATAGAAATAAAAACAGCATATAAATCAATGGAACAAAATAGAGAGCCCAGAAATTAATCCACATACATAGAGCCAATTGATTTTTGACAAATTTGCCAAGAACATACATTGGAGAAAGGACAGACTTCTCATTCAGTGGTGCTAATCTATTCAAGATTGATCAAATATCTAAATGAATGACTTGAAACTATGAAGTTGTTAGAGGAAAACACAGAGGGGTCACTTCAAGACATTGGTATAGGCGATGCTGTTTTGGTTAAGACCCCAAAAGTACAGGCAGCAAAAGCAAGACTAGGAAATGGAATAATATCAAATTCAGAAGGTTCTGCACAGCAAAAGAAATCATCAGTTGAGTACAGAGAGATCAAACGTAATGGCAGAAACTATTTGCCAGCTACTTTTCCAATAAGGATTCATATATCAGAAACTAAAAAAAAAATCAACAACACAAAAATAATCATTGCAGTTAAGAAATAGGGGAAAGGACCTGAACAGACAGTTTCAAAAGAAGAAATAAAATGGCCAATAAATATATGAAAAAATGCATAACATCTCTAGCCATCAGGGAAATGCAAATCAAAGCTACCACAAGATATCAAGCAATAACAATCAAGGCTCCCCAGGCTTGAATCCTGGCTTATCTTTAATAAGTTAGATGGCTTCATTCAAGTTATGTGGCCTCAATTACCAAATCAATGAAATGGATAAAATATTCTCTTACCATCTAAACTCAAAAGATTGCTACTTAAAAAAACACATGTAATAAGTCATCTATAAAATGCTACACAAAAATAAATGATGACAAAAACAATGCAGCTGTGAAAGACCTACAATGTTCATTTAAAATTTTCTCAGAATCTTATAATTCTATATTTCTCATGGGTAGGCAGGATATTAAGTGTACATTATAATCCGTAGGCTGTTGAAAACAAACAAAAACTAAATGCTGATGGAATGATAGATTTTATTTTTAAAGAACAAAATTGCTTAGCCCCAACTGAGAAAACCAACTTCCTTCACACATAGCCCACTTTGTGTGTGTGTATGTGTGTATGTGTGTGTGTGTATGTATGTGGCATGGACTTTGAGAATATTTCTCATTTTGGGGTCAAAACCTTTGAACTAGGAATGTATTTTCAATTAAGTAAGGTTCACTTTGTATCATATTTGTTGAAAAGGGTAAGTTTCAAATGCTGACATTTAAAAAATTAATTTACAAGGAAAGGAAAAAGCAGTTCAAATCTTACAAATCCATGTGACCTACTCCCTTGCTCCATGGCCATCTGAGTATTGTAGGAGGGAACACATGGCTGCTAGCTCTCAGTAAGCACACAGGCAGAATTCTCCCTTGGGCTGAAACAAAAAAACTCCATTAAAAACTACAAAACAAATATCCACAAGCCCAGACATTGTGCAATTATTTGAATTCCCTGCACTAATAAATATAAATGTCAACCAATCTTGCTTTCTTGTCCTTCATTTGGACAACCAAAGTGGACTGATCAATTTCTTTTTCTATTTCTGGTGAATTCCCTCTCCCATGGTCTCTGGCCTTCCAGCAGAGGTTCCAGGAAGTTACCCCTAAGGGTATAGAGGTAGAGCACAACTTTAGAAACAAGTGTCTGAGAGAAATACGATAGCTAGGTAGCTAGGTTTATTCATGGATTAAAAGAAGCCACACTGTGTCCAGTAGCCACAGAGAGGGGGCCAGGATGAGGGAAGATGGGGAACTATACAGCGGGCATCAGGCATGGGCCATCATTTGCAAGACAGGAGCCATATTCACACTTCACTCAATTCTGTTTCAGCCTTCACTAAAAGAGCAGTGACACACAGCTGGAAAGAGTACAACTTTGGCTGCCATTTCTCGAGTCTACCTTGTCCTTCATGTCTGGTATTCATAGTTTCCCTTACATTGGTCTGAATTTAGACCTCATGTCAGTTACATAAGACACCTCCCATATTCTGTCTGACTGTATGTTCTACCACCTGTCATGCTGGTCTTTGGATTTAACAGCATTCTTAATTGTCTATTCATAATAATGTCCTGTATGCATATAACAGGTGAAAGGAAGCAGATGTTTATTGTTTATACAAGTGCATCCATTACATTGAAGAATCAGGCACATATATAAGTGTGCGTATGCATTTATGTATTAGGCTTATCACACACCTGAGCACCTTGAAGTTAACAGTATTGGTTACTCCAGTTAAATATGAAGTCTCAGGCCCTCCTGATATGAAGACAAGTCCCTGGGTTTGGACTCTGCTCTAAGTGATATGAATGTCAGGGAGCCATGTCTGACAGCAGAAGGCAGGAGATCATATTGCTACTATTGTTGTTGTGCCCACTCAAATGGAATGAACTAGATCCCATGTGTATGTCTTCAAGAGCTCTCAGTAAGTGGTAACCCTAATACTATTGTGACTGTATCACTTTGTGACTTATCTGCCATCAGTCTCCAGGTTCCCCAGGAATCTAATTATCACTGATAGCAGAGATGTCAACCCCTTTCAGAGAATAAGAAACAGAGAATGGGCTGGTGCCATGGCTCAATAGGCTAATCCTCCGCCTGCAGCACTGGCACCCCGAGTTCTAGTCCCAGTCGGGGTGCTGGATTCTGTCCCTGTTGCTCCTCTTCCAGTCCAGCTCTCTGCTGTGGCCCGGGAGTGCAGTGGAGGATGGCCCAAGTCCTTGGGCCCTGCACCCTCATGGGAGACCAGGAGAAGCACCTGGCTCCTGGCTTCAGATCAATGCGGTGTGCCAGCTGCAGCGGCCACTGGGGGGTGAGCCAACAGAAAAGGAAGACCTTTCTCTCTGGCTCTCTCTCTCACTGTCCACTCTGCCTGTCCAAAAAATAAAAAAAAAAGAAAGAAAGAAAGAAAAGAAAAAGAAACAGAGAACAAGGCTGACATCCTATGTCCTTGATAACCAATGACCAAGCATGCTTGCCATATTTTAACTAGGTTTCTGGTCATTCATTGATTCACTCAACCAAGTGGCAGACATTGATTCAAGGTTTATACTGTGTCAGGTACTAAATGGGAAAATGTTGATGAGTAAATAATTAGTAAACAAACAAAGCAAATGTGGTCTAGGTTTCCATGAGCTTACAGACCACTAGGGAATCAGATGTTCTTTAAATAATCATATAAATAAGTTTAAATTTGTTTCATGAGAAAATATGAAGGAGAGGTGCATGGTGGTGTAATCTTGTGTAATAGAGCTGATGTGATTGGGAACTTCCGGGAAGGCTTCCCAAAGGAAGTGATGCCTGAGCCGAGAAGACTGGAAGGTGTGGAATAAGCAAAGCAGATGACGAAGATGAGTGGATGAGTCCAAGATAAAAGAATCCAGGTAATGGGGGACAGAGAAAAACAGATGTGTGCATGTCCCATGATGGAAAGGAGATGGTACAATTTAAAACATTGACGGTGACTAAAGAGAAAGAAATAGATAATACGAACATGTTATAAAATGACATTAGAGAGAAGAAGAAAAAAAAAACACATTTTGGTCTTGTAGGTTAAGTTCCAGATTTTGGTTTTACTCCTAATAGCAACAAGTAAGCATTGAAGTATTTTATGCAGGAGATTGGGCAAAGATGGCACGACAGCATTTAAATCCAAAATGATCACTCTGGCTACCATATAGACCATGAATTAGAAGGGGGCTCTAAACTAAATATGTTGGAAAGGCAATAAGGAAGTATTCCAGGCAGAAGATTGAAAAAACAGCTACAACAGGAAATTACATGTGCCTTCCCATCAAAATGAACTCACAGTTTATTGGTTTTGAAATCGGTGAATCTGAGCTTTTGATAACAGCAGCTTTTTAGAAACTTCTTTTTAAAATGCCACAGCCCAACGATCATCTAAGCCCTGTCGGCTGTTTCAGTGCCTCTGAGGCAGATGTTCAGTCCCATTTCAGTCTAAGATGCTGAAATCTGAAGCTGGGCTGTGGGGAAGGTGGAGGCCCTCTAGTTCTGACAGCTGAACATTAGATTTTTCTTTTGGCTGGATTCACCTGAAGATGAATGAAGTACAGCACAAGCTGATGAATATTCTTACTCAATTTTAAATCAAGGTAAAGCTTAGTAGGATGCTTCAGGACTCCAAATGCTAAGGGTGAATTAATAGAAATGAAAAACTAAACTCACTGTTAGTTGACTGAAACAAAATCACAAACAAAAATTCCATGGCACACAGAATCAATGTTAGCTAGCTTCTCTAGGAAAATGAACTTCTGGGTAAGTCTAGGGTAGTTTGTTGTAAACTCTTAAGGGCTGTTTTGTAATGACTTTTGTGTCCTGGGTGCCTGCAGATAATTCCTTTTAGTTTAATATATTTTGGGTATTGTGAGTTTCGAATGTGTCTGCTCATCAAAATATTTTCTTGTATCTTTTATGTCTACTGAGATAACTGGGAGATAGGAAGGAAAGATGTTTCTATTTGATATACCTGAAACACCAGGGTAAACAGAGGCTGAATCAGGTGCCTAAAGTCATGCTGCTAGTTACAGACTTATGAAATGGTTTACGATTATTTATGAGTTAACTTTATTCAACTCTACTCAGTCCCTGTTGAGTTTCCATAACTTCCATAACTAAAAGTTACTTATAATATTTTTCAGAGTGAGAGAAAAGTTGCAGAAAAGTCAAGGCATCACTGTCCTTCCCTGCTTGACTCCACTCCAGTTTCACCTCTGTAAACTATTTTTTAAAAAAGATTTATTTGAGCGGCAGAGTTACAGAGAGAGGAAGAGGCAGACAAAGAAGTCTTTCATCCACTGGTTCACTTTCCAAGTGGCTGAAATGGCCAGAGCTGGGCTGATCCAAAGCCAGGTGTCAGGAGCTTCTTCCAGATCTCCCACATGAGTGCAGGGGTCCAAGCACTTGGGCCATCTTCCATGGCTTTCCCAGGCCACAAGCAGAGAGCTGGATCAGAAGAGGAATAGCCCAGACATGAACCAGCACCCATATGGGATGCTGGCGCCACAGGTGGAGGCTTAGCCTACTGCTGGCCCCCACCCTCTGTAAACATTTTTAGTGAGATCCTTATATTGAAAGATGAGTGGGCAGGAACTTCCCACTTCACCTCTGTACTGTCTGCCCTCGGGTTAGGCATTCTCATACTTAAGCCATTCTCACAGAGAACATGAGAGATGATCAGTATTCATAATCCGTAGTCAGGAAAACCACGTGCTTAATTGTGGGTTACTGCAATTTAACACATCAAAATTCATCTCTTTAAACTGAACTCAAACTGGCAAACATCTACGCTATCATGTAAAATTCCTCAGATGTAGCGTCCTTTAGACATATGTACTCACAGAGACAAGACTGAGAATACCAGCTCCAAACAAGTGCCTGGGAAAGTCACAAAAACCACATGAAATCCATATACAGAGTCTCCAAGGGGGCCACTGACTTCTGTAATAGAAAAACTAATCCATCAAATGGCCACAATGAAGCCAAGATTAACCTCAGCGATGAAAGGTGTGTGAACCTATCAGTTCCTGTAACATGGGTTCAGAGATGAACTGGGAAATAAATGCTCCAGGAACTCAGTCCTGGCAGTCTCCGTCCAGGAACGAGACTCCAAGACGCCCCTGATAGCGTCAGAGGCCCACCACAGACAGAAACCAGGCTCTTCTGTCACATCCCGGGCTGTGCCAAGTTCCACAGTGAGTCTGACTTAGGCTTCGTCGACATTTTGTCTTGGAAAGGAGCTTACGGGTCATGCAGCAAAAACTACATTGTAGGGAAATTACTAATATAACCCATTTTCATTAATAGCACACAAGTCCGTATGTGTGTGTATGGGTATGGAGAAGTGTGGGGTCAATGCAGCCCAGGCTGTTAACATGGGATACCCTGGGGGGTGCAGTGGAGTCAGGGACAGGAAGAGACCAGCAGGATGGAGACAGGGAGAGCACATGAGGGAAGTGAGGAGTTCACCAAACATACAAGGGAGCTGGAGTGCCTTGAAACACAAGAACTATCGCAAAATGAGAGTCCGGTCTGTTAAAATGTGATAAGGGGCCTGAAACAGAAATTGGAATTCTACCCCAACGCAAACATCTGCTGCTTCAGTGAGATCTCCTGCTTATCTTACTCAGGTTTCTTACATCTCTGGGAAAGAGACCTTTACATTCGCCACATAGGTAAACACAGAGGACTGGCCTGGGAAATCAATTCTTCCAGAAAGATCCAAGAAAATTTTCCTTGTTTTTCTTATTTTTTTCCTCCACAAAGGCCTAAATGTAAAGTAGTTTCTTTTACATAAATGTCAAATAAAGTTTTTATTGAGTAACATATGTTATAATATAGAAATCATTAAATATATAACTTGCTTTTTATAAAATGAACACATTCATTAGCCACCAGCCATCTCAAGGAACTGAAAATTCTTGTATCCCTGAAATCCCATTACTCGCTCTCATGAGGTAACAATTATTCTACCTTCTGTCACCATAAATTACTTTCACCTATTTTTGCAGTTTAGTTAAATGCATATTTACCAATTTAGTTAAATGCATATTATCAATTTTTTCAGTCTGAAAATATATATGCATACACACAAATATTTTAAGCCCTAATTATATGTTACATTTTCATATATATACATATATATTAAAAAGTTTAATAAGTTAGGCATAGTAGAAATTAATAATAAAAAATATTCTGTGATAAAATTTATTTAAAATTTTTATTTCTGGATTTTTTTTTTCATTTAGTGTTTGCTTAGCTGACTATCGGTAACTGACACTGTAGTAGAAGAAACAGCAGCTAAGGCAGACTTCCTAGATACATTGAGAAGTGGAAGGCAGTGAAGCATCGGTTGTACAGATATTTGGCTACAGTAGTTAATGTCAAATGTCAAATCAGTACCAATCAATGTATACTCCAAACAGCAGTGTATGAAGGACCAGTTGCTGCACATTATCAATACTTGATATTCTTTTGTTTTCAATATAGATCTTCTTGTAGTACACAGTAATAGCATACAGTTTTAAGTCATATTCTATTGATAAGTAGTGATAAAAATTTTTAAAAATGCTTATTGTTGGCTGGCGCTGCGGCTCAATAGGCTAATCCTCCGCCTTCGGCGCCGGCACCCCAGGTTCTAGTTCCGGTCAGGGTGCCGGATTCTGTCCCGGTTGCTCCTCTTCCAGGCCAGCTCTCTGCTGTGGCCCGGGAGTGCAGTGGAGGATGGCCCAAGTGCTTGGGCCCTGCACTCGCATGGGAGACCAGGAGAAGCACCTGGCTCCTGGCTTCGGATCAGCACGGTGCACCGGCCAACAGCGCACCAGCCGCAGCGGCCATTGTGGGGTGAACCAACGGCAAAAGGAAGACCTTTCTCTCTGTCTCTCTCTCTCACTGTCCACGGTGCAGCTGGCCGTGGTGGCCATTTGGGGGATGAACCAACGGAAGGAAGGCCTTTCTCTCTGTCTCTCTCTCTCTCTCACTGTATAACTCTGCCTGTCAAAAAAAAAATCACCCAAAAGGTAAAATACTCAACTATGTAATAAGAAAAAAAGAATGCTTTTTTAAAGAGTAGTAGGAAGATTAGGAATAAACCTACACAACCATTTTTTCCTGGTAGCAAAATATGTACTAGCTTTGTTAAAAGAGAGAAAAGGCATGATACATTCATTGGAAAAATAAACAAGTGCAGAAAATGATAAAAAAATAAAACCATCAATAATTTTCTTGTCCAGCAATTTAATTTTTAGTAGATTGATCAACACGATCTTAATAAGAATGCACACGGACACATACACACTGTCGCCTCCACTACCATCACAACACTGGGATCACTGCCTTGTTGTAGCACTTTGCTGCCAACGTTTTCAATACCTTTCAAAAATTTTATACCTAGCATCACTTGGTAGACTTGTCCAAGTCATTCAACCCCTTGTTAGAAATGGATATATGATCTCTTGCCTTAGATGGCTATGTCATCCCCTTTACAAATTTTTAGGCTGTTGAAAATCTAAGGGATTTCACAGAAGTCTGTTGAGGTGCTCTATGAAGAAGAGGTACCCGAAAAAAAAGCCAGGCAGTCACCTGGGGGTATGAGGCCCAGTTATATGTTTTTGGAAATACATTGTACACCTGGATCTCAATTTCTTTACCAGTAAATTAAAGGTGGGCAGACCTGGTGATGCCAATTGTTACTTCTAGTTCAGAGCATGGTATTTTTATGATTCTATTAAACATGTCATTGGTATTATTGAACATCCATGCATACGTACTCAATACGTTTGGCCTGTGGAAATATTTCAGCTCTCAGGAGAGGATACAGCATTCATTCAAGTGCAGCTGTCTCCTAATGGAGACTTCTTATTGCACTTTAGTGGTGGATGAGGTCGAGGACTGAGCTGCTCAAGCAGAGAGTCACGGAATAACATAAGATAAAATGAAAAACCAGAAGCCTGAGGAAGTTCCTGGGGCAAGGATTGCACGGTATAGGGAAGCCCTGATTCAGAGGTGGTGGCTGCTCATGCAGGTGACGTGCGACATTAGTACTGAAGGGCCTGGAGCAAGCATGTTAAGAATGAAAACCAAACTGGAAGACTATTGCATTGCTGTAGGGCTTGGGATGCTCACTGGTCTGGAATTCTCAGTAATGAGCCATACATCTCACTTTGATTTTTGAGGCAGATCAAAGTTCTTGAAAAACACCTTTTTTTTTTTTCTAAGACCCTGAAGAACAGCAAAACCCAAGGTAAGCAGACCAGTTTTGAGAGGGAAGTGCAGGCTTAGAAAGAGTTGCTAAGAAATCCAATTTGAGCTTCAGACACTAGACCTCAGGCTAAAGACAACCTATATTGCTGCCTCATTTCCTATTTCCTTTTTAACCTCAAGCAACAAGGAAAAGGAAATGAAGTGTCTCAATTACCTTGTTAGAGTAGAAGAGAATAAAGCAATGGAGTAAGGGATGATACAGGAGAAAGGCTCTTAAATCTCCATAGTTCCTTGAAATCAGCCTCTAGTCCTCTGTTTGGAAGGAGAAACAGCTGAGGCCTCTGGTCAGAACTGAGCTGGCTCGGAACCTGATCCCTGCCTCAAAGTAACACTGCCCACCTAGTCTTTGTTCCATCCTTCAGGAGCCACAGTCTTTTCTCCAGGTGAAAAAGTAGGTCAAATTCTGTCACGAATTCAAACGAAGAAGTGACTCACAGAAAGAGGTACCAAAGGCCCTCTTCTGTACCATCTGACACCAGCCTCCTGCAATATTTATGAAGTGTTATTACGCTGTAGGCACTTTTATGCTTCCTTAAGTCTTTCAATGTATGTGAAATTACAGATCACTGAAATCCATCTAATGAGGATGCGACTCTCACATTTTGGAGTTAAATCTCCCGAAAGTTATAATCATGAATTCTCCTTATTAACTTCCAGTCTTTGTATGTAAATTGAAGCATTAAAAATGAGATACAGATCAAAGTTTTAATTTTAGTCCCATGCCTCAGATTTAATTTAAAAGTCTTAAATTATGCAGAGAATTGCATCTCTTTCTTCTTACAGCTGTTTAAAACAGATTTAATTATCTTCTGTAACATGCAGACACTACTTATGCTAGCAGTTCTCTCAGATAAATGCCTTTCAAATTGGTTTTGTTGAGTTCTTAAGACCAACGAGGGCCTTCTGTATCCATCTTATGCCTTGAGGCTCTTACACTGGACTTCTCTAGGAAACTTCTCTAGGAAGCTGAATTATTATGTTGAAAGTTTATAGGCTCATTAGGGGCTCATTAGTGCTCATTAGGGCACGCATCTTGAGAGTATCCAGAACAAAAGATGCTACTCCTCATTGTAGGGTTGGGTCTCAGGGCAAAACACCTTCAGTTAGCTCCCTAAAATTCAGGTGTAGATGAAAAATGGTTTCTTAGACACAACTTCCTGGACTCTTCACTCCCCTCTTGGTTGGTATCTGGATCAGTTGTTCTTTATTGTTAAGGAAACAATGATGTAGAGGGCATTGTCTATGCATGTGTGCATGTTCTTGAATTTGTGATAGAGATCTAGCGTGGAAACAAGACTGATCCTTTGCCTTGTTACTTCTAATAAAGTTTCTTTCGTGAGCATATACTTGGAAAGAATCTGCAAAGCAGCAGGGATAGAATTTCTGCAATGGAATTTCATCAGTGTCACCATAGTTGTGTGGTTCTCTCAGTAACACATCAGGTAAAGAATTCTATGAGCCTCTAGAGGAGTTGTGTTATGAATTCATGTTTCTCACGTTGATTTTGAAGTGACTTCATACAGTCCATTTCTTGGGTATGTTATACTACTAGAGGCATGTGAAACTATGAGCTAACTTCAGTGTACCTAGCATCTGATTTACTTCTGTCTTTTCCTTTGCTTTGTTTTCATTGATATTTTTTGTCTTAGAATTAGGACTTGTACTAGTAAAGGAAGAGACCAAGATTTCAGATACAGACTTCTAACACCTTTTGGATGTTATTTTAACTTTTAAGGTTTTGGGCTTTTAAGTGGGCTTTTAGTTCTATACTCTTAGAGAAAGCTTAACTAAATCCACATACATCTATTGAGTTTCTATCAATATGTTAGGCACATTTATCAGAGATGCTAAAGCTGCAACCGGGAGTGCATGATTCCATTAGTGATAATTACAGATTATTGGGAGATGTCTCAAGATATTAATTGCAATATAATGAATTGGTTTTTACTTTTTAATGTTCAGTGAATACAAATTTTTCATACTGTCTATGTGGTTATATTTTTACTTAAAACTCAATATAGTAGAGGTACTATTTAACTTAAAATGTTTTCTCACAAAATAAAGTGTGTCAACTTGTGAATGATAGCTGCATAATAAAAAATGGACACTAGGTAAAATATTAGTTAAAGAACAAATAAATACACAAACACACACACACACACACACACCCCTCTAATTATTTCACAAGGCAGTTTATTCTTTAGGTCTCTAAGGCTTTAGCTGATATGCACAGGAGATGGAACTACACGAAGGGGTTTGTGTATAAGTAACTGAGAAAAAAAAGGTAGGATTTCATCAGTTCCTCACCCAATCCAGCCCCACAGATTGAAGAATAGACGAATCAGTCATGGATCAGAGGCACAAGGATTTGGTTTCCAAATGACAAAATACAAATATACATTAGCTATAAGAATCTTTTGCCCACTTCTACCTTAAGCACACTATGGTATCATATCAGAGGAAAACAGGGACCTCTGGGTACCTTTGGCATCTGGGACTTGCTCTATTGCAGGTATCAGAAGCATGTTATAATATTCTATGAAAAATTGGTCACAGGTATGCATTAAGAGTCAGACATTTATTTCCAAAGTAAGTTTAGGAGCATCAAATTCAAGTGATGAGTACACTTGAAGATGTCATGAAAGATACAGAAATTAAATATGAGTTCTTTTTTTTTTGCTTTGGGTTTGGATTTATTTACTTTTAAAAATTATCACACTCTAATTGATACCCAAACTGCTGGAGAAATTTGGCAAACTATATACAAATTCTATATTCCTTGGGTGCTGCATTCATTCTCCAAGTTTTGTAATATCATTTAGCATGAGTAAAACAATGTCAGAGTTGGCATTCAATAAAGGCACAGTTTTTGCAAAGAGGGGGAAACCCTAAAGAGGATTTAGCATCTCTCTTCTCCGAAAATTTTTTTGAAACAAACTGATGCCAAGCCATAAATATTCTCAGAAAATCCAGAAGGAAAATGTTGGTAGAGTTATTGATGAGTGTCTAACACAGAAGCAGCCTTAGTGAAAACTGGCATAGGCATAGCTGAATTTGCCTTTTCTTTCCATTCCTTAATATCACTAGATGCTCTTCGCTAAGGGTTTTTATGGCAGTTTAGAAACTACATTTGGTTTCTTCCAAGAACTTGATGCTTGTGACCACAAAAAGCAACAGAAAATCAAGATGCCACAGAGTCAGGATTTGACTCCTGGCTCTATTAATTAGTAGCTGTGTGGCCAAGGATGAGTCGCTTTGCATTCATGTATCTCAATTGTGTCATCTCTGAAATGACAATCATGACAACACTTATTGGCCGACGGTTGCTGTGACATCTAAATGAGATAATGCAAGTAAAGCCTTACAGATTGAAACAGGATGCTCAATGAATGTTAGATATCTGAATAGTTGCTATCATTGAGTAAACTGTCAATGCTCCCCAGCTTCTAAGTGTGACTCTACAACTATTTATTCTGCTTCGTTTATCACATGTACTGCCCATGCCTATGTGTATAATCCTAAGAGCAGCAGAGAGACTTGTTTCTGCAAGAAGTCTGAATCAGTAGCACAGACTCCCACAGTCAAATGTGGTGTCCCCAGAGTCTGCTCCTATGAGGAAGATTCTTTGATTTGGCTCTCTGCACCAGGAGACAAGGGACTCCACAGACCATATCTGACAGCTGAAGGCAGCACATTTTATCCCTGCTGTTGTAACTTTGTCCACCCAACTGGAATGAACAGGCTTATTATTTGTGTTTACCTTCTTGAGCGTAGAAGTCACGAATTTACACGTCTTTGAACCAGATTCCCCCAATCTGTTCCCACACTCCCTCAACCCAGTATGAGATGCCTGATAATGGTTGTTACATGGAAAGCATGGCCCATGTCCCTGGTGCTTGTCCTGCATTATCTGTGCAAAAACTGGAGCTGATGAGGAGTCAGCGTTCTAATATCAGATCTTGCTCTATTGTGTTCTTAGAAATGAAACAATAACCTGGTCTCTGCCTCAGTACAAACACCTGCTGCTTCAGAAGATGATATTCAGGAAAGGACTCAGGATGACCATACAGCGCAGTCTAGGGTTTCCTGCCTCTTCCACCAAGTTGCTCCAAAGCAGCTATGTCTACAGGTCAGCCTGAGGAAGAGCATCAGAAGTGGTGGGAGAGAAGTAGGAACATGGCGGGACATTTGTAACAGACACAGTAGCTTAGAGGGAGGAGAAAGGGGAATGAACTCTGACAAAGGCCCTGGGGGCAGAGGATTCCCTGTTGCCAGGGAGAGGGTGAATAGGAAAGAGCCCATCTGATCGATCTGTTGTCTCGGTGATCCTCTATCATGGACCAGCATCCGAGTGAGCAGTGCTCCCTCAAACACTCTGGGCTCCCAGACTTCAGCGGAGGAACCCACATGGTTCCCTCTTCCACTCCTCAGAGCAGGGACTTGGTGGGCGAGGCATCATCTGGAGAGGGTAGTCGCTCACTAGAAGTTCTTATCGATCCTCTTTAAAGGGGCTCTGCAGATGTTCCTACATGCCAGCAAGACAGAGTGAGCCTCCGGGGTTCAGCTGGGCCCAGCAGGGTAGCAGCATCCCTGGAGCCAGTCCCACACAGCACTCTGTGTTGTGGGTGAACAGTGTGGGCAAGGCTGCTGGGGCAGCCCCTAGTACTCTGGAAATAAGGAGGCATGCTCTGTCAGAATCGAGAGCTAAGCTCTTTCCCATTACCTCCTCTCTCTACTGCCACTCTTTTTTGAAAGTTTCTATTAATTTAATAATTTATGAAAGATTCAGATAGAGAAAGAATGAGAGAGAGTGAGTGAGAGCTCCCATATGCTAGCGCCCTCACTCAAATTCCTGTAATGGCTGAGACTGGGATGGGCCAGAGATGGGAGCTGGCTCTCATAGAGGTATAGGAACCCAGTAACTTGAGCCATTGCTGCTACTTCCCATGGTCTGTATTGGTAGGAAACTAGAGTAAAAGGAACCAGAGCAGGACTCTGATGTGAGGTGTGGGTGTTTTAACCACTGTCTTAGGGGCCAGTTTTGTGGCGCAGTGGGTTAAAGTCCTTGCCTGAAGCGCCAGCATCCCATATGGGCACTGCTTCTAGTCTCAGTTGCTTTTCCTCTGATCCAGCTCTCTGCTATGGCCTGGGAAAGCAGCAGAAGATGGCCCAAGTCCTTGGGCCCCTGCACCCACCTGGGAGACCAGGAAGAAGCTCCTGGCTTCGGATCAGCACAGCTCCAGCCGTTGTAGCCATCTGGGGAGTGAACCAGCAGATGGAAGACCCTCTCTCTGTCTCTACCTCTCTCTGTAACTCTGTCTTTCAAATAATTAAAATGAATCTGTAAAATAAAATCTATAAAATAAATCTATAAAAATCTTAAAGCTATGGTAAACATCTGTCCCCATCTTGTCATTTTTAACACACAAAATGCTGGAGATTTTTATGGAGATTGCATTGAATTTAAGATCAATATGGAAAAAAACATATTTTCATAATATTGAGTCTTCCAATTCATAATCACAGTATACCCCTTATTCATTCATTTATCTTCAAATTTCTTTTTTAATTTATCCACTTAAAATATTGTAGTTTTTTGAAAACAAGTTGATTTAACAGAAAATATTTGATTTTGCTGTAATTTTAAGTTATATACACATATGTACACGAGCATATACATACATGTATATATGAATATATACATATATTTTCTATTTGCATTTAAAATTTTTAAGTCCACATATCCAGATTTACTCTAATTCTAAAGCAAATAAAATGTGTTGTAGATGAATTAATACTGAAAATCATACCAAAAAATACAATATAAAGTTTAGGAACAAATCCACACACATATGGCTAACTGATTTAGGACAAAGTTTCACAGTAATTCATTGTGAAAGAAAGGTTTTTGATTATGTTGGGCCAACAGGATAGATGTGTAGAAAAATATACAAATGTTAGATTGTCCCTGAGAACTTTCTTAAAGATGAATCACATTCATGTAAAAACTAAAGGGAAAATTTGTGGCATGACATGTTCATGATCTAGAGTTAGACACAGGCATTTTTTTTTGACAGGTAGAGTTAGTGAGAGAGACAGAGAGAAAGGTCTTTCTTCCATTGGTTCACTCTCCAAATGGCCGCTACGGCCGGTGCTGCGCCAATCTGAAGCCAGGAGCCAGGTGCTTCCTCCTCGTCTCCCACGCGGGTGCAGGGGCCCAAGCACTTGGGCCATCCTCCACTGCCTTTCCGGGCCACAGCAGAGAGCTGGACTGGAAGAGGAGCAACTGGGACTAGAACCAGGTGCCCAAATGAGATACCAGAGCTGCAGGTGGAGGATTAACCAAGTGAGCCACGGCGCCGGCCCCAGACACAGACTTCTTAAGCAAAAATCACTAGTTTATGAAATGTAATTACTGACAGTATGTGAGTTTACAGTCACCATTCTAGTATTTGTTTTTTATTTATCTAGCTATACTATGTTTCTTTCTCCCTTTTTCTTGCCTTATTTTGGATTAATAAAAGACTTCTTTTGTTTTTGGAAAAAAAAAGGTGAAGAAATCTTTACCTATTTACTTTATTCCAATTTCCCTTTCAGATGAATAGCTTGATAATTAAGCATTCTGCTATTACTCTGCTAGTTTTTGCTCTAAATATTAAAGTACGTATCATAGATATGTTGGAGTCTAATAAAATTAATACTTTTAATTCTTCACAAACATTTCATTGGACTTAAACTACCTTAACTCTCTTTAACTTCCTCCACATACTATGGTCTTATTGTTTTTTTTCTTTAGTTTTTTTTTTAGTAAATATAAATTTCCAAAAAACAGTTTATGGATTACAATGGCTTCCCCCCCCCCCATAATTGCCCTCCCACTCACACACCACCATCTCCCGCTCCCTCTCCCATTCCATTCACATCAAGATTCATTTTCAATTATCTTTATATACAGAAGATCAATTTAGTATATATTAAGTAAAGATTTCATCAGTCTGCACCTACACAGAAACACAAGGTGTAAAAATACTGTTTCAGTACTAGTTATAGCATTACTTCACATTGGACAACACATTAAGGACAGATCCCACATGAGAAGTAAGTACACAGTGACTCCTGTTGTTGACTTAACAATTTGACACTCTTGTTTATGGCGTCAGTAATCTTCCTAGGCTCTAGTCATGAGTTGCCAAGGTTATGGAAGCCTTTTGAGTTCACCGACTTTGATCTTATTCCGACAGAGTCATAGTCAAAAGTGGAAGTTCTCTCCTCCCTTCAGAGAAAGGAACCTCCTTCTTTGATGGGCCCGTTCTTTCCACTGGGATCTCACTCACAGAGATCTTTCATTTAGGTCTTATTTTTTTCTTTCTTTTTTTTTTTCCAGAGTGTCTTTGCTTTCCATGCCTAAAATACTCTCATGGGCTCTTGAGCCAGACCCAAATGCCTTAAGGGCTGATTCTGAGGCCAGAGTGTTGTTTAGGACATCTGCCATTCTATGAGTCTGCTGTGTATGCCGCTTCCCATGATGGATCGTTCTCTCCCTTTTTGATTCTATCAGTTAGTATTAGCAGACACTAGTTTTGTTTGTGTGATCCCTTTGATTCTTAGACCTATCAGTGTGATCAATTGTGAACTAAAATTGATCACTTGGACTAGTGAGATGGCATTGGTACATGCCACCTTGATGGGATTGCATTGGAATCCCCTGGCACGTTTCTAACTCCACCATTTGGGGCAAGTCCGATTGAGCATGTCCCAAATTGTACATCTCCTCCCTCTCTTATTCCCACTCCATATTCAACAGTGATCACTTTTCAGTTAAAATTTAAACACCTGAGAATAATTGTGTGTTAATTACAGAGTTCAACCAACAGTACTAGAACAAAACAAAAAAATACTAAAATGGATAAAGTATTACATTGTACATCAACAGTCAGCACCAGAGATGATCAAATCACTGTTTCTCATAGTGTCCATTTCACTTCCACAGGTTTCCCCTTTAGTGCTCAGTTAGTTGTCGCTGATCAGGGAAAACATATGATATTTGTCAATTTGGGACTGGCTTAATTCACTCAGCATAATGTTTTCCAGATTCCTCCATCTTGCTGCAAATGACCGGATTTCATTGTTTATGACTGCTGTATAGTATTCTATAGAGTACATGTCCTATAATTTCTTTATCCAGTCTACTGTTGATGGGCATTTGGGTTGGTTCCAGGTCTTAGCTATTGTGAATTAAGCTGCAATAAATATTAATGTGCAGATGGCTTTTTGTTTGCCAGTTTAATTTCCCTTGGGTAAATTCCAAGGAGTGGGATGGCTGGGTTGTATGGTAGGGTTATATTCAGGTTTCTGAGG
Source organism: Lepus europaeus (assembly GCF_033115175.1). Lineage (NCBI taxonomy): Eukaryota > Metazoa > Chordata > Mammalia > Lagomorpha > Leporidae > Lepus > Lepus europaeus. The sequence continues at coordinate 22,848,307 of NC_084843.1, read as the reverse complement.
AATCTCCAGACTGACTTCCATAGTGGCTTAACCAGTTTGCATTCCCACCAACAGTAGGTTAGTGTCCCTTTTTCCCCACATCCTCTCCAGCATCTATTGTTGGTAGATTTCTGAATGTGAGCCATTCTCACCGGGGTGAGGTGAAACCTCATTGTGGTTTTGATTTGCATTTCCCTGATTGCTAGTGATCTTGAACATTTTTTCATGTGTCTGTTGGGCATTTGGATTTCCTCTTTTGAAAAATGTCTATAGAGGTCATTGGCCCATCACTTAAGTGGGTTGCTTGCTTTGATGTTGTGGAGTCTCTTGATTTCTTTGTAGATTCTGGTTATCAACCCTTTATCTGTTGCATAGTTTGCAAATATTTTTCCCATTCTGTCGGTTGGGTTGCCTCTTCACTTTCCTGACTGTTTCTTTTGAAGTACAGAAACTTCTCAATTTGATGCAATCCCAAATGTTAATTTTGGCTTTGGCTGCCTATGCTTCTGGGGTCTTTTCCAATAAATCTTTGCGGGTACCTATATCTTGCAGGGTTTCTCCAATGCTCTCTAATAATTTGATGGTGTTGGGTCATAGATTTAAGTCTTTAATCCACGTTGAGTGAATTTTTGTGTAAGGTGAAAGCTTGGGGTCTTGCTTCATGCTTCTGCACGTGGAAATCCAGTTTTCCCAGCACCACTTATTGAATAGTCTGTCCTTACTCCAGGGATTGGTTTTGTATCCTTGATCAAATATGAGTTGGCTGTAAATGTTTGGATTGATTTCTGGTGTTTCTATTCTGTTCCATTGGTCTATCCATTTGTTTCTGTACCAGTACCATGCTGTTTTGATAACAACTGCCCTGTAGTATACCCTGAAATCTGGTATTGTGATGGCTCTGGCTTTGTTTTTGTTGTACAAGATTGCTTTATCTATTCGAGGTCTCCTGTGTCTACATATGAATTTTAGCATCATTTTTTTCCAGATCTGAGAAGAATGTCTTCAGTATCTTGATTGGTATTGCACTGAATCTATACATTGCTTTTGGGAGAATGGACATTTTTATGATATTGATTCTTCCAATCCATGAGCATGGAAGATTTTTCCATTTTTTGGTATCCTCTTTTATTTCTTTCTTTAAGGTTTTGTAATTTTCATCGTAGAGATCTTTAATGTCCTTGGTTAAGTTTATTCCAAGGTATCTGATTGTTTTTGTAGCTATTGTGAATGGGATTGACCTTTGAAGTTCTTCCTCAGCTGTGGCATTGTCTGTATATACAAAGGCTGTTGATTTTTGTGCACTGATTTTATATGCTGCTACTTTGCCAAACTCTTCTATGAGTTCCAATAGTCTCTTAGTAGAGTTTTTTGGATTCCCTAAATAAAGAATCATATCATCTGCAAAGAGGGATAGTTTGAGTTCATCCTTCCCGATTTGTATCCCTTTAATTTCTTTTTCTTGCCGATTAGCTCTGGCTAAAACTCCAGAACTATACTGAATAGCAGTGGTGAGAGTGGGCATCCCTGTCTGGTACCAGATCTCAGTGGAAATGCTTCCAACTTTTCCCCATTCAATACGATGTTGGCCATGGGTTTTTCATATATTGCTTTGATTATATTGAGGAATGTTCCTTCCATACCCAGTGTGCTTAGAATTTTCATCACGAAATGGTGTTGTATTTTATCAAATGCTTTCTCTGCATCTATTGAGAGAATCATATGGTTTTTCTTCTGCAGTCTGTTAATGTGGTGTATCACGTTGATTGTTTTGTGAACATTGAACCATCCCTGCATACCAGGGATAAATCCCACTTGGTCTGGGTGGATGATCTTTCTGATGTGTTTGTTGTTGCATTCTACTGGCCAGAATTTTATTGAGTATTTTTGCATCTATGTTCATCAGGGATATTGGTCTGTAATTCTCTTTCAATGCTGCATCTTTCTCTGGCTTAGGAATTAAGGTGATGCTGGCTTCATAGAAAGAATTTGGGAGGATTCCCTCTTTTTCGATTGTTCTGAATAGTTTGAGAAGAATTGGAGTTAGTTCCTCTTTAAATGTCTGGTAGAATTCAGCAGTGAATCCATCTGGTCCTGGGCTTTTCTTTTTGGGAGGGCCTTTATTACTGTTTCAATTTCTGCCTCAGTTATGGGTCTGTTTAGGTTTTCTATGTCTTCCTGGTTCAATTTAGGTAGGTTGCATGTGTCCAGGAATCTATCCATTTCTGATAGATTTCCCTGTTTGCTGGCATACAAGTCCTTGTAGTAATTTCTGATGATTCTTTTTATTTCTGTAGTGTCTGTTGTTACGTTTCCTTTTTCATCTCTTATTTTATTGATTTGGGTCTTTTCTCTTCTTTTTTTAGTTAGTTGGGCCAATGGGGTATCAATTTTGTTTATTTTTTCAAAAAACCAGCTCCTCGTTTGGCTGATTTTTTGTAATATTTTTTTGATTCAATCCTGTTGATTTCTTCTCTGATTTTAATTATGTCTCTTCTACTAGATTTGGGTCTGGTTTGCTGCAGATTTTCTAGATCCTTGAGTTGCATTGAAAGCTCATTTATTTGGTGTCTTTCCAATTCCTTAATGTAGGCACCTATTGATATAAACTTTCCTCTTAACACTGCTTTTGCTGTATCCCATAAGTTTTGGTATGTTGTGCTATTATCCTCATTTACTTCCAGAAAATTTTTGATTTCTCTTTTGATTTCTTCTATGACCCATGTTCATTCAGGAGCATGTTGTTCAATCTCCATGTGTTTGCATATGCTATAGGGATTCCCGAGTTGCTAATTTCCAACTTCATTCTTTTATGGTCTGAGAAGCTGCATGGTATGATTCTAATTCTTTTGAATTTGCTGAGACTTGCTTTATGGCCTAGTATGTGGTCAATCCTAGAGAAGGTTCCATGTACTGCTGAGAAGAATGTAAATTCTTTCTGTGTAGGATGAAAAGTTCTGTAGATATCTGTTAGATCCATTTGAGCTATAGTGTCATTTAAATCTACTGTCTCCTTGTTGATCTTTTGTCCTGTTGATCTGTCTATCTCTGAGAGTGGAGTATTGTAGTCCCCCAGAACTATTGTATTGGAGTCTATGTCTCCCTTTAAGTCCCTTAACAAGTCTTTTAAATAAACTGGTGCCCTGTAATTAGGTGCATATACATTGATAATCGTTATATCTTCCTGTTGAATGGATCCCTTAATCATTATATAGTGCCCCTCTTTGTCTCTCTTAACTGTTTTTGTGTTAAAGTTTATGTTGTCCGATATTAAGATGGCTATGCCCGCTCTTTTTTCATTTCTGTTGGCATGGTATATATTTTTCCAGCCTTTCACTTTCAGTCTGTATGCATCTTTGTTGGAAAGATGCGTTTCTTATAAGCAGCAAATAGATGGGTTTTGTTCCTTAACCCAATCAACCAATCTGTGTCTTTTAACTGGACAGTTCAGGCCATTAACATTCAATGTGACTACTGATAAGTAGTAACTTTGCCCTGCCATTTGCCAAAGATTTTTTCTAATATATGGTTTGAGATTCCTGTGATCTTTTGCTGTGAGGTTTCCTTCCTTTACCTTCTTTCTTATTGATGACCATGTTTCTGTGTTTCTGTGTGTAACACATCTTTAAGCATCTTTTGCAGGGCTGGACGAGTGGCAACAAATTCTTTCCATTTCTGTTTGCTATGAAAGGTCTTTATTTCACCTTCATTCACAAATGAGAGCTTTGCAGGATATAATATTCTGGGCTGGCAGTTTTTCTCTCTTAGTACCTGGGCTATGTCTCGCCATTCACTTCTAGCTTGTAGGGTTTCTGATGAGAAGTCTGCTGTGAGTCTAATTGGAGATCCTCTGAGAGTAATCTGACGTTTCTCTCTTGCACATTTTAGGATCTTTTCTTTGTGTTTCACTGTGGTGAGTTTGATTACTCCATGTCGTGGTGAGGATTTCTTTTGGTCATGTTTATTAGGGGTTCTATGAGCTTCCTGTACTAGGATGTCTCTGTCCTTCTCCAAACCTGGGAAGTTCTCTGCAAGTATCTCACTAAAAAGGCCTTCTAATCCTTTCTCTCTCTCCATGCCTTCAGGAACTCCTAGAACCTGGATGTTGTGTTTTTTAATAGTATCCTGTAGATTCCCAACAATACTTTTTAGATTTCTAATTTCCTCTTCTTTTCTTTGATTTGACTGTTTCCTTTCCTGTTCTCTGTCTTCTACGTCCGATATTCTCTCTTCTGCTTCACCCATTCTGTTTTTAAGGCTCTCTAATGTGTTTGTCATTTGATCTATTGAGTTCTTCATTTCATTTTGATTTCTCTTCACTATCACACTTTCCTGTTCTACTAGTTTCTGCATTTCATTTTGATTCCTCCTTAAGATTTTATTTTCTCAAAGGAGATTTTCTATCCTGTCCAGTAAGGAATTCCGCAGCTCCAGCATTTGTTTTTGAAAACTTCTAAATGTTCTTATCACAATTTTTTGAAATCCGTATCTTGCATTTCTTCCATCTCATCATCTTCATAATCTTGGCTTGGGGTGTCTTGTTCATTGGGGGTATCATAATATCTTCCTTGTTCATGTTTCCTCAGTTTCTGCGTTTGTTGCTTGGCATTGTAGAGATATTCTTTGGATTCTTCTTCCCTCGCTGTGGTGTTTTTTCTCTTTATACTATGACTGTATTAAGTGGACTGTCTGCTTTTGATGGAGCCTTAGAGGCTTGTGATGGGTGTGGCCTGAGAGTTCTGTTTGGTTCCTCAGGGTTAGGGTGTGCCAAAGGTGACACTCCCAGGTTAGGTGTGGCAAATCTCTCTTTCTTTTTTGTATTCAAAAGGGAAGTTATTCTACACAGCTGAGCGGAATTGGAGGTAGTTAGCAGGCAAATGATATACTCACAGGAGCCAGGATCGGAAGCTCTTTCCCAAGGACCACACAGGGAATCTGTGCTGCCCTCAGTGTGGGCTCAAATTCTCCTGCAGTCTCCCACTGGGTTGCCAAGGTTACTGAATTGTAGCATCTCTGGAGAGTACTCACTTGAATTCCGTGAGTTACCTCCCCCACCGTCTCTTTTTTTCACAGTCTCAGTTCATTAGCATCACACTCACTAGGTCCTAATCTCCTGTTATTTCACCCCCTCAGAGTCAGGTTTTTCCGCTTGGCTGAGGGCGGGCGCAGTCCTGACTGAGGTCACCCCGCTTATGACGTATGTCCAAAATGGCGCCTGCTCTTTTTCTTGCTTGCCTTTGAGAGGTGACCGTATCAGTCACTTTTTTTTTCCTCTCTCTTTTAGATAGCCTGGTGAACTTTTCCCCATGGGGTTTCAAGCCTCGTTCCCTCTAGTATCCTGTTTCCGCTTTCCCGCTGGTGTCTCGGGCTATCACCTCACATTCTAGCACTGGTGTGTTGCTTCTGCCGCTGGTGTCCTGAACCATGGGCTCCCATGCTCTCCACGCAGGTCCATTGTGAATCACTAGTTCTGGAAGAGTTTCCTCTGCTGTTTCTTCCCCTACTCTTCCTTGAACCTGCAGTATCTTCACTTTTATTAAATTGTCTCTTCCCGAACTATCAGTGTGCTCCCTTCCTATTCCACCATCTTGCCGCTCTCCCTGTGTTCTTATTCTAACACAATTTATTTTTGCATTTTACATCCCATGGCTGATTATCATTTTTGGTCTGCAGAGTGGTCATTTACTTCAATTTGTCTACATAGATATCTTCATTCTTGCTCTTCATTCCTTCTAGTACTGTGTCCCTAAGTGTGGCATGTGGATGGGTGGGTGTAGGAGTATGACTATGCAAACACATTTGTGCCTGGTTTTATCTGGGATCATTTTCTTTGTTGTCCTTCTTAGAGTTTGTTGATTGTCTTAAACAATTTGTTGATATGCTGATCACCATCAATTCTGAAAAATCCTTATCTATTATTTCTTCAAAAACGATTCTCAACTCTTCTCTCCTCCACTTCTGAGATGAAATTACATTTCTCTCCACCATTTGCCTTTTATTTTGTCTCTATTTTCTCTACTCTTCTTCTTATGCTCCAGATGGTGTATTTTGTTTTTACTGTCATTTTTTCTATTTAACTGATGGTCCTCACATGTGGATTCAATCTGCTGTAAACTCATCTACATTTTTAACGTCAGTTTTTATATCTTTATTTCTACAACTTCCATTTGATATTTATTATTAATTGCTGCTCTAGGGCTTAATTTTCCATATTATCTCAAATCTTGAGCATATGAATTGTTAATTTTAAAGGACATTTTTAATATGCACTACATCTCAGCCAACAGTTGTATGTTTTCTGTAATTTTTTTCCTTCTTGATCTTATTCTTTGATATAGCTAGATTTTTTTTAAATGCCTAACATTTTACATGAAAAAAAGCTATAACCCCTGACTTATCCATTTTTCTGGGAAGAGAATTAATTTTAGTTAATAACAGACATCTCAGTGTTGGCGAAAATCACTTTAACCCATTTGAGATTGCGGGGCTTTCAGACTGGATTTTTAAAAAGATTTTATTTATTTATTTATTTGAGAGGTGGAGTTAGAGAGAGCATGAGGGAGAGACAGACAGTGAGGTCTTCCATCTGCTGGTTCATTCCCCAAATGGCTATAACAGCCAGAGCAGGGCTGATCTGAAGCCAGGAACCAGGAGCTTCCTCCAGGTCTCCCACATGGGTGCAAGGGCCCACGCACTTGTGTGATCTTCTACTGCCTTCCCAAGTCATAAGCAGAGAGCTTATGCATCAGAAGAACAGGAGCTGGGTCTCGAACCAGAACCCATATGGGATGCTAGCGCTGTACAGTAGCTTAGCCTACTATGCCACAGCACTGGTCCCCTAGATTGGATTTTGAGGTATAGACTGCCTGGTCTAATTCTGGCTAAATCCTTATGCCTAGCATAGAACTTCTGAGGAGTCCCAAGAAGCAAGTCTTAGATTGTTCACTGGTATCCTCCTCCTTGAAATGCCTTGAACATTTCTATCTCCCCAAAACATAACACCTCTGAGAACTTTGCTTAACTTCTCCTTCTCTTAGTGACTGCTTTCTATTTTGCTGTATTGCTTAGATATTGCAAAACACCACAGGGATCTTGTGCCACTTCTTCACACTTCCTCTGCTCTGTAGAATTTGACCTCAACATATTCAGGTGTGTTTCAAACTATGAAGTCCAATTTTTATCTCCCAAGCTTTCTAAGTTCACCAAAGCTCTTTAGCTAACACTTTCTGGCTACGTTCTTGAGGAGAAATACAGCATAAAATGTGAAACTTAATCCAATGACCTCCCCATCCCCCAAAAGAGAATTTCAGCTTCCCGATCATCTTAATAGTTCTTGCTTGCTCCTCTCTTCCATTCCCTTCCCTCTCTTTCTCCTTCTCTCTCTCTCTACACCTAGGCTTCTCCTTCCAAATATATACACACATATTTAGTTTGCTGCAAGCTAATCTATCATAGCCTCAGGCAGAAATCCCCAAAGAATTTACTTAACGTGAAACACAAGTAACTCCAACTGGCCTAAATCGATCTGTGACTTTCTAGCTTCAACTGAAGACTTTTTAGACTTAGTATTTAGAATGTGGGTGTGGCTGCAAGGATCTCAGTCAGGAGACAAGTTATGAAAGAACACCCAGCGACAGCAGTGTCTTCAAGAGGCCCTTTGGCCACAGCATCACAGCATCTGAACTCGTTTCAGTTATTTTTCTTCTAAAAGTTAAGGTACTCATGATACAAATCCTAATTGCTTCATCTTCTCTCATTGAAGTCACACTCCAGAATCTGTGAATTCTCTGTCCCCCAGCTTTAATCTTATTTTTGTATTTTTAATTATTTTCCTCAAAGCACAATGCATAACCTGTAAACTTGTTTAGAATGCATATTCTGGGGCTGGTGCAGTGGCTCACTTGGCTAATCCTCTGCCTGCGGCGCCCGGTTCTAGTCCCGGTTGCTCCTCTTCAAGTCCAGCTCTCTGCGGCAGCCTGGGAGGGCAGTGGAGGATGGCCCAAGTGCTTGGGCCCTGCACCTGTATGGGAGACCAGGAGGAAGTACCTGGCTCCTGGCTTTGGATCGGCACAGTGTCGGCCGTGGCAGCCATTTGGGGAGTGAACAAATGGAAGGAAGACCTTTCTCTCTATCTCTCTCTCTCAGTGTCTAACTCTATCATCAAATAGAAAAATAATTTAAAAAAAGCATATTCTTGGGACCCACCTTTGGGGATGTGGCCAAGAATACTTGTAATTGCAATATACTCTACAAATGACTTTGATGCATGTTAAAGACTGAGAGCTACTGGGCTATCAGGAAAGGAAATTAGAAGTCAATGTTATTTGTGAATCCTGGAGTCAGTAGGAGGATACTTCAGGAACTTCTGGGAAAATGGAAATAAAAGGTAAGTTTATCATGGGACAAAAAGTTTTGAAGTCCGGGGGGAGTGTTTGGTGCAGTGGTTAAGATGCTGCTTGGGGGCTGGCGCCGTGGCTCAATAGGCTAATCCTCTACCTGTGGCGCCGGGTTCTAGTCCTGGTTGAGGCGCCGGATTCTGTCCCAGTCGCTCCTCTTCCTGTCCAGCTCTCTGCTGTGGCCGGGAGTGCAGTGGAGGATGGCCCAAGTGCTTGGGCTCTGCACCTACATGGAAGACCGGGAGGGGGCACCTGGCTCCTGATCAGCGCAGCGCGCTGGCCATAGCAGTCATTTAGGGGGTGAACCAATGGAAGGAAGACCTTTCTGTCTCTCTCTCTCTCACTGTCTAACTCTGCCTGTCTAAAAAAAAATTGCTTGGGATGCCTGCAAGCCATGCCTGAGTTTAGGTCTCAGCTCCGTCTCTAACTCTGGCTTCATGCTAATGGGCATCCTGGGAAGCACCAGAGGATGGTTCAAACACTCCCACCCATATGGGAGTCCCAGATGGAGCTCCAGGTTCCTGTTTCAGTCTGACCTAGTCCATGTCTATTGCAGACATTTGGGGAATGAAGCAGTGGATAGACAATCCCTCTGTCTCTGTCTCTGACTTGCTCTCTTTTCTGTCTCTCTGCCTTTCAAATAAAATGAAAAAATAATTTTTGAACTCCCTGCATATTAGGGATATCAACAAGCTCATGAAAAGTGCCTATGATGGTAAAAGCTAAGGGGGTATTTCAAACATTTAAAATCAGCTAACATGGGGAAAGTGGGACTCCTTTGTTTAACAGCTGAGAGAACATTATGAAAGCACTTTTAATGTGGCCTCTGTCTTCCTTGTTTACAAGATGACAAAAATGTTTACATACACCATATACCCTATAATATATAGGATGCATTTCATCTTATTTACCATCTAAGTAGTGAGAAATTACAACCATAACTTGGCAAATCATAATTGTAGCACCTCATAATTATATCCCTGAGGTGTTACAAAAAAACTCAAGTGTTGAAGTGAGAAATTATATTCAGTTATGGTTACATTGGCCTTAGTGCTATACATACAGGTATGATAAACGTGTGTCCTTTGGAAAACAAATGTCAAGACTTCAGGCTGAGAGGAGAATAATCATTAGCATCTTTTAAGGAGGGCTGAGTATGTACATGTGTTAAATTTTTCTAGGAATACCAATAATGTTTTCTGAGAATTCATTTTCTTTTCTTTTTTTTTTTTACAGGCAGAGTTAGACAGTGAGAGAGAGAGACAGAGAGAAAGGTCTTCCTTCTGTTGGTTCACCCCCTAAATGGCCGCTACGGCTGGCGCACTGCGCAGATCCGAAGCCAGGAGCCAGGTGCTTCCTCCTGGTCTCCCATGCAGGTGCAGGGACCCAAGCACTTGGGCCATCCTCCACCGCCTACCCGGGCCACAGCAGAGAGCTGGACTGGAAGAAGAGCAACCAAGACAGAATCCGGCGCCTCAACCAGGACTAGAACCCAGGATGCTGGCACAGCAGGTGGAGGATTAGCCTAGTGAGCCACGGTGCCAGCCGAGAATTCATTTTCTTAAATGTACTAATGAGGCAAACTTAAGTACAAACTGAATCCCAAGAAGAGATTATGTAGGAGTTAAGAACCTCTTGCAGTAAAACCAACAAACTGAGGACATGTGAAATGGTAATAACAACAACAAGCATGACACTAAAAGCAGAATAAAACAACAACATTAAACAGCATATAACATTGGGAAAGTTGAAGTATGTAAAGCAAATTACAGTTTGCTAAGAAAAATCACTGGCTCTGGAAAGAAGGCCGGAGGGGTGACAGGAATCACTCTACCTCTTCCAGCTGCACCATCAGAGTAACGTTGTGTCCCTGCTCTGCCGTCAGCTTTCCATCAGCGGTGATGATCCGGAGTCCCCGAGGGGCCTTCCCGGGGCACTTCTGTGGCTTGGCAGTGTATTGTTCTCTTACCCCGTCAGTGCAGTTATTGGAAACCACCTTTCTATACCTAAATGGAGAAAAGTTCAAATTATAAACCAGATCATTACAATGCAAACCACTCCCAAGTTTTTGAACCGAACCTATTGCCCAGCCCTGGGAACTGTCAACAGCCACTCAATGATTTTCCTGTTTCTATAAGGGTAAGGACTGATGCATACAGAGCACCTGGCAGACAGACAATCACAGTACTACACTATACTATGTATCTATGATTAACATGTTCACTCACTCCCTTTATTTATCTAATCAACATATGAATCATTTCTTCATTTTAGAGTTTTGAAAAATATGCAAAAGTAGAAGACATGGTCCCTGCCCTCATTAAGTTGATAGTCCTGCTGAAGAGACCTACATAGATAATTCAGGAGATAATACAGAGATTAAATAATTTTTAAATGTTTATTTACATGTAATTAAAATGTGGGGTGGGCTGGGGAAGAGAGAGAGAGAGAGAGATGGATGAAGGAACATGAAGGAAGGGAGATGGGAAGAAAGACTGACTGATTGTCCATCTACTGGTTCACTCTTCAAATGCCCACAACAGGCAGAGCTGGGCCAGGCAGAAGCCAGGAGCCTGGAATTCCACCTGTGCTTCCCATGTGGGTGGCAGGGGCCCAAGCACTTAAGCCATTATCTGTTGCCTCTAAGGATGCATTAGCAGGAAGCTGTATCAGAAACAGAGTAGCCTAGATTCCAGCTGGATCTAAAACATGGGTCTTGGGCAGGGCAAGGGGCAGCTTAGCCACAACACGTGTTCCATGAACAATAAGGACTAGAATGCAGGGCTTGTATTGTGCCCAGCAGGTTAATCTGCTGCCTGCAATGCTGGTATCCTACACTGGAGCAACAACAGTTTGGGTTCCTGGCTTCTCCACTTCAGGTCCAGCTTCCTGCTAATGTGCCTGGGAAGGCAACAAAAGATGGCCCAAGTGCCAAGACCCCTGTTATCCTTATGGGAGACCAGGATGGAGTTCCCCTCTCCTCAAAGATCTCTCTCTCTCACTTTCTCTTTTTGTCACTCTGCCTTTCAAGTAAGTAAATAAATAAATCTTAAAAAATAATCCAGATTAACTTCAAGAAAATATTAAGGATTAAAATGGATAATCCAATAGCTGCCCATTGTCCACAGAAGAAAGGTTCCAAGAATCCCTATGGATGTGTGACATGGAAGATAGCAGCAAACCTTACACATATCTTGTTTTTTTCCTATACTTGCATATCTACCATAGTTTAATTTATAAATTAGCACAGTAAAGGACTAACAAAGATAAAAATAAAAATATAATAATAATATACCATTACAAAAGATATGTGGATGTACTCTCTCTTAAAATATCACACTGGGCCAGCGCTGTGGCTTAACAGGCTAATCCTCCGCCTTGCGGTGCCGGCACACCGGGTTCTAGTACCGGTTGGGGCGCCGGACTCTATCCCGGTTGCCCCTCTTCCAGGCCAGCTCTCTGCTATGGCCCGGGAAGGAAGTGGAGGATGGCCCAAGTCCTTGGGCCCTGCACCCGCATGGGAGACCAGGAAAAGCACCTGGCTCCTGGCTTCGGATCAGCGAGATGCGCCATCCGCAGCGGCCATTGGAGGGTGAACCAACGGCAAAAAGGAAGATCTCCCTCTCTCTCTCTCTCACTATCCACTCTGCCTGTCCAATCACACTGTACTGGACTCACCCATCTTTTTTTTTTTTTTTTAACGATTTATTTATTTACTTGAGAAAGCTACACAGAGAGAGGAGAGGCAGAGAGAGAGAGAGGTCTTCCATCCAATGGTTCACTCTCCAAATGGCCGCAATGGCCAGAGCCAAGCCAATCTGAAGCCAGGAGCCAGGAGATGCTTCCAGGTCTCCCACAGGTGCAGGGGCCCAAGGACTTGGACCATCTTCTGCTTTCCCACGCAATAGCAGAGAGCTGGATCAGAAGTGAAGCAGCCGGGTCTTGAACCGGTACCCATATGGGATGCTGGCGCTTCAGGCTAGGGTGTTAACCCACTGCACCACAGGCAAGCCCCTCACCCATCTTCTTGAGATGAGGTGAGATAATATAACTCTTATGTGCAAGGTATTAAGAGACAGCATTAGACTGCTCCATAAGGGTTACTTTATTGTAGGCATACCAACACTACCACGGTTGACCTGATACTCAATACTGCCATTAAAAGACTAATGGGTGGGTAGTATATACAATATGGATACATTGAACCAAGGGATGATACACATTCTAGACAGGAGGAGTGGGACAGTGTGATGTTTCATCACATTACACAGAAGGACACACAATTTAAAACTTACAAACTGTTTGCTTTTTTAAAAAAAATTTTTTTTGACAGGCAGAGTAAACAGTGAGAGAGAGAGAGAGACAGAGAGAAAGGTCTTCCTTGTGCCATTGGTTCACCCTCCAATGGCCGCTGTGGCCGGCGCGCTGCGGCCGGCACACCGCGCTGATCCGAAGCCAGGAGCCAGTTGCTTCTCCTGGTTTCCCATGCGAGTGCAGGGCCCAAGCACTTGGGCCATCCTCCACTGCACTCCTGGGCCACAGCAGAGAGCTGGCCTGGAAGAGGAGCAACCGGGACAGAATCCGGCACCCCGACCGGGACTAGAACCTGGTGTGCCAGCGCTGCAAGGCGGAGGATTAGCCTAGTGAGCCGCGGCACCGGCACAAACTGTTTGCTTCTGAAAAATTGCATTTAGTATGACTCTGATCAATTTAACTGAAATCATGTAAAGTGAAATTGTTGATAAGGAGGGTCTTGCTGTACGTGTTGCGAGTAAGAACAGAATAGGATGGATATACAGCATTAGATCTCAGGGAGGATGTTAGAGTAATGGTATAGTACAGAAAACGCTGGCTAAATATGATGGAGTCCACTCACTATTTTGTAAGAAGATCAACTGGTTAAACCACAGAAACCTCACATTAAGGCAGCTGCAGTTTTTGCATATTGAACAAATCATCCCTGCTCTTTTGTGTATTTCTTGTTTTACCAATAATAGAAGAAAATAAATTATCCTACACGTATTCCTATAAAATTTACTATTATGATAAGTTAGAATGTGAGTAAGTTAGAAGATGTCAAAGCTTTAAGATTTTGAGTAACATTTTCTTTTTTTTTATTTCATAAATGTGAATTTACAAAGTGCAACTTTTGTATTGTTGTGGCTTCCCCCCCAACCTCCCTCCCTCCCGTGGCCCTCCCCTCTCCCTCTCCCATCCCGCCCTTTATCGAGTTTCATTTTCAATTACCTTCATATACTGAAGATCAACTTAGTATATACTAAGCAAGGATTTCAACAGGCTGCACTCACACAACCACACAAGGTATAGGGTATTGTTCGACTAGTAGTGTTTTTAAGTTTCATAGTAAAACACATTAAGGACAGAGATCCTACGTGGGGAGCATGTACCCAGTGACTCCCGTTGTTGATTTAACAATTGGCACTCTTATTTATGACGTCAGCAATCACCCGAGACTCTTGCTAGGAGCTGTCTAGGCTGTGGAAGTCCCTTGAGTTCACCGACTCTGAACTTGTTTAGTCAAGGCCGTATCACAGTGGAGGTTCCTTCCTCCCTTCAGAGAAAGGCGCCTCTCTCCTTGATGGCCTGTTCCTTCTGCTGGGGTCTTGTTCACCAGGGTCTTTCATTTAGATTGTTTTTTGCCACCGTGTCATGGCTTTCCATGCCTGTGAGACTCTCATGGACCTTTTAGCCAGATCTGAATGTCCCAAGGGTTGATTCTGAGGCCGGAGTGCTGTTTTGGGCATTTGCCATTCTATGAGTCTGCTGTGTGTCCTGCTTCCCCCGCAGGATCATTCTCTCCCTTTTAATTCCATCCTTCGTTATTTGCTTACACTAGTCTTATTTGTGAAATCTCTTCGACACATACCCTATCTTTTTGATCGGTTGTGTATTTATATTTATCACTTTACCAAGTGCGCTGTCATTGGTACCTGCCTCCTTGGTAAGATTGATTTGAAATCCCCTGGCACATTTCTAGTTCCACCATTGGAGGTAAGTCCGAGTGAGCATGTGCCAACCTATATATCTCCTCCCTGTCTTATTCCCACTCCTATGTTTAACATAGATCACTTTTCTGTTCATTTTAAATGCCTAAGAATGATTGTGCATTGATTACAGAGTTCAACCAGTGGTCTTATGAAGAACAAACACAGCAACAACAACAACAACCACAACAACAAAAATACTAAAAGGAATAAAATAGTAAGTTGTTCCTCAACAGTCTAGACAAGGGCTGATCCTGTCATTGTTTGAGTAACATTTTCAATGTTACTTATTTGCCAGCTTTTTTACTTGGGGTCCACAATAACCATTTTATGCATACAATATCTGTTCCCAAAGACATCTGCCTAAAATTACTTGGTACAGCTCGGACAGGAGCTCGGACAGACTGAAGATGTACAACCTTTTGATAGAAGGAGCCAGGCACTCCAGGTTTAGCTTTACAGGCCCTTCAGTCTGTCACAGCTCCGTGCAGCACCATGAAAGTAGACAGAGACACTACATGGAAGAACAGAGTTAGCTCAGATTCAGCACAATTCTATTTACCAAGTTGGCAGTGGACCAGCTCTGGCCTGCAGACACAATGGTAGATTTCTAATCCTTTTCTGTCTAGCCACGCCTTCTCCTCTGCTCCTCACTGTCAGGACTGAATGCCTGCGGAGAAAGTCAAAGGAGAAACTGCCGGCACCGAGCAGGCTCCGAGCACTATGGATCAGCACAAGGTCAATTACTAATACTGACTCACCTCATAGGGTAAGTGTAAGAATTAAGTAGATTAATGCACACCGAGTATACATTAAAACCACCCTAACACTTAGAAGTGCTCGTGAAATGTCACCAATTATTTTTATTTAATATGATTATTATATCTCTTCTCTGCTCACAACCTTCATGGCTTTGAAATGCCATTAGGATAAATTGGAAATCCTGCCATCCTATCCATCAACCCCTGCACAAGCGAACTTTATGCTATTCTTCTGGATTCCTGCTCTTTATCACACTGGTGCTGCTCGAGCCGAATCTGTTTTTCTCCTCTGGAAAGTAATTCATTTCTTCGCCTCGTTCTGCTTTTATGTTCCTCTGTATGTGCTTTCGGCTGCTTGAAACTTATCTACCTTTAAGCTACTAGCTCACCTCCTATCTTTTCTAAGACAATTTCCCTATGACACTAAAAAAGTAAAAAAAAAATAAAAACAAAAACAAAAACAAAACTTAAGGAGTGATACTATGTTCTAGCCATTGTGCTAAGTTCTCTACAGAAATTATTTTCCAAATAACCCCAACAAGGGAGGTACTCTTATTATTCCCAGTAAGCAGATCAAGTAGTTAAGATTCATAGATGTTAACAGTTGATCACACAGCCAAGACCTGTGTGGATCTCTGCTTACTACAACACTGAGCTGACCCTTTAAATAGAATAAGACTGTCCCTCCTCCAAGCTCTGAAAAGATACCTGATGAGTTAAGAACGCTCTGTGCCTTGTGTGATTTTCTTGTGTGCGACTGAGTGAAGTTCAACCTCCTTGAGGGCCCCCTTGTGCTCCAGACATGCAAGACTGGTAATCAGAAGGTCCACACTGATTAAATGTTGAAATACCTGCATCACAAATGGTAATTACCACTGTCACACTCTCTCTATGCACCTCATCCAGCAAGCTAACTGTGCTGATCCCTATATCCCCAAAGTCCTTGCTTCTGTTGACAATTCAGCAACTAAAGAGTTAATAGTTTGTCTATCAGGGGTCCTCAGAAACCCTGCTCCAGCAATAAGATCACTGCTCAGTCTGGTTGGTCACTGTTAAGTCCAAGCATTTTAATATTATCCCATCTTAATTTTTTTTTTTAATCATATGTGCTTGCGAGTGTGTGCTTACAAAATGAGAGGATAAAGGCAGGTGGGAGACAGATGGAAAAACAAACCGAAGTGCAGATGCTGGAGAATGGTAGCACCCTGGTACCAGCAATGGTAGCAAGGAATGAACAGCCAGTACCGCCCAGGATAATTATGGCATCTCAGCGTGTGTAACTGTGTAGCAGAAACAACCTGCAGGTTTCCAAGGTGCTATGCAAACTAAAGGCAGCCTGTGGTAAAAAATCACTTGGCATCAAGCACACCTGTGGTTTTGTCTTGGCGAGCAGCTCTAGAGGCCTGGGCTCACCATCACCTGGGCTGGCATCACCAGCTACAGCACATCCCGTTTGTTTGCTGCTGCTCTGACCAATCATCACCTCAGGATTTCCTGAATTCTGCAGCAACTGGAGTTCTGTTTAAATCCAAAGCACGAGTCTATCCTCCGGGGATTCTGCCACAGAGAAGACTGTTGGTAATTTTTTAAAACGCTCATTAAACACCATTCTGAAACCATTTTATTTCTTGGATGAAAATGGCATCACATTAGCCCTACCAGACCTGTCCCTGAAATTCAGAAGAAAATTGTGCAGAAATACAGAGTTCATTTACTCCAGGAAAGCACACACCTGCTTTCTGCATTACAGAACGCTTCTATTTTCATCCCAGCAGCTGTCCCTGGGTCTGAGTTACGTAAATGAATAATGCATTTAATATGTTATTAAATGGGGCTGCTACCTTCGTAATAACAAGGCAACTTATGATTATGTTGGACCTGAGCTTTGAATATTACTGAGATGCATTTAGTTGGTAGAGCATTCTTCAATCTGCCAAGAAGAAAAGTGCTTTGTAATGGCAAGGGAGCCTTTGTACAATTACTAAAAAGGAAACATTCTGCAAATGTGCCTTTGATATTACCTAGGCTCATCAGGAGAGAGTGTCTTATTACTCCAACAACCTCGACCTCAGCTATTCTCTTCCTTCCTATCTTGATGTGACTCTATCACCTTTTCCTTTTTACTCATACTTTCTTTGATTTTTCTTCTGCGTTGCCTGGCACTCTTAAAAAAAGATGAAGGCTACAGTTTTCCCTTTGTGATAGTGAAACTGAACAAAAGCATTGAAAGTCTTCCTGTTCAATGATTTTTCTATTTAGTGGATTTTTCCCCCTCTGTGACTGTGGTGTGATGGTGGTGGACCACAGATGTTTATGACTATTCAATGTACGCTCAGGAGGCAATAGAGACTGATTCAGTTGATCTCAATCCCCAACTACCCTTTATTAATTTTTTAAATTCATTTTAATGAACAAAGTATGTGTACATTTATGGGTTACAATGTGATGTCATGATCTATGAATTTACTGTACAGTGATTCCATCAAACTAATTAACCTATTCATCACCTCACCAATTTATCATTTTTTTGGCAGAAGCGGGTGAAAATGTTAAAAGTATATTTGAAAGAAACAGACAATACATTTTTATTAACCGTGATCACCAAGCAGTGCATAAATCAGTAAAACACATTCCTCCAGGCTAGCTGAATCTTCGAACCCTTTGATCAACATCTCCCCAGCTTCCACTTCCTTCAAGCCTCTGGTAAACACCTATCTACTCTCTGTTTCTATGAGACTGTCTTGGATTCCACGCACAAGTGAAATAGTACAGTATTTGTCTTTCAGTGCCCAGCTTATCCCATTTAAGGTGATGCCTTGCAGTTCCTCCATGTTGTCACAATTACAGAATAGTATGGTATTCCACCACGTATATGTCACATTTGCTTTACCCATTTTTCTGGTGATGCACACTTAGGGGTTGCCTCCAGGTCTTGTCTACTGTGGTGGACATGGAAGTGCAGACACGACTTTCATATGCAGTAAGATCCAGCAAACCCACTTGTATGCACACTTTACAATCTCTCAGAGGCACTTTTAAAACATATGGGTGCCCAGGCCCCATCCCCAGGAATTCTAATTTGAGAATTCTGGGCATCACTTTGTTTTTAAGTTCCCTGATGATTCCAGTTTACAGCTACAATTAATGTTCACAACCCTGAAGGTTAAAACCAGTGCACAAATTGACTGTTTAAATTCAAGCTCTCAGTTATTAGATGAACTTGGGGAACTCTTGTTCAACCTGTCCATCATCTTTGGTTATGTTTCCTTTAAAAATAGGAATAATCATTGGATCTTTCCATAAAGTCTTAGGAAAATTAAATGAGATAATGCTATGTAAAAGGCTTAGCACAATCTGACACAGTGTAAGGACTTAATAAACTATCAAATGCTAGTTAAAAGTCAGTATTTACATATTAAGCATCAAGTATTTCCTGATGGTAACTGTGTTTTATTGCTAAGATCATCTCAAGATCAAATCCATCATGTCAATTCTTTTCTTAAAATCATTCAAGACATCCCATGGGTTTTTCAAAAGGGTAAACTTCACATTGAAAGCAAAGATCCATGGTCTGGGCTAACAGCATTCATCTTCCCAATGCCTTACATGGTTCCTGCACTCAGGTCATCCTGAAAACCACATGCTTCTGTTCATGCTACATGGGCTGCCGTTTCCTCCTATCAAATCTCTACTCTTTCCTTAAAAATTGGCTTTGAGATCATGATTTTCTGCAAAGCTATCTCTTCCCTTTTTTCACAAAAGTTATCACATGTAATTGCTGATGGCGGAACTGGACGGTAACCCCAGGTAGGTATTATTGTCACTGAGCTACAGTGTCCCTCATCTGCACTCAGATTGAGAAATAAATCATTTTGATCCTTGGCTTGCACTATGTGCTTCTGCTTTCCAGGGAATACCCTGCTTTGTTACAATGGACCAAGGACTAATGAAGCATGAAATCAAAGAAGACATGAGGCTAGAGAACAGCCTAGTGAATGGACAAGACTTAAAATCTTCTTAGACTCACCACCTTAGCAATGCAGGTATGCAGCAGGGGAAATGGTGACATGTGTATGTTCATAGATGTAAATTAGAAGAGCTATACACCTATAGGTGTCTGACATTAGAGATACAGGGCTACAGTCGCATAGCTTAACAACTGGGGCAGAGATAGATTATTCCACTCCTGCACCCAGAGAAACTGCTTCCAGGAAAACAGTCATAGTGGCGGCCCAGATCTCCTGATGTCCAGTGAACAGGGATTGGACCAGATTTCCAGACTGACAGACCGCACTGGTCGTGGGACATCCATAAACCACTGTGACTCTTTGTGAGTGGAAACATGTGGCCTGACGATGGCCATTTATGCTTCAAGTGGGATTCCACATGACAAGGTGTCCTCAGGGATGGCAAAGTTCCCATACATCAGCAATAATTTAGCTGGGAGCCATAACATCAGCATCCAGAAAGAATGGAATTCCATGGATGACTAAGCAGATTTACCTCATCAGTGTCCTCAAGGCAACATCTCTGAGGACTTTTGCCTTCAACTGAATAAGCTAACCCAGGGATGAGGGGGGCTGGCACGAGACTGAAGACCAGGTGGAGAGAAAAAAGCTTTACCTTGAATTAAACAGAATGGGAACACAGGTAATTGGATTTAAATATTAAATTGAATGTGACTTCATTTAGATCACCAGCTTGATGAAATGGGACACATGGCCACACTTAACTAAACGACTTAATACCAAGAATCATAATGGCTCACAGAATCTGCTACCTGTGTCAAACGGCTGTATAAAGCAGTGTATACATTTATACAAGCAGTTATATAAGGAAATTTCCATGCAGCCATGGAATCTGAATATTGAATTATTTCAGCTGTGATCATGGAAATGGCAGTGCTCAAAGGGATCTTAAAGATCATTCTTATGTGTTTTGCACATAAGGACAAAAAGACACAGTTAAGGGAGTTGCCCAAGGTCATACAGGGGACAACTAGAAATTCTGAGGAGCCAGCGCCATTGTGCACTAGGTTGATCCTCCGCCTGCAGCGCCAGCATCCCATGTGGGTGCTGGGTTCTAGTCCCAGCTGCTCCTCTTCCAGTCCAGCTCTCTGCTGTGGCCTGGGAAAGCAGTGGAGGATGGCCCGAGTGTTTGGGCCCTGCAACCGCATGGGAGACCAGGAAGAAGCACCTGGTTCCTGGCTTCGGATCGGTGCAGTGCCGACCATTGCAGCCATTTGGGGGGTGAACCAACAAAAGGAAGACCTTTCTCTCTGTCTCTGCCTCTGTCTCTGTCTCTCTCACTGTCTATAACTCTACCTGTCAAATAAATTTTATAAAAAGAAATTCTGAGCCTCTCAACTGAGTATGATGTCCTCTTACTACTATGCTTTAGCATCTGGAAGAGAATCATTAATGCCAATACTTCTGATGTGCGAAGAACCGCCACATAGGAAGTTAGGTATCCACACACAGGGACAGGCAACTTTTTCATTGTGCAACTCCAATTCCATTCCATGAAAACTGCAATAACCCATATGACAAAGAGTCAAGTTCATAGCAACAAAGAGTTATTGGGTGTCTGCTTTGAGATTGCACCATGTTTGCCTGGGAAACAGCTACACAGACCCCTACTTTGATAAGTCTATAAACAAAACAAATGTTTTCCCTTCGGTGGACTTGAAACACATGCATGAATTTTTGGGTCAATTATTGTCCTTGATGCACACTGACGAATCATATCAGACTGAACTTCAAAATCCCCACAGGACACCCTCAACAGTCACCTGGAAAGAGATTGCAGTCCTCAAAGACTCTGGAAATAGAGAAGCCAGGACAATGGCAGGGTAGCCAGGGTTTTAAGTTCTCCATGGGTGATGTAAGGATGAATATGTTTACAGAAAGCTTTTTAAAAATACTCTAAAGATACATTGATAGTATTGAGAGCATTAACTTTGTTAGAATTTATTTTGGGGGGCTGGTGTTGTGCAGCAGGTTAAGCCACCACCTGTGACATCAGCATACCATAACGGAACCAGTTCGAATCCTGGCTGTTCCACTTCTTTTTTTTTTCCTAAAGATTTATTTATTTATTTGAATGTCAGAGTTACACAGAGTGAAAAGGAGATGCAGAGAGAAAGAGAGGTCTTCCATCTACTGGCTTACTTCCCAATTGGCTGCAATGGCCGGAGCTGCAGCAATCTGAAACTAAGAGCCAGGAGCCTGGAGCTTGCTCCAGGTCTCCCACGCAGGTGCAGGGGTCCAGGGACTTGAGTCATCTTCTACTGCTTTCCCAGGCCATAGCAGAGAGCTGGATTGGAAGTGGAGCAGCCAGAACTAGAACCGGCGCCCATATGGGATGCCGACCCTGCAGGTGGCGGCTTTACTCACTACACCACAGCACCAGCCTCAGCTGCTCCACTTCTGATCCAGTTCCCTGCTAAGGCACCTGGGAAAGAATGGAAGATGAATCATGAACTTGGGTTCCTGCCCACGTGAGAGACCCAGATGAAACTCCTGGCTCCTGGCTTTGGGTTGCGACCATTTGGGGAGTGAGTCAGCAGATGGAGATTTCTCTTCCTTTCACTTTCTCTGTCTCTTCCTATCTCTCTCTCTCTCTCTCTCTCTCTCTCTCTCTCTGTAGTTCTGCCTTTCAAATACATAAATAAAGCTCTTTTAGAAGAAGAGTTTATTTTTTCCTGGACCCACCAAATATTTTATATACTACATTTACACTATTTTTAAAAATTTATGCTTCTTGAGTATACATCCCCATTGTATATAGGGGAAAGTAACTCTGAAGCACAGAAAAAGTTGTCTCTGAACATTCTCCCCTGAGGAAATTAACAGCTCCTGAAAAGAAATTCCACAGACAGAAATCTCTATACACACTTTTAAAAACACATCTAGAAATACTTCTAGTTTAAGAGCAAGAACAAATGTGTCCCTTGAGAAGATTATCTTGGCATCTAAGAATAAACCAACCCAACACTCACTTTATATTTACAGAGTCTTTTACATGAAACAAGTAACGTCCCAGTTAATTTAGCAACTTATATTTGAAGTATGTTCCCTGGTTCTGAAACAGAATAAACAGGATGAACCGTACATAAGCACAGCATCAGGAGCTGGTGTTTACGTATGTGCAAACTGAGATATTTATAGACACCGGTGGAGAAACAAGGAGGAATGAATTTGGAGTCTTTTCAGCAGGAACACATAACAAAATACACAAATGAGTACTGATTTCATTTTATTTGAGCAAAAGGCACTCATCACATGAGTAAGTTATCTGGCCAGAGAGGCACAGAGGGATGGACATGTGTTCTGGTGCACAATGGTTCTGTCACTTTCTAATTATGTGGCTTCATGAGCCTATGCAGGTTATTATTTTTTGTTTTACAGATGAGGGAACAGGGGTTTAGGTCAAATGCTTCCTATATCTCAGTATTTCAGTCACTAGTAAGCATCAAATTCATATCTGGACTAAAGAAATACAATAAAAGGAAATGCTTCCCCTCTTTTTTTTTCCTTCACTCTAGAGAAGCCCTTAGGTGATAATTATTGATGATGTCATCTGCATTTTATAATGTAATGGCCATGTGGTAGGCACTATCAGATATTTCATATATGGTATCATGTTTACAAACACTGAAGGCAAAGAGCAAAACTGTATAGGTTAAGAAGCTAAGATTCATAAAGACACTCCATTCTATTGTTAGAATAACAGTAAATGAAGAGCTTGGATCAAAAACCTTTAAACTGTCTCATCCCAAACTATTTTCTTTTTCAGCAAACTAAACATACTCAGTTATATTTCACTCTTGATACGTGACAGGTGGAGGCGCCTGCATCAGCCTTGCAGACGTGAAAAGGCACATGGACGCTGTGAAGGGAAAAGGTGTAGGCGGCAGGACGCAGACAGCAGAAACACATCAGGAGACTTGGCTCAGGCTGTTCCATGCAGTGGTCATCGCGTTCCCTCCACCACTGGACCGAGGCACAAGGGCTATTGGTCACCTGGAGGGAGATCCACTACCACTCAGCTCACATTCAGACTGCGTGTCTGCACCACGTGCTATGCTGTGAGTAGAGGTGGCACGTGAAGCACCCGGCAGCAACATACACAGAGGCACCCACTTGCAGGCAGTCCCTCACTTGCGGTCCTACTGCACTTCATCTCAACCCTAAGGCTAATACGGATTTTGTAGGCAGAATAAGGTGGCCACGGAACAGTTTAAACTGGCATTGGAGAGCCTTGAGGTACAGGTGGTTCCTTAATTCTAAATGATTCAAGACACACGTCACATCTTGTCCCTGAGAAAATCACCAGTGTGGCCCTTACAACACAGTCATCTCGTATTCTTTCGCCTGAAACAATATTCCTCAAAATCCTGCTGCTTTCCCCATCTCTCCCCTTATACAATCCAGGCATTTGTATTTCAAAGAGGATAGAGGTTAATGCAGGTGAATCTCTAACTTGTGGAACTCACAGTAGCCAGTGAGCACGAAGTTATTGTCTTTTTTTTTTTAAAGATTTATTTATTTATTTGAAAGGCAGAGTTACAGAGAGGCAGACGTAGAGACAGAGAGAGAGAGAGAAGAGAGAGAGAGAGAGAGAGAGAGAGAGAGAGAGAGAAAGTCTGCTGATTCACTCCCCAGGTGCCTGCAACAGAGCTGTGCCAATCTGAAGCCAGGAGCCAGGAGCTTCCTCCGGGTCTCCCACATGGGTGCAGGGTCTAAAAAACTTGGGCCATCTTCTACTGCTTTCCCAGGCCATAGCAGAGAGCTGGATCGGAAGTGGAGCAGCCGGGTCTCGAATCGGCACCCATATGGAATGTTGGCACCGCAGGCGGTGGCTTTACCGGCTACACCACAGCACTGGCCCCAGGAAGTTACTGTCTTAATCCTTGCGGGGGAAGGATGTGGCAATGCCTAATACTCAAGTCTGAGAAGAAACCAGTTGGCTGAGTGAAATTTTCTTCATGAGCTAACTGAAACATCTTCATTTGCTTAAAGACACTTGAATATCTTTGTGGGTTTTAAATAACAAGTATTATGGGCTAGGGAATACTCACTGCAGCATTATTTATGATAGTAGAAAAAGACAAAAAAAGCACAAGTATCTGACAGAGGATAACTAAATAACCATTTAATATTTAATACAACAGAATGAAAAGAAATAAAACAGAAGGTAGCGCTACGTATTCTTTCATGTTTTTGAATGAAAAAGTAATTAGAACAATATATCTAGAAGGAAATCACATATAAAGTAACTCCCCCAAATAACTTTGTTTTCTCTCTGCATAATTACTCTCCCGAAAATGGGATGGAAAGTGGAAGCATGCATATCAAGTAGATCACAGTAGTACAGCAAAGGGAGCCAGTACTTGGGGGATGATCTAAATTAGTATTTTCACGTGAAACTTATGTATTTTTTGGAAATTAAATATTTTAAGTGAAAAGCTAAATGTTTAATAGCAGCATTGTAGTAGCTACAGCACTGAACATGGAATTTGTGCCTATGAAAAGCCCTGAGTCAACATATGGCCAAATGACACTTGGTATGAGGGGGTGGAGTGACATGAAGAAGCGCGGAACATTCTCCTGCTTCTTCTCTACATTTTACCTCTTGTCAACTCTTGCTTTGGTTGCAGATCCTACAGATGGGAATTCAGCAGTGTGAAGTTTTCTTTGAAGATTTCTTCAGGCTCTAGTTCCAGCTAAGGGTCTTCTTATTCCTAATGCCAAGGTGTAGTTTAACCACGATGCTAATCATTGGGGTTACTACTGACACCTCTTCTTTTGATGTTAACCTGCATAACCTTATTTGGGTGGTCCCTTCTCCACCTATGAGCGCCTTTTCTTGAAAGCAGGACAACTGTCATTCCTGCTGATGGCTGGTATTTGTCATGTGTGCTCTTTATATAATCTTGCTCACAATGATGATGCTGTCTTGCAAAATGTTTGAACGGAATACATGAAATCAGTGAATGTGGCAACTTAATAAAAATTACTTCATGCCAGATGCTGTCAGGTATACCCATGGATAGAAACCAACCCCTGGGAAACGTGGTCCATCTCTGGGACATGATATGATTTCTATGACTATGCAACATAACTGCATTGACAAGCACTGCTATGTCTGGACACTTATTGATGAATCATATTTTTCAATAAAATTGCAGTTTTAATCTTAAAGGACACAGATAATAAATAACCTTAAACAGAAATCATAATTTGGCTAGCGCCGTGGCTCACTTGGCTAGTCCTCGGCCTGAGGTGCCGGCACCCCGGGTTCTAGTCCTAGTTGGCGTGCCAGATTCTGTGCCGGTTGCTCCTCTTCTAGTCCAGCTCTCTGCTGTGGCCCGGGAAAACAGTGGAGGATGGCCCAAGTGCTTGGGCCCTGCACCCGCATGGGAGACCAGGAGGAAGCACCTGGCTCCTGGCTTTGGATCAGTGCGGTGCGCCGGGCGTAGCAGCCATTTGGAGGGTGAACCAATGAAAGGAAGACTTTTCTCTCTGTCTCTCTCTCTCACTGTCTAACACTGCCTGTCAAAAACAAACAAACAAACAAACAAAAACAACAAAACAAAAACCCCAGAAATCATAATTTAATCATTTCTGGTGTTTTATTTTATGTTAGGATTCATAAAATCTCAATAAACTGAAAAGTAAGGGTCGACTGCCTTGTTCCTATAAATTGGGTAGCATCTAGAACAATTCTGACCCTTCTGTGCTTCAGTCTCCTCTCATTAATACTAAAAAAGGAAAAATATAACTTCCTTGACTGATGGACTTGGTAAAAAAAATCAATTCTTAAGTTAACTTTAGGGGATTCCAACGCTCTTTCTGATGCCTAAACAGCTTAGTATATGCAAGTAACAAAATTCTGTCCCCATAAAGTTTAGCTATTTTTCACTTTTTTTTTAACCTCTGACTAGATGCTTAAGATCTTAATGACCCGTTGTTGTAAAAATGTTATGTGCATTTTTGTCATATTTTGTTATCATTCGAATAAAAGAGTATTCCTTCTTTTGGAGGTTGTAGGAATTCCCAACATCACTAACAGGAATAGTTGAAGTCTATTTCTATTGCTTCTTGACCTTTTGGCTAAGATCAAGTGTGGAATCCATTTCCATGTCTTTTCCCTTTTTAAAAATAATAGCATATATTACTTTGGTAATCTTTTTAAAGTTAAACAAAATTAACATTTCCAAATATAGAAGTACATAACTAGAAATTTCACCTACCCTCTGGATTCCCTGGGCTGCATCTGGTGTGAGAAATGAAAAGTTTTGACAAGCAGATGTAGTTTACTGTGGAAGTTTTCCCTTTCTCTCACTTCTCCCTTCCTCCCTCCCTCCTCCCCTTCCTTGCTTCCTTCTCTCTCCTCACTCTCTTCTTCTCTTTCTAACTTTTCAAAATCAGAACTTTCAAAATACACACAGGGAAAATTGTGTAGCAAACCTGCCCATGAGTTTATCTCCAAAAATTATCAATACCTATCCCTTTTTAAAAAATTTTAAAACTAACTCACATATTATATATCTCTAATGATAAGGTTTCTTATTCCTTAGCCTAACCAAAATACCTTTACCACAACTAAATATGTAACTGATGTGTCAGCTTCACTGGGCCACAGAGTGCCCAAATATTTGGTCCAATGTTATTCTGGGTGTTTCTGTGAGGACAGTTGTAGATGAGAGTAATTAGAACAGACAGACTGAGGGAAGCAGGTTGCCATCCTTAGTGTGGGTGGGCTTGTCCAGTTAGTTGAAGGACTGAAAAGAACAAAGGTGCTGGCAGTTCGACAGTGTCCATAGTAAGAGACAATTCCCTTTGCCTTGACAACATTCAAGTTAAGACACTGGCGCTTCCCCTGCCTCCAGACTGAAACTGAAACATCCACAATTGGGTCTCCAGCTTGCTAGTCACTGGATGGCACTGTTGTTTTGGTTTCAAGGAATTCATTTTCAAAATGCAATGAATCGGGGCCAATGCTGTGGCGTAGTGGGTAAAGTCGCTGCCTGCAGGCCCAGCATCCCATATGGGCGCTGGTTTGAGTCTCGGCTACTCCTCTTCTGATCCAGCTCTCTGCTATGGCCTGGGAAAGCAGTAGAAGATGGCCCAAGTGCTTGGGCCCCTGCACCCTTGTGGGAGTCCCAGAAGAAGCTCCTGGTGCCTGGTTTTGGATCAGTGAAGCTCCAGTGAATGGAAGACTTCTCTCTCTCTGCCTCTCCTTCTCTCTCTGTGTAACTCTGACTTTCAAATACATAAATAAATATTTTTTAAAAAAGGAAACAAACAAACAAACAAAAAACACACAAAAAAATGCACTGAATCAGCTCTCCTGGGCCTCTGGCTTACTAACCCGGTCTTCAGATTGTACAGTTTCTGTCTCTACAATCAAGTGAGGCAACTCTTTACAAGCCATCTTTTCATATTGAATACACATCCTATTTGTTCTTTTCTCTGGATAACATTAGTACATACATCTCCTGAATCAGTTCATATTTGGTTTTCCGCAAGGGCTCAGAAATGTCTTTTTACAGATTCTTTCGTTTCTTTTGACAGGCAGAGTGGACAGTGAGAGAGAGAGACAGAGAGAAAGGCCTTCCTTTTTCCATTGGTTCATCCCCCAATGGCCGCTGCGGCTGATGCACTGTGGCCGGCTCACCGTGCTGATCCGAAGCCAGGAGCCAGGTGGTTCTCCTGGTCTCCCATGCAGGTGTAGGGCCCAAGGATTTGGGCCATCCTCCACTGCCTTCCTGGGCCACAGCAGAGAGCTGAACTGGAAGAGGAGCAACCGGGACAGAATCCAGTGCCCCGACCGGGACTAGAACTTGGGGTGCCGGTGCCGCAGGCGTAGGATTAGCCTAGTGAGCCGTGGCGCCTGCCCAGATTATTTCCTTAATCAGAAACCAAGTAAATTCCACAACTATATTTAAGTCTATAAATATCGATTACATTTGTGGTACAGCTATGGAATGTTGACTCTTTTAGCTATTTCTTAAATAGTATTCAATACACCTAATACACAGAATATCAAACACAACATTTTCAGATCTGAGTCCAGTTCCATAAAGATCACAATCCATGTTTTACATGTAACACTAGTATACTCAGTGAACTCTTTTCTGACTTCAGGTTCCACAGCAATAAGACAAGAGATGCACATGCAAAATATCTATTCGGATGTCTCACAGGGATGTATAGTAAACAAAAGGTAACTTCACATGATTAAGTAGATCAGCAATAAAGTTTCAAAACATGAAGAAATTGATGTATAATCATCATCATCTTCATCCAAGGAACTTTTCTCATTTCTTTACTTGAAAGATGAAATTTGCACTAACCATGTAAAAATGTGTCTTATTATTTAAATGAACAAAAGCAAGTACATTGTACTTTGAAGTATTAAGCCTCGTCTGTGACCAGAAGTGACTCTGTTAGTACAACACACGCTCAGAAGCGCCCCAGGCTGGGCCTCTGCAGGTCACTGCCTCAGAAACTCACCCAGTGCTATTGAGATAACTCTTTCCCACGCTGCAGTCCTTTGACAGAGAGGAGGGATTGAACCAGAAAGCTGGCAGGCACTGTCCATTGCTGTGCCTCTCATAGCCATAATCACTGCAGAGAAAGAGCCAAGAACAACTGTTCAGTAGGTGGCAAAATCACTCAGAACAATTCCTTGTTAAACCATAGTCTACTTCCATTCTATTCAATTAGTCACAAAAACAAAACAAGCAGTCCCTAAGATCAATGCTTTCTTAAACTAGAACTTATTTCACATAGAATTATCTACCAATCATCCATGAAAATATTCTGTAAAATCAACAATCCTACATAACTACCTTTAAGCTTAAAGAATAGATTATGTTACCATAAGAAAGATACACATGACTGATTCAGGTTAGGTCGGAGAAGACTATAGAGGGGGAAACTCTCAGTGAACATTTCACTGTAGGATTTGACACAGCACTTGTAGTACAATTCTCATTACTAGTGATGTCTTTGGTATGCTCTTCCAAGACATCTGGATGCACCAGGCAGAGCTGAGCCAGGTTTCTCTGTGCACAAGCCATATGCTTCAAAGTCACAGCCAAAAAGGGAATGTCCTTCAGGGGTGTCTCCAGCATTCCTCTAAGGCAAAGTTTTGCCCTAGTTAGTTATTGCTGCCAATTGGGACTGATGCTTTAAATCTTTCTGCTTTGCAGATAGTCAGAGACTTACTTCTCTGCCTCTAATTCTTGTTTCCAGAGTGCTCACAGTGGTCTAATGCTCTTGGCTTTTGGAAGCTGAACCTGGACACAGAGAATGACAACAAATTGCACCTCCACATGCACAGGCAGAAACAGCAAACAGGAGAATGAGTTGGCCCATCTATGAATGGAGGTGAGATGCTGGCATATGGGGGTAACGAAGGAAAAATAGTTTCGGTGCAGGGACCAGTCGCCAAGCATCTGTTACTCAGTGTTCTGCATATACCAGGTGGATTTGGTGCTGGCTCAACAGGTGGGTAGGAGGATTTCCAAACAGCTACATAGAGGATGCCTAGTGTTCACTTCAGAGAATTACTTCACAAGTACTGGAGAATGAAAGTCAAGGTCACCCGGGGACTGTCCAGGGGCGAGCCAAGAGAGAATATTCAGTGACAACCACCTTTCTCTTAACTAAAGCCAGGAGAAATCAACCAAACTCCAGCTGCTGCTAGAAATGACGTTACCACGAGCCTTCAAAAATGTTCTAAACTCATGCAGTTACAAAAATCCCATTTGACCAGGAAATTTTATAATGACCCTGCTCATGTTTCATTTCCTACTTCTCAGGATGCATTTCAACTGCGGCGATGCGTAGTAGACTCCAATCACAGATGAATATAATGATTGGAACAATATTAAGGGGAGTGAGGGATGGGAGATGAGAGAACCCAAACTGCCTCCCTTAGCCAGCGTTCCCCTTACCCTGGACTAGCTCACAACTGAAAACAAAAAGCATCCATGACAATGATGACAACAAAGGACTTATTTTGCTTATTTTGGCACTCCATAGAAATGATTGCCAATGAAGCAAATGTTTCTAGAAGTAATCAGAAGATTGGACATTTCACCTCACTCTTTCACTTTGGTTTTTCCTGCCACAGAATAAATCTGCTCTCTGCAAAAGAACGGCTGTTTTGAAAAGCCAAAGATAAGCCACTATGTAAAATGCTAACTTTATTTGCCAATCCTCCTTGAATAGACTGGATGAAGGAGAATCCGCCAGGCTTCACAAAGAGGGATGTGGATGAATGCCTCAAATCTCATGGTAGTTTTACTTGTGAATGTACTTTAGAGTAGGTAGCATAAGCATAAAATATTTTCGTCACTGTAACAAGGTAATGTTGCACTGACTACAGCACAAGCCATGGCTGACAAAGTCCCTGCAGAATTCCTTGTGAGGTATAACGTACGGGAAGCTCTGCTGCTGTGTGATTCAGCCCAAGGATGTACGGCACTGGCCCTTGGGGTGCCTTGTTCATCAGCAAGAAGGGAACAGCCGTGTTTTTTTTTTTTTTTTTTTTTTTTTTTTTTGTCTGACTATTGGCACCTAATTTTGCCAGGCTTTCCCTGTACTTTTTATGCAGAGCACATCCCCAGAGGTTTACCACGAGTAAAGGTTTACTTTTTCTGAGATGCATAAGGTGAACTTATATAGTCTTTCAGCCCAACCACCGAGAGTTTCATGAAATGTATGTTGTGATTGTTACACAGCAGGAAATAAGATGCTAGAGCCAGTATTGTGTCACAGCAGGTTAAGCCACCACTGGCGATGCTGGCATTCCATATTGAAGTTCCCTTTGACTCCTGACTTCTCCCCTTTGAATAGAGCTCCCTGTTAATGGACCAGGGAAAGCAGAAAATTGTACAAGTACTTGGGCCCCTGCCATCAAAGTGGGAGACTGGAATGGAGTTCCTGGCTCGTGACTTCACTCTGGCCCAGACCCAGTTTTTAGGGCCATTTGGGGGAGTGAACCAGTGGATGGATGATCTCTCTCTCTCTCTCTCTCTCTCTCTGTGTGTCTTTCCCCTCTCTCTGTCACTATGCCT
Source organism: Lepus europaeus (assembly GCF_033115175.1). Classification (NCBI taxonomy): domain Eukaryota; kingdom Metazoa; phylum Chordata; class Mammalia; order Lagomorpha; family Leporidae; genus Lepus; species Lepus europaeus. The sequence goes on along the minus strand of NC_084843.1, from coordinate 22,817,073 downwards.
TTCAAACAAATAAAAATCTAAGAAAATAAAACACTAAGGAATGATTTTAGGTCTTACATAGGTCAAGATCCAGTTGTTTAACATTATATTTACCAACTGCTTTCATTAAGGTAAAAATAAACTCATAAATTAAAAAAATTAAAAAGAAGAGGGGGAAAACAATAGAAAATGAGACAGAAACTACCCAAAGGAGGTACCACCTACTCATCCTCATCATTTGTCACCTTTACCTGAATACTGAACATCTACCAAGAACAAGACAAGGCCATGCCTGGCTCCCCCAAGCTAGCTTTCTGCTTAGCAAATTTTCTAGGAAGAACTCTACAGCACTCTGAGTTTAGTTTAACCTTCAAATGCCTCAGTTTTTTTCAGTTTACATTTGTTTAACCCTAGTAAAGAAAGAAGCCTCTTTTATCATCAGGTTCACAGAGTCACAGAATTGCAAAGCCATCAAATCCATCCTTGCATGGAGTTTAGAAATATCTTCCACAGCTCTCGTTAACTGTGGACAGCTAAGCGCTGATAGAACACTTCCAGGCACAGAAAACTTCCTGCCTTATAAGGCCACTGTTCAATTACCAGGGACCCTTAATTCTAAAACGTTCTATCTAGAGCACAAACATCTTTGTTCGCTGAGAAGCCCGTTTATTGCTTTCAGTGATGCTCCTTGAAACAGCCCATGGTGCATTTGACTCTTTTTTTATTTGAAACTCTATCAACAAGGTGACAATAATTATTAGAATCCTTTTAACCTAAAGAAATGTCAGATTCTCCAATATGCATATGTATACAGTTAGTAGCCATAAAGTTTCCAAGAGGTAATGTTATAAAAATATGGGGCCTGGGGCCGGGGCCATGGTTCACTTGGTTAATCCTCCTCCTGCGGCGCTGGCATCCCATATGGGCGCTGGTTCTAGTCCCAGTTGCTCTTCTTCCAGTACAGCTCTCTGCTGTGGCCTGGGAAAGCAGTGGAGGATGGCCCAAGTGCTTGGGCCCCTGCACCCGCATGGGAGACCAGGAGGAAGCACCTGGCTCCTGGCTTCGGATTGGCGCAGTGCCAGCCGTAGCAGCCATTTGGGGGGTGAACCAATGGAAGGAAGATCTTTCTCTCTGTCTCTTTCTCTCTCACTGTCTATAACTCTACCTGTCAAATAAATGAAAGAAAGAAAGGAAGGAAGGAAGGAAGGAAGGAAGGAAGGAAGGAAGGAAGGAAGGAAGGAAACAGAATATGGGGCCTGCCCCTTAGCCCTGTGCATGTTACTTTATTTCAGTCTAAGCTTTCAGGAAGGCCTATGTGGATCTGAAATAATAATGACTCCATGGGATAAGTGCAAGCTCACCAGTCGAAATCGGCCTCTGTGCAGACACAGGGTTCAGATTCCATAGCTCCAGCATACTTCCCTTGCATACACTTCCGTTCTGATTTTCGCTTCTTATATATCCTTTTTGCTCCCATGATGCATGCTTCCCCCTGGAAGGAGACAGCGATCACCGTCGGGCACAGAGTCTGGACTTCCCTTGTTGCATATCCAGGCAGTTCAGGGAGATGGTCCCAAACATTGGTGTAATATGGGAGCACTTTGGACTAACAGCATTTTCTTTTTGGTGAATAGAGATCTATTACAGACATGACTAGGAAGGCGATCCTAAGAAGCACTGGAGGTATGTCAAATACAGACCTAACTTTTCAGGTATTCAGTAAAACTGTATTCGGTTAAGTGGTAAGGGCAGTGCCATGAGAGACACACAGATAAGTAAGACTCAGCCTATAACTGTGTATTGCCAACAAATCTGCAGTAATTAAATGTAGCTCTTCTGTAACGAAAGACTGACACAGTTGGTCATTTATAAGCACAAGGAAGAAGAGGATTGCTAGGAAATATAAAGATACATTTTGCCCTGATTTATTATGCTGCTGCCCATACAACTTTATAGCACTGACTTTATGCTCATCTACCAGACAAGCAAGAGAGGTAAATTCATTGCTTTCCCATGAAATAAATAAAGACTTTGAATATCACCATGCTTATGCATCCCATAGAGGAAAATTCAGCAATGTAAATGAGAGACTATTTTATTGCTGAATCTCTGAATAAAATGAGTTTCTAGCTAATATAGTGCTGAGAACCAAACACAGTTCCCTTTGTGTTTCTGAAAGACCAGAGCAGAATTTTGTTTAATCTACTGTGTACCACCTTTCCTAAGGAAACTCACTGTAATTGGCTCCATTACACATGCATATGCAAATACATTTCTCAGTCTAGGGTAAGAATATATGATATTTCTCTGGTAGTGACTTTGCAGCAAGAAATTCTACCAGATCCTTTGAGAGGGCTGCAGGATGACTTCTACCTTGGGAAATAAAAAATAATCACTTTATCTAAGTATTTTGATATTTGATGAATAATTGAAAGTGCAGGTTATAGGAAAATTTCCCATTTAAAAAATCTTCATTTTTGTATCATGAGTATCTGGGAAGGAGGGAAGAAGCACTATAAAATCCCAGGGAATCAAGACAACAGGGAGGAAGGATTTTCTTGGCACTGCTCACCCAGCATAATTCTGTTATTTTATGCCTCACCTTTGCATTGCTAGATAAAATTGAAGATCGTCTCTTTCCCCTCGTCCCACCACAGGACATGCTCCAATAAATTATGTTTGGATCTCAGTGCTGAGTTGGTATTTCATTTTGGGTTTTAAGTTTATGCCAAGCACATTTGAATTTTATCTCATTATATCTTGCCATAATAAAAACAGAAATGGCTTCACAAGCAGCTACAAACGTTGAGTTTGTTCACTGTTGTGAAACTCAAAACATGTAGTTGGGTATCCTGGTCTGGAGAACTCTACCTCCCACACCTTCAGGACTTGTCATCCCCCAACACCTCCCATGCCTCCTGCCAAAGGCCCAGAGTCAGGTATTTCTCTCCTACCTGGCTGTGCAACTGCCATGGTCTGTAGTCCTCCTCGGCACAGCGCCTATCAAAAATGGACTTGTAGTCCACTTTGACCAGCTGCCATTCGGAGCGGTGGCTGAAGTGTCCAAACACTCTACAGGGTTCACGATGAGAAATATAATCACAATAATAACAACAGCAACATAAGAACAGTAACTGCCATGTGCGGCTTATTATGAGTTGAGTGCAATGCTATGCACACTACATGCTTTATATCATTTAATCCTCAAAATACATTTATGGGGAGGATAATATTACTGGCTCCATTGCACAGATGCATAACTTTAGGCTCAAAGAGTTTTGTCAACATGAAAATGCCACAGTCTAGCCACTTACCACTGGTACAGCCAGAACCACGGTGACTGAATCAAGAGCCCAACTGTACATATTTTACCAAAACAATGGTTGAGAAAACAATTACAAATGGTGTAGCACATGTGGTTCAAGTTGACCATTCTAATGTACATGGTTCCTAGACTGCCCATTCCATTATAACTTCATGGTACTCACGATATTGTCGTGGTTTCTGTGGTTTTCATGCAAGTTTACCTTCCTACCAGTCTGTAGGGGAAGCTGGCAGCAGAGTCAAGTCGTAATAACTATTCCTACATTGTGCATTCTACTCTCCTTACTCAGGGAGTCTCTGGAATTTAATGAGGCATTTGAATCGCCAGTCATAGGTGTGGATAAAAGCCACAAACTGGCCTTTTTGGTCAGCTTCTTAAGTCTGTTTTTTGCAAATATAAACATTGAATAAAAACAAATTGCAGGCTAAGCTGTTATCTAGCTATATTTTCCTTGGGTCAAAGTGTAGCTATTAGGCACATTAAATTTTTATTGTCATTTTCTACCATTGAAAAAAGTGTAGAGGCAGATGTTTAAAAAATGTGCCAACTATTCTCTTTGATTTTAAAATTTTCATTAATGATGAGATCAACGATTTAAAAACCTCCTCTTGGTGTTCTTCATGTCCAGTTTTCCAAAGAAAGGAAATATCAGTGTTTCATATTTCAAATTCAAAGTCCATATTTTGAAACCCGCAGGCAGCTGAGTCATTAATCAAGTCTTTCACAAATTAATGATCATGAGTTTCCAGACAAGAATGAGCATAAATGCAATTTCACGAACAGATTGTTCTCATGGCTTTCCTAATATGCCTCACAATTGAGTTAGGTAAAGAGCCAGGGAAAAATAAAATTCTTCGTGGGGTTTTGATCAAATATTGTATTCTGACTTAAAGTGAAATCATTCTCATATGCCTAAGATTTTCTAAATATTGTTTGTTTATTATTAAAGTTGCAAATGTATAGCTTTATTTTCCATTGAAATAACCTCTTCTGGTTTCCCTAACTCACTGAATATAGAAAGAAAGTAGCTTTGCCCTTCTAGTACTCTTTGTTTGGGTTTCCTAAAAACAATCAGAGTCAAGAAAGGAATTGCCGACATTTTTGTTTCTTTGCTGGATACTCTTGCAGTAAGAGGCACTGATTTTATTAACAACTTCAGACCTCAATGACGTCAAGTCAAACAGGCTTAGCTATAAAAGCGTCTTTCTGGGTTTACCCTCTTAGATGATGGAACATTTCATCATTTTCTACGTACGTCATGATTAGAGTCTCTTCTCCAGGCTCACCAAGAACCCCATCCACAAAGAGTGGAATAGATGTGAAACTGTATTTGCTCCACGATCTCCCTTCATCAAAACTCAACCTAAGGACAGAAAAAGTCAAGTCTCAAAAGGGAAAAGAAGTCTTTTCAAAGAGAAGATATCATCAAGAAAAATAGAAAACATTTGGAAAGTACCTGGGGCACTGTCAAAGTGAGCCTTTCATGTGAATAAATGCTCTTAATTAAATCAGACAGTAGAATTACAGTTAGCCAAGCCATTGGAACCCAAACGTGCTAAAACATCAGTAAGGGAAGAGTTGTATGAAATGGAAAAATAAGTCTTGGCAAGAATTTTGTAAAATTCTTGTCCTTCATTAGGCCTTAGACTTCCATGTGACACTGCTACCTAGCACCAAACCTCACAGGTGATCCTGAAGAGCAATGACCTTGCAAGAGTTACTTAGATGACTTTATCTAACCAATCCCTAAGCGACTAAGTCCTCAGCATGTCCTTCATACTTAAAATCCTGGCTGACTTCAGTGAATGAATTGGAATGAATGAATTGGAATGAACTGGAGTGAACTAATTGATCTTAAATGCAAGAAAGGTCTGTAATTCTGATAGTCATTGCTGGGCTCTGAATGCCTAGATCCTCTCCCAAAAATTCCTATTTAAAACTCAATCACCACTGTGATTACATTAGGAGGTGGCACCTTTTCAGGGGTCAGTGACTACATCATGAGAGTGGACTCTCATTGATGGGGATTGAGATCCTTATACAACAGAAAATGGCCTTGTCTCTTCCTCCTTGTGAGGACACAGTAGGAAGGTATCTATGAACTAGAAAGCACAGCCCCACCAGACTCCAAATCTGCCAGCATCTTGCTCTTGCACTTTCTAGCCTCCAGAACTATGAAAAATAAATTTTGTCATGTGTAAGCTGCCTGTTTCATGGTGTTTTATTATAGCACTCCACACAGTTTAAGTCATATGGGATCTTTGCTTTCACTCTCTTTGTCTGTGGATGCCTTTCCCTAAGGTAACCTTTTGTTTCTCTTCTGCAGTTTCAAAGCAATTGACAGTAGAGGGAAAACTACAGTTTTGAGTTTGAATAAGCTCACATGTAGAGAGAGCTACTTTCATAAACACAGGTGGCCTGTGCCTATTGGAAACCTTTGAAAAGGCAGCCCTTGCACGTCTGTCTGTGGAAGACCCCCAGGCAGAGGTGCAGAATGTCACATCCAAAAAGAAAGCTCAGAAATTAGCATCTGAAACAATGATATGGGAGAATGGTCATGAATGGCTCATCTCTGTCCAGAATGTGCATGATGAACACAGATACCAAACTCCAGGAGATACTTTCTGGGAGAGGTGACAACAAACTTTAAGATACTCAGAGACTACCTAATAGTTAACTGTGTTCTACTGCCATTGTGCTAAGAGAAAAAAGAACTGACGAAGGCACTGTCACATTTGAAAACCATAATACAATTCCTTTCTCAGGGGAGAGACCTCACTTTCTCCTTCTCCCTCTCTTCCATCTCCCCTTCCTAACTCAATCTCTTCTTTTTCAAAATTGCTGTTGGTAATCTTATTTTAATGGAACAAAGATATAAATGATGTCCTAATAGACTTTGACATTTTCCTATATACACAGTGCTGGTCTGATAGCCTGACTCCTAGACTAGCAGGAGCAGTGCAGAACCAGCAGGTGCACATATCATAGCTACCAAGTGCCCTTACCAAAGATGTCGAATTGGGAGAGATGTGTGCTTCATAGCAACCAGGACACCACCTTGATCCAGGTACAAAACACTATGCTCTTCTTCAAAGATCTAGATGAGAAAAACACATACATGTGGACACACGTCCACATCCACACAAACTCAGGTTTCAGAGAGCAGTCTTCATATGTAGACTACAATCCCGCCCATGTATATTTTTATAAATCTTTGGGAAATAGAGAACAATGCTCCCAAATGTGGACTACTTACCCATAGTGTTAAATAAAATGATTTTAGTTGTATGCAAAAGAAATTTTAGAAAGAATAGTATGTATCAATGCTTATATTCTCTTATATTCTACTATATTCTCCTATATATTCTACTGAATATGTCATGAATGATTACATCTCCAGATGAAAGGAACCTTAATGATAGATAATTACTACCAAAATTCTCATTTTTTGCAGATGAGAAAACTAAGATTTACAGAGATGTGCTGACTTAACTAAAATCACACATATAACAACTGATAGAGCTGGGGTTTACTGCATAAGAGTACCATATCAAGACTTGATTAATTTGAAGAGTCCAAGTATTATCAAAGAATATTCTTGTTTAATTCATGGATGTTCTACCAAGCCTTTCATAGTTCTAATATAAATGGAATTGTCATCTTTAGAAACAAGTGTCATTGAATGCTTTTCCATGTACAGAAGAACAAATTTGAGGTCAAAAGGAGACATGCAGGAAACAATATTTAAATCCTCTTTATAAGAGATGCATGCTGTTTTCTCAAATTGGCATAGCCTCATCTGGAGTTACATTACTGACATATTCCCCCCAACATGTACTTTGTTTACATCTCATACCCCAAATGTATCCCAGGAATATAGCAGTAGAGACTTCCTTTCTTCATTTGGGGTATTGGAAGGCAGAAAATGGTATCCTAGTTGTCTAACTCTTCTCCAGAGGTAGCTTATTTAGAACAATCCGTTCTCCTTCAATTGCCAAGTTCAATCTCTCTGGGAATTCTTAAGAAAATTTCCTTTCCATCCTCCTCTCAAAATGTGAGAATCTCACTGAGGACCTACAAAGTATCTAAATCTAAGCAATGGCAACTGAACCATAATACTTGAATCTCTGTTCAGAATGTAAAACAGTGTGCTCTCATTGTCAAGTGTGATTACCTGTTCTTTAGATTTCAATTTACAGAGCTAGGTAATATATGATAATTAAATGTCAGTGGGTAATTAAAACATATTTATTGAAATGTTACAACCATGCATTAGATGCATATCTTGTTACAGTTGCTAAAACTCATTAAAAATGTCTATGTTATAAGCTATGGGTATCTACCTTTCATTCAGAAGAAAGACAGCACTTAAGCTAAACACATTGGTTGAAAGCGATTCCATTTCTTTTCTGTTTAACATATGCATCCCAGATTATTACTCTGGCCTTTGCACACGAGATTTAAATGTCTTAAAATAGCACCTGGGTAACAGCTATTTCTTTATTACTGGATTCTCTCTATTTGGAATCCCAGGCAATGGAAATTTATGGAGGTAGCTCAGAGTTAGATATGCAACTACTCTCCAGTCTCTAAGTTCCCTACAAGAGAAAGCCCTAAGGTTCTGGTTCTTTGTTACAGGAAAACTAAATCCAACTTAGATTTCATTGTCACTTATAAATGTTCTTACATTCAGTTTCTGAATACAGGATTTCGTTATTAAATGACCAAAACAATCAAATTGCATAAGTATTAACCAATTTCAAAGGCTGGCCTAAGACCCACAGTAAAACGAGAAAATAAACACACTAGTTAGTTTTAGGATTTATATAAAGCATTGCAAATAAGTTCCCAGAATTGAGGCAAGTTTGATTTTTTTTTTCTATTTACACTTTAGCAACTTGACCCTACACATTTTCTTACCTGCCTCCAAGTGTTCCCTGCATCGGAAGAGACAAACATGCTGATATCACTGTCTGATAACTCAGATCCTATATTACCTAGAAACAACACATTGCCATTAGTGAAAGGAACTTCTTGCAAAAGCCAATCATGGGTTCCACCAGGGTCTGCATTGCTTGAGAATGGCTTTCACGGCCAACACTCTGTCTGAACAGGGCTTTTCAGCATACTTGCTTCAGGGTCAATGGTTTAGGAGCTTTACAGTAATATTTTTATATTGGTCATTAAGTTCTAAGCACAAACATTTAGCTTCTTAAAAGAAATGCAATTTACAAGAGCAAGCGAAGCAAGGAAGCTTCTTACCTGAAGCCACTATGATGCTTGGAGCTGTGTCTCTGCTGGCAATAATCCCTGAGGTGTAGGGATTCTCAGAGACCTTCAGGTGAAGGTGTAGTGAGCAATATGGCTGAGAAGAGTAGAAACGAGCATTAGAAAAGCGTAAAATCTAGATGGTCAATTACATTCAGAGCACCCACCCATTCATGCATCCAAGCAACCATCCCAGCTATCCACCAATTTATGTACTTCTCAATCCTTTCACCCATCCACTGCATTTCATTCCACAAATATTTACAGCCAACTAAGTGTAAGATAGCTGGGAAGTCAGTAAAAAAGGGAAAGCCCTATTCATTTGAGTTCCAACCTACTAACTTAATTGCCATTTGGTTACTTAATAAACAATTTGCACAATAAGCAAGGCTTATGAAAGAGTCACAATGACTAAAGTTTAGTCTCTTTCGTTACAAAGTTCACAATCTAAGTGGATGACATGAGACCTTTCTGTGGATTACCACAAAAGAGACTATATCGACAGCTGTATGATACGTAGAGGTAAAATGTAGATTCTAGAAGGTGAACAGACTAGGTCCAACTTGGATCAAGGATGTCTGCAAGGTGCCCAAGCAGATCTGGGTAGACTGTGAACTGCAGGTGGGATGTTCAAGAGGTTTAAGGGCATTTTAGGCCTGAAACACGTCAGTTAAAAAGAAAAAGAAGGCAAGGAATTAAGCAGTACGGATGTAGTCAGGTAAGAAGAAGAGGAAAAAAAATATAAGCTCAGAATGAAGGGTCAGTCAAGCTAGGAAGACTTTGAAGGAGTCAGTTCACATTTCTTAGTATCTATTTGAGACCTTAGTCTCTGCTGTAGAGAAAAAAAAGTGTAACTTGTAAAATTGTCCTAACACTCCCCAACAAAAGGCATAGTATTTACCAGCATATCATCAGAAACAGTATTATTTAATATCAAAAACATATTTGTAGACAAAATGCACTGATAATAACACTTTTAATGAAAAATTAAGGGACTTATTTATCTGTACGTAAAAGCCTCAATCAATTCTCTAAGATACCAGCACTTGACCAAAAAGAAGCATAATCAATCTTACATGAATTTTGTTTAAAATAGTTCTTGTACTGAGTTGTCAAAACACAGATTTTGTATTTGAACCTACATTTCTTTTCATCTCTCAGGAAGATTACTTTCTAATCTTATCAACTTGAGTTTTGGAATCACCAATGTATCTCTGTTATTACTTTTATTCTGCTCTGTAAGTTTCAGCCAGCAGATATTCAGAGAGCTACAGAGATACAATGATTAAATTTATATAGGATGGAGTAAATGACAAGCCAAAAATGAAACCCAGGGACAGAATCAGCCAAAATGCTAGCAAAATAAAATAGCAGATCACAATAAGGTCTTCTCACTGTCAACAGAGAAAGTAAAAACTTTCAAGGAGTAATAACAGAAATAAATTATTGGCTTTGCCTGGAAACCTCATGTAAAACTTTCAAAAATGGTTTGCACTTTATAATATTCTGTGTGAGTAAGGAAGACAGCCTAAATAAGAAGAAACATCATACTGAAACATGTGGCTTTCCTTTGTCCAAGAGGAAGACGAGAACAGGGCTTCAGATCCCAGCACAGCACCATGCAGCACTCAGCTGATGCCAAGACAAGATAAAGCAGGGGTGTCAAGCCTTTTATTGATAAAGTTTTCCAGATGACAACAGGATCTCCTTTTCTCAGACTTACTACAATATATTTTTTCTATGCACAATTCTGTATTACCTATTTGAGGTATGTACAGTTTTATCAACCTAAGAGATACACTCCACAAATAAAAATAACACATCAGTACTGAAATGCCAATAAAAGACTGCAATATCAACCAATGATTTTTTTATTAGGTCATGAAAGACATTGCAATTTGACACAGAGCGATGCCAGGAGCACATGGGATTGATTAGGAACTATACAATGTCAGCAGTGAGTAACTCCACAGCAATCCAAGAAGTGCGCTACTGTTTGGGGATGATCCCTAAGCACACAGGCTGAATGGAGGGCATCACCTGGTACAGTAGGGCATTCCTGCCAAGGGAGCACCCACCTTGCAATCTTAAGTCAGTTGCTAGCCACAGATGAACACTGTGAAGCTCAGTGGCCACCAGAGCCAAGAACTACTTAGTATGGGTGTTTGTCATGAAAAAGGAAAGAGGGCATTTTCAATAGGCCATCTCAGCACTACACTGTTGCTAAGGTTTTAAGAGACCGGAGATGTACTAATCTGCAGAGAAACAACACCAATTCTTGCAGTAACAGCGACATTAGAAATGGTCTTTTCGGCGCACTTTTTCTCCACTCTCACATTTGTAGTACTGGATTGCCCCCAGCTGGTACAAGAAGAATATTCTGTGGCTTTTTATTTCTATCGACTTTTTCAAGGAATTCACACACGTCTGTAAGGTGACTCATCTTCACTATTTTCACTTAAACTTTCACACCTGACAATTTTTGGATGTTTGTCAAAGTGAAATGACCAAATGCTAACAGACGGGTTTATAATGGTGGATATCTGGCAATCCCAAACGTCTGCAGGACAAAGGATAGGGCTCTGCAATTCTTGTGTACACATGGCCCAGGCAAGGGGCACTTTGTAGGCTTCTTTTTTTCTTTCACTTTGCCTGCCTTCCCCCTTTTCTTTCATTGGCAAACACGCACTGAATACCTACTGCATACTGATAGTCACAGCTGTCACTTTTATCCTCTCACAGTTGTCTCCAACTCAGAGTCAAAGCACAGCCTGTTCCAAGTAAGGCTCTCTGTTTTTCAGTTCTGTTCACTTTAAGAAAATACAGGGATGTATACTGCAACCACTAATGGACTAGCAGCTGATGCACAGAGGATGGAGGGACCAGCCCATACGTTTGGAAGCTGCACTTTGTATCATTTTTCACACACTGTTATGGACAATGGCATGTCCTTAACCCACAATTTGAGGAGCAATAAAATTCCTAGTCTTCAGTATTTCAAGGTCAGACACAAAGTTTGAGGATCTGATACAAATTAAGGACAAAAACAACTGAACAGTGCTTTCCATTTAATTTACAAAATTTACAGATCCCTGAAGTCCACCAGTGGACCTGTAGATCATAACTACTTTCATTTGCCTAATTTTTTAAAATTTATTTGTTTATTTTAAAGATTTATTTGTTTATTTGAAAGTCAGAGTTTCACAGCTGGTTTACTTCCCAGATGGCCACAACAGTAGAGCTAGGCCAGGCAGAAGCCAAAGGCTTCATCTGGGCCTCGTATCTGGGTGGCACAGGCCCAAACATTTGGGCCATCTTCTGCTGCTTTTCCCAGGCCATTAGTAGAGAGCTGCATTGGAAGTGGAGCAGACAAGACATGAACTGGCACCCATAAGGGATGCCGAGGCTGTTGGTGGTGGCTTTGCCTGCTATGCCACAACACCAACCCCTTCCTAATTATTTTATATTTTATTTTAACCAACAAAATCCTTTGGCCATTCCAAGTATTTATTAAATGTTTGCTTGATTTAATTGAGCCATTAACTTTTTCATCTCAAATTTATTTAAATCATTTTAAAATTCATTTATTCTCTTGTGTAACTGAAACATTGTATCCTTTGACCAACAACTATCCTCCCCAGTACTCTGCCACTGTTCTCAGCTGTTGTGAATTTGATTATTTTAGATTTCACACAGACATCAAACATATGGTATTTTTCTTTCTGTGCCTGGATTATTTCACTTAGCATAATGCTCTCCAGGTGATTCATTAATTATCTACTGCATTTCTAGCACTGTGGATGACCAATGGCAACTAACCAAATGATAGAAGACATTTCCCTACCAATAAATAAACCAAATTTAAAAATTATTACAGTCAATTAGATTCAAATTCCACTTCTTTCTCCCCAACTTCTGTATCAATAACCTTTAGATTCCATCGTTATTGTATTTTTTATCTCTGTGACTGTCAGGCCGAGAGTTGTATTGGAAAGAAAGATTAGAAATCTCCTAAATAAAAAAGCAATAGGTAAGTTTCCAGGTAGTATCCCCATCACCACCCCTCCTCCAAATACACACACACATACACACACACATGTGCAGAATTACTGACTCAAAACTGGAGCTGGGAATCAATTAGATTCTCCGAGAAGGGTCAATGGGAAAGAACGGGGAGGCCCCTGGTCCAGTCGGCTGGGTATGAGGCATTCAAACCCCACTCCAATCCGGCACTACATTTCCAGTCATAGACAGTGCAGGGAAAGTGGAAAACAGTGTCAAGAATCTCCCGGAGCAGGTGCCTGCTCAGATCCAGTAGAAAATTGTCACATGAAGCCATAGAGAAGTCAGGGCCTCTCTCCATGTAACACTGTTCTTTCCCCAGAGGCCCAAGGATTTGTCACAGGCCCAGCTTGGCTCACATCTTGCCTCTTGGGAGCCCAATCCTGAGGCTTTGGATGCAGGTGGACCATGACCTGTAATACCTTACCTAATTGTACAATGCGGTCTTCGGAAGAAAGAAATCCCAGCTGAGCCCTCCAGGCAATCAGTCTAAAAGTCCTAAGAATATAGCCTGAAATTACCCTGGATGTCTTATTTCTATAGAATACATTTTACCAGGAACATTCCATTTGGGGCTGTAATTCTGAACTTGTTCCACATTTCTAACAGCCCTGCTGGAAAACCTCTCTTCTAATCACTAGAGGCTGTGCTTTCAGCGACACTGTCACATTCCAGGTACTCACAATCTGAAATCACTTCTCATCTCCTCTCTGCCACCAGTTTCCAAGTCTCAAGAAGGTTTTTAACAGCCTGAGTCGAGAGTGGCTCAAAGATTTTCTTGCTTATTTTGTGCCTTTGGCAGATTTTTGTGAAGTGATTTTGGTTCCTTGTCATTCTCCCCTCCTCACCTTGCTCCCTGCTCTCTAAGGCTCAGATTGGAACTACATTAAGCAACAGAGTTAATGAGGGAGGCAGTCCAGACGACTCCTGGACACCATACATCTATCTCCCAATAATGCATTTTTTCCCATAAATGTTAATGAAACTCCTGAGTTTGTTAACTCCAAGGTCAACTTGCACCCATGAGCTTCAGAAAGTAGCGATTAGGACAAATCCTCCACTGTAACTGCCAGAGGCACAGAATGGGTTCCATTCCTGTGTATATTCTATATATGCATATAATATATATGTAAAATTCACCATATGGCAGACATGATTCTTGAAACTGATACTTTGGATCGGCCAAAAAGATAGACACCGTCCCCACGGAGAGTTCATGGAGCTTACACTTAGCAGAAGATGGGCAATAGTCACTGAACACACTGGCTGATTTTAGGGACTTGATAATGGTCCCGAAGATCAGAGTTGGGACAAATACAATGGTAGAAGATGCTCAAAAAAGCTCTGCATTAAGGGAACCAAACAATGATCTGAATGCGAAGAAAAAGTCTAACTAGGACAACAATGGCATTTTAAGAGAAATAGTAGGAAGTGCAAAGATTTTAAGATATAAACAGTGAAATAAACCTTTGTACGATCATTGCTCATTATAAAAAAAGAAGGAGAGAGTTGCTGGAGACCACACAGGGGAAGCAGATGGGGCCAGATCCCATGAGACCCTGCAGAGGAGGACAGAGTGTTTGACTTTATTCTACCTGACTTAGAAAGCAATTACTAAGTACAGAGGGACATGATCTGATTTTCTGGAAGTCCAATTTGGCAGCATTTACTCAAAATTTTATAAAGCAGAAATTTAGCTTGTGGTAAAGAAAAGCTAATCAGTGGTTGTCTGGGTCTAGAAATACGGGTTTTAACTGACAAGGAATTAAATGAAATTTTTAGGGTGACAGAAATGTCATGCCTTGACTGTGATGGTTGTTACATGGGTATATGGAGGTACTTCAAAAAATAAATGTAAAGTGAAATTAAAAAATAAGTTCACTTTGGTACACAACATTTTAAACCCATAGATATGAGGAGATTTTCAAAAATTGAGTGAAAAAAATGTATGTGAATTTCAAAAGCTTTTAAGCTAAAATAAATTTACTTTTTAGTGCCATCTTTTTCACAAACTTTCCGAAGCACCCTCATATACAGTTGTCAAAATTCATTTAATTAGGTGCAGCTGTTTGGTGTAGCAATTCAGTAGATGCTTGAGATGCCTATATCCCATCCAGGAGTGCCTAGTTTGAGTTCTGCCTGTCTTGCTTCCAGACCAGCTTCCTGCTAATGCATCCTCAGAAGAAGCAGATAATGGCTCAAGTACTTAGGGTCCTGCCACCCACACAGAAGTTATGGATTGAGTTCTGGACTCTTGGCTTTGGCTTGGCCCAATTCTGGTGGTTGCAGGCATTTGGGGAGTGAACCAGAAGATAGAAGACCTGTTTCTGTCTCTGTCTTTCAAATAAAGTAAAAATTTAAAAAACTTCACTGAATTATAATTAAATGGATATTTTTAATACATAAACATTTTATCTCTGTAAAGTTGATTTTCTAAAAAGTCACACTGGCTACTCTGCAGAGAATGAATTCCCAGGTAGAAATGGGAGATTCAGTTAGGAGGCCAACACTGTAGGCCAAGTGAGAAGTTCTGGTGGTTTGGATTAGGGCAGTCCCTGTGGAGATAAGGAAGTAAGTTATTATGTTTTTTTATATTTTGGAGGACAGTAATAAGACTCTGTGACACTGAGTCGGGGGTGCAGCAGGAAACACAGTTCTAAGAGCTTTATTTAAGAGTCAGTTTTAAGGGTCCATTCATGATGTCAGAGTACTCAGGCAAACCTATTAGGTGCCATGGTGAATTCCCTATTATAGGCACTTAATTTCAAGAGTGCACAGTAGAAATGGGGCACCACATTAAGATTCCGGTGCATTGCATGCATCTTTGGTTAAGTATCACCATGCCTCCAACTTGGAACAGCTAAAATAGGAAGGCAACTCTTTCTTTATTTTTTTTTTTAATGCCACTGCACTGTGCATTACATAGGGTAGGTATTCAATAAGTTGCTGTTATATTTACTTCTTCTGTCACGGGCTTTGTGCACTTACTACAACAACTGGCTGTCTTCCCTCTGTAAGTTACTAGTCATAAGGATGGAAGCTGAGTGGAAGGCTGAATTTTAGACTGCTTCCCTGATGCACAGTGACAACTGCGATATCCTCTACAACTAATAAGGTCAAGCTATTGCTGCTGGCATCCTCTCAAGTAGGAGGGTGACCCACCTACAGTTGTGTGAGATGAACCTGCGAAGTGACTGTGCACACTTTGTCTAGCTGAGTTTGGATAACGACAAAGTAAGAGTTATATGAAGTGTGAACTGCACACACACACACACACACTTACCAAGCTCTTCTTTCTAAAATGAAGTGGTCTTTCCTCTAGATTTACATACTGGTTTCTCCCTTTTCTAAACTTAAAAACAACTTCGGAACTGTTTTACAGAAATTAATAACAATACTTTGTTTTGCAATTAATCTCCCTCCCTCCTGCATTCACTCTGTATTTACTGGTATGTCAAGTATGCAGCAGACAACAGTTTCTATGAGAAGTGAGATGCAATTCTACAATATTTCATTTATTAATCTAGCCTCACTCATATAGACAGTAGACTGAAAATTCCTTATAGACAAGATCCACTTTCCTTCCTCTTCTGTGTCACCCCTCCCATCATCAAATATATAATTAAGTTCATACAGATAGATTCATTGCTCAAATGTAAGATTACTAAAAAACTCTACATGCTTCAAATCAGGGGTAAGCAAAGTTTTTTAAAAGGATAAAATCATAAATATATTAGGCTTTGTGGACCATCTACTTTAGAGTGAAAGTGGACATAGACAGTAAATAGACATAAATGGATAAGCACGGTTGTGTTCCAATAAAATTTCATATAGAAACCATGTGGTGTGTTATATTTCCCCCATAGGTCACAGTTCTTTTCTTAAATATTTTTATTTATTTATTTGAGAGGTAAAATTACAAACAGTGAGAGGGAAAGACAGAGAGAAAGGTCTTCCATCCACTGGTTCCCTCCCCAAATGGCTGCAACGGCCAGAGCTGGGCAAATCAGAAGCCAGGAGCCAAGATCTTCTTCTGGGTCTCCTATCTGGGTGCAGTGTCCAAGTGCTTGGGCCATCTTTCACTGCTTTCCCAGGCCATAGCAGAGAGCTAGATCAGAAGAGGAGCTCCTAGGACTAGAACTGGCGCCCATAAGGGATGCTGGTGCTGCAGGCAGAGGATTAACCTATTGTGCCACAGCGCCACCTCCCAGTTCACAGTTCTTACCAATCCCAGCTCCATAGGATAAGGTAAATCAATATATAATATAAGTAAAACAAATAGAGGTTTAAATCAGTGGTTCCTATCTTTTTTCTGTCATAAACTTATTTGAAAATGTGATTACACATCTCCACATGAAAGTACACCCACACAGTTCTATATTCAGTTCATCAGTTCTACAGCTGAGATTATGCATCATTAGATCTGAACAGGTTATCTATGAGAAAGTAAGGGTGTTTAGTGCATATCTTTACCAGAGATGGAAATTATTGTATTCCTCCTCGAATCATCATTGGAGGTCTTCTTAAGAACATGGGCTAGAAATGAAGATGTGGGAAACAAGCAAGACGCTTCGCCATATTCTCTTATCTCATTGGCCTATCACAAAACAAGCACTGTGACCCTTCCCTATACACTCAGCCTTCACACATTCCCAGCCCATTTTGTTCAGCAATTGAGAAACAGTCAAAGGGCTCCCTTGACCCCTCCTGCATGAGACATTCTACTCTCACACGAAGACTCACCAGCAAGCAGTGCACAGGGTCCCCCCTCAGATCCGTGTCTGGAGCCTGCAGCAATCGCCAGTCTCTGCCTTTGTTGTATGTGATGAAAGTTTTCACTTGGTTGTCAATCTTCTTGTTAGCCAAGAACATTCCCTTTATCCCTGCTACCTGGGAAAAATTGACATGGCTGAAAAATACATCAATTTCAGAAAGAATATATTTGCTTACCTAAAAAAAAAATTAGACTGCCAGATCAGTTGAAAGCCCTTGTCTTGGAAGAAAGAGAAGATGAGTTGATATGATGGAAGTGGGGGTGCGATGCATATCGGGAAAGGGTCACTGTACAAGTTTGATAGCTTAAGTAGGTTGGTAGTAGCCTGCAGTTGCCAGGGGATAACCTTTGGTTCTTCAACTTACTTTTATTATTACCATTATCATTGTATTTATTTTGAAAGAGTTACAGAGAGAAAGGGCAGAGAGGTCTTTCATCTGCTGGTTTGCTCCCAAATGGCTGCAACTACAGAGGAAAATAAGCTACATTCTGGCCAAAGCCAAGAGCCAGGAGCTTCTTCTGGTTTCCCACATGGGTGCAGGGCCTCAGTACTTAGGCCATCTTCAGCTCCTTTCCCAGTTGCATCAGCAGGGAGCTGGATTGGGAGTGGAGCAGCGGGACTTGAACCACTGCCAATTTAGGATGCCAGAGCTGCAGAATGCAGCTTAACTCACTGTGTTGTGATTACTGTTGTTTGGTAAATGATAAACAGATAGGAACTGCTTTTATTATATGCTAGCATAGCACCTAGAGTCTTAAATACTTTATCTCAGCTAATCTTTATAATAGTAGCTTGGATAAGTCTCACTTACTCTATTTCACAAATGAGTAAAAGTCACATTCATCCAGATAATGATTTGCCCAAGGTCACAGTAACCAAGGACATCCTGGTAGTAAGTACCAGACCTGGGATTTTAACCCAGAACTCTAAGGCTTCACAGCTCATGCTCCTGAAAACTATCTAAATTATTGAGCTTGCTGTAGCCATGGGCAATTCAAAGAGGTCAGTTAGAGCTCCTGATTCAATTAATACTGTTTTTTTCCCCCCCTGTAAAAGATAATTCTGTCAAGCCACAAAAATACACCGAACACAACAGCTTTTAAACTTAACAAACAGTGGTTTCCCTAATTCATCGAATAATCCCTTTGCCATTCTTGCAATACTGTTGTTCTCATCATCAGCAGTTCTTCTTAATTATTTAACTCTGAAAATATAATTATTTCTCTTCTCTTATTTGTTATGACAGAAATTACAATTAATAAATTGTCAAAATCACCCTCAAACAAATAATTAACTTGCATTTTATTTTTTGGATATTTTAGAGTACATTAAACACATGCATGTGTATTTTACCATGCTTGAAATAATCATAATCCAAAAGAACAGGGGGACATTGAGGAGAGGGAATGAAATGTATTGAGTAGTGCATTCTCAAGCTACACAAACATTAATTCATTTAATGATCATAATACCCATAAGATAGAGTTATCATCACCCACAATTTGAAGATGAGAAAAAGGGAACTTAGATTTAACCGGTGTTTGGAATATACACAGGGAGTAAGTGAATAGGAAAACAGGCATATCTGAGCCCATTTATCTAAACTCCGGCCCTTTAGCTCATGATTTGAGAAATTGTCAGAAGAGTCCTTGTTAAATACCAAGCCCAGTGGTTCAAATTTTACATATAAAGCATCCAGTATACACTACAAACCTGTGTAACAGCCTTTATCCCAATGTGGGAGGAAACTGTGCTATAGGCAAAATTTAATTGCTTAAGATCACACAGTTGGGATTCCTATTCAAAGTTGCCCAACTCCCAATCTTCTTTCAACAAATCCAGCTCTGAATTTGTCAATGCAAAGAGGTTAGGTTTCGATCAATAGAGAACACATAATTTGCCTTTGCTTTGACATAGTCAGACCTCATTAGATTGTACCTGCTGATTTGGCATCTGGGGTAATTTAGAGTTAGGCCAAATTTGTACTCTATTGGAATGACAACTTTGTTAAGCAAATAAATGGTATAAACGAGTTGCTGAAGGAATACTTTGAACTACATAGGAAAACAAGCCACATTCTGGGCAACCAACAGCAGCCAGAACAACTCCTTGTGCATTATTGATTCTCAACCAGTGTGCGAGGGTTTATCTCCAGGAGCCCCACCTTCCAACAACAGTGTGTTAATTACAAATACTATTGAGTTGTTCACTACTGCAGCTCCATAAGGGCTGCTCACCAGGGAACTGAGTTTTAGTTTTGTATATGTTCAAAAGGTCGTTACATACTTAAATATGATCAAAATACCAATTGTTTAAAGCTTAAATTTCATGTCAGAGTTCTCAAAAAGTCATACAATTTTTCCACATCGTACCCACAAACCAGCAAGAACTCTAGCCGTCTTAGCCATCTGCTGCTCTAGAGGGTTACAGTAGGTGCAGAAGGAATAAAAAAGGCACTAACTGTAGTGGTTTCATTGCCATTTTCCTTCCTGCCCTCTCCCTCTTGTGGCAAGGGTGTCAGCACAGGGTTATACTTGTTTAGGAGCTGGTTCGTTTGATTTGCAGAAGTGGTGGCTTTATTGGCCCCCAACTGCTTGGCATTATCAAATGCCACTTGAGCAGAGAGCTGTGCTTTGTAATTCATTGCTGGCAGCTTGGCCTTCAGGTTTATCTTGAGGAATAAAAGCTTGGCAAAGAGAGGGAATGTGTGTCAACAGAGGACAGAGCTAGAGAGGGTCTGCTTATATCCATTGCAGCCAGTGAACTTCATCCATTTGAGTTGTCCTTCTTTGTTTCTTTATTTCGCTCCTTTGACCTGGTCTGCAAAGATGATCACCCTTGCTCTTAGGCTTTTACTTTTTTTATTTAGGCTTTTACTTTTTTATTTTTTTAAAGATTTATTTATTTATTTGATAGGCAGAGTTGCAGAGAGGCTGAGGGAGAGAGAGAGAGAGAGAGAGAGGGAGAGAGAGAGAAAGTCTTCCATCTGCTGGTTCACTCCCCAGATAGCCACAATGGCTGGAGCTGTGCCGATCTGAATCCAGGAGCCAGGAGCTTTCCGGGTCTCCCATGCGGGTGCAGGGGCCCAAGGACTTGAGCCATCTTCCACTGCTTTCCCAGGCCATAGCAGAGAGCCGATTGGAAGTGGAGCATCTGGGACTCAAACCGCACCCATATGAAATGTCAGCGCAGTAGGCAGTGGCTTTTACCTTGTACGCCACAGTGCCAGCCCCTGCTCTCAGGGTTTTGTATCACTCACTATTGCTTTTGCCCTGAGCTTGAGAAATCCATCTTTCTGTGTGTCTCACTCCAATCCCTATGCAGGACGCACTTTCCTCCAGTACTCTCATATAAGATCTTGTCATTGCTTTCTTGGAACCTCTATCGTTTCGTTGCAGAACTTTGGATATCAAGTACGCAGGATTAGTGCCCAAAGTGTGTGGATGTACATGTGTGTATGTGTGAATGCATGTATGTGAGTGTAAGGTCTGGGGTTCCTCTGAGCATGAGAAGCTGGGTTAATGTTACCTGACAACTTCTCTCTGTATATATACCACTTATAATTTACAGAATGGGGTGGAGCTGAGAGATGGCAAGAATAGCGAAAAGCCTTCAGAGACACAGAATTTCCTAGGGGAGATATTCCTATGGGAATAAAATATCCTGCTGCTGGATGTCTGTCTTCCTGTGTGGAAAGATCTGGTGTCTTGTCTGTCTTCTGAAACCGTCATTAAGATATTTTAGAATACCAGCCTGCTGGGAAGCTACTTTTGTGTTTTTCAAATGGAAGAATTTGCTACCAGAAGGTGATCAGTAGATATTTCTTATTAGTTAATAACATAGAAAGCAGGGTACCACGTTGATTGGCATTTAGATATGAAGAACTCCAGCTCAAAGCAGAAGCCCAACAGAAAGCACAGCAGCAGCACGACGGTCTCAAGGCACCTCCTTCTCTCGTGTCGCTCTCTCTGCCACAGAGACCCACTTCCTCCCGTGAACAACCTCCTGATGGATCTCCACCTGTTCACCTCTCAAGGTACAGCGGGCTCAACGACCCTTTCCCAGCAACCAATCTCTTTTCATAACATTTGTCTCCAATATTTATCTGCTTTCTTTTTTTCATTTTTGCCCACATACCTATATCTTCATTCTTAGCAACATGGGCATAACCTTCCCATAAGCTTCTCCTGTACTACTTACACTTCTTATTACAAGTTAATCTGAATTTATCTTCTCCTGTAATCTCTTACATTATGGTCTCTCACTCTAATATAACCTTTGAATAGTCACTCACTCTATCATATTGCTTCTTTAAAATTAATGATAGTAAAGTGACTTTGTACCCACAGCTGCATTAATTTTTAATAACCTAGGTAGTAAGAGTCCTACATTTGAAGATAGAAAACCAGAATGTGTAACCCAAATTGACTGAGCACTTATGAATTATCAGGTACAACAAGAAATGTTTTGGAAGCATAATCACATGAATCTATTCATGCACTTGAAAGGCAAGAGACAGTATTATCCTCATTGTGCAGAGGAAGAAAGCAAAGTTGAGATGTGACCAATCACTTGCATAAGGTAATTCTAGTAGAGAACCTTAGATCTGGATTCTAAGTCAGTCTGGTTGCGGAGTATACATGCTTAATCCTGGGTCTGTACTATTTCTTCAGTCTTCTATCTAATCCTATAATATCCTGAGGAAAAACAGCATATTAGGATGTCATACTGACAGAAAACCATTTCATCCATTCTTGGTACACTTATTCAATTTCATTAAAGAAATATTTTGAGGAATCTACCACGTATCATGCATTCTTCTAAACACAAAAGACCTAACACTGAAATATCTAATCAAGCTGACTTTGATCCAACAGATATTGTTAAGAGTTAGACTGACTAGGTGCTGAGAATTTGAATGTCTTCAATGATTTAAGGGAAGAACTCAAATACATCTCTTGGGTTTTTCATGTTTACTCTCTAGATGGCTCCCTCTTGCACAAAGCATTCAAATGTTCCATGTACAGGCTAAGTTGAGGGGATTTTTATACAGGAATTTTTGCCTGTGATGTTGATAGGGAGATGATTGTTCCCATCTTTTCAGTCTCAGATTTAAATTATAAATCTTAATGATCAAAATTTGAAGAGAACAAAGTTATAGGTAACTGTGCAAAGAGAGAGAACCTTTTCATGACCATGATGTCTTTGGACTTTGAGAATGGAATATTTTTGCCTTCTGAAGAGATGATCCCAGTCAGGACAGCCATCTACTCAAAAGGAGCTAGAGGTGCCTCTGAAATCAGAGAATCCTTTTGCCAAAAAAAGTCTGCATGTTCCTTCCTTCACCATTGTCTTCATCAAACATCACTGGCCTTCTAGAAACTGTAGTCTTCAGAATTAGATGGCAAATTCCATATCCTGTAACAAATATGTCTCGGATGGGAGAACATTTCACTCCTATTTTATATACTGTCTTGCAAGAGGAAGTCTTTCCCTAGGAAATCAGGGCACAACTACTGAGAGGGAACTCATAATGTTCAGAAGGAGACACCATGTACATAACAGCACGTGCCCTGGTTACAGGTTACATCTTTTATAAAGCCCACTGTGGCTCACTCACACACATACACATTCTGCACCTTCTGAATCTGCCGGCATTCCTAACATGCAATGGATACTATGAGTGTACCAGAACATACCATGGCCACTACTCTTATCTTTCATGATACCGACTATGGCTCACTCACGTTATATGCATAGTCTTGTGCATCATAAATTCGTCAGCCAGGTGGCTTCACTCCCAATACAACTTCGTGTCATTGTCTGTTAAGCCAAAGTATTCTTCATCATCATTAATTAATATTTCCTTCTCCAAGGAAGTTAGATATTGTCCAAAGCTGTCAGACTCCTTCTCATCAGCACCACACAACTGCACTAGGAATCGTATGTCTCAGACATGCTCTTCATTTTTCTGCTCTAGTCCCATCAGGTATGCAGTCTTCTGTTCCCAAATCCACAAGATGCCTCTGGAACATTTGCATTATTCAAAAATGACAAAGTTTTAGGACACTTGTTTTTAGGCTTTTCTTACACAATTTAATCCACTAGACAAGATTGGGAAAGTTTAGCTGTAACTCAAGACACAATTCAGAAAGTAGTATGTAGGGGGCTGGCGCTGTGGTGCAGCGGGTTGACACCCTGGCCTGAGGCACTGGCATCCCATATGGGCACCGGTTCTGGTCCTGGCTGCTCCACTTCCAATCCAGCTCTCTGCTGTGGCCTGGGAGGGCAGTGGAGGATGGCCCGGGTCCTTGGGCCCCTGCAAGCTGCGAGGGAGACCTGGAAGAGGCTCCTGGCTCCTGGCTTTGATCAGCCCAGCTCCTGCTATTGAGGCCAATTAGGGGGTGGACCATCTGATGGAGGACCTCTCTCTCTCTCTACCTCTCCCCTCTCTGTGTATCTCTGACTTTCAAATGGATAAATAAACCTTTTAAAAAATTAAAAAATAACTATAATAAAAAATAAAGTAGTACATAAACCAGAGCACTCAATTATTGATTCTCTTTGTGCTGACTTTAACCCCAGGCTCTTTTCTTCATTCTGTCTGGTTTCTGTCACTGCTGTACAAAGTCCAACACTATTTATCCTGTGTTTCAGTGTCTTTCAATCTTGGTGCTACTACTTATCAAATACAAAATATTGGTTATTATTACAAAAAATCTATTTCCAGTACTTTTGCTCCTTAGCCAACTTGCTTACCTTGCATTTCTTGACTCTTTGGAATGAGTCTGTGTGCAATAACCAACTAACACTGAGAGAAAATTCCAGTATTTCAATAAACAAACCTTAGGAGATAGTCCCCAAATACTTTGTCTCCAACATTTTGCCATCTCATCCCATATATCCCATATGCATGTATGGCTCTAATGTAGACAGCATCATATTTGTATCCAGTTTCCAATGTTGTATTCAAAAAAATAGTTGGTTTTAATAAGAATTATGCCTCCCTCTTCATTTCCCACAAAGACCGTCAACTATGCCTATCCTTGAGACAGAGATACATCTACACATTTACACATTATTTGTTTGCCCCTGCTAAGACAGCTTAAGGAGCACACAATGCAGCAAGTAGGGATTTGGCATGCAGAAGCAGACAAAGAACGAATGTCATTCTCCTCAGTCACCCCGAATGTGAGCAGACATGCCCCCCAAGTATGTTATCACAATCACCCCCATCTTGTGTGCTGTTCAAGCTTGCTTCTCATTAATTCATTTATGGATTTTCTTACTTCTCATTTATCTCTGAGCTCTCATCATTCATTGCAATTCTACTGGGAAATTCTTACTGGATGGCTTTCAGATTCCTGCAAGCCAGAACAATCAGATTTAAGGGAAAATTTGTGCCAGGCTCTGTGTCAGCCAATATTCTTTCTATCCATGTAATCAGCAGATACGGCACTGCCGTTCTGATCACATCAATGTCAATTCAAGTTGCTATGAACGGTCAGGGTACTAAAACAAAGACACTTCTATCTCAGTCCCAGAATGCAGAACACCTTTCCAGAACGCAGTCACACCACTGCTCAAAGTGATGATAAACAGAGCCAGCAGTTTCCTACAAGCAGCCAATCACAAGAGAGATGCAAAAGGGGACAGGATTAACAAAAAGATGTTTGCCATGTAAAGAGGTCACCCTGTTTCCTCTTCTCATTCCATATCTGTTACTGATGTTTGAATTCAGGAAAGCATTCATGGAAATAGTTGCAAAAAACAGAACACTGCAAAGTCATTCTTGCCCAAATATGTCATTTTTTCTATCATCTAGGGACCAATTAAAATGATCTCTATTTTTGGCAGGAAACAAAATTTATCCAGAGAATTCATTCCACGTTGACTTGACGGGCAAGGATAACCAGTAAAGAAAGAAAGCAACCTAAAATCAAAAATGTTTTTGAGAGACCAAGGACAGAATTAGGCTCAGGAAAGCAAAGGGTATCATTAAGTCAGGGAAGCTGCTTTGTCTTCACATCAGCCAGACACTGGGAGCCAGCTTCTTCCATTGGTAAGTACTGAATCAAGGCAACAAAGTGCATAGCATTTCAATGCAGCATATATCAAGTTTAAACGTTTTTAAGGAATTTACAAACGAGGAAAGAAATGTGGCAATTTACACTTGTTTATAAGAAGACAAAGAATTGGTGTTGAGAATGTCATATGGCAAGGCTAATTGCAGTAAGGAAAGAAGCAGAAATCTAAAACAATGGAAATGTATTGCACATGGGCAGATTTTAAAACTATATGAATAATGTATTGGTGCTTAGACACAATAGAACATTATATTAATTGTGCTATCTTTAATTTGTTGATATTGCTGTATTTCAGGCATAGTGTTCAGCACTTTATAAGGATAAACTCACTTCATTTTCAAAGAAATCCTATCCAGCAGATACCATGTTTATCTCCATATTTAAAAACAGGAAACCAGAGTTTAGATGATATTGAACTTTTCTCAAGAACATATACAAGTAGCCTAGCTAGGATTTTTTTTAAAGATTTATTTGTTTATTTGAAAAGCAGAGTTCCAGAGAGAATGAGTGAATGAGGAGGGAGCAAGAAAGGGAGGGAGGGAGAGAGAGAGAGAGAAAGATGGAGAGAGAGAAGGAGGGAACTTCCACCCATTGGTTCACTTCCCAAATGACCACAACAGCCAGGGGCATGTGAGAGTTAGGAGACAGAAGCTTCATCGGAGTCTCCAATAAGGATACAGGGGCCCAAGCACTTGGGCCATCTTTCAGTGCTTTCCTAGGCACATTAGCAGGGAGCTGGATCCAAAGCGGAACAGCTGGGACTCAAACCGGTACCCAGATGGGATGCCTGCGTTGTGGGCAGAGGCTTAACCCGCTGCACCACAGTGCCAGTCTCCTAGCTAGGATTTAAAGCCATGCAGCTTGAATCAAAAATTAAATAAAATTTTATCTAAAATAAATTGGAAACAAAATCATCAGAATATGTAAATGTTTTCTAAAACGCATGTTCAATTTGAGGGTGAGATATATGATACTATATTTATCCGAGACATGGGCAAGAGAGGAAGTGGGAAAATATGTGAAAGTATTAAAAAGTTTGCAGTACATTTTTCTAAATATATACATACAAACTGTGCCAATGCTAGTCTGTTGTAGTCTTCATTACAAGTACTTGGACTCCAAATTTGGTATAAAGTTTACTAACATGCCATTAAATAGACAAGAAGTTTAAATGCTAGAAGTAAATCCTGACGAACTCCAGGAGAAGGAAGATAGAAAGCTCTAAAAGGAATTACAACAGGTTTACATCTCCTAAAAGAAATTGGATTCTTTTACACTGAATATAACTGACTTCTTGAACTTTGTACTCAGCCAAATGGAGGAATCATTATGACTGCACATAACTGAATCCATTTTAGATTTTTTTTACATAGAATATAGGTATATGATTGCACTTCCCAAATTCTGAATATGTTTTTAAATGGCTCATTTTAAATCCTTCGTGGCACATGACAATACTGACAAATGGCTAAAATCTATCTCAGAATCACAGCTTCCTTTCTACCTAACTGTGCCTCCAGCAGCAATTAAAGTTGGTGTTTGTCCTGGAAGGTGAAAGATCCACCACACGTGATTTTATTTTGAATCCTGGTAATTTTGAGAAACAGGAGAAATCTGGTAAACTTCGTTTTTGTTTTTGTTGTTACTGCTGTTGTTATTAATTGGTTTAATTTTCCAGACTTAGGAGAAAAGCTGTTTATCCTATCACTCCCTGTCCATATGGGAAAAGATTATTGGCTAAGGGAGGTTATTTAGTTAGAGTCGTCTTCACATCCAAAGGGTGTGACTACTTATGGAATGGCTATAAACCCCTTTCTCCATTCATTCGTCTGAGAGAGACACCCCTTCACATAACACCCTGTCTACCTTTAAAAGCTGTTTTCAAATATGAAACGCACATAGATCACTCTTGTTCAAATCCTCTAACTAGGGGCCGGCATCGTGGCTCATTTGGTTAATCCTCTGCCTGCGGTGCTAGCATCCCATGTGGGCGCTGGGTTCTAGTCCTGGTTGCTCCTCTTCCAGTCCAGCTCTCTGTTGTGGCCCAGGAAGGCAGTGGAGGATGGCCCAAGTGCTTGGGCCCCTGCACCCGCAAGGAGGAGGAGGAAGCACCTGGCTCCTGGCTTCGAATCGGCACAGTGCCGGACGTAGCGGCCATTTAGGGGTGAACCAACAGAAGGAAGACCTTTCTCTCTGTCTCTCTCTCTCACTGTCTATAACTCTACTTGTCAAATAAAATTAAAAAAAAAAATCCTTTACTGTCTGACAGTCTCCCAGAAACTCCAGTTTCTCTGGAGATTCATGTCCTGTAGATATAGTCAGAAAAGAATCTGTCTTAGAGATATTCTGTGGGTTCAAACTAATTAAAAATGTGCTGCAAATCTCTCCCTGTCTCCCAAGTGCAATGCATTCACATAGGAACCAACATTAGAATGGTCAGCGTAACAGCCCATGTTGATCCTTCACTGGCCAGTGTGAGTACTGCTGTCACTCGGGACCACGTACGCCTTGTGACATACCTCATAGAGGTCGATCATGACATTCCCCTCAGGGCCCCTGCTGCTCTGGACATTCTCCAAGGCCAGGGTGAAGTACACTCCCCGGGTGTCTGAGATGTAGAGGTTGTACGTGTCGTTCTGGTTCCACTCTTGAACTGCTGCGAACACTTGGTTCTCATCCGTGCTGATGACGTGCATATCCTGAAAAAAGACACAAGAGAGGCAACAAAGAAGAGTTTTATACATTAACCTGACAGGCATCCAAAGAGTGTGGAGTCCAATAAGGAATATCAGAATAAGCACTGTAATGGGAGAGAGTTTCCTTTTGCATATGTAAGAAATAATAATTATTTGGTTAAGTATCACTTAAGGCATTAGGCAGAGAGGCCATGAGAAAAATTAGAGGGATAAGCATAGCTCAGTTGTAATTTAATTGACTCAGCAGATAATTTAAAGAATATTTTCCTGAATATTTATGACAGTGAAGGATCAATCATTTTTATGTATTTGCCAACCACAGACAGTATTTACTCATAAGGCCTATGTGGGGCACATATGAGGGAAAGCTGGAAAGACAACGAGAAAACAACTCTGCTTCTCGCCACGTGGTCTATACCACCAGTATGGGCATCACCTGAAAGCTTGTTGGACACATAATACTTCAGGCCTCAATTATCAAATGAAATTCTCAATCCCTAAGTGATTGGTATGGAACCTGGAGCTTGCGAAGCACTGCTGCAAGGTTCAGCAGACCCCACTGAGCCCACTGGAGGGAAATGTTCACCCAGGAATCCCCCGGCACTGATCTCATGTTAATGACTGCTCCAGGACTTGGTTGCTTATTTAAAAGCTTGCACTGCGATGCTCTGCAGGAAACCTTAGGTAAAGAAGAGTGACAATTTTAAAATAACTGATGCTGTTAGAGCCCCATGTTCCTGGAAGACAGAAACAGGGCATGGTAGCATGGTAACAGAGAGAGGACGCCTTGAGACAGATTCCAAATCCCTTCTCCTCCCACTCAGAACCCCCCAAAAGTAGAGGCCAACACAGACCACAGCTTGCTGTCTCAGACCAAGGCTTCCTGTTAGGGGATAATTTTTCATATACTCTTGGCAGCCTTTTACCCTTTGACCAAAGCATTAGACATGGGGTAATTTCCAAAACAAAAATAAAACAAAACAAAACAAAAAAATCTCAAAAACAGTCAAAAACCTCAGAGTTGTTTTGACAAAATGACAAACAACAATAACAAAGCAGAAGAATAATTTAGAAAGATTCTTTTCCTTTGTGTAGCTTAGAACTCAAATCACCCAGGATGGACACAAGTACATCCTTAAAGAGCTTCAGGAGATCTGACAATCTTCCATAGTAACAATCCCGAGGAGTTCTACCTAACTTAAAAATTTCTCATTCTAACACACACCTATGCTACTTCCATTTGTCAATCAACAATTCAGCTCTGACTCTGCTAGATATAGAGACACAAGACTCTCCCACATCTTTAGTCTTGAACACAGTTAACTCCTGTGATTCCAAAAGGAAGAAGTCTCGCACAGGGTTTGTGTTTCTCACCTTTATTCAGTCTGCACATGACATATTCTAGAGTTTGGTAATGTTTTCGTAGAATTAATTCCTAGTGGAGAGGCCCAGAATGAATCATACCCATTAAGTTCTATTAACAATGCAAACAAAGGTTCAGTATGGAAGTTGGCTACTGCTCATATCAGCCTAGTGTCTATTTATGTTTCTTCTCATAATTACAGCTTGATGTTCTTTGAGAAAGAACCTTACCCCTTTAAGACCCATTTTCTTCCTGTATCTAATCCAAATTCTTCTGGTACTTTTTCTACCCTCAACACCAGAAGTGAGCTTTTATGCCTAGCATTCAGCATGTTCAATTTTCCTAGCAACAGTAACCAAATCAGGGATGGGTCTGCAACACAAGCAAAAAGAGTAAGACATATTTCTAGAATAACTAGGAAACTCTTGGTGGGGGGCACACTTTTAATTCATTTGTAAGCAGTAAAAATAATAATTTTTCTGACCACTTATAATCCATAGAACTGATGGAGATGTATCTTGGGGGCAAAAGGAAGTCAATCCTGAAAACAGCATCAAAAGATAGAGACTGGCACAAACCTGTGACATTCTTTGGGTCCTTGGATGTAAACATCTAAGACACCCATCTCACCTTCTTCCTTTCAGCAGATGCAGCATAATCCCTGAATCCAAGTTTAATATTTCAACACTATCCTGGCTCATGCATTTCTACCTTTGTGTCTTTGGAGTAAATTTTTGCACTAGCGAACCTCTGGTGTTCTCTCGATAGATATTTGATTAAATAGCATTAGGTTGGAAGACTAAAGTAGATCGCCTATACCAACTCACCTTACACAAAACTTAATTTCATAGATTTGGAACTTAAAATACAGACGCATTGAGATTTTTCTTTTTTTTTAATCTGGGTCACTTAGAGAACTGGTCATATCATGATAATGGAAAAGATGGCCATCTCCAGATATGAGCTGAGAGTCAGTCTCTCTTTCTCCTCCTGTAATCTAACTTCATTGAACAGACTTTTCAAAAATGATATGTCCTGTGGGCCGGCGCCGTGGCTCACTTGGTTAATCCTCTTCCTGTGGTGCCGGCATCCCATATGGGCACCGGGTTCTAGTCCCAGTTGCTCCTCTTCCTTTCCAGCTCTCTGCTGTGGCCCAGGAGGGCAGTGGAGGATGGCCCAAGTGTTTGGGCCCCTGCACCTGCATGGGAGACCAGGAAGAAGCACCTGATTCCTGGCTTCGGATTGGCGCAGTTCTGGCTGTAGCAGCCATTTGGAGAGTAAACCAATGGAAGGAAGACCTTTCTCTCTGTTTCTCTCACTGTCTATAACTCTACCTGTCAAATAAATAAACAAGTAAATAAATAAATGATATGTTTAAATATTTCAAATAACATAATTAAAATGCATCTTTATTTTTTCTTACCTAAATCCTCTTCCTCTATCAGGAAAATATGTTTCTTCTCCTTTATGTTGAATGCTTTCACTGAGTCACAAAAAATATTTAGCAAATGTGAAATTTTATAGATCTTCCATCAGAGAATTTGCTAAAGTCTGTTCTGTAGGACATTATTAGAATTCAATAAATTAAAAAGGAGAGCCAGGTCATTTCTTAACTGTTTTAATTAATTCTGAATTAAGGAGCTTTCTTGACCATAGGACATCCCAGAACCCTTAACACCCTACAGAGCTGCTGTCACATAGAAATGAACACAGAATGGAGTTGGTTTTTTAGGAACTTAAACCAAATTTTCAAGAAGGATCAGTAAGGACATTTTACTCTGAGTAAACACTGTTGAAAAAATATTGTTGTGAACATCAATTCCTTATTCAAGAAAAATGATAGAAAGAAAAATTGGCCAAGCAGCTCAAGGTTTCAAAGCAAGTTAGTGACAAATCCTGGTCCAGAATCCGGGTCATCTGCTGTAAATTGGGCAGCCTCTGCACCACTGGTATCCCTGTGCCCATCGATCTTCCACCACGGAGACAACCAGATCCATACTAATAATAATATTACCTTGCTTTTATAGAGTAGCTGTCCTCCAAAATGCTCAAAGCACTTTCATATGTATTGCCTCATTTATCTCACTTGAGTAGCTCAGAATGAGCTCCAAGTAAGTTACAAAAGGGAAGACTGTCACTCCATCTCCCTGTCTGGAGTGCCACATGCTCTCAGAGGCATCAGTACCATTAAAATTTACCCATCACCTTCCCTGGTCATTCTTTACCACTATCTTATGAAATTTTTTGGCACAGATCAAAATAACTCTTCTTTCAAGAGCTGAGACAATGGCAGTGGATGATTAAAGAAATTTGACATTAGTTTGTCTCAGTTCCTTTGGCCAGCACAAATTTTTGTTTATGGCCAGTTGCAGCAGCTCTGCTCTGATAGAGGTGAGGAAATATGTATGTCTTTACTACAGAGCAACACCATCCAAGGCTGGGGTTTCTCTTTGTAGGTGTAATTGCATTGTAATGAAGAATCTCACTGTCTTCATAATAAACCTGGACCAAATATCATATTTTTTGCTGGATTGGCTCCTGTTTTATGAGAACAAGCTAAATTATTCACTGACTCCCACCTTATAGCACACATGAAGCTGAGTAAAGGAATGCACTTATCTGGGAGAACAGGGGGAGGGGAGCAGACACCCTATTTCAGGTTCAAAGTAAAATTGTTCCTTCCAGATTGGCAAGATACCACCGGGGCTAACTGTCAGCAGTGATCTGTGTGATGGCTGTGAACAGGCAATGCAAAGTATCTGTTTCCCGAATCTCCAGCAATGGATCCATGAAAGCTTCGTTGATTTTAGCCTACCAGTTCTGGGACATTTTGTATTGAAGCTCCTGCTAGTATTTCAAATTTGGGGTGGGACAGAAATAACTGCATGTTTTAATAACAGAAGTTTTTAATTTACCTTGAAGGGAAAAATACATAGTATAAAAAACACTAGCTTGGAAGTCAAAAGACTTGAGTTCCAGCATCAACTCTGCCGCAAATAGCTTTTGCTTTTGGTCAAGCCTTGTTCCACTTAAAGAGTATACTCACTCAAAAGTGAGCATATGACGTCACTCAATTCTGCTCATTCCTGATTTTGTCTCAATTTCTACACACATCTTGAACAAGAGCATCTCACTGCACTGAGTATAATTCTGGCTTTTAAAGGTGCAAATCTTGCAAGTCAACTACTTCATTTCAATGGGTAATGGGGAAAATACCAGCTCTGTTACATTTACAAAGGTAATGTGTTCATCTCCCCATAGACCTTCCAAGGAGCTTACCAAAGAGAATTTTAACACTTTTCCTTTTTTATACTGGCTTCCTAGAATTTAAATCTCAGGTACAACTTCAATGCTGTTACATTCTTGTCTTATTGGGCAAAAGGCAAACAAAAAACCTAAGCCAAATCAAGAGAAAAATGCATTTAAATGTATGTAGACATAACTATAGGACATACAGTCCTTGGAAATTACTGGTAATTAATCTTTTAGTATCTGAAAATAATGATTACTAAGATAGATGGAATTCTTTGAGTCAATAGTTCAATTTTATGAATGTTATTGCCTCTTCTGGGCTGAGGTGAAAGGGGCTTTCACTGTGTTAGGGTGAGGGTAACACTGAAAATCAAGATAGAGAATTCTGTCTGGAGAAGCCAGAGCAATCTGTTGCCATTGACTCTCTCTTGTGTATGTCTATCATATGATTCCCTGGTCAGCTAGCTGCTGTCGCTCCAAGAGTGCATACTACAAAGTCAGGGCTGAAAATATGAGAGAAAAAGACACAACTGCCCCCAAAAAGAACAAAAAAGTTCTTTACGTTATTTTGCTCAATGAAAAGTTGAGCTAAAATTCTCTTTAAACTTGTAGAGTCTTCTATTACAAGCCATATATATTTCCTTGCTCTAAGATGAAGGCATACTAGGTTAAAATATCTGGTCATTAAGTAAACTGAAAATAGATCTCTGTAAAAATTAAGAGAATATGAGAGGGAAGAGGAGGAGGGATGGAACATGGGCAGGAGGGAGAGTAGAGGGGAAGTGTCACTATGTTCCTAAATCTGCATATTTGAAATATATATGAAACTTGTATGAGTTAAATAAAATTAAAAATAAAATTACAGTAAAAAAAAAAAAAAAAAAAAAGCCACAATGGCAACACCACCACATACACCGCTTTGAGCGCCCATGTCAGCTTGACCTCCACTAGATGGCGCTCAATATTAAGGCAGTCCTTCAGTGTTCCCGGAAACTTAACTAGGGATGTCAACAGTGAGGATCTTTCACTTTTCCTTTACAGCTGCTTCCAAAACCCTATGTCTTTAGTGAAGTTTTTGTTTTTGTTTTTTTAAATTAGCTGTGACTCAGAACTCTGACGCTAACAAGCCTTGTGAGCTCCAATGAGAAAAAAAAAGAGTCATGTTGCTGCAGCAATTCTCAATAATAACGTAACTCGACAGAAACAGATCCCTGCTGATGCACTGATAGACCATGAATCCAAATACTTTTTCTGTCTTGATATACACCTAATTTATATGGTTTGGAAACCTTTCTATTGAAAAGCAAAATCAAAACAATGATTATTTGGATGCTCTTATAGAAAGAATTCTAAAGAAAGGAAGAAACGAAGGGGTACTGACGGGGGAGGGAGCTGAGAGATAAAGGTGAATGATGTGACTGGTAAAAAAAAAAAAAAGCAGCAGAGTAAAGTGGAGAAACAGAGGTAAGATACGACGATGAGAGCCTGACAGGGCCCCTGCGGAGGGGGTGGACTATGTGAAATCAAAGGAAATGGTGAAATGCAGAATGCGACTCAGGCCATACCTTGGGCAGAGCATATTTCGGAAGTTTCATTTGGGCAAAAGCATTCCTTCGGTAGGACACATAGTAGTGAGGTCTTCCTCCTGATGTCAACTAGATCAGAAAAACAAGACTGTGAGAGGAGCTACTGCAATGGTCACAGGTCAAGAAAAGTCCCCGAGTGCAAGGGGTAGCTGTCAACAAAACAGCAGGGATGCCTGTAGTGGACAAGCGTATCCAACTGGTATTCAGTTCAAAGTCACTTCAACAGTATATGTGAGTTGGTCAGAGGACCCAAATACAACCCCACTGGATGACAGCACAATTCTTTAACATGAACTGTCTCAGAATCCAGAACACATTCTCAGCTATTTTTCAAATGCTATAAGCCTCCGGGAATACTGGCTCATTGCCTATCAGCAGCCCAGCTCCCAGCTCCAAGTCAATTATCCTACAAACAGGTCCTCATGTCACATCACAAGGAAATGGTCCAGATCAGAAAATGGCAGAATGGGAGCCTTACAACTCTGGGCACTGAGTTCCAGTTTAATGGTATCACGCTGATGACTGTGCACTTGTTCCATACACAGCAGTGGCGGCATGTTAGTTGGAAAGCCAAACCAGGGTCCCGCTATAAATCTACTCTTGTTCTCCAACTCCCAGAACAAGTGTGTGAGCCCACTCTCCTGATTTTGTCCATGACATACAGCCCAACAAAACCTGGTGTAGGTGGGGGCAGGTGAGAGGAAGCAGTCTCCACCTTGGCATGACAACATGCAAGTCATGATGTTAAGGGTAGTACTGCCAATTCGCTCTCCTTGGAGCCACTCTCAACCAGCACAGATATGCTAAGGTAGCTAGGTAGACATGAGCCTAGGTGTGGAAGAGGGGTGGAAGAAAATGAGGATATTTAGAGAAAATGAGCAAACAAGCCCTGAAAGCAGACCAGCATTTATACCTGAAGACACTGCACTTGTGCTATAACCCTGTTAGATGGGGTTAAGTCCTCCCCCTCGGGATAGCTCAGGGAACTTTCCCCTCCCCTGCACCACAGAGGCTATTAGGTCCAATAACCCCATGCTGAACACATCCTGGGAGGATTTTCTGGAACTCTACATCCAGAAATCCCCTACTCACCATTTCCCGGAAGAGGGAGGAGGGGAGAAGCAGGGGACTCCTACTCATGTCCATAAAAACTCCAGTCTGAATATAGACTGGGCTCTCAGCCCTTTCGTGAGATGCCCGCCTGGCCTATGAGGTGTACTTTCCCCTCATTGTTTCTCTTCATCACACTTTGCTACCCGGCTTACCACTACTCTGTCTCAGGTATGAACTGTTCCTTGTGCAAAGCACCCCTGAGCAGCCGATCTCTGGTAACATATTTGGCACCCACTATCAGCTGCAGTCTTGCCTTCTCAGAATGTAGACAAATGCTTGAAGTGAATGTTTATTAGACGCTTGGGGATATGACTGGAATGAAACAGTCTTTCCCATTGGGTATCAGATCTCCACTTAGCCCTAGCGGTGGCTTCCAAGATCATATTCACAGTGGCATGGGTAGAAACTATATGAAATTCCAACTGTTGAATTGATTCTTGTTTGTAAGTCATATATCTGGATTTTATATAAACTGTCACTAGAAACCAGAAAATATTCCTGGGATAGAGAAATGAATTATAGACAGAACCAACCCTTGCAACTGTTTGAATGTCATTTGATAATTTGATACTGAAACTATCAGAGTACTTATTACTCATTTACTTGAAGAAAATGGAAATGAGGTAGGCATGTGTGTATATAAAACCACATGTGAAACAATTTAAAAGTACACAGGCTGTCAGGCATTTGAAAAATTTGCTTTCCAAAAATATGTGATTACATGTTGTAAATTACAACTTCTGATCCAAATAATACAATCACATGTGTTTCAGTTGTGGTGAATATGTATATGTCAGCTACTTAACGATTCCACCTTTGTCATTTTAAAATGGAAAGCAGTGAGAAATTTTAAATGCACAGTCCAAGCAAGGCAAAATTCTCCTTAAATGTTGAGAAGCAGCATTTGATCTGACAACTGCCCTGATAAACTCAGGTCGCCACACCTGCTCAGGCCCCTCAGTGGCCAGGAGCTTTTGTGGAATGCAGGTGAGGGGCTGAGTGGAACGGTGCACCCCTCTGAGCCAGTCTCACACTCAGCAAGGCCACCACAACCCCGTGTTGATAAGGCCTCTGGACTCTGGCCGAAGCAACTCACTACTATTCGACTGGTACAGAATCTTCTACCCTCAGTAACGCTCCTTTGCTGAAAAGGGAACACTTTATTTTTACTTCTGTTTTTCCTTCTTCCACTTTTCAGGGAGTGTAAGCAGCAGAGGCAGCTGCGACAGGAACAGAAGGAGGAGACACGCATGGCTTTGAGACGATCAGTAGAAGTGGCTGTGTCATACCTGCACAAACACATAATCATCCTGGACAATCAAAGAGTCTGGGTCAATGTAGCCCGGGAAAGGCTTATTCTTGTTGGTCTCGGTGCAGTTCTGCATTCGGCAAGTTAGGTATTGTGAATCTGAAAAAGCAAAAAAAAACAGGTGGTTAGGGAGGGCATACACACGAGTGAGCCTTCAAAAAGTTCAGGAGAAGTGCTTATGATGAGAAGCTATATGTGGATCTCCAACAAAAAATATTTGCACCAAAATACACATCTGTGAATTCATTTTTTCATTAACTATTTGAAGTCCCCTTGCACAGAGCTTTAGAGTCCAAGTGGATATTTTCAACTTCCCTTGCTATCTCCAAGTCTTCAAACAAACTTCATAATCTGTATTTAATACATTATAGTTATCATTACTGCTAAAATTAATCTCACTAGTATTGTCCTCCTTTGCTATCACCACCAGCTCCCAATGCTCACACCAACTCTTGTCATTCTAGAAAACTAAAGTCTTGTTCACTAATTTTCCCAACCAAAAAAAATTTTTTAATTTTATTTGTTTATTGGAAAAGTATAGTAACAGGGAGAGGGAGATCTTCTGTCCTCTGGTTCCCTCCCCAGATGCCTGCACCAGGCAGGGCTAGACCAGGCCAAAGCCTGGAACCTGAAACTCAATCCAGGGCTCCCACGTGGGTGGCAGGAACTCCAGTACTTCAACTGTCACCTGCTGCCTCCAAAGTGCACATTAGCAGGAAGCTAGAATCAAGAACCAGAACCTGGACTTAAACCTAGGCATTCCAGTACAGGATGTGGGCACCCCAAGTCATGACCTAACCTACTGTACTAAAAAGCCTGTCCTAGTCACAACACATATTTTGAAAGTCTGGCAGTAATATTTGTGACTTTATAGTCATTTTTTTTTCTCATGAGTAGGCTCTTTACCTCCCCTAACTCTGATCTTTGATAGACAAATAGGGAACCACACATACATGTATCCATTTCTCAACCCATGGCAGAAGTGCTGCTTCCAATAAGACTCTATATTATGATATAAGCATTTCTTATACTCTTAATTAGAAAGGACACAGAATCCAAAAGCTTTGCTGTCATTTTATAAATAAGTAACTCTGACATGGATTTCACCCGAGACTGTACACCAGCCAATAAAGATAATATCATGATAGTGATGATAGCTCTTAGACTGGTTTGTTTTCTATTGCTAGAAGTAGAATGTATCAGGGAGGCTGTCTCTGTTTTCCATCCACAAATATTCTGGCCTCTGTCCAGTCAGATTATGTCACTCCCTTACTTAATACTGCTCTGCCTCAGTGCATTTAAAATAAATTCAGGCCCTCCACTGCCTACAACAATTTGCCCCTCCACCCATGCTAAGCTGTTTTAGCATCCCAAGCCACCTCTAGCATGGCTATTTCACGTTCAGGACTTGGCCAAATTTCCTTCAAAATATGTCATTTACATTCCCTCTGCCTACAATGGTTCCCTCCGGGTTGTAGAAAAAGATGGTTCTGGATTTCAGCTTATTGATCCTTCACTGTACTCTCTAGAACACACCATCCTGTTAATTCCCTCTATGGAATTGATCCCAATATAGAATTACCTTATTAATTATCTATTTCCGACCTTGTCATGATTAGAATTCAAGCTCGATTAAAATAGATACCTCCTTTTTTTATTTCTTTCCTTTTTTTTCCCCTTAATCTGTACCCTGGATCCTAATACCATTCACACAGCAGACAATGAACGAGTATCTGTTACAACACATTTCTTTATTGAAATATATCTTTTTAAATTTATTTTAAAGTGAGAGACAGATAGACAAATGGAGAGAGGTGTTTCATCTCCTGGTTCACTCCCCATATGCTCACAACAGCCAGGGCTGGGCCAAGCTGAAGCCAGGAGCCCAGAACTCCATCTGGATCTCCCACATGTTTGGCAGGGAACCAAGTACTTAGGCCATCATTTGCTGCCTCTCAGGGTGCACATGAACGACAAGTTGAATGGTAAGTGAAGGAGCCAGACTCAACCCAGCCACTCTGATATGGGATGCAGACCCTCCTTTATCTCTATATGGTACTTTGTTGCAATGCAATACTTAGAATTGCCCTAGACTTCATGTTATACAAGAGTCTGTCTTTCAGTAAAGTTGCATAGTGTGATAAAGAGAAGGAAAATATCTGTTCCCTGATGATGTCATTGAGCCACTGCACTACCTCTGTCATTCCTATGTGAGATCATGAACAAAACCACTGATTAAAGAAAATTTAATCAAATGTTCTTGATTAAGAAATCTTTGGTTTCATATTACAAATACAACTCCCATTACATTTCTAGGAATGGCACTTAATGAAGACTTCAGATGGATACCATTCTTGTCTTATTTATAATCGTTTCTAATAGTTTCTTACAACTGCAACCTTCTCTTCAGAGATCTCTGAAGAAACATAACGTGAAAATATAAACATATTCTTTTCATATTTATAACTCATTTGTGTATCAATTATGAAGGTGAAGGAATTAGGGAGGAAATAAAGGAATACTGAAGCCAGTATTTGTTGACCATCTGTGTGGCACTCTACAGCATGTTCACTTTATTTAGTACATTTATAACAAAACAAAATATGACAATTGATTTTGCAGATAAAGAGAATGAAGCTCAAAGTGACAGTGATTTGTAGAAATGGCAATATGGGATTTATACTTCATTTGCATAGCTCCAACTCTCACTTACTTCTACTACAGTATATTGCATGAAAAACTACTGTAAGCTTGGTGTCAGATTTTGTTAAGCATTTTTGGTTTCCATCTAAATATCAAGAGGCTCACCAAAATACAAAACAAGGCCACCAGCAAATTAATAATTTCCATTGAGTGATTTGGCATTATGGATCCAGATACTTAAAATAATATGTTTTTATCTCAGATTAATTACTTAGAATTCTACCTAAGGAAATCATAATCTGGCAAATATATAGCCACTAGCTTTGGTTATAATTTTCTTAAAGGCAGCAGATGTTTTACCTAGCAATAAAACATCTATGTTCCATATTGGAGAATCTGGTTCAATTCCTGGCTCTGGCTCCTGATTCTAATTTCCTTGCCAATACAGACCCTGTGAAGTAACAGGTGATGGCTCAAGTAATTGTGTCCTTGCCACAACGTGAGAAAACTTGGATTGGGTTACTGGCTCCTGGCTTTATCGCCCCTCTAGATTTGGTCATTTCTGGTAGTTTTGTTGTGAACTAGTGGATAGCTGCTCTTTAAATCTGTCTCTCTCTCCAACTCTCTCTCTCTCTCTCTCTCTTAAGTAAAAACAAATATTTGAAGTTCATGGAAAAATGGAATTAGAAGATAAGTGTATTTAGAAAAACAGAGCTTGGAACAAACAAAATGGCCAGGAATAGAGAAATAACTAAAGAGTGGAACAGCTATAGGTTGTGTTAGTTTTAAAAAATTCACCAAAGTTATCCAAAATGTTTATATTATCAGAAGCTTGGTATAGTCTATGTACTCTGAACTCTCCCAGAAACTTTCCTGTTTATCAAAAATTATTCAGAAAAAAAAGTTTTTTTTTTAAAAGTAGGCTACCAAAATATGCGTATTATGAACCTGAAATTCACATTATATATACATATATATCCATCTATATATAGATATATTTACATATGTATGTCTGCACAAGAAGATATCTATTTCTAATGTCAACAACAGTGGAGATGCAGTAATGTGAGAAGTTAGGCAACTTGAATACAATTTCCCAGTCCAGTACCTCTCAGCTTGCTGAGTGGCAGGGAGTCCCAGTGGGTCTGTGAAGCCAACTGTCTCTAATTCCTCTGAGGTTCTATCTTCCTCTATTCCTTTTATTACATACAATGGTCGAGCTGTGCAATGAGCCAGTCTTTGGGCTGAGAATTAAGGTTGCGCTAGATGACACAAGAATAACCTTTGCAGGAAGTCTTCAAACCAATTCTTACTCATAGGGGCTGCAAGTGAAACCTTCAGGTTGAAGAGCAAATGATCAATTTGGAGTAGCCTGTCCATGGAAAAGTGTTCCTGGTTTGTTCCCTTTCTATTCTTAAGGCAAACAGAAAGAAATTGGCTGCACTTCATAATGAGGGACCAATCACTCTTATTACCCTAGGGGCTTGCTGTAATAGCATTAAGCATGATGAACTCTTTCCACATTCAATTCCAGTGAGTGTATGATGTGATTCCATAGAAAGCATACTGTAATTTGGCATTAATTAATGTCAATTAATGTATGCAACTGCTAGATGTTAGAATTAATTTCATTACCTTGCCTACACAGATGTTTTCCTTACCATAGGTAATTAGGACACTGTATTGCTCCTTTCAAGCGTGCTCACTCTTTGCAAGAGCTGCTGCTCTGAAAAATGCAACTTCCATCCATCCAAAACCTGTGCTAATCTAGAGTAAGAAATCTTCCTTTAAATGGCCAGGTTTTGAGCAAAGGAACAAGAGTTTCAGTGAAGGTCCAGAACCTGGCAGCCTGGTGTACGTAAGCTGATCACTCAGTCTCTCCACATTCTGAATGACAAAATGAACATAAATCATGTACATCTTGCTGGTGGCTATATAGACCAAAGGTCTTAGCCCTGAAATGTGGTTAGTCTGGTGGCTGGCTAGACTACGCTCAAATAAAATATTAGCTCTAGTTGTAAATTAAGTTCTCCCTCTGTAATCACCAATACTGCTGACTGTATTTCAAGGTTTTTTTTTCTTTTTCAAGTAGAAGCACAAGACACCTCTAGCAGCCAAAGTAATCTTAAAGAAGAACAAAACTGATGCATCACACTGCCCGACTTCAAAATGCATTAAAAGTTATAGCAACCAAAACAGCATGGTACTTGAATAAAACAAATGCCTTGATGAAGAGAATAGAATGGAGAGCCCAGAAATAAACGCACACATGTGTGGGCACTTTTTTTTAAAAGATTTTATTTATTTTATTTGAGAGTTAGAGCTACAGTGAGAGGGAGAGACAGAGAGAAAGGTCTTTCTTCCGCTGGTTCACTCCCCAGATGGCCGCAACTGCTGGAGCTGTGCCCATCCAAAGCCAGGAGCCAGGGGCTTATTCCTGGTTTCCCATGTGGGTGCAGGGGCCCAAGGACTTGAGCCATCTTCTACTGCTTTCCTAGGCCATAGCAGAGAGCTGGATTGGAAAAGGAGCAGCCGGGCCTAGAACCGGCGCCCATTTGGGATGCCGGCACTGCAGGCGGAGGATTAACCCACTGTGCCATGGTGCCAGCCCCAGCATTTGGTTTTTGACAAAGGTACTAAGATCACACAATGAGAAAGGATAGTATCTTCAATAAATGATATTGGGAAAACTATGTAACCACAGCAGAATGAAATTGGATTTGTTCCTCATATACAAAAATCAACTCAATATGGGTTAAAACCTTAAACATAAAGCTTGAAAGTGTAAAAACACTAGAAGAGAACAGGGGACTCAATCTACAACACTGGTCTGAGAAAATATTTCTTAGATATGACCCCAAAAGTATAGGCAACAAAAACAAAATGAAATTGGATTGCATCAAACTAAAAAGTTTCTGCAGAGGAAAGGAAATGAAAGCAAATAGACTATCAAAGATTAGGACAAACTACTTGAAAATCATACATTTGATAAAAGGCTAAGTATGAAATATATAAAGATCTAAATAATTCAATACCCACAAGGAAATGCAAATCAAAGCCACAGTGAGATATCACCACATGCATGTTAGAATGGCTAGTATCAAAATGACTTAAGATAACAAATGCTGGTGGGGGAGTAGAGAAAAGGGAACAGTTGTGCGCTGTTGGTGGGAGTGCAAATGAGTACAGCCATTATAGAAAACACTTCGGAGGTTCCTCTGAAACCCTAAAAATAGGATTACCATGTGATTCAGCATTTCCACTTCTGGGTATACATCCAAAAGGAACTGAAATCAGTGTTTCCAAGAGACATGCGAGGACCCATGTTCATTGCAGCATTACTCACAGTAGCCAACATATGCAGTCAACTTGTATTTCCATCAGCAGGTGATCAGTAACAGGAAATCTGGTACATACATACCGCAGAATATCAACCAGCCTTTAAAAGGGAGAACTCCTGTCATTTGTGACACCATGAATAAACCTGAAGGACGTGATGCTAATGAAATAAGCCAGGCAAGGAAGGCCGATGGCACATGAAGTCACTTAGACATGGAATCTTAAAAAGTTGAATTCACAGACTAGAAAGTTTGATAGTGGTTACCAGAGGCTTGGGCTGTGCAGTAGATGGGGAAAGGGAAGATATTAACCAAAGGGTGCAAAGTTTCAGTTAAGCAGGAGGAATGAGCTTTAGTGATGATAATAAATAATAATGCATCTTTCACATTTCAAGATTGCTGAAAGAATAGACTTAAATGTTTTCACCAGGAAAAAAAAAGGTATGTGAAGTGATGGATCTACTAACTAGCCTGGTCTCTTCATTCCACTATGTAACTACAGATTAAAACTTAACATTGCACCTTATCAACATAGAGAATTATTTATGAATTTCAAATAAAAAAACAAAAATTAAAGTAATTTTTTAACACACTCTGACAAATATTCTGTATAACAAATACTCGGTGTAGGCAGGTTGACATAGTAGCCAGTGGTAAGAACAGGGAAATAAGTAGGGCTCAGAGGAGGCAGCGGCAGTCACCTTGGTGTCCAGCACACAGGGCAGGCCAACAGACAGTCACATAGTTGTACAGGTGTTCCCCGCCTCTGCTGGAGTGATCTCTGAGCCCTAGCTCCCTGCCCAACAAGCCATGTGACTGTGCGAAGGTCATTTTCTTAGCAAGCCTTCAGATGCCTTCTCTATATAATGAGGGTTATTAGATTTTTAGAACTACAAAGGTTGCCAAAAATCAGACTATTACTTGAAGACAGAACAGGTCATTACCATACCTTGACTACTGAAACCGGCTTCCTTCCCACTCCTGCCAAAGCAAAACAAATCTGGGTGATGCTGTGGGTGAGTTTGTGTCTGGAGGGCTTCTGTTATTTCCAGACAGCACGCTCACTCCTGGCTGTCACCCTGTGCTCATTCCGAGAGTCCTGCTGGGTTGAGCTGCCATACTTTTCCTGTCACGCTCTCCCAATACTTCCTGGG
This sequence comes from Lepus europaeus, assembly GCF_033115175.1. Taxonomy (NCBI): domain Eukaryota; kingdom Metazoa; phylum Chordata; class Mammalia; order Lagomorpha; family Leporidae; genus Lepus; species Lepus europaeus. Next base: position 22,773,123 of record NC_084843.1, on the reverse strand, counting down.
TCTGGTGTGGACTGTTAGAACTTCTCTAATGATAGCTGCAGCAGTAGCATTAATGCCCAAGTAACCAGAGCAACTTCTCCTGTGGGTCAGGAGTTATGCTAAAGGGGTCACATATTTGTTTTCCCTCTTTCAAACTTTTTAAGAACCACCTAGAGAGAAATATTTCTTACAAGTGAAGAAATCCAGACTTAGTGGGAGATTTGTAAGTGCTAGTGACACAGCAAAAAATGTATCAGATTTTTGGGATGCCATTCTATCACTCAATAGTTATTTATTTAGCAACAAATACTCTAATACCCTAATAATGTAGAACTAAAATTATGAACAAAACTGTACACTATGTAGGCAAACAAGTATTTCAAAACACCCCTTATCCCCCTAAATTTTCAACTTTAAAGAAAAATCATTTTTAAATTCCTTATATTTTTATATGAACTTCTCTTTTTTCTATTATTATATTACTTCCTTAATGCATCCTATTAAATTCCTCAACTCATTACACACATACACACACATACATATGTTTCAACAGCTGCTGTTCACATACAATTTATTCCAGGCTTCAAGAGCCCTTTGTAGCATGTATTAATTAGAAACTGAGGTCTTCAAAAGTGACACTCTAAAGTTGGCCCTGGAAAGTCCATGTAGAGGATAAACTATTTCTGTGAAATGTATACCCTAATACCAAATGTTCTCCTCTGTCATGATGAGTTGGTGACGTAGCATTGATTTTGTCTGAGCACTCTCTTGATTTGTGGCCAGGGTAACTTATTAAATGTTGTGTTTTATTGTTGGTCTTTGGATATTTAGGAGGCCATGGCTATTACAGGGAACATTCTGAGATCATAAATATTTTGCCAAGCTTCGGACTAGGATTTGGGGACATAAGAGAGGACAAAAAAGCATAACAACTAAAGCATATGCAGAAAAGTGCCGGCCAATTACAATGGAGTGCATTGAGTATATCCTAGGAGATTCGTAGCTGTGATGAGTCCAGAGCTTACAGACATACAATCTTCATATCTCTGTATAGACGTTCTAGCCTGTTCCATAAACTTCCACGTGTGCATTTATTTAACAGAATGGTATATATGTTTAAGATTTGTTTATTTGAAAGAGAGAGAGGAAGAAGGAGAGGGAGAGAGAGAGGAATTTTCCACCTGCTGGTTCAGTCCCCAAACTGCCACAAGAACCAAGGTCTGGGCAGGCCAGAACCAGGAGCCAGACCCTATCTGGGTCTCCCACATGGGTACTTGGGCCATTATCTGCTGCCTTCTCAGGAGCATTACCAGGAAGCTGGATTAGAAGTGAAGCAGCTGGAATTGGACCAGCACTTGGATATGGGATGCTGGAGTCATGGGCAGCTGCAAAGTCCACTATACCACAACACCAGGCCCGGAATTGTGTATTTGTTACACCCAATGATCCACAGTACTTTCAAGGTTAGAGATTATATTATTATTTATTCTATCCCACTGAGGGAAAAATTACCTCCAGGACGGGCATTTAGCATAGTGGTTTAAAACTCTGCTTGGGGCAACCACATCTAATATCAGAGTGCCTGGGTTCAAGTCCCAGCCCTGGCTGCTGACTAAAGGTTTCTGATAATGTGCACCCTGGGAGGCAGCAGGTGATGGCTCAAATAGTTGGATCCTTGCCTCAGACATGAGAGACAAGATTGAGTTCCTGGCTCGTGACTCTGGCCTGGCTCAGGCCTGGCCATTGCTGGCATTTGGGGAATAAACCAGTGAGTGGGAGATGTATGTCTGTGTAAATGTTTGTGTGTGTGTGTGTGTCTATGTGTCTTTCAAATAAACAAATTTACTGAATATATCTGTTGTCTATATTCCCACTAAGGTCTTTTTGCTTTTTACTTGTTAAATTTCTTATTAAGTGATACATTAAGCCCTTTTACTGTAATGTAAATTTAAAATATGTTATCTTAAAAACTAAAAAAAAAAAAAGAAAGGAAGGGAGGGGGGAGTTGGTGAGACAGAGGGGGACAAAAAGAGAAAGGGAAAATGAAAAATATATAAATAATGGCCGGCGCTGCGGCTCACTAGGCTAATCCTCCGCCTTGCGGCGCCGGCACACCAGGTTCTAGTCCCGGTCGGGGCACCGATCCTGTCCCGGTTGCCCCTCTTCCAGGCCAGCTCTCTGCTGTGGCCCAGGAGTGCAGTGGAGGATGGCCCAAGTCCTTGGGCCCTGCACCCCATGGGAGACCAGGAGAAGCACCTGGCTCCTGCCATCGGATCAGCGCGGTGCGCCGGCCGCAGCGCGCTACTGCGGCGGCCATTGGAGGGTGAACCAACGGCAAAAGGAAGACCTTTCTCTCTGTCTCTCTCTTACTGTCCACTCTGCCTGTCAAAAAATATATATATATATATATAAATAAACAAACAAATAAATGAAATTAGACATAAGTTATCTCTGTCGGGGCGGACACATACATGCAAGAGTGAGGAAAAGTCCAGAAGGCTGCTGGGAATGCTGACAACAGTAAGTATCATTCCAGAAAGAGGGATCCGTGGGCAAGAGCACAGACTCACGAGACAATGTGAGCTGTGTTTGGGAAACATTAGCTGTGTTTGTGAGGAAGCCACTCTAGAAACTAGTTCAGTTGAGCGAAGACACAATATATAAATCTCACACAGCCATGAAAAACTGACAAGCACATTTTTTCCTGCATTTGCATAACTTTTCCAAATTCAGTTTACAAAGAAAGTGGTAAGGGGTTACCTGCCCTCCTCCCCCACAAACACACACTCACATATGTGGGGGGGGGGGAATAGGGAAAAGGAAGAAAGAAAGGAAAGAATGCAGGAATAAAATTGGAAAAGAGAAAAGTATGGATTGGAGGGAGTAAGAAATGAAAATAGCTTGGTAGCATACTTGGAATACGGGAGATGCTCAATGACGAACAATCTGGAAAACCCCTGTCTTTCATAACGAATTAAGCTTGAATAGATGACACATTCTCCTGTCCCTCTCTATCTTCTGGCCACCTGTTCTTCCTGACATGCTTCAGCCATGCCAAGAATGCTCACACTCCATATCATTTGCATGTGTGATTTCAACTGCTTGGCGTGTTCTACCACCAAGATGCACGGCTCTCTCCCTTACTTCCACAGGGACTAGGTTCAAATACCAAATGCCACTTTATCAGAGCTTCCTTCCCAGACAGCTCTCTCTTCCCCAATCACTCCCTATTCTGTCTACTCTGTTTTATTTTTCTTACACATTTGTATACACATTTCTTGGGCAAATTCACTTTGTATTCATCCATACTCTGTCTCTCCTAAGTAGAATGGAAATTCTGTGAGAGCAGGGCCTTTGCAACATTCCTCCAGTTCATGCTTAGAAGAGCATCAGATAGATTTACAACAAGATTTATTGAATGAATGAATGGCAGAGCTGGAGTGAACCAGACCTAGCTTCACGTCCTAGTTCTGAGATGGTGAGGAAAGGATTTTATCTTTGTAAGATTCCTTTTCCTCATCATTAAAATAAGGAAAATCACAATAGTACCCACCTTCAAGGATTACTGTTAGTAATGCATCTGGACATTACCTACCATCAGGCAAATAATAGAACTATAATGTATGATATTAACATCATTATTGTTTGAAAATGTGCAGAACAAAGGAAGGAAATGCATGAGGAAGTTCCAAGGTCTTTATGATGCTACTTTAAAGAAACAAAATGTAAAAAAAAAGTCAGAAATATTATCATTTTTCCAAACACCTGGAAACTGCCACATATCTGGTTGCAACATCCTGAGGGATCCAGGAGATCCAACAAAAATCTGGAATGAAAAGTGACAAGTTTTCCTTGCACATCTCTGTTCTCTCATCCTAGGATGGGAGGTCATGGAACAGATCTCCTGGCAGGTAGAAAGGTACAAAGGAAGCAGAGCACAGTGGCCACAAAGGTCCCCATGTGAAGGCTGCCCAGTTGAGCCTGTTTGTGCTCTTTCTGCCAAGGTTTTCATTGCTGTGTGAGGAGGTCTGTGCTATCTTATTTCACACTTTTTGGTTTGGTTTTTAGGGGCACCTGGGGATTATTAAACCAGAAAGGCCAAGAAGAAATCACTAGTAGATGAAATCCAGAGACTTTCACAACATGAAAAAGGGAGTTGAGATGACACCACTACAAAGAAAAGCAGAGTTTAGGTGGTGCTGTACCCCTTCAACGTTGCTGCTTGACTTAAGGACAGAAGACAGGAGTGCCTGTGGTTGTTCAGTGCGTTGGGAAGAAGTGGGAATTTATCTGAATCTGAAGCTGCCCAGAAATGGCAACTTACAGCGTGTTCCAGGGCTCTACTCTGGAAGCTTTTAATAAATTGACTGCAAGAGAAGGTACATGAAGACAAAAGTGTGGCATCTGATAATGCCAACTATTGTGCTGGGGTTGGGACTTCAGCTGGAGTGAGGATAGCAAGTTTGATCTTTTCTAGATTTTCATATAAATGTCAAGGTGTGACTCTAAAGTATTAAAGAGATTCATTGTCTTTGAAGTTCAATAAAGAATCAAAATAGTAAAGAATAAATTTAAAACTCTAAATCTCATTCATAATAAAGTCATCTAGAGTTGTTATTTCAGAAAGCCTGTGACTGCATCAATGGAAATATACACTGCACATGTTCTCTGAACCAGGGATTTCCTTCAGCAATTTCTTTTAGTTCTGATTGCTGCTTGCATGAACTTGAACACTTACTAACTAAATACATGATGTGTGTTCATATATAGGTATTCACACTGTTTGAAATAGCTAAAGGTCTACACGCCTATTAAAGAGATATTGATTATTAAATTATTGCTGATTATATAACAGAGTTCTTTGTAATGATTATTTATGAAGTTGCTAAGTTTATATGTTCTGATATGGAAAGATTTTTAACTTGCAGCTTTACAACTTACATGTTTTGTGGGTATGGATGTGCCTGTACTCATCCAAATGAGCCAAAATAATGTCTGTAGAAATATAGCTATACACACACAGAGACAGACGCATGTGTGTTACGTGTGTGTGTGTGTAAACCACTATGTCTTAGAAACTGGAATAAAGGTCAGGAAGTCGATTTTGCTTTTCAATTGATTCATTGGAGGACGGCTTATCCTTTTTATTGCTGCTGCTTTTGCTGTTAGTATAAAAGTAATCTCCACTCACAGTACAACCTGCACAGCACTCCATAGCTTATAATCCAGGACCTGGAGCACTGAGTCCTCATTCACCTCCACACAGTATTCCGTCAAGTTTGCCTTATCCAGATACTGACACATGTGTTGTTAAATACGGAAAACACAGGACAGAAGCAGAAATGAGATTTCTAGTTCTTACTCAAGATCAGAATGAGTGAAGTAAATAGTTACGTAAAATTGCAACGTTCATTTTACGTTATTTCAGCTTGTAAAATGCTACTTTGAAGTTCATTTCACAAGAGTTTTTTGGGCAGTCACTTTCACACTTGGTTAAAGGGTCAACATTTTTTTCCCCCAGTGAAAGAGATTAGTCCTTGAGTAAGTTGTTGCAAGGTTATTTACTCATGTAGATAGAGACACTGAAGCCACTAACTGTCCCCTGTCCCCTGTTCCTGCTGGCATGGTTCACCACCAGTACACAAACATTCAGGTCATTGGCTAGGCCTTTCATTTCATTTCAGAAGAAAAAGAAAGAAGTAATAATGCCTAACTTTCTTGTAGTTCTTTTACCAGACCTATGCTTCAAGATGAGCATATATATATATATATATATACACACACACACACCATATACATCTATATATTAGTACTATATGAAAAAATATTATAAAATTAATGTTCTTTCATCCAAAGCCATACAAATATAAACTGTAGCACCCAATTTCAGGGAGTTAGTAAGTTTCTTGTGTTCATCTGTTTGCCCGGCAGGACTCCACATCCCTAACATGGTTAATGAAAACTTGTCTTTAAGAAGATATACATGTGTGGTTACACACACACATATCAAGCCAATAAATACTATGTGCTTCAGGCTTTAAACTGTTTTTGAACCAAGATTAAACAAGATATGATTTCGTATGAAACTTTCAATCCAAGTTTGATCAACATTCTCTAACTATATACACTGTATTTATATATAAATGTACTTATGCCAGGTAAATCGTTAGGATGTAAGTTTCCATTATAGTATTTTAACAACTGGATACAGATAACACACATATACACACACACAAATACACAGAAGATATTTGGCTACTGAAATCTCTGTTTCCTGATAACAACTTATCAATTTATGCTAAGTTCAATGTGGGAGCCAATAACAAATTCCACAACTGATATTTAGATTCATAATTTTCTAATAGTATTTCCTGTGATTGACTGTAATTGAGCTGGGTGTTTTCAGCTATCCCCCCAAGGCAGAGTATGACCAGATAGAACAGCATCCTTGACACAGGTCAATGGCAAGACACCCATATTTCAGAGCAGAGATAAGAAGCGTCTGTGTCGTTCACAGATTCTCATAGAGCAAAAGCTTTCCAGAGCTCACTCTCCCCTCAAATAAGCCGTTTTCAAATATATACAGAAATAAACTATAAAAAGAAATCTAAGGACATTTGAAATGAGATCAAGGCTAAACTAAATAAAAATCCTAGATAAGCACTAGCACCGCATTCCCCTGCCTGCCTCGCAGTCAAATCAGCAAGTGAGAGATTTTTCCTGACTCAAAGGTTTCAGTTTCTTGCCCACAAAATTCCTGAACACATTAAAATCATAAAACACATTTTGTGTTCATAGTCAAAAATATTATTTTAGCGTATACCTTACAAGATACATGACTCAGAATATAAGTAGTGGAACCAATGTCTCTAAAATTTACATGAAACAAGAATGAAGAGATGGAGAAACAAGGAATGATCACAATTAGGAAACAGGTGAAAGATGACAGAGAGATACAGGAAGTCTTGGAACCACTGACCAGCCTGGAGCCTGATTTTGATGAATATACTTTTTTTTTTTTTTTTTTAACAGAGTGGATAGTGAGAGAGACAGAGACAGAGAGAAAGGTCTTCCTTTTTGCCATTGGTTCACCCTCCAATGGCCGCCGTGGCAGGTGCGCTGCGGCAGGAGCACTGCGCTGATCCGAAGCCAGGAGCCAGGTGCTTCTCCTGGTCTCCCATGGGGTGCAGGGCCCAAGCACTTGGGCCATCCTCCACTGCACTCCCTGGCCACAGCAGAGAGCTGGCCTGGAAGAGGGGCAACCGGGACAGGATCGGTGCCCCGACGGGACTAGAACCTGGTGTGCCGGCGCCGCAAGGCGGAGGATTAGCGCCGGCCCCCGAATATACTCTCAAATCATTATCAGTTACATTTTCTAACTTCTTGCTGTTCTGACCTCCCTGTTTCCTGTCTTTCTTTCCTCCTCTCTGATTCTCTTACCTGGAGCCATAGTTACTGACTGCTTTAGAGAAGGTGTGTGTTGGGAGCCTGATTATGATCCTGAGAAAATCTTACTGTTTTTTACAGTCAGGTTAGATGTTTTATTTCGATTGGTAGACAACTTTTTCTCTTTTGTTTTGACAGGGATAACTTTTCAAATTAAATCCCTTTATTGAATTTTCACCCTTGGATAGTGTCTGAAGATGCTGCCTTTGCAAAAAAAAAGTAAAATAAAATAAATAAATTAAAACTGATATATTTCATGCCTTGTGAAAGCTGAGCCCGAGATGACAGTTTGGCATTATCAACTGCTATGCCTCCAGGGAGCAAGGATAATGTTAGGTGTAAGAAAATGGCAGACCAGGGACTGCAATGGCCTTTTTGCTTTTAGGATGTGGGGTTACATGCATCACATGCCACAAACCAGAAAGCAACATTATCCCCAACAGCTTGACAATGAAAGCAGTCTGGGATGCTATCAATTCCACCTAGAGTCTTCATAACAAAGGGCGCAGTCATGGGAGACAGACCCGAAAGCTCTTTCATCAGTTTTCTGTTGTGGGACTTTGCTACTCAGTGAGTGTTCTGCAGATGGGCAGCATCGGTATCATCTGGGAGCTTGTTAGGAATGCAGAATCTCAGGGTCCTCCTGAATCAGAATCCACATTTAACAAGATCCCTGGGTGGGTCACATGGCTGCGCACGTTTGAGATGCAATGTTCTAAAGTTTTCAGGCAACTTAGTGAAGGAGGTAAGATATCCATCCAGTTGGTAACCCTGACAACTGCTCAACTAGGCATTCATTCAAATATCTGCTTAGCAAGCTCCCTCTACATGAAGACACTATAGAATGAGCTGGAAATATAATATTTTTTAGATTTATTTATTTATTTGAAAGGCAGAGTTACAGAGAGGCAGAGGCAGAGAGAGACAGAGAGGTCTTCCATTCGCTGGTTTACTCCCCGAATGGCCACAATGGCCAGAACTGAGCTGATCCGAAGCCAGGAGCCAGGAGTTTCCTTCGGGTCTCCCACGTGGGTGTGGGGACCCAAGCACTTGGGTCATCCTCTACTGCCTTCCCAGTAGAAGTAGAAAGGAAGAGGAGCAGCTGGGACTCAAACCGGTGCCCATATGGGATGCTGGCACTGCAGGTAGAGGCCTTACCCGCTATGCTACAGCGCTGGCCATGAAATATAATCTTGAATAAAGATACACATAGGCTCTACTCTCACAAAACTTGGAGATGGTGAGATGTGATCAAATAATCAGGTAAATGGAATGCACACAACTTCAAGCTGAGATAAATGCAATAAAGGAAAACTTAGTTGCATGAAAGAAAACAAAATAACAAACTGGTTTAGATTGGGAGCTCAAGGGAGGCCTCCCCCATAACCTGAGGTGTGCATAGTCCACCTGAGTAATTACACTGAATGGGTTTGGGTGAGAGGAATGGAGAAGGGCATTCCAGGCAGGGACAACAGCCGGTATCAGGTCCTTGCAGCTCAACATAGAACCCTGCTTGTTCAGGACCTGAAAGCAAGCCCAGAATCCTAGAGGAATATGGGAGAAGAGGTCAGAGTGAGCTCAGGCTGAGGTCAAGGCAATAATTTTCCCTTTATCACAGAGCACTGGAAAGTCAAAAAGAGCTTTAAACCAGGTGAGGCATTATTATCATTGCTTTAGGAAAAAACTGCTCTGTCTGTTGTGTAGTAAGAAATGGACATTGGCATTGAAGATAACATCATCTGTTCCAGGAAACGGAGGGGTCACTGCAAGCCTTCTGCCTGTAGAGGTGGCAAAGAAGCTCTAGACTGCTGAGCTCCTGTGACAGCAGGCACAATACTAGGAATAACTCCTGTGGCAGCCACGCCTGCGTTTACAGGGCACAAAGGCTATGGCCAACCTTAGACACCGACTCTGCCAAGGGACCTATTCACGCCCCCGTAGGGAAAGCAGAACATCTAGAGATGAAAGTCTCCTGGTGTGTGCATAGTCAAAGAGCATGCATGGTTTCTGGGGAGCCCGGGTTACAGAGGTAACCTGCTTCCTTTAGTTCTGAGCTGGTGAAGCCAAGTGTCTTCTTCCTTTACAGTCTGAAGACTGAAGAACACGTTTTGAGGTGCAAATGGGAATGGTAGGATGCTTTAGAATTGTGAGGAGGTATTTTAGAAACAGAGAATGACTCAAAAATTAGATTTGCTCTCTCTGGCTCAATGCTAGGCAACCTACATGTTTATTACTGCATGGTAATTGTGCATAGTCCATTCTCTTTCTCTCCTCTACACTGGATAACTCTTTCTCCCCTTTCTTTTCTTCCCATATTCCTCCTCTTCTACATCCTTTCTCTTTTTTCTTGTTTTCTTTTGTCTTTCTCACCTGTGGGCTCTACCTCAGCAGCAGGAATATTTGCTCAGTCCTTTTGAGGACCCTTCTGGGCAAAGAAGTGGTAAGAATCTTAAACTGTTGTTGAAGTGTGTGACAGGTCAGGTGCTCCCTGCTGCATTTTATATGCATTGGCTTTTCTAATTCTCACTGGCATGGGTTTTCACTGTCCTGACATATATCATATAACCTGAGGTGTATTATTATAAACTCTCTATGCCTTCATTTCCTAATCTGCAGAATGGAAGTGATAATATGCAAAGTTGCCATGAGGATTAATTGTGTTAAAATATAGAAATTACTTAGCAGAATTCCTGGTATGGTACCTGTTTAATCAACATTAGCTGCTAAAGTAATCACTGTTATCAACAAATTTAATGTATAGTTGAAGCAACAGAGGCAGAGTTTAAGTAGCTTTTCCAGGGAGATACATTTAGTGAGTTGACTAAGGAGACCTTCAGACATGGGTAACTTTCTTCCCTCCATATCTCTACCTAAAGCCACACTGCAGCACACCCAAGTCAACTGGGTAAGGACTAACAAAGGGTAAGCAATGGACTCAAACAACTTCCTCTTCTGTTTCTTAGGATGGGGATACAACAGGATGCTTCTCTCTTTTTTCTGCCCCACCCCCATGTATTTTGTGAATCACCAAATGAGACAATGTGGTTCTGCCTGGATGATATTTGACAAAATGCAAAAATAAAGCACAACAACAGTTGCAAATAACAATAATAATTATAACAAAAGAGTTTAGAAATCAGATATGTAGAATTTTGTATTTACCTAGAAAGATATTTCAACTAGGTTATAGTTGTGCTTGATGGAACAAGGGCATAAACCTTAGTCATTCTAGCTCATTGCCCAAAAGATAGGTAAAATCAAGAATTTATCCCTTGTCCCTGAATCCCAATTCACTCTCATACCCTATTGTTCCCCACCCTACCCTTGCGTTCTTCCCCAGGTTTGGAAGGGTGGTCCAAACTTGAAGAACTGGTATGGGGAAGCTCACTTCTACCTACTGCCTCCGCACCCCAACTCCTGGCCCACCTATGATATAAAAAGGCCCAGCCTGCTGAGGTCTAGGCCCTCAGTTCAATCTGCATGCATGCTGAAAGTCGGTCGACCTCTGTAAGTTTATTTTCTTTGAATAAATCTGGTCTGGCTGTGAGTTCGTTCCCTATCTTTGTTTCTGCCCCTTACATTTTCCTTACAGTTGGTGCCTGTGTGAGGAGGCACCAATCTGTGCCCTTTTTCCTTACCTCTTTTCCTTACAGTGCTCATATCACCACTATCCAAATATACCTGGAATATATATCCATATAATTGTATTTATTAAAATTATTATGATAATCTAGACAACTAAATACAGGAGAAGTCCTCATCCCAAGTGACTTGGATCACTGCTACTATGATGAAATACTCAGTGCATGACAGACTGATAGAAATACCATTACTACGGACAGTGGGAGAAAGCTGATTTACTTACGACCGTCCACAGTTCTGGCCTCAAGATGCACGAGGTCTGGCTCCTTGTTTGATGCCATCACAGACCTAAAAATAGAAGAACATTAAAAGGAACATTCACATTATGGACATTACACACACCCCCAGGGGACCCCACCATTCATATTCCCACACTCCTAAACCACAGTGCTTGGAATATATCTACACTGTATATGTATATAACCTGATAGCAAATTTTCACTTCAAATAACAATAATAATGGAACCTGTTCTTGATGAAGGCCAGTTTGAATTCAGCTAAAAATAATGTATGTTATAGTCAGACATGCAAATAAAAGTCCAGAACATGGAGCTAGTGTACTTTCCTAATAACTCCACTGATAGCATACTTAACTTTCATACCAGTTATATACCAAGCATATAGCTTTGGCTGGGTGACTTCAACAATGATTTTCATAGCAAAATAAGATTATTTTTTTCGATTGACATTGTAAGACTACCTACACTGGCCTATGAACCATGAACAAACCCTGTGACCCAACCAATGCAGCATCACTAAACAGAATGACCATTCTCTGTATTGTTTAAACCACAGCACAAGAAAAACACAAGTGCATTTTACTTCCTGATGTGTACCTGAAGCCCTATGTGTAACTAATATTAAAGTTGATTGAAAATGCCTTGGAGGCACATATTATTTTGTGTTATCTTACAGTGAGCCATACTAAATAGAAAATAACTATTCTGTTACACAAATAATGTGTCCAATCATACTTTATCTATGTAATTCTTATACTGTAGGATTAATTGAGCTTGGGACTTTCTGTACTTTTAGAAGGTCAGATTTGCAGAACTGTAATTAGCTCCATTTTCACATGGAAAGTAATCAAATACCTCCAGACTGACTCCACTGCTGCTCCTCAGTCTCTCAACCACACCATCCAATGCATACTAGAATAGTGCAGATGTTGAACGCACTCATCACATTAGGACTCAGGTATCCGAATCCCGATACTGCATGCCCGCCTCAATTTTTGCTGCCCCTACTCATGCCACACTCGGAGATGCTGCCATTCACTGACAGTGTGACATTCTTTTCCTTGTCCTTTCCCCCACTCATGGCTTCTGTCCTTAGCTCCTTCTACAGCTTCACTTCATCCTCTTTTACTTAAAGTACAGCTGAGAAGTTACTTTCTCTGTTGAAAATGTGCTATTAGCTACAAGGAAAGCATTTCCCGCCAATCAACAAATACTTCTTTTTTTATTTATAATTCCTCTGATACATACATCATAGGGTCAGGTATTTAGCAGAGCAGTTAAGTCTATGCCTTTTATTGGCATGCCTGGGTTTACGCCCAGCTCCAGCTCCTGACTCCAATTTCCTCCCAATGTAGACCGTGCAGGACAATAGTGACAGCTCAATAATTGGGCCCCACCACCTATTTGAGAGACCTGGATTGAGTTACTGGAGCCTGGCTTCAGCCCCTGCCTAGTCCAGGCCTTTGAATACATTTGGGGAATAAAGCACTGGATGGGAGTCTCTCTGTCTCTCTGTCTCTCTCTCTCTCTCTCTGTGTGTGTGTGTGTCTCACTCTCCTTTCTTTTCAAATAAATAGACAAAAATATTTTAAAACATATTAGCATAGTTTATTGTAAGTCATTGTTTCTGTCATTTTCCAAGTGTGAATAAATCCCCTCCCTGAGCAGACACAGATGCACAAACACACAGTCACCAAATAAAGCTAGCAGAGGAGCTCCACTGTAAACATTTCACATTGACACTTACAAAACTACATACATACATACTGATAGGTAGGCAGACTGCAGGCAGGGACAGAGAAAGGAACCAAGGAAGATTAAAGAATACAAGGAAGGAATCAAGGGGGGGTGGGCAGGGAGGAAAGAATGAAAGAAGGAGGGAGGGAAAGGGAGAATGCATAAAGGTGTGAATTCCATGAAATAAGTATATTAATCTTTGTCCTAGGGTAGTTTCTAAAGCTTTTTCCCAACACAGGGTCTGAGGCTTAGCTGCTTAGTCACTTTTCATCTGTAGAAAGGAGGTCTCCTTCGGGCTCTATTATTTCTGTCAATAAGCTTTCCCTGAAGATGCAAGGCCTGACATTCAGCGTCTATGCTCAAAATATTAAATCCTTCTTTTTCTTCCAAGATGCAGAAATTTCCTAATAAAGTTTTTATAACTTCCCCCAAAGAGACATGTGGCATCATGTGGACATTTCACATCAATGGGATCCACTTGGATACAGCAGGAGGTGACTTTTTCACCGTCATTTCAGTTAAGGGCTGCAGTGACTCTGTCTCTGGGAGGTGGCTCTCCATCTTCCCACCTGGAAGTGCTGATTAGATTCATGGGTGACCTCTTCTGACAAGACCACAAGCCATGAGCATTAAACAGAGAAAATGAGCTGCCTGAAAAATATAAACTAAAAAGCTCAGCAATTAACCAGTTTTTCAAAATATTAATGAGTAGTTACATGTTATCCACCTGCCTACCTTGCCTACTGCTCTGAATTGCTTCCTTGAAATGACTACCACCTTTTATAACAAGGAGAAATCTCACATCCTGGAAATACAATGTTAAAAACTAGCAGATCAGGGCAGGCATTTGGCCTAGTGTTCAACTGCTATTGGAGTATGTAGATTTCAAGTACTGCCTACACCCCAAATTCCAGCCTCCTGCTAATGCAGAAGCTGAGAGATAGCAAATGATGGCTCAATTAGTGGGGTCTCTGACACTCACATAGGAGATCTAGATTGAATTCCAGGCTCCTGCACACTGTTATACACATTTGGTGAGTAAATCAGTGGATAAAAGTTCTCTCTCTCTCTCTCTCTCTCTCTCTCTGTGTGTGTGTGTGTTTTCCTCCCAGCCTTTCAAATAAATTTTAAAAATTACAAAAAATAAAACTAGCAAACTTTCTGACTTGCCTTTGCTTGCTTTAGGGCTAGTGTCACCAGAGGATAAAATGACTGCCTGGATCTGGTCGCAGCTTTGTAAAGGCAGAAGTTGTTGTTTTAAGTAACATTCACTCCCTCCCCCCTTATCAACTAATGTAAAAGAATAAAGCATAAAACAGAGTCCTTTGTTTTTCCAAAATCTAGTGCGGCTGATCAATGTGCTTACTCTGCCTAAATTTTTTTTCACCTACAATAAGATAACTACAACAACAAAATAAATTTTAAAAATCAAAGTCAAACTCAGCGTATCCAACAATTTTTATTTGCCAGTGTGCTCTCCCTTAGATCTAGTGTTCTAGGAGAATCTTGAATACTCAAACATGACATAGAATGACTTCTACTTTTCCTGTATGGCTCCCCTGAATTCTAATTCCTGAGGCCAAGTAATTCTAAATGTCCATCTAAAGGCTGGTTCTGGTGGTCTGACGTTGACTAAGCACCTTAGGCAAGAACTTTACTATAGTTAACTCAGATGGTGTAATTTCTCCAAGCCCGCATATACCCCCATGTTTTAGGTGCAGTGATGGAGTCATGTAGTTTTCTGTGTGTTTTAAGACCAACTGTTGGAGTTCATCGTGATCATCATCTGTCATCAAAAGCAAATGGAAACATAACACTTATTCAAAAAAGAATTCGGAATGGTCTCATTTGCAGAGTGAGTTCTTAAGACTGGCTTGAAGCATCTCTACCCAAATATACTTCTGGTATTATAAACAAAGTGTTAGAGAATCTTTGCTTTATGCTTCTTGATCATTCTGTACACACTGTTCGTCATAATTTATTGGATCTCTGCATAAATGACTCTTAATACACTGCAGTACAAGAAGGCAGGTGCTCTGTTAGTACTGGATTCTCTGTGCATGCTACAGCACAGAGAAGTGTGCTTCATCAATAGTATATTGACAACCTTTTTTCACTAGCAAATAATTACTATTATATCTGCTATACCCAGTTATTCAATTCTGGGACTTAGAAAAATCTTTCCATACAAATACAAAATGAAAATTTTGGTTCAGAATTCTTTAATTATACAAAAAGGTCAAAGGTGGGGCCGGTGCCATGGCTCACTTGGTTAATCCTCCGCCTGCGGCACTTGCATCCCAAATGGGCACTGGGTTCTAGTGTCGGTTGCCCCTCTTCCAGGCCAGCTCTCTGCTGTGGCCCAGGAGGGCAGTGGAGGATGGCCCAAGTGCTTGGGCCCCTGCACCCGCATGGGAGACCAGGAGGAGAATGCACCTGGCTCCTGGCTTCGGATCGGCGTAGCTCCAGCCGTGACGGCCATTTGGGGGGTGAACCAATGGAAGGAAGACCTTTCTCTGTCTCTTTCTCTCTCACTGTCTATAACTCTACCTGTCAAAAAAAAAAAAAAGGTCAAAGGTAGCTGTGCCTTATGTATCTTTATATTGCATTTATGTCTAACTGGGAAATTGAAATCCCTTCTTGAATTGAATCTCATGGAAGGATTAAAGGGTTCTCATGCCTGTGCATATCCTGGTGTCTCTGCCTGGAATTCTCTCTCACCATCCTTCTGCTTTCATGAACTCTTTTGACTACGGCTCAGATGTAGATGACTAAGGTTGAAACTATGCCACTTACGCAAGTTAGTTATCCCTTGTGAGACTTCCACAACCATGCATATGCTTGAACACAGCATAAAAATGATTAAATAAATTTTCTGGGAAGATACAACTTCAAGTACCTAGACAATTTCTGAAATATAACAAGGGTTCAAAAATTCAGCTAATTTTTTTCTTCTCCTCTTCCTCCTTATTTCAAGAGATGAGCGGGGAATATTAGTACTTATGTAAGAAACTAAAATTAATCTTGGTATTAAAAACTTCTTGGTATGACACCATAAAGTCAGAAATGATTTCTAAAAATTATTATAATCATAAGTCAATGGACAAAATATTAATACCTCAAAGATCTATTATATGAAAAATATAAAATTCAGATATTTATTCACTCACTTATTCCATGAGACGTTATCAACCCCTATTACATGATGGACACAGGAGTTACCGATTCCCTACTCTTAATATCTGTAGGGCAGCAGATGAGACAATAGTTCAAGGAAATGGGCTGCAATATTTAAGGTGCTATTTGAAGACACAGAAAGAATGTCATTCTACCTGCAGATAGAGAGATGGAGGAGAAGGAAGGGCCAGAAAACTTCAGAAGCAAATAGAGTGAATCTTCAAGGATATGCCACAATACACTCAATGGACAGAAGGGGTGGAAGGACATCCTCTGTAGACATGAACAGCAAGTACTAAGACCATGAATCAAAAAGAAGAGAAGAGCAGCCAGTGGCCCCTACTAGTAAGGCAATAGGCTGGATCTAGAAATAGAGCAGATGATAATGAAAGTTAACAGAGTCCAATCATGAAGCAACATTTGTACAGTGCTAAGGTTTTAATGATCGCAAAAGCCACGGAACTGCACCAAACAAAGTTAAGCATCTAAGTTTATCTACAGCTAAAAATAACTTTAGGAACTAAATTTCTCTCTTTGTGTTCCCCATCAAGGGACAGTCTCAGATGAAGTGCACAGGCCAGGCTGGGTCAGCCCTGTTGATGAAATAGGACAGAACTTGCTGCAGCCTCATGTATCCCAGCTTCCACTATCTTTGGATGGTGTTCACATTTAGGAGTTATTTAGGAATAAAACCTAAGGCTTATCAAAGACAGGAATACGAATAAAAATAAATCATGCACTGATATAGTGCACCGGTGACGCGAGCAGCGCAGCCCCAGCCTTCTGAAATACAATCAGCTCGATGCAGCCTTTGCAGACATTTTCTACAGAGAAACTCAGAAATGTCACCAGTTTATCATTCTCCTGGCATTTCGTCTGAGTTTATACCAGTTTAATATAGTGCTCAATAAATGCTGCAGATCCACAAAATGTCCTGATGTAGATAACCGCAGAGCAAGCATTAAAAAATAAACACCGTGACGGGATAGCACCTCTTTATTCAGATTTAGAATTGCTGTTAATGGCACACGGAGGAATGAGGAGGTATCTGCAGAGCAAGGGAGGCTGGGAGGCTGGGCGCCGCCGCCTTCCCCCTCTCTGTCTGAAATGGAGCCTTCATGTTCCCTCAGGCCCTCTACAGGAACAAGGCAGCAGGTGGTCCAATCAGCTACCCAAGGAAGAAACAAAGTGCTTGACAGGTATCGGTTTTTGGATACCCTGAGTTCCTTCTCCACAGTCAAGGGTTTCCCCTTCACCTGCCACCACAGTTAGGTTTTCAAACAAACATCATGAGGAAAACCCCTGCTAAAGCCACAGCTTTTATTTGTGAACAAAACAGCTTAGCCTGATGTCTCATCTGCTGCACACCCAGGGCAAACAGGTTACTTAAAATAAAAAAGTAGTGTAGAGGTGTAGTGTTAAACTTTCCTGAGCCTAAAAACCACACTTTCTCTCTCTCTTTTTTTTTTTTTTGGACAGGCAGAGTGGATAGTGAGAGAGAGAGACAGAGAGAAAGGTCTTCCTTTTTGCCATTGGTTCACCCTCCAATGGCCGCTGCAGCCGGCGCATCTCGCTGATCCGAAGCCAGGAGCCAGGTGCTTCTCCTGGTCTCCCATGCGGGTGCAGGGCCCAAGCACTTGGGCCATCCTCCACTGCCTTCCCGGGCCATAGCAGAGAGCTGGCCTGGAAGAGGGGCAACCAGGATAGAATCCGGTGCCCCAACCAGGACTAGAACCCGGTGTGCCAGCGCCGCAAGGTGGAGGATTAGCCTGTTAAGCCACGGCGCCGGCCTCTCTTTCTTTTCTTGTGGTCCCCAACAGTCACACTGTTTTTCCAGAACCAAAGTTATCCATTAAACAATAATAAAAATATAGACAAATAAATAAACCAATAGAAACAATGCTTAAGTCTCTTTGGTGCAAAAAGGGCAATTGAGAAACAGCATCACCTGCAATGTGAAGACCACCACAGCCTGTCTGCATTTCTTATCCCAACATTTTCCTTGTCTGACATCTGCAACACCGTGTGTGTGTGTGTGCGCGTGCACACGCCTGTGTGTGTACATGTGACTGTGAGCATTTGTGCATGTGTTTTGACTGGAGATAAGTGAGGGAGGAGTGCCTAACTGTGAAAAAAGGTATACATACAGCTTATGAGGGCAGGAAGGAGGAAAGGATGTGTGTTGCTGGGTAGAAGTAAACTTGAAAGTGTAAACAATAATGATGAGAAACAAACGACATGTCTCTGGAAGCATCACAGTGCCTGAGTCTACCTCGACCAACACAAATCTTTCTGCGGCAATTCTCCCCCCTCCCCCACTTTCTCTTCACTGAATTCAAGGGGTCTTCTTATTCCATCTTTGTCTGCATTTTTCTATTTCCTTCTTATGCCACCTTTTTTTCTTTCTTCCCCATGTCTGTCTTTGTTGACTCCCAAATCTGAATGTGGAGGTATAAAGAGACTATGGGGACCATGACCTCATCAACAGGCCTGAGTCCACACACAGAAATCACAATGCCAGTGGAATGCAGAGAAATTCAGTTAACATGATCAAAGGGGAGAGGACTGGGCTTGTAATATTGTTTTCGAAAGATTTTATTTATTTACTTGAAAGTCAGATTTACAGAGAGGCAGAGGCAGAGAGAGACAGAGAGAGAAAGAGAGAGAGAGAAAGACGTCTCTCAAAATGGACACAATGGCTGGAGCTGAGCCAATCAAAAGCCAGGAGCCAGGAACTTCCTCAGGGTCTTCCACACAGGTACAAGGGCCCAAGGGCTTGAGCCATCTTCCACTGCTTTCCCAGACCATAGCAGAGAGCTGGATTGGAAGTGGAGCAGCTGGGACCTGAATCTGCACCCATATGGGATGTCATTGCAGGCAGCAGCTTTACCCACCATGCCACAGTGCCGGCCACAGCTTGCAGTATTTTAAAAAAAAATTATTTTTTACCTTTTAAAAATTAGTGGTATCATACCCAAATGTTTTAGCTAGTTTTGGTCAGTAATATATCTAGGAGGATTTTCCATACTAGAACAATAAATTAATGTGATTAATATATAATTGCCTTATTATAAACTATTGAATGAAAATATTCAATTTATTTTGCTATTGTCTATTAATAGATGTAAAGAAAAATGTATATAAATTTGGGTAAAAGTACTGAAAATACACACAAAAATACATGATTGTAGTCACTTCTAGAAGAATTTTGCAGTGAAGAGGATAATCCCAGGGAAACTTAGCCTCAGCAGTGATTTCTAAATTTCTATAAGGAATGGGGCCAGCATTGTGGCATAGTAGGCTAAGCCTCCGCCTGTGGTGCCGGCATCCCTTGTGGGCTGTGGTTCGAGTCCTGGCTGTTCCACTTCCAATCCAGCTCCCTGCTAATGTCTGGGAAAAGCAGCTGAAGGTGGCCCAAGTCCTTGGGCCCCTGCATCCACAAGGGAGACCCAGAAGAAGCTCCTGGCTCCTGGCTTTGGATCTGCCCAACTCTGGCTATTGCAGCCTTTTGGGGAATAAACCAGCAGATGGAAGACCTCTCGCTCTCCCTCTCTCTGTCTCTCTGTCTCTTTCTCTCTCTCTCTCTCTGTAACTCTTCCTCTCAAATAAAATAAACAAATCTTTTAAAAAGTTTCTATAAGGAAGATCTATATATGCAACACCCTTAAAAGTAAAATATGTGTATTATTAATTGAAAAACAAGAAAATCTATTCTACCTGGAAAATAGTCTAAGGTGGGGACACAGTGAATGTGTGCACATTGAGAGAGAGAGAGGTGAGTGGGATTCGTGCAGCGATGAAACCTGGAAGGCTTTCAAATCTTAGAATAATTGGAATTCTGTCACCATCTTACTAAGAGTTCTTCAAAGACTAAGACTGGCTGTTTGGCAAAAAAAAAAAAAAAAAGACACCAATGCTAAGGACTATGGGGTAGGAGGGTGGTATTTGTGTGGATGTTGAGGAAGGGGCTGGAGGCCGTGTTTGGGACAAGAGGGGGTCTCATGAACAGAAGAGAATGAGAAGACAGTATCTTTCCACTTCTCCTTTGCAATTCTGTCAAGGACAAAGGACTTCAAACCAGAGGGTGGGGAGCAAATACAAGTTTAAACACTGGAGACAATCTGATCTATGGAAATTATATTCTATTAGAGAATTCTCAGAAACACCTATCTCCAAAGTTTTTGTCTGAATGCATCAGACAAGGAGAAACAAGAAACAAATTCTCAATGTATGATGGTTTGTTAGTTGTGAATTGTGGGAATGCACCAGAGTACTTATATATCAACTTCAGAGAAACTAAATTGAAAGCCAGATGCAATCAGACATTCTAGTGTCACCTACCCACACCTCAGTGAATCCGCTGTGCATCCACGAGGGGATGCTGCAGGTAAGTCAGCATGGAAACTGTTGCTTGAAGCTGAGAATTCCTGGGGTACCCTGAGCATTTCACGCCAGGCAGGGCAGACAGATGAGCATAAGCTATTGCTTTAATGGAATAATGAATGAATTTTAAAAACTTACAGAATATTCACATTGTGTTTGACATGTTTCTAGGAATCAGCAGTGAGAAAGACAGAAGAAAATCCTTTTACCTCATTTCAATAGTGAAGACAGGGAAATTAAAAAATATAAATAAGCATGTATCTCAGATGCTGATAACATTTTTGAAAGCTATGTGGGAAGAATGTATATATACTTTTCCCAAGGGATTTAACTAATCAAAACAAAATTGTTGCCATATGGTGTTGACCAATGGCTGGTGTCCATCTATTAAGTGTGGGATGGATGTCACATAGGGCTCCAAGGCTGTGCCCTTGTCAGTGTACAACTCATCAGTTGTTGACAACTTGGATAAGAACACATTCTGTGAACCCAGAAAATTCGCACATGACACAAATTGAAGAAAAATAATGACAACACAGAGGCAGTGTTAGCTCTGAAGGCAATTTACTTGCCTAATAGTGAATACCTAATAAATGATACAATCAGATTGCAGCTTAGGCCTTTTAAGTAATCTGTGGCCCCATCTATTGTCTACAGAAAGGGTAATAATAATAATAATAATAATAATAATAAAAAGTTATACATTATTATATGTAATAACACATAACAACAATAATAGTACGTCATAATGAGATTGTTGTGAACAGTCAAAGAAGGAGTATGTGCAGCTATTGCTTTCCTCAACAGGATGCATTAAGGCATCCTTTAGAGACGAACAATCTGTTAGGTATCCACTGTCCAATCCTCTCAAGCTACAATAAGGAAGCAAAGACTACAAAAGATCAACTATCCTTGTCCAAAGTCACACCACTGAAAGGGCATCAAGGTTGAAACTTCTAGTTCATGTCCTTCCTACTTCCAGTGATCCTTCTCATAAAAATAACACACACATGCACACACACACACACAGAGAGAGAGAGAGAGAGAGAGAGAGAGAGAGAGAGAAAGGAATGAAGAAAAAACTTCCTTTCGTTTTACCTTTCCACGTCTCAGAAACAATTGTTACCTCATCAGGTAGTCTGTGTGGTTTGCGTTAAATACATGAGAAATGATGGGAGACCTCAGACATTTCAACCTCCTGCAAGGGTTACACGTAGTGCAGACTGCGGGAGCATAGGCCCCAGTTTTTTTGACGGTGTTCTATGTCCTAGAGATCAGAACCAAACTGGATCTTAATTTCTTGGACCTTCAAAGATTAAGGCTTCTAAATTGGAGCATAACATCTCTGTGGATAGCAAAACGACTAATACACTGTGACGCCTGTCGGAAACACAGTGTCAGGCTCCACATGGACTGTCATGTGCTGGCCCTCAGGCAAGGCTGGTTTAACCACCCTTGCAGTAGCTGCTCCATATTTTATTAGCTTGTTGCTACACAAAAAGCATTCTTTTGCTTTACTGCTAGATGAGTGGTACTTCTGCAACACTCTCCTCAGAGAGTACTGCCTGTAGCATCTGCACTGAGAAGGGAAAGGGATCCGTCAGTAAAGCTTGGAGGAGAGCAAGGAGAGAACAGGGTTAGACAGAAGAGGAAATGAGATGCATCTCTACCACAGAGGCAGGCATTCCTGGTGTGTCAAACAGCAGCCATGCTCTTTAGTGCTTTGTTTACCAGGGTGATGGGATCTGGAGCCAGCCACACATAAGGATGCTACTCTGAAAATGCTTTGAAGTCCATGCCAGTTTGTTTTTGAACTCATATTAACTGTGCGGCCAGGGAAAACAGTGAGATAATGTGCAATGAGAAAATAGGCCTTTCATATCTTATAATTGTTTTTCTAAAATTATCATTTCACTATAAATGTGACTTTCTAAATTAGACATTAAAATCTTAGTGTGACAGAAAGAAAAGATAGTGGAGGGCAAGGGAGGGAGTTGGGAGTTAGAGGGAGTGGAGAAGGTGACAGGGAAGAGAGGACAGGTGAGTAGAGGGGTAGATAAAGGGCCTAGGCACATGATGATGACGATGAGAGGAGAGAGGAGGAGCAGAGCTGAAGGCAGCCGAGTTGCTGTGGCTATTTTACTCTGGTCACAGTGCATTCCTATTGTTTCTCTCCCACCAACTGCTGAAACAGTGTCTCAAATAACTGGGCTGTAATTTTATTGAGGGGGATGAAGATTTATTTATTATTTATTTGAAAGTTAGAGTTGCAAAGAGAGGAAGGGAGGGAGAAAGGGAGGCAGGGAGGGAGGGAGGGAGGGAGAGAGTATGTGTTATCTTCCACTGGTCCATTTGTCCATTCCCCAGATGGCTGCAACAGCCAGGGCTGAGCCAGGCCAAAGCCATGAGCCAGGAGCTTCATCTGGGTCTGTCACGTGGGTTTCCAGGGCACAAACACTTGGGCTATCTTCTGATGCTTTTCCCAGGCCATGAGCAGGGAGCTGGATTAGAAATGGAATGGCTGGGACCTGAATCAGCACCCATATACTGTGCTGCTTTCGCTGGCATCAGCCTCAGTACTACAATGCTGGCCACGATGCTGGCCCCAGGCTTGTTCTTATTATCAATTTGTTTAGAAGTAGAAAACAATTCTTGGCCGGCGCCGCGGCTCACTAGGCTAATCCTCCGCCTTGCGGCGCTGGCACACCGGGTTCTAGTCCCGGTCAGGGCACCGGATTCTGTCCCGGTTGCCCCTCTTCCAGGCCAGCTCTCTGCTGTGGCCAGGGAGTGCAGTGGAGGATGGCCCAAGTGCTTGGGTCCTGCACCCCATAGGAGACCAGGATAAGCCCCTGGCTCCTGCCATCGGATCAGCGCGGTGCTCAGGCCGCAGCACGCTGGCCGCGGTGGCCATTGGAGGGTGAACCAACGACAAAGGAAGACCTTTCTCTCTGTCTCTCTCTCACTGTCCACTCCGCCTGTCAAAAAAAAAAAAAAAAAAAAGAAGTAGAAAACAATTCTGAGTACTTTTTTATTACAGGACTGCCCTGACAACCATAGGAAGAACCTCCTATCAGGTGGCATCACAAATATGTTCAGCCCTGAAGCTGTTGACACTGAGATCAAATGCCAGGTTTGTTCCTGACACGGCTGGCCATGTGCTGAGTGTCTGTGGGATTCCTCACTTAGGCAACTTGCCTTCCTTGGCTACTGAGTTACTCAGAAAGGCAAAGTGCTCATAGGAGGCACAGAAAGGACTGCTTTGTTCTCCGGGGTGGAGGTGCAGAAGCCATCTCAGGCACATAAATATTCTCACAAGTTTCATCTTGTCACAATAGAGTCATAAAGTTGCTCTGTTCAGTACATGATAATGGCTTTGTAATTCAATTATTGGTAGTATTTGTCTTCGGGGATTTATCTGCCTTTAACTTCAGCTCATGTAAAACCCTTTGCCATAAATCTCACAGATACAGGTTCTGTCCCCTACCCCAGGGCACATCTTGCCATGCCTGTGAAAATCTCGACAGCTTTCTCTAAATTATGGAATTGTTCTGTTTAGAGGTGTTGCTGTTTTAAGTGCCAGAGCCAACAATAAAAAACCTATTGGGACAGGTCCATTTACTCTAGTTATTCTCTTCAGAGGAAGACAAATCCTGACAGACACACAAGTTCCATTATCATTCCATAAGACTCTTCTCATCCAATTCTTTGGCACTGTTTTGCAGGGATTCCTGCAAGCCACAGGAAATCAGAACATGGTTTCTAAATACGCCTTGAGTACTGAGATCTTCTTTTTTCTTTAAAGATGTATGTACATATTTGAAAGGCAGAAAGATCAAGAGACACAGACAGACATAAAGAGATCTTTCATCCACTGGTTCACTTCCCAAATGGCTGCAACAACTAGGGATGGGCCAGGCAGAAGCCAGGGTCTGGAACTCCATCCAGGTCTCCCACGTGGGCGAGGGGCCCAAACACTTGGGCCATCTTCCACTGCCTTCTCAGGTGCATTAGCAAGGAGCTGGATCTGATGTGGAGTAGCTGGTACCTAAATCAGCACTCCAATAGGGGATGCTGGCATCCCAAACAGTAGATTCACTGACTGCACCAGAATGCTAGCACAGTAGATCCTGATTCATAAATACATTAGGTCTGGGCATTCATGGATTTGCTAGTTTTAGAGCTGATTTTAGGATTTTTTTCCTGTGTACTCTGAACTCCTTCATTTTTCAGTCCTCTCTTCCCTCCAATATTAAATTTGCCATTCCACACCTAAATGGTTGTCTCTAAGAAAATCCTATCTAATCTTTGAATTCGGGATTAAATCTGACTATCTCATCCCCAGTATTCATTCCTTATTTTTATTTCCCATTCTTATTTTTTACTGAGATCTATTTTCAACTGACTTTATACACATATGATTAACTCTATGTTAAGTAAAGAGTTCAACAAATAGTATGAAGAAGAGGGAAAAAAAAAATGTTCCTTAACAGTTAAGACAAAGGCTGTTCACATCATTGCTTCTCAAAGTGTCAATTTCACTTGTACAGATTTCCTTTTAGGCATTCTATTAGTTATTTCAGATCAGGGAGAACATTTGGTATTTGATCCTTTGGGACAGGCTTATTTCACTAAATATGATGTTTTCCAGATTCCTCCATTTTGTTGCAAATGACCGGAATTCATTTTTTTTTACTGCTGTGTAGTATTCCATAGAGTACATATCCCACAATTTCTTTATCTAGTCTTCAGTAGACAGGCATTTAGGTTGATTCCATGCTTTAGCTATTGTGAATTGAGCTTCAATAAACATGGGAGTGCAGATAACTCTTTTATTTGATATTTTATTTCACTTGGGTAAATTCCCAGGACTGGGATGGTTGGGTCATATGGTAGGTCTATATTCAGATTTCTGAGGTATCTCCAAATTGTTTTCCATAGTGGTTTTACTAGTTTACATTCCCACCAACAGAGGATTAGGGTACCTTTTTCTCCACAGCCTCACCAACATTTGTTATTTGTTGATTTTTGTATGAAAGCCATTCTAACTGGAGTTAGGTGAAACCTCATTGTGTTATTGATTTGCATTTCCCTGATAGCTACTGATCCTGAGCATTTTTTAATGTGTCTGTTGGCCATCTGGATTTCATCTTTTGAAAAATGTCTGTTTAAGTCCTTTGCCCATTTTGTAACTGTGTTGTTTGTTTTGTTGTGGAATTTCTTGATCTCTTTATATATTCTGGTTATTAATCCTTTATCAGTTGCATAGTTTGCAAATAATTTCTCCTATTCTGTCAGTTCCCTTTTCATTGTCCTGAGTGTGTGTTCTGCAGTACAGAAGCTTCTCAATTCGATGCAATCCCATTTGTTAATTTTGGCTTTGACTGCATATGCCTCTGGGGTCTTTTCTAAGAACTCTTTGCCTATGCCAACATCTTGCAGGTTTCCCCAATGTTGTCTAATAATTTGATGGTGTCAGGTAATAAATTAGGTCTTTAATCCATGTCGAGTGTATTTTTCTTAAAGGTGTGTAAGGTAGGGGTCCTGCTTCAAATTTCTGCATGTGAAGGTCCAATTTTCCCAGCACCATTTGTTGAAGAGACTGTCCTTGGTCAAATATAAGTTGGTTGTAGATGGTTGGGTTGATTTCTGGTGTTTCTATTCTGTTCCATTGGTCTATCCATCTGTTTCTGTACCAGTACCAGGCTGTTTTGATTATAACTGCCTTGTAGTATGTCTTGAAATCTGGTATTGTGATGCCTACAGCTTTGTTTTTGACACATAGGATTGTTTTAGCTATTTGAGGTCTCCTGTGTTTCCATATGAATTTCAGTGTCATTTTTTCTATATTTGAGAAGAATGTCTTTGGTATTTTCATGAATTTGGTATTGCATTGAATCTGTAAATTGCTTTTGGAAGAATGGACATTTTGATGATATTGATTCTTCCAATCCATGAATGTGGAAGATTTTCCCATTATTTTTTAGATATTTATTTATTTATTTATCAGGTAGAATTACAGACAGTAAGAGAGGGACAGAGAGAGAGGTCTTCCTTCTGTTGGTTTACTCCCCAAATGGCCGCAACAGATGGAGCTGTGCCGATCTGAAGCCAGGAGCCAGGTGCCTCCTCCTGGTCTCCCATGTGGGTACAGGGGCCCAAGCACCTGGGCCATCCTCCACTGCTTTCCCAGGCCATATCAGAAAGCTGGACTGGAAGAGGAGCAACTGGGACTAAAACTGCCATCCATATGGGATGCCAGTTCCACAGGTGGGGGATTAACCTAGTACACCGATGTACTGGTTCCCTATTTTTTTGTATATTCTTCTATTTCTTTCTTTAATGTTTTATAATTGTCATCATAGAGATCTTTGACATCCTTGATTAAATCTATTGCAACTTATTTTATTTTTTTTTGTAGCTATTGTGAATGGGATTGATCTTATTTGTTCTTTCTCAGTCTTGACATTGTCTGTGTATATAAAGGCTCTTTATTTTTGTGTATTGATTTTATATCCTGCTATTTTACCAAACTCTTCTATGACTTCCAATAGTCTCTTGGTGGAGTCTTTTGGATCCCCAATGTACAGAATCATGCCATCTGCAAATAGGAATATTTTAACTTTGTCTTTCCCAATTTATATCCCTTTGATTTCTTTTTCTTGCCTGATGGCTCTGGCTAAAACTTCCAGGACTATACTGAATAGCAATGGTGAGGGTGGGCATCCTTGTCTCGTTCTGGATCTCAGTAGGAATGCTTCCAACTTTTACCCATTCGATAGGATGCTCGCTGTGGGTTTGTCATATATTGCCTTGATTGTATTGAGGAACATTTCTTCTATACCAATTTGCCTAGAGTTTTCATCATGAAAGGGTATATATGTATTTTATCAAATGTTCTCTCTGCATCTATTGAGATAATCATATGGTTTTTGTTCTTCAGTCTGTTAATGTTATATATCACATTGATTGATTTGCAAATGTTGAATGATCCCTGCATACCAGAGATAAATCCCACTTGGTCCAAGTGAATGACCTTTCTGATGTTTTATTGGACGATTGGCTAAAATTTTATTGAGGATTTTTGCATATATGTTCATCAGGGAAATTGGTCTGTAGTTCTCTTTCTCTGTTGTGTCTTTTCCAGGTTTAGGAATTAAAGTGATGTTGGCTTCACAGGAAGAATTTGGGAGGATTCCCTCTCTTTCAATTGTTTTGAATAACTTGAGAAGAATTGTAGTTAGTTATTTAAATGTCTGGAAGAATTCAGCAGTGATGCCATCAGGTCCTGGGCTTTTTTTTTTTTTTTTTTTTTTTGGTAGGGAGGGTGTTTATTATTGATTAAATTTCCATCTTGGATAATCAGTCTGTTTAGGTTTTCTGTGTCTTCATGGCTCAATTTAGGTAGGTTGTATGTGTCCAGGAATCTATCTCTTTCTTCTAGGTTTCCCAGTTTGTTGGCATACAGCTCTTTGTAGTAATTCTGAAGATTCTGTTTATTTCTGTGGTGTCTGTTGTTACACTTCCTTTTTCACCTCTAATTTTATTGATTTCGGTCTTCTTGCTCCTTTTTTTGGTTAGTTGGGACAATGGTGTGTCAATTTTGTTTATGTTTTGCTGATCTTCTGCACTATTTTTTTGCTTCAACTGTGTTGATTTTTTTCTCTAATTTTAATTATTTCTTTTCTCCTACTAGTTTTGGGATTGGTTTGCTGTTGTTTCTCTAGATCCAATTACTTGATGTAGGCACCAATTGCTATAAACTTTCCTCTTAACACTGATTTTGCTGGAACCCATAAGTTTTGATATGTTGTGTTGTCTTCTTCATTTGTTTCCAGAAGTTTTCTGATTTCTCTTTTGATTTCTTCTATTACCCACTGTTCATTCAGGAGCATATTGCTCAGTTTCCATGTGTTTGCATATGTTCTAGAGATTCCTGAGTTGCTGATTTTCAGCTTCATTCAGTTGTGGTCTGAGAAGATGCATGGTATGATATTGATTTTTTTGAATTTGCTGAGACTTGTTTTATGGCCTAGCATGTGCTTACTGTTGAAAAGGATGTGTATTTGGCAGCTGTAGCGTGAAAAGTTCTGTACATATGTTAGGTCCATTTGATCTATATCTATATTGTCGATTAACTCTGCTGTTTCCTTGCTGATTTTCTGTATGATTGATCTGTCCATTGATGAAAGTGGGGTATTGAAATTCCCCATTACCATTGTATTTGAGTCTATATCTCCCTTTAGATTCCTTAACATTTCTTTTAAATAGCCAGGTGCCCTGTAATTAGGTGCATTATACATTTACAATAGTTACATCTTCCTGTTGAATTGATTCCTTAATCATTACATAGTGCCCTTCTTTGTCTCTTTTAACAGTTTTTGTGTTAAAGTCTATTTTGTCTGATATTAGGATTGCTACACCAGCTCTTTTTTGGTTTCTTTTAGCATGGAATATCTTTTTCCATCCTTTCTCTTTCAATGAGATGTGTTTCTTGTAGGCAGAAAATAGATGGATTTTGTCTTTAATTCATTCATCCAGTCTTTGTCTTTTAATGGAGAGTTCAGGCCATTTACATTGAAGGTGACTACTGATAAGTAATGACTTATCCAGTTTGCCTGCAACTTTTCCATAAATATTCCCATTTTTTACTTTGGATTTCCTCTGTACTATTACTGAGAGATTTCCTTCCTTTAACTTCTTTGTAGTGATGACCATGTTTCTGTGTTTTTGTGTGCAGCACATCCTTAAGCATCTTCTGCAGGGCTGGATGGGTGGTTACAAATTCTTTCAATTTCTCTTTGTCATGGAAGGTCTTTATTTCACCTTTGTTCAAAAATGAGAACTTTGCAGGGCATAGTTTTCTGGATTGACAGTTCTTTTCTCTTAAGGCTTGGAATATATCTTGCCTTTCTCTCCTGTCCTGTTAGGATTTCTGATGAGAAGTCTACTGTGAGTCTAATTGGAGATCCTCTGAAAGTAATCTGGTGTTTCTCTTATGCACATTTTAGAATCTTTTCTTTTATATTTTACTGTGAAGAGTTTGATCACAATGTGTCGTGATGAAGATCTTTTCTGGTCATATCTTTTATGGGTTTTATGTGCTTCCTGTACTTGGATGTCCCTTTCTTTTCCCAAATTAGGGACAGTTTCTGTTATTATTTCACTAAAAAGGACTTCCTTTTTTTTTTTTTTTTTTGAAAGGCAGAGTGGACAGTGAGAGAGAGAGACAGAGAGAAAGGTCTTCCTTTGCCATTGGTTCACCCCCAGTGGCCCCTGCGCCGGCGTGCTGCGGCCGGCACACCGCGCTGATCCGAAGCCAGGAGCCAGGTGCTTCTCCTGGTTTCCCATATGGGTGCAGGGCCCAAGGCCTTGGGCCATCCTCCACTGCACTCCCAGGCCACAGCAGAGAGCTGGACTGGAAGAGGAGCAACCAGGACAGAATCTGGCGCCCCGACTGGGACTAGAACCCCATGTGCCAGCGCCGCAGGTGTGCCTATTGAGCCGTGGCACCGGCCCTAAAAAGGACTTCTAATCCTTTCTCTCTTTCCACACCTTCAGGAGCTCCTAGAATCTGTATATTGGGTCTTTTGGTAGTATCCTGTAGATTACCAACAGTGTTATATCGTTTTCTAAATTCTTCCTGTGTTTTGTATGACTGTATAATTGCCTGTGCTTTGTTTTCTAAGTTGGATATTCTTTCTTCTGCTTCACTTATTCTGTTGTTAAGGCTTTCCACTGATTTTTTAATTTGTTCTATTGAATTCCCCATTTCCAAGATTTCATTTTGATTTCTCAAGATCTCAATTTTGTGAGAGAAATTTTCTTACCTTTTCA
This sequence comes from Lepus europaeus, assembly GCF_033115175.1. Taxonomy (NCBI): domain Eukaryota; kingdom Metazoa; phylum Chordata; class Mammalia; order Lagomorpha; family Leporidae; genus Lepus; species Lepus europaeus. The sequence continues at coordinate 22,742,686 of NC_084843.1, read as the reverse complement.
TGTATGTATTACATTAGTTCGTGTATTCGCTTCTGAATACTTCTAAGTAATCTTATGATGAATTTTTTGAATTCCATTTCTGGTGTTTCTTCAATCTCATCATCTTCACAACCAGACAAGGATGCCCACCCTCACCACTGCTATTCAATATAGTCCTGGAAGTTTTAGCCAGAGCCATCAGGCAAGAAAAAGAAATCAAAGGGATACAAATTGGGAAAGACGAAGTTAAACTATTCCTATTTGCAGATGGCATGATTCTGTATATTGGGGATCCAAAAGACTCCACCACGAGACAATTGGAAGTCATAGAAGAGCTGTGTTCTTTTGGTGGTATCATGTTGTCTTCTTTCTTCTTGTTTCTTAAATTGGTGCATTGGTTATTTGGCATTTGTGGAGATACTCATTGGCTTTTCTTTGTTTTTTCGCTGTGGTGGCTTTTATATTTGTCTGTGTATGGATTAGTGGAGTGTCTGCTTTCAGGGAATAGCTAGAGTCGTGTGGTGGATGTGTCCAAGGAGATCTGATTAGTTCTCCAGGGTGAATGGCATGTCTGAGGTGACACACTCAGGTTTGGTGTGGTAAATCTCTCTCTCCCTCTCTCTCTCTCTCTCTCTCTCTCCCTCTCTCTCTCTCTCTTTTTATCAGAGGGGAGGTTTGTTCTTGTCTGTTGGCATAGATTCAGCTGAGCTCCTCTCCTCAAAGGAGACCAGTGCCTGGGTGCTAGCCTCCGTGGATATATTGTTTCTCTGCTCTGCCACAGGCACCACACTGTGCAATCATCGGGGTAAGCTCGGATTCCCTAGCAATGTCTTTTGCCAGGTAACCAGGGAGCCCTGATTGTGTGTAGCCTCCCACAGTGACTGCCCAATGTCCTAGCCACACCCTGAGTTCTCCCACACAGCCTCCGTCTTTTCACAGCCCCAGTACAGAAGCCTTCCATAGTCACGAGCACCCAGCTACCTTTTTGTTCTCCCCACCAGACTCAAGAGTCTCAGGCTGGCTGGTTGCTGGGTGCAGCCACGAGCTGGCACAGCTGTTACGTATGTCCAAAATGGAGCCAGCTCTCTGTCAGCTTGTTACAGGATGGAGGAGAAAACGTGTTCCCCCTTTGATTTTTCTCCTCAATTTTGGCAGGTACACTATCCCTCACAGAGATTCAAGTTGGATTTCCTCTAGGCTCTTCCTGCAGCTTTTTTGCCAGTGACTAGGTCTGCTGCTGTCTGGTCTCACTCTCCAACACTGATGCAGAGGTTCTCAGCTACTGGGGTTCTAAGTTGTACGTGTCCTCGCTCTCCACGTAGGTCCACTGTGTCCCTCCAATTTGTATAGAGTTTCCTCTGCAGGTTTCTCCCTAACTATTCCGTCATTCCTTATTTTTAACTCATTCACTAAATATTTATTGAGCACCTGTTTTATCCACTCTTGTTTTTTTCACTTTAATATCTCTTAAATCAGTAGATGTGTTATGATCATTAAAACATTATAATTTGGAAGTTCACACTTAGCCTAACAGTTAAGATGTTCACATTACACACCAGAGTGAGTAGGTTCAATTTCTGGCTCAGGCTCCTGATTTGAGTTTTTTGTCACCCATGTGGAAGACCTGGAGTAAGTCACTGCATGAGAGCAAGCCAGTGGATAGGATCTCTCTCTCTCTTTCTCTCTCTGCTTCTCAGATAAATAAAAAATATTATAAAGTATTTCTAAAGATCTTATACTTTAACTTGCAGCAGCTGTTGGACTGACATAAAATAACAGTACATATTCATTTGATGGAATTTTATATTTGATGATATGTGGTATATTGACTTTAGTCAATTTCTTCTCATCTGCATGTATGTGGATATGTGTATGCAGACCTTTTATTTTTCTTCCTTCCCATTCCCCTGTGTTTAGCATATATATAAGATTATTGATTTATTTTGAAAAGCAAAATTACAAAGACAGAGAGAGAGGGAGAAATAGAAAAAGAGACCTTCAGTCCACTGGTTCATTCCACAAATGGATGTCACGGCCGAGGCTGGGTCAGGCTGAAGTTAAGAGCCTGGAACTTCATGCTGGTCTCCCGGGAGTGTGGCAGGGGTCCAAGCACTTTGTTCAGCCTCTGCTACTCTCTTAGATACATTACCAGGGAAATGGATTGGAAGCTGAGCAGCCAGGAGTCTAACCTACGCTTGTCTGGCTTTGGCCCTGCAGGATGCAGCTCAATCTACTGCACAACAATGCCAGCCCTAGCATTGCTACAAGACCTATCTGTGTCTGGGTTACAGGTTATAGAAAGGGGAAGTATGACTCAATCAGAAGAAAAATATCATCTAAATCCAGATAATGTGATATATGAAAACTCTCTTATTTTTAAACATTTATTTCATTTACTTGAAAGGCTGAGAAGCAGAAGGAGAGAGGGAGAGAGAGAGTGAGAGAGAGAGAGAGAGAATTTCCATCTGCTAGTTCATTCTCCAAATGCTTATAATAGCTGGGGCTGGCCAGTCTGAAGTCAGGAGCTAGAAACTCAATCTGGATCTCCTACATGGGAGACAGGGAATCAGCCACCTGAGCCACCACCTGCTGCTTCCCACCATGCACATTAGCAAAAGCTGGAATCAGGAGCAGAGTGGGGACTCAAGTCCAGGTACTCCAGCTGATACAGGATGCAGGTGTCCCAGGCAGAATCGTAACCACTATTCCAACAGCCAAGCTTTTCACATTTTGGGGGAGATATTTATCATGTTTCAAGTTGTACTGGGAGCACTTATGATGCTAGGTAGAAGCATAATTTAGTTTGTGTTTTTTTAAAGATTTATTTATTTATTTGAAAATCAGAGTTACACAGAGAGAGAAGGAGAAGTGGAGGGAGGGAGGGAGGGAGGAAGGGAGGGAGGGAGGGGGAGAGAGAGAGAGAGAGAGAGAGAGAGAGAGAGAGAGAGAGGTCTTTCATCCACTGGGTCACTCTCCAGTTGGCCACAATGGCCAGAGATCTGCTGATCTGAAGCCAGGAGCCAGGAGCTTCTTCCGAGTCTCCCATCTGGGTGCAGGGGCCCAAGGACTTAGGCCATCTTCTACTGCTTTCCCAGGCCACAGCAGAGAGCTGGATTGGAAGTGGAGCAGCTGGGACTCTTCTGTGTTTTTATGGGCAATCATATATGGTCTGAAAAGATGTGGACTGGTGAAAACTTTTCAAAGTATAGACTACAGTGATTTTTGTACCAGATAAACTTGACTACACTAGAGCTATATTTTCCAGAGTCTGTACAATTTCACTTAAAATTGATCAAAAGGAAACATGGGTGAGGTTTGGGAGTCAGGAGAGAGACAATGATCACTCCTCTTTGAAAGTGGTTCCGTTTACAGGTGAAGCACAGATCAGTGGTAGGTAGGTCCTAGTTTTTCCAAGCTCTTTCCTTCCCAATGCCGTGGCTGGCTTTTCTTCCAGATTGACAGCCTTCTGGCTTTAGGTTCCAAACATGTTTGGTTGAAATCACAAAGCAATAGCTAATTAGGAGTCGATATCTGTCCATGTACTTCTGCAAGAGCTCCTTTTATAGACCTATTAGGCAGCTGTAACTTACATGAGGGTAGCACAGTTTTCCAGACCACTGTCACCAAAATAGTAGCTTTTAGAGTTACTGAGTTAATGTTTTTGTTTTATTTTTAATAAAACTTTAGTTAATGTTAAATGAATCAAGTAACACTATCTAGAAGTGTTACAAATAAAACAATATGCTTATTTTCTACTCATTATTCCTGATTCTGGAGTAACAATACAAATTATATGAACACATTAAAAATTACCATTGAAAATGTAAATTATTAAATCCAATAAAAATGAGATTATAACATTTCAGAACACATTAATACTCTAAGTTCCCTAATCCTATTTTTCAAAAAATTTATTTATTTTACATTTTTAAATTTTTTTTGAAGGGAAGATCATGAAAAGGAAACACACATACACACACACACATGCACACAATATTTGGTCTATTCCCATAATGTCCACATTCAGGGCTGTGCCATACCAAAGCCAGGAGCCAGGAATTCCATTTGGGTCTTCTGCATGGTAGAAGGGACCCAAGTACTCAGGTCATCATCTCCTGATTCTGCTGACACGTAAGGTGCATATTAGCAGAAAACAGAATCGGAAATGAAGGCTGGACTCCATCCTAGCTACTTCAATTTGGGATGTGGGCGTCCACTTCCACAATGCCTGCCTCCCCTAGTCCTCCTTTGAACAGTAGTTTCATTCGTTCACCACACACTAGATTTGCTTAAACCGAGTTATCTAGTTTTAGTAAAACTAGATACACTCATATGAAGAAGATACTGCTTCAATGACCATTTTATTGTTGAAGACTATTAATTAATAAAGAAGTTAAATAGTCCCATGCCATAATCCTGAAAACAGAAAACAAGGTTCTAGAAAAGGCATTCAGACTCCAGAACTCTCTATCTTTAACACGATAGATCATTTCTTATTGGCTAAAGACAACACTCAAAAACAGTTCATGATTAAGTGAGCAAGGATAACCAGATACAAAGCCATAACAAAAACCCAGAGGCCCTTGAATGTGAAGGGTAAGTGAGCTGGGATCACTACTGCCAAGTCAATTTCTTTTAATATAATTATAAATTAGGAAACCATAATTGCAAGGATTATTCTTCCTCTCATTGACTCTCATACCCATAATCTCTTGGACTCTGCCCTCATGAGAATTCATAGTTGAAATGCACAGAAGGGACTGAATTTCTGTTGTTCAAAGATAAAGGAGCTGCAGTCCACGGAGACAGGAGATCAGCCAGATAAAGGGGACAGGAATCAATGCTGGCCATTAGTGAATGGAGGGTGCAGAAAAAGTGATGCACTCACACTGAAGCAGGAGACATGTAACTTCATTTCTGGGGAAAACATGCTAATCACATACAAGATTCAGAAGTGGAGGATGGTGTAAAAGCTGGGAAAATGACACTCATGTAAGGAATCATTAACAGGAAAAGACAAACATGAAATACCAGGCAAGGGTAATGAACATGCTGCTCTGTGGCACTGCTAGCTCAGGCACGAGCAGTGCCCTCGCTGAGCTCCAGAGATGTGAGCTCAGGAATCAGTTTCTGCCACTTCTCCCTGCTCCTGACCCAGCCTGCGTGCCATTCGGTACAGAGGGTAGGGACCTCGGAACCAGAAAAGACTGCCAGGGAGGATGAACAAAGACAGCATAAAACACATACTTCCTTAAAAAAGGAGATTCTGAGTTCTCTCCTGAATCCCATCTTCTAAAATGAGTAGGGGAATCTGTCCACTCAGCACTCCCAGACAGACTGTTTTTTATTATTATTACTATTTTTTTGACAGGCAGAGTGGACAGTGAGAGAGAGAGACAGAGACAGAGAGAAAGGTCTTCCTTTGCCATTGGTTCACCCTCCAATGGCCACCGTGGCCAGCACACCGCGCTGATCCAAAGCCAGGAGCCAGGTGCTTCTCCTGGTCTCCCATGGGGTGCAGGGCCCAAGGACTTGGGCCCTCCTCCACTGCCTTCCCGGGCCACAGCAGAAAGCTGGACTGGAAGAGGAGCAACCGGGACAGAATTCAGCGCCCCGACTGGGACTAGAACCCAGTGTGCCGGCACCGCAAGGCAGAGGATTAGGTATTGAGCCGTGGCGCCGGCCTGGGCAGACTCTTGCTCTGAGAGCTAATGTGCAGTCAGCCAGTCTGCACGAACTTCTGTGGATCTCGTTATTCCTCAGGAGAGGCTCTAGGGTTAATAAATAGGCTAATGCACAGAAAAGTGCCTTCTATTGGTCTAGAATGTTCTTCCCTTCATATATTCTTTAAAGTCTTACAAGTCTAGCTTTTTCATGATGCCTGGAGAAATCATCTATTATGGCCTCATAATTTAATAAATTAAGTCTATTTAAGATGTATTTCAATTCATATGTTCATGGGCTTATGTGGGTGCATATACGTGCATAAGTAAACTTTAAAAAATTTTAGTACTGTGTGTGTGCATGTGCACATGTAGGTGTACAACTTTTTACTGCTCCATTCACTATAATACACAAGGTAGAGAGAAACAGAAGAGTTTTGGCCATTCTGGAACTTGTCTTCTAGTAAGAGAGGAACAACAGGAAATAAAAAGATACACTTGCATGTGGAGAACACATTAAGTGTTAATGATAGCAATAATGTCATTTGTAATTCTCAAAATAAAACTCCATAGAAGAATATTAAAGCTCAAGTGAACCAGGATTTTAGCATCACTCAATTCGAGCTTGTATACACTGAACTGAACCCTATATTCTTCCTTCTGACCCCACACAGAGACCTGTAACACAGTGCATGCTGTGGTTCATTAGATATTGTTTGTGACATAAACAAATTTAAATTCAGAGGAGAGATTTCTCTTGCCCAAGAAAGCAGGAAGAAGCAACTATGTCTCCACCATAATGTGAACTTTGGCCTAAGACCAATAAGGTCCAACACTGTTATCCCATTAATGCCAAGGATTCTTATGTGGCATCTTTGTTTTCAAAGACTAAATATGTTCTGGCACATATTAGGTGCTAAAAAATAATCACTGCTAAAATGAACAAGGACCATTTATTTCCAGGTAGGATTACATATGAAACCATCAAAATCAGAAGTACGGACAGGTCTATAGACCAACTGGTGCTTAGTACTATTCACCCGGCGTTTTGGAATTTAACATATGGAATCAGGGAGAGTGGTAGGTCAGGAAAAGTACACTAAAGTCCAGGTGGGCAAGAAGCTAGTTAGGTTCTGACTCTTTTCCATTTTATAGTGTAAATAATGAAGAATGAAAGAAACAATTGATTAAGAAAACACAATTGCTATTTAATGCTATAATTAGTAATCCAATGGTAGTTTTTTTCAATTTATGTTGCTATATGGGCAAAATGTTGAAATCTTTACCTAATATACACTAAACTGATCTTCTGTATACAAAGAGAATTGAAAATGAATCTTTACATGAATGGAAGGGGAAAGGGAGCGGGAAAGGGGAGGGTTGCGGGCGGGAGGGAAGTTATGGGAGGGGGGAAGCCATTGTAACCCATAAGCTGTACTTTGGAAATTTATATTCATTAAATAAAAGTTTAATAAAAAAAAAAAAGAAAGAAAACACAATTCCTTAGGCAGGGTGACGGTATGGAGGGACAGATGGAGAAACATGTTCATTACTCTGAGTAGTAAGGGTTGCTGAGTCACTGCAATGCTAGGAAGAAGTGAGAAGCCATCACAGCAGGAAGGCAAACCTGACGGGACCTGGAAACCCAAAGGTTTAAGCAGTAAACAGAGCGGAGTAGAATATCACTCTGAAGGGCTAATGCTGGGATACAAGGATATAGAAATACAGATCTTATTTTTAAAAAAGCCTGATTCTAAATGGTTGGGCATTCCATTGCTACTTCATGCTAATTTGAAAGTGAGGCAGTGCATTTTGAAGTTCTCGGCAGATGATGACCTGCTCCAAAGCTCCGCATAAAGGATAAGGCAGATGATCTTGACAGATTAAAACAAAACACTCTCTTCCTAATACATCACCAAGATACCTGGCTATTTTGATGTACTTCTGTTTCTTCCTTTCCTTGCCTCTCTCTCTCTCCCTCCCTTCCTCCCTCCCCCATAACATCATCATCATCAGACATCACCCCATTTCTATTCACAGAATTTGGGAAGCCACTAGTTACTGAATATTGGGGCTGGGGGGAATGTGGTGCCATGGCATAGTGGGTAAAGTGCCTCCTGCACTGCCAGGATCCCAAACAGGTGCCAGTTCGAGTCCTGGCTGCTCCAGTTCTGATCCAGATCCCTGCTAATGCACCTGGGAAAGCAGCAGAGGATGGCTGAAGTGTTTGGGCCCCTGAACCCACATGGGAGACCCAGAAGAAACTCCAGGCTCCTGGCTTCAGATTGGACCACCTCTGACCACTGCAGCCATCTGGGAAGTAAACTAGCAGATTGAAAACCTCTCTCTTTGTGCCTCTGTCTTTCTGTAACTCTGCCTTTCAAATAAATAAGTAAATCTATTTTTAAAACTCTGGGGAAAATAAAAGAGTTACAGCCATCTTATGCCACATCTCTTTGGTGAGGGAAGAGCTTAGAAGACAAGGTGCTGGTCGGCACTGCGACTCACTAGGCTAATCCTCTGCCTGTGGCGCCAGCACCCCAGGTTCTGGTCCCGGTCGGGGCACCAGATTCTGTCCCGGTTGCTCCTCTTCTAGTCCAGCTCTCTGCTTGGCCTGGGAAGGCAGTGGAGGATGGCCCAAGTGCTTGGGCCCTGCACCCGCATGGGAGACCAGGAGGAAGCACCTGGCTCCTGGCTTCGGATTGGCACAAGCACCGGCCGTAGCGGCCATTTGGGGGGTGAACCAACGGAAGGAAGACCTTTCTCTCTGTCTCTCTCTCTCACTGTCTAACTCTGCCTGTCAAAAAATAAATAAATAAATAAATGAAAAAAGAAGACAAGGCGTTGTGTTGAGTGGCTGGTATATGTGAACAAGGAAGAGGAAGGGCCATGGTGATGGGGTGTAAATAAAGCAAACCATCAAATGACATCAAGGTGAAAAACTTCATACAACTGGCTCAGCAGCAACATTCAACAAAGATTTGAGAACAAATGGTAGTATGGTAGTGATATACATCATAATCAGAAAAAGAAACTATTTGATTTATATTCTGGGGTGTTTTCTGATCATTGACAGGTATTTAGCAAAATTATATGTAATCGCATCTTCTATGTAAAGCTCAGCATCTGAGCTTAGAGGAAAATAGGGCAGGTTTGCAGAAAAATGTGACTGCAATGATTGGCTTTGAGGTCAGTGGCTATGCAGCCAACAGGAAATCTCTGCCCAAACAGGAATTCTATATAAATAAAGAACCCGAGCCTAATTTTCTTGGTCTGGAGCCTAGGGTGGTTGTGAAGGTATATTGAAGACTGAATAACAATAAGATGGTGCATAAGCAGCACAGGCTCTTTTTAAAAACTCTATCACAACAGCTGAGAATGCATAAAACTAGGCAAAGTGATTAAACCTTTCTTGGATTTTATTTATTTATTTCATTGATTTCCCATCAGAAAATGGGAGTTAAACCATCCACTGATATCGAGTGCCTCTTCTTAATGCTTTTCCTCTTCCTTTGGTGAGAGTACTTCGGTCTTTCCTGGAGCATCACCATTTCTTACATCCCGTCCTTGTGGTTTACTAGAGTAGATTATGTCCATGTCTACCCCTGGACATAAGCTCCATAATTAATTCTGAGAGTTTTGCTGGAACAAGTAAGAAGGCATCTTCTTTTCACCTGGATTGAATCTAGGAAAATGTGAACAGCTAGAGGCCATCAGAAAGAGACCCTGCCTGATAGCGAAGCTAACACAGAGAAGAGGAGAGATGAATGATGGGGAGATATAAAGATCTGGTGCATTTAAAAGCCCCCAGAGCTAGTGGAGTCTAGGTTACGTTAAACCTTCTGACTTTCCAGATCCATGAGCCAGTGTGCCTGCTTTTCATGTTTTTTTTTTTTTTTTTCCTTTGACAGGCTGCATTTATCTATCACATGTCTTGATAAAGTCTAGATCAACAAACTGCAATTGTCCCTTGGTATTCCTGGGCAGTTGGTTCCAAGACCTCATTTACACTGAAAACCTAAGATTCCAAAGTCTCTCAGCTAAAACAGCACAGTATTTTCAGTTAATCTACATACATCTTCCCTGAATACTTGAAATCATACCTAGGTTATTTATAACATCTAATAGACTGTAAATGCAATAAAAATGGAAGTTGTGCTTTATTGTTGAAGGAATGACAAGGAAAAATATGTGCACGTTCAGTACTGACACAATTTTTTGATACTTTTGATCCAAGATTGTTTAAATCCAATGATGCTCAAGGGCCCATTTGTCGTCCTTGATATCAAGGTTTATTAAAATAATACACGTAGAGTACTTAACACAGGGTTTTGCACAAGGTAAGTGCTTAACAAATGAACTGTTGCCAAAGATGTGGAATGGGAAGTCATTCACATTGACTGGCATTGAACTATGGCAAAGAATAAGTGTGTGTATTCATGCTTCAATACACTGATTATGGAATTAAAGTATTTTTTATTTTTATTATTTACTTAAAAATTATTTCACTTATTTGAAAGGCAAAGTGACAGGGAGAGGGAGAGACAGAGAGAGAAAGAGATCGTCCATCCACTGGCTCACTCCCCAAATGGCCACAATGGTCAGGGTTGAAGTTAAGAGTTGGGACTCCATCTGGGACTCCTGTGAGGGTGGTAAGGACTCAATTACTTGGAGCATCTTCCACAGCTTTCCAGGGCACACTAGTAGGGAGTTGGATAGAAATTGGAGCAGCTGCAATTTGAACCAGTGCTCCATTATATGATGCCGGCATTGCAGGTGATGGTTTAACCTGATACACCACGATGCCAGCCCTAGAAAAAAAATTTTCACTCTGCTATATAATACAGCTGTCATCTACCCCTTGAGGGACATCACTGAATGAAAGCTGGCATTCCAAAATAACAAAACTACATTGTGAGATGGCTCATAAATTTTCCATGTATGAATTAGTTATAGAAAATACATAATCACCATTCAGCTCTCCTTGGTTCCATCCAGCTTCATGCATGTCAGAATAACATAATCAATAAGCTAAGTCTGAAACCAATTTCTAATGACATGAAACATTCCCTAGATTGCCTTGTCTTTTTTTTTTTTTTTTTTTTACTTAATAGCTTGTGGAACAGTTTATAATGAGAACTGCTTTCCACTGCTTTATCGTAAATTTGATTAATATTCCAGTAAACCACCTTCTTCAACCTCTACTACAGAATTCGGCTTTTGACAGGAGCTGTCATTCCAGGCATTTGGGTACCACTGACCCTCCAATTCCACACTTGTCTTCAATGTCAAATGCAATACCTTGGCTTTTAGTTACTGAACTGTTTTAAACTAAACAGTGTATCATTTTAGGATTTAGTTTTTTTTTTTTTTTTAACCTTATGTTCTTTATTGGAGATGGAGGTGGGATACAAATCTTGATCTGGGTTTATCTTTACTGCTACAAGCAAGGGCCAGGGAGACAAACTGAGCTCAAAGCCCAGCTGTTGGGGTGGGTATCATTTGGCCTAATGGCTAAGATGCCAAGGGAGACTCAGGTCCAATATTGGAGTGCCTGAGTTTGAGTCCCAGTTCTGGCTCCAAACTCCAGCTTCCTAGCAATTCAGATCATGGGAGGCAGTAGGTGATGGCTCAAAGGGCTGAGTCACTGCCACACACAACAGTGATCTGGATTGAGTTCCCAGCTCCCAGCTTTAGCATGGCCAAGTCCTGGCCTGGTCCTAGATGTTGCAGACATGTGGGGAACATGCTAGTAGAGAGAAGCTCTCTATGTCTGTCTGTCTGTCTCTGGTTCATGCTCTCTCTCTCTCTCTCTCTCTCTCTGCTTCAAATAAAAAATAACTTTTAAAAAACCTGGCTGTTACGTATTTTGTATTTTATGTTGGATAACCTATCAGTTTTCTGTTTCATCAAAATGGGTAGGAACTATGAGTTCACAATCTTGTTATGATTCATCTTGTGCCTAGACCACGCAATTACTCAGCAAATACAAATCACCTCCTGGTCCTTCACCTTGCTGAACTCAGCTCTCCCATCTGTGTTTTATGAGAATTCATCCTCTCTTCTTACAACAACAGGATAATTGTTTCTTTTTCTTTGTAGAAATGACATCTCTTCTACCCTTGAACCACACAGTTTGTGTCTCAAACCCACTCGCTATCTCAGTTCCCAGGGTCAGTATCTGTCTGACCCACATAGGTAATATGTCACGCCATATATCCAAGCCAAGCCACTCAGATTCAGTACCTAAAAATACAGGGAACAAGAAAGACTAGCTGGACGGGATGTCCAAGCCACTGGAACGTAAGCTTAAAGCTGAGTGCCCCTCATTGCCACGAAACAGGGAAAGCCAACTGGGAATGAAGCCAACACAGGAGATCAAAAGTAACAGAGATACAAAGCCATTCACTATTAACATAATCACTATAGCTAGTTATTGAGCACTCAATAAAAGTCTTAGGCGGGGCGGGTGGTGGTGCACTAGGTTAATCCTCTGCCTGCAGTGCCGGCATCCCATATGGGTGCTGGGTTTTGGTCCTGGTTGCTCCTCTTCCAGTCCAGCTCTCTGTTGTGGCCTGGGAAGGCAGTGGAGGATGGCCCAACTCCTTGGGCCCCTGCACTCGCATGGGAGACTGTGGGGAAATTAGTTACACGAAGCAATTCAAAGATGGTGCCCAAAGGAAGTAAGGTGGGTGGAATCCAAACTTGTTTACCACTAAAACTAATTGGCTGTGCAACATCAGGAGAGGTAACAAAACTAGTAACAAGTGTATAGACATATGGCTAGTCCTACAGAAATCCCCCTGTAAGGTGATTTTTTAAGTGATTGGTTGGTCCTTAGCCCTGCCCCAATGACTCTGCAGTTTTGTGCTATAAAAGATTCTGTTATGCATGAAGTAAATGAATTCTTGCTAGACTTGGCTCCCCGCTGTGTCTGACTGTCTCCGGGATCGGGAGGCTGGGGAACGGGTGAGTGGCGCACTTACCTTTCCTCGGACCCAGTCCATCCTGTATGGGTGGACTAAGACCCTGCAGGAGACCAGGAAGAACTCCTGGCTCCTGACTTCGGATCGGCATAGCTCTGGCCATGGCAGCCATTTGGGGAGTGAACCAACAGAAGGAAGACCTTTCTCTCTCTCTCTCTTTCTCTTTCTCTCACTGTTTGTAACTCTACTTGTCAATTAAATAAATAAAAATCTTTAAAAAAAAAAGTCTTAGGCACCAGCACCAGGTATGTAACCAATACACAAGAAGCATGTAATTTAACAAAGTAGGTATTAATTATTTTACAGTGGAAAAAAAACAGAGATCCACAGAAGTTATGTAACTTCCCTCATGATCCCAAACTCAGTGCATGGCAAATGTGGAACTTAGACCTCAGAAGTTCTAAGCCCCTGAATCTCCAGGATGTATTGCTTCTCCAAAGCAGAAAGAACAAGACTGCTCTTGCTGTTAAATAAAAAGGACATCTGTTCATTAATGGTAATGCTGTCTAAGATGTGTCTTGTATGATATCCTGTGGATGTAAATCAGTTTTGGAAGCAATATGAGCTCCTTGGAGGAAAGTACATACTTCTGATAGTTACGGTAATATTAACAGAACTGAGTGTAAAATAATAAGCAGTTATATTCTATAATTATTTTACAATTGCCACTGATTGCTTCCAGGGGTAGTATGACTATTGCCACCAAATATAAAGATAATTCTCCAGTGTGCTAGGTGATCAGGAAAAGATACGAGTTAATTTGTACCTTTCCTCCATGGAAAAGCCTCTTTCTTACCTACGGTCACTGAACACTTGAATTTAACTCTAAAAAATATCTCTGAGTCCCATTCGCACCCCCACAGCCAAGCTCCAAGCATAAATGTTTAAAGAGGGGTTCTTTTAATTAATCATGCTTAACAATCGTAGCTAGCCTCATAGAACCTATGTAATGTATGACAACGTATTTCCAGGAGTGAGTCTGATAATTATTGTTCTGATTAACAACTTTGCAGCCAGCTGCAAGAAGCTTCTCAGAGTCAGAAAGCACACACTTTATAGGCAGGGATCAAGAGACTTTCATCAACACCAAGGGAACTACGCAATCTACAAAGTTTTGTCCCTTCAGTAGTACAAAACAACCAAGCTTGAAGCACCCGGGGGGTCCTTTTGCAAAGCCCAGGTATAAAGACAGGCAGGCAGGCACAGTGGCCACAGAGCCTTGGAATTTCGCCTTTCATCTGCCTTGCAGGCTGGATTTCTAGGGCTCACAACACAACCCAGAAAACAAGGCCAACATACAGGGAAGCAACAGCCTCCATTGATTTAGTGAAGCTTAGACTTTGAAGATAGCCATCATTTGAATCCTGGCTCTGGCACATTCCAGCTGTGTAACCTTGGCAAAATTATTTAACCTCACTGTCCCATCAATTCCCCAGCTATTAGTGATAACCATGAAAAACTTACTTCAGGTCTCCATAAGGAATACATGCCTTGAATTTGAATAGTGCTTTTTATAGTTAGGGCTTGAATGGGGAAGATGTGTCCCCTTATTCCCAAAGATAAATAGAGGAAGTTTTATTTATTTTACTTAACAGAGAGATTAATTAGAACTCATACATAGCAGGCCGGCGCCGCGGCTCACTAGGCTAATCCTCCGCCTTGTGGCGCCGGCACACCGGGTTCTAGTCCCGGTCGGGGCACCGATCCTGTCCCGGTTGCCCCTCTTCCAGGCCAGCTCTCTGCTGTGGCCAGGGAGTGCAGTGGAGGATGGCCCAAGTGCTTGGGCCCTGCACCCCATGGGAGACCAGGAGAAGCACCTGGCTCCTGCCATCGGATCAGCGCGGTGCGCCGGCCGCAGCGCGCTACCGCGGCGGCCATTGGAGGGTGAACCAACGGCAAAAGGAAGACCTTTCTCTCTGTCTCTCTCTCACTGTCCACTCTGCCTGTCAAAAAAAAAAAAAAAGAACTCATACATAGCAATGTGTCAAGCTTATAAAGACAATAATTTCATGACACTGGGTAGCAAGGGCTTTGCTAATCAAGTTTCCACCACTCTTCAAGCAGTAGATAAGAAAGGATGGTAATTATCACTGGCTGAAGGAGGGCTGAGGTCAATTCACCTTGTAAGAGTGCCATGTGTAAACAAGAGGTCCAGTGACCTGGAACATAGTGTGAATCATGTTCCTCTTCAAGGGAAATATTCTCTTCTCAACCCTTTTTCCTTGTCCCTCCTTTTAGCCAATGCCTTTCTTTGTATCTATTGATAGGAACAAGCTTCTGCAGTCTCTGAATTGCAATCTTCTACTGTCTATCTAGTTCTAGGTACCATGGGCAGATAACTGTAGTCATTCGGAAGCAGGATGTGAGGAATGATTTGCCTCCTATAACTTTCTCATTGGCAAAACACAAGGTCCGTTTCCATGATAAAGTAAGAGGTCTATATGCGAGGACTTCAGTTGTTGAGATTCCAAAGCCTTTCTATGCACTTACAGCATGAAGAAGAGAACTGGAAAAAAATAAGTGGTTCATCTTCTTCCCAAAACTAGCTTGATAATTTGTAGAGAAAACATGCAGAGACAAATAGGTCTCATAAGTAAAAGACAAAATGAGTAAGGAGAAGAGTGCTGACCACAGAAGCAAAGGCGAAGGAGAGCCAGAGGTGAATTCCTGGAGATAAGAGACATTAATTTGGATTCTGAAAGCAACGCTGAAGTCTTTCCCTGAGCAGGAGCAGAAAGAGGAGGGAGGTAAATAAGCATCTATGCAAGGTTCTTTAGTTATAAAAAGTCTCATTATGATACGGGAAATTGGTATCATTCCATATAGAAGTCTTTATATATTATCTTGGAGCCAGTTTGTTTGCTAATGGCTTGTCTTTAACTTTTTCAGGCACTTTCACCAGCTTTTCCAGAGATTTCTCTAACACACTTCTCTAGCTTTCAACTCCCACAGGGGTTTTAGGGCAGTGTTTGAAAATGAGAAAGATAAAATGCATTCCTCTTAGAAGTTCATATGAAAGTAAGAGGTGGGGAGCTATTATGTGCCTTGGAGATCTGTTCTGCATCTAAGTCCAAAGGCTGGTAACAGGCAATGTGATATGAGGAGGTGTAAAGGCAACACACTTTGGAAAAAAAAGAGATTTATTTATTTGTTTGTTTGTTTATTTGTTTAAAGGCAGAGTAGCAGAGAGAGAGTGGGATAAACAGAGAGAACTTCCATCCACTGGTTCACTCCTCAAACGTACACAACAGCAAGACTGAAGCCAGGAGCCAAGAACTTCATTCTGATCTCCCATGTGGGTGGCAGGGTCCCAAATAACTAAGTCATCTTCCATTGCCTTCCCAGGTACATTAGAAGGAAGCTGGATCAGAGGCAGAGAAGTGGAGACCTGCACCAGTGCTCTGATTTGGGATGCTGGCATCACAAGCAGTGGCTTAACCCACTGCACCGTAACAGCAGCCAAAGGGAAAGAATGATCACTACCCAAGTTGCAAGATGTTAATTGGCTTCCAGAGGTTCACTGTCCTGATCATTCTGAATGACCTGAATAAGGGAAATTTAAGCCATTGTCTCAGCTACTTCCTTGTAGCAAAAATCTGGAAATGGTCTAAATATCTTTTCCATAGGCAGTTTAGATAAATTAGAGAAAGGGAAAATACAATGTCTTGCTAGAGATTATGAAGCAAATTCAAAAGGTATTGACAAGTAACACCAAAATAACATGAGAATGTTCCCTACTTTGTTCTTTCTTTAATGTTCATGTATTTTCAGCAACATGAAAGGCAGAGCTAAAGAGAGAGAGAGAGAGAGAGAGAGAGAGAGAAGAGAGCTAGCTTCCATCTGCTGGTCTACTCCCCAGGTGATAGTAGCAGTGGCCAGCCCAAAGCCAGGAGCTCAGAATTCCATCCAGGTCTCCCTCACGGATGGGAACGTCTCCAACAGTTGTGCCAGCCTCTGTTGCTTCCCAGCTGCATTAGCAGAAGGCTGGATCAGATGCAGAGCAGCTGGGCTCAAATTGGCACTCACATATGGGATGCTGGCATCCCAAGAGTGGCAGCTTAACCTGCTGTGCCACAATGCTGACCCCATGCTTTGTTCTTATTTAAAGCTAGAATGTAAGCCTTTTGAAACTCGAAACCAAAGTTAACTTCTATTATTTCCCTTCTTTTCAATTTTAGCCACCCATTTCCAAGGACAGAGGTCATCTCATGTTTAATTAGCAGTGTGGGCTGAGGTGCTTAAAAAAAAGGATATTATTTTCTTTGCCTATTTTTTTCTCTATCCTTTCTTCTCTCCTGCTTCTCCCTCCTTCTCTCTCTCCCCTGTATTTCTCTTAGACACATCCCAGCAAATGAGGAGTCTTCAAAAAGTTCATGGAAATGCATATAATCAAAAAACTATACAAGGATTTCAAAAAATTTTACAGTAAAATAAATTTATCTTCTAATTCCATTTTTCACGAACTGTTTAAAGTACCTTCATAAATAGTTCTTTTTATTTTTCTCAAAGAAACATTTTATTTAATGAATACAAATTTCATAAGTACAACTTTAGGGATATTGTTATTCTTCCCACCATACCCCTCCTCCCACCCATACTCCTATTCCTTCTCCTCCTCCCAAGTCCCATTCTCCATTAAGATTCATTTTCAATTAACTTTGTACACAGAAGATCAACTCTATACTAAGTAAAGATTTCAACAATTTGCACACACACACACAAAGAAAGTGTCTGAAAACAAGTTTTACAGATAACTCTTATAACACAGCTCACTGAGGAGAGAAGTCCTGCATGGGAAGTTAGTGCACAGTGACTCCTGTTGTTAATTTAGCAATTGATACTCTTACGTATAACGTCAGTGACCACTCGAGGCTCTTGACATGAGCTGCCTAGGCCATGGAAGCCTTTTGAATCCACAAACTCTTTCAGTATTTAGACAAGGCCATAAGCAAAGTGGAAGTTCTCTCCTCCCTTCAGAGAACAGTACATCCTTCTCTGATAGTTTTTAAGTGTAATATTTATCTCCATTCTGTGTTCTTAGAGTAAGGTGATATGTAGTTATCTTAAAATGATTTAAGAGTATTTCTAAAATTCTATGGAAAATAGAATTGAAACACATTTATCTTGGTTTAGAAAATTTTTAAAATATTTTAATTAGTTTGGAGACAGAAAAAGACAGAGGCAGAGAGAGAAGATAGGCAGAAAGAGAGAGAGAGTGAGAAAGAGAGAGAGATCTGTCATCTGCTGTTTCATTTCCCAAATGCCTGCAATTGTCAGGTTTGGGTCAAGGCTGGGCCAAGCTGAAGCCAGAAGCTGGGAACTCAATCCAGGTCTCCCATATGGGTGGTAGGCACACAAACACCTGCACCATTGCCTGCTGCCTCTTTAGACTTGCCTTACCAGGAATCCAGACACAAGTTGGCGCTTGGACTTGGATCCAGGCACTCTCATATTGGATGTCATGTCTTAATGGGCATAGTAACTACTAGGTCAAACATCAGCTCCAGTTTTTTGGTACAAAGTTTTTTGACATTTGCAGTTTTTTCATAATATTTATTTTCCAGGAACATTTAGAAGATGCCAATATATGCATAATTAATTGAGTTGCCTTCAGTGTGTATAACTAACATTCATGCAAATGAAAATATCTGTATCTACATATGTTATATATTGAAAGCCTGTGTTCTCCCAGATTCGTATGTTAAAGCCTTAACTCCCAGTGTTGTGAAGCTATGTGTACGTGAGGCCTTTCAGGTGTACTTAGGGTTAAATGCTGCCATGACAGCCAAGTCCCTAGGCTGGTACTGGTATCTGTATAATAGGAAAAGAAAACTAAGTGCCCTTTCCTTTCCTACCACGTGAGGACACAGACAGAAGCGGCCATCTGCAAGTCAAGACAAGGGTCCTCACCATAACCAAATCTAGCACCTTGAACTTCCCAGTCTCCCGAATTGCCAAGATGTCCATTGTTTATGCAACTCAGTGTTAAAAGCAGTGTGAACAAAGTGAGACACCACACACACACACACACACACACACAAACACACAATTTCTAGTATGATAAGTGAAAAATTAGGAATACTGGTTGTGTTCCATATGGAACGGAAAATATCTAGAACTGAAATTAGGATTGCGGGATGGGAAAGAACTACTTTTACACTAAACAAGGCTGACATATCTGTGCTAAAAACCTTTATTTGGATATATAATTAATATATGTGTATCAGATGCCTTCAGTAATAAAAAAAACACTTAATTTTTTTAAAATGACCATCTTAAAGTTCCATCAAAACATACAAGTCACCACTTAAAAAACTTCTACTGTTTAGTAACCTCAATAATCCACTTTAGATTTGTTAAGGAATTTGTGGCGCAACATTTAACATCCCATTAAAATGATTACTATTCCAGTGTCATATCCTGACTTGTGGGGAGGTGTACACGTGACAATAAGAACAGACCTGATGTGAGAGCCTGGGATAAAGAGACGCCAGTGCTCATTCCTAGGTGGTATCTTCTGTGCTGTAAGATAAGGTGAGACTTACCAGTAAAACCTGTTGGGTACAACCCCTTCCTGGATCAGCTGCCATCTTCTCCCAAATTCAGCAGAGCTGTATAACTGAAAAGAAGAGAAACTTCTCAGCATCCAGGCTCTAGGGTACATTGAATGCACAGAATCATTTCTCTAAATCAGTAATAGTAGTACCACTTATTGAACACCTGTCATTTCGCAGTAATAAACCACATATACATTGTCTTAATTCCTCACATAAATACTGCAAGGTGGATTCTAATATTCCCATTGTACAGTTGAGGACTTGTTGAAAAATCACATGCCATGTCAGCAACAGAATGAACTGGAATTCATACCCTGTGCTGTCTGACTTGACCTAGCACTTGCGGAGAACTGTGGGAAATGTAAGGTGCAAAATCTGCATCTACAAGAAGCAGAGGATATAACCTGCACAATGAAAAACAAATGATAAAAGCACAGGGCAGCTACCGGCAAAGGAATGCTGAGGGCTCAGGAGGCAAGCAGGGAAGCTTCACAGATGTGGAGGATCAGCTGGGACCTGAACAGATGACAGCATTCAGAGTGACAAAAGTAGCATACTTCAGAAACAGAACAGCCCGGTTCCAAGCGGCGATAGGCAGGGCCAGGCTATGAACAAGCCTGCCTTAGCTAAATAGGTTTGGATGCACATACGAAGGCAACTTGGAAAGGGCTTTGAATAGAAAGGAAAGGAGATCGGAAGTGATCCCACAGGCAATAAGGAGCCAGGCTGCTCTTTATAACAGGAAGCCAAGGAACTTCAGATTATGAGACAGCCGTCTACACCAACTAAGCTCTTAGTAGAAATCAAGTGTTTTGCATATACGATCTGAATCCATACACCATTGCTGAGATATAGGAAGTGATTGTGGTTATTTATCAAATGTTTACACAGCTGGTAAGATTTCAAACCCATTAGTTACACAGTTTTTGCTTCTCTCCAAGATCAACTTCACAAACTCACTGTTGATGAGATAGGGATTGACCCTTCACTTCCCCTACATCCCCTAAATGCCTTCTTGCTCTTCTGTCCTGTTCTTCATTGCTCCTTGTCAACCCTAGAGGTCTCTGCTAAATGACATCTTCTGCCTCCAAGAGTGTCCTTTGAGGACGTCCAGAGTACAACTCTAGGCACTGTGATACCCAAAAGGCATTAGGCTACTGATTTGAAAAACATCAAGTCATTTCTTTTAATTTTATATGCTTGGTCAATAATTCATTCACCTGTCCCTCAATAGTCTACCATCACATTTGCCAACTCCCACAGTGAATGCACGGCGAGTCACGTCACATTGAGTACCACTCTTTTTCTCTTTATATTCAGCCACAACATTCAGTGAGGCGTCAAATAACTCACCAAAGCTGCGGAAGCACCAGGCATGACCACAGAAGAATTCAACTCAAGTGAGTGTTTACTGACGCTTGAGAGAACTTGCTATGACATTGTGTCCATTTTACTAAAACATGTACTGAAACCAAAAAAAGAAAAAAAAAAAACCTAAACTATCTAGCAACCAAAGTATACAGCTCAATTGGCTGCAACTACACAGCATTTGAGCATCCAGCCAAGGAGAAACAATTGCTTTTTCTTTCTACAATTTTTTAAATTATTTTTTCTTTGCCCAACATGCCTGAGGGAGAAAGATTTCCTGGGTACATTTCACGTTGGGTATATTTTAAGAGTGCCAAGGAGAGAAGGGGAGGCAGCAGGGGATAGCACAATCCACTCCTTAACTCAAGCAACTGTTCCCCAACACTTCCTGAACGCCTTGCATTTTAACACACAATCTTGTATAACAGCAAGTCCCCAATCTGGGATTGGATTCTTTTTCTCCCTGTCTTATCTCTTTTTGGACCCAGAACTGTACTTTTTGTATCAGCTTAAAGGGAACAGAGTTCAGTCCACTGTCATGTGCTTTTGCACATATATCCATGAATGCATGCAAATCTCCATATTCATATAGAAAGATCAGTGCACATGTAACAGAATGAGGGCAGTATGAAACTATAATGATAATTCTGTGTATGAAGGCTGACTCACATATACCCCACAAGAATCACACATAAATTCGAAGAGCTCATGTCAGACCAAGGGATTGCCATCGCTGCTCCTACAGAGAATTCATCTCTGTGAGGAATCCTTTGGTGCTCGTATCTGTGTTCCGTTTTGTTGCTTCTCTCTGTTGTTGTAAATTTAAACCTTAGGCTGGCATTCAGAATCTGCAACCCAGTCAGGTGTGTCCCTTGCCATTTGTTTATTTCTTCAAAGGGCTGCTGTGTTATTTGTGAGCAACTACAGGCCTCTGGAGCAGTGGGCATACAAACTAAAACAAGCCTCTCTTCCTCAGCTCCATTCCACCTCTGGAAAGGTTCCCTTTGGTCTTGGTGGGCTGGCCTCCTTGCTTTTCCACTCACAGCCAGGGGCATTATCTTGGGTATGCCTTCACTGATGTACCTACTCTGGTGGAGGTTGCTTCAAGATGTGCCTACTCCAGTGCCAACCTACTTTTTAGACAAAGATCAAAGGCTACTTCCTCTATGAACGTTCCCTTACTCCTGCAATTCCCACTAGACTCATCTCCAAAGAACCACAGTACAGTAACAGATGTTGTCAAATCACAGGCTACATGCTTATATTTAATTTTCTTGGTAATGTTTCGAGGGAGTCCTCTAATAATGCAAGGCAGGAACTCCTTTATAAATATATCATGCTGGAATACCTAATACTCTCTGTCTGTTTTATGAAAGTACAAAGTTTTGAGATGTTGGGAATTCTATACTTCTACATCTATTGGTTCCTAGAACATAGTACATGACCAAAGAAACAAGTACTAATTTTATACCATACAAATCCCCTCGTCATGAATTCACATAGTAAGGAACTCAGATTCTCCAATGACAGGATGAAGACAGTTTATCAGAGAAGCGCTTTTTGCTTTTCTTGATCTATAGCTAGAGGCCTGTGCCTTAACAAACAACCTCACGGGGCCGGCACTGTGGCATAGTAGGTTAAGTTGCCTGCAGTGCCATCATCCCATATGGGTGCCAGTTCAAGTCCTGGCTGCTCTACTTCGGATCCAGCTCCCTTCTAATGTGCCTGGGAAAGCATTATAAGATGGCCCAAGTCCTTTGGGCTCCTACACCCATATGGGAGAAGAAGTTCCTGGTTCCTGGCTTCGGATTGGCTCAGCTCCTGCAGTTATAGACATTTGGGGAGTAAACCAGAGGATGGAAGATCTTTCTGACTCTCCCTTCCTCTCTCTCTCTCTCTCTCTAACTCTGCTTTTCAAATAAATCTAAACAAACAAACAAACAACAACAAACTTCACAAATGTCATTACATTCGAAATTTCCAAGGGTTTGCCAGCAGGGCTATACATATTCACTCCTAGACAAAACATCTCTACATATGCCACCTACTACTTCAAACACATTCTCCAGCAAGAATTTAATTGTCCAGCCTTGTGTTATACCCCAAAAAAAGAAGAAAACAACTCAAAGCTGTTCCAGTTAACGTGTTAATTAAACCTACAGACCCTGACAGCAAAGTTGGGAATGGTATCAAAGCAGTTTACCCACTGACTCCATCTCAGCTTTTTGTGTACAATGAGCCAATGTCCTTTAATAAATTCCATAGTGTCGGCAGCACCTAAAGAAGATTTATTTCCCTCCCTGCCTGTCTCCAGCTCCAAGGTTTCTTTTGACCATCAGAACACAGAACCAAGAACTATCATCACTATCTGTCACACCCGAGAAAGCAACAGCCTCTCTCCAGCCACGCTGAACCTAGAGAGAAAGATGAGGGAGAAGAAGAAAGCGTGTTTGCACTAGATGGCGGAGGGCGGTATTGAATGATGAACCCTCTGTCACACACCACCAATGCGATCCTTAGAGTTTTGTTTGCATTCTGCAAAATAAGGGAAAAGAATTAAAGGAGCAGAAATTTTAGGAAAGATTCTGGGTAACTAAGAAAGCAAGGTGGAAAATTCCTTCTGTCTCAAATATCTGAACCCTCTTCTCTTCCTTCATGAACAGGACTTAATGAGCACAACCCCAACACTCCTCTGTGTTCAAGATCTATTTGCAGCTTCAGGGCATAATCCTCCTCCTGGTCATCGTGCTGGTCTGGGGCTCTCAATACTTCTTCCTGCTGCTCTCCTCTTCTAAAGGTTGTTTTTCCAAGTCTCTCACATAGGTTTCTTTTCCTGTCATCTGCCTTTGTCTGCTCCAAGAAGAGTATAGACAAAAATGCACTTAATTGTGAAGGATGCAATTCCAAGAGTTAGTTTTGTTGTTGAGTGTTTAACCAACTGTCAAGCATCTCTGTCGCCCTCATCAGGACGACTGCGAAGCTGCAAGTTGGATGCTGGACACCAGGCAAGGGGTAAGAGAGGAATACTTGGGGTGGGAAAGAATGTCATGTGTTGGCTTTGCTCAGGAATGGGATTTCCTAATGCAGAGTAGATTAAGATGCAGTGAGAGGAACTGGAGTTGTGGTATCGCAGATAAAGCCACCACCTGTGACACCAGCAACCCATAATGGTGTCAGTTCAAGTCCTGAGTGCCTCACTTCCAATCCAGCTCCCTGTACCTGCACCCATATGAAAGACCCAGAAGAAGCTCCTGGCTTCAGTCTGGCCCAGCCTTGGCCATCTGGGGAGGGAACCAGCAGATGGAAGATCTCTCTGTCTGTCTCTGTCTCTCTCTCTCTAATTCTGACTTTCAAATAAATAAAATAAATTTTAAAAAAAGGTGAGGTGAGAGAATGAAGGTAAAAAGAAATCCTGTGTCTTTTTTATCTTATCTCTTTTTAAAATATTTATTTATTTAATTTTATTTGAAAGGCAAAGAATCAGAAAGAGAGAGAGAGACAGAAAAACAGAGAGAGAGAGAGAGATATCTCCCGTCAACTGGTTCACTCTCCCAATGCCCTCAACAATGAAAGATAGATCAGGACAAAGCCAAGAACAAGAACTCAACCCAGGTCTCCTGCATGGTTGGCAAGGATCCAACCACCTAAATCATTATGTGTTGCCTCCTGTGTGCATGATCAGGAAGCTGGAATGGAAAGTAGAGTTTGGATTAAAACCATGGAACTGCAATACAGCATGCAGACAACCCAAGCCGTGACCTAACTGCTGCACAAAACTTCTAACCGTTCACATGTTAATTAAATTCCTAGAAGAATACTATCTTTCTACTAGTAGATGAGAAATTCAGTTTCCTTGTGCTAAGGCAAAACTGCACAACTGTCCTTATCTCGGAAAAGTCTTTTTTGTATTCCTAACTTGGATGAATGTATCCTTTCTTTTCAGATTGTCAGCCATAAGTATTATGAATTTTCTTTTGCAGCTAGGAAATTGATGGGAAGCCATGAATTCCAATAGAAACTGGAGCGAGAACAATTCCATAGAAGCTAAGCATTGTGATAATATGATTTAAGTCTCTGGTTGATGGAATCAGATGCTGTTCACCACAAAACTTCCCCGTAGGACTTCTCTGCCTGGGGTTGGGAGCTATTTCCTGGGTATCCTCCACAAAGGCTCCTTGAGAGGTCTCCAGTTGGTGGAACACTTCCTGCTGTCAGCTGTTTTCAAGGTTGCCTGCTCACTCCTCTTTCCTTCTCTGCCCTTAACATTTAGGAAGCAGGGGGCCTGCAAATTGCATTTCTTGAAAAGGCTGACAGAAAACCCTGCCAGTTCTATTTATTTGCCTCATCCTAATACAGCCCTGGGGATGGCTTCAGTACAAAGCACTCATCCACCTCATGGCTCTCCAGTTCTCACTGCTGTTCCTGCATTCTTTTAGCAAGAAAGAGATGGTACCTTAAGGACTTCAAATAAATTCCTAATGCTAGGCCTAAGGCATTCCAAGTATTAAGCTCTTTTTCTCTACCAGCCTCCATAGGAAGAAAGAGAATCAGTCCAGAGAAACACATGGTCTTCAGAAGGTGTTCTTACGATTAGGTTCCAACACACAGGAGGGGGCCAGAACTCAGGCTAATGGGAAACCAAACTCTGCAATACCCAAAAAGATCCCACAAACTTTACTAAGAGCTGAAGAATCTTCATCTTGGCTGCTTAGTACAGAGGATAAATAAGGAAGGAACCATGATGACCATCCCAGAATCTACACCCTTTCCCTGTCCCAACAGATGTAAGGTTTTCAAAGAAACAGCTAGCTTGTCACAGATATCAAAGACAAGGAATAGCAATGCGCAGTATTTGGTTCCATGTTAGCACAGACTGTGTAGGAGGGAAGATTTAGGGAGTTTTTAAAGGTTTTCAATGTGAGCCTTTGAATACAATTAAAATTTCTTAGTACATAGACATGGAGAAAAAGTATTCTGGGGGAATGCATCTAAACAGCAGCAAGGCTCAAACTGGTGTTTTTGTGATTCTCTGGCCAACAGTAAGAGACTCAGTACAGCTATGATGCATGAAGGAAAGCAAAGTAGGAGCTGTGACTACAAATGGAGTGTGGGACCAGGCTGTATAATCGCAATCCTACCAAAACTTCTGGGTAACTAAAGTAGACTGGATCCAAGTACCAACAAGGTCAAAACTCAACAGCACCAAGGCTGAACATTCAGGCTTTGCTGATGAAGAGTGAGCAGAAAAGATGGCATGTTGTTGGCTTCATCAATCTCTCCTGTGGCGGGATTTATCAAATCTGTCACTGGCCACTCCTCAGCTGTCACTGAAGTCTGTCACAAGTCCCAAAATTGGACTTGGTACTTTGAGGCTGGGGGATTAGACATATGGAACTGGAGCTGGCTGGAAAAGAGGGGTCAGGACTTGACCATGGGCCAGTTTGATATGTGGACACTTCCTGTGAATTCAGGTCTGGAGTTACATAGGAAAATGATAAGGCAGAATCTTGGCTTTACAATTTCTAAAAGACAAGTGTTGGTGGCATAGAACAGATCAAGAGTGGGCTAAAAAGCTACACATACAAACATATAGCTCACTTCAAAGCCTAAATAGCCACCTAATAGTATAATTGTGCCTATTTAAAACTTAATCCCAATCACTTATTTTTAAATGTACATTTCTTTTTATTCTTAAAGCACATTTCTTTCGAATCGTTAGGAACAGGCAGATCAAATTGTTGCAGGTAGCAACTGAAAAATAATGATACAAGCTATTTAAACATGGTCTCTAAGTTGAATGCAGGCCTTTCTTGTTTGCATATGATGGCATTTCAGCTTGAGAATTTGTTTTATAAACAAGCATTGGGGTTGACATTTAGCAAGATCCCTGGTTTCCACTCTAATTGCCAGTTTTGTACTTAGATATTTAAATTATTTACATATTCATAAGATTAGAAATCAGCTCTGACATTGGGAAATTTCAAGCACACGGAAATCCTGCCAAACCAGCATGGTATATAATGATCACCGTATTTCTTATAAATAACAGAGTGCCTTTTTTACTTAATGCAGTGCCTTGGGGAAACGTGAAAGCATTAGGTGGATATCAGTTTCCTAAGTGTTTGTGGTTGTGCAAAAATTATTTGAATATCTTAAGGGGCTTGAATTTCAATGATCCATTTGATTTTTATCTCAATCTTACCCTTTTGACATTAAGGCACTGCTGGGCCTATTCAAACACGAATAGAATGGCTACGAAGATAAATATTTCAACATTTAATGGGTTACCATTACTTTAATCAATAATATTTTCCAGGCGAAGAACATCAGCTCTTCCTTGTTGCATGGTATCGTCCAGTGAATAACTATAAAAGCATTTAACATTAAAGTACCTGTATTAATTTCCCATATTGGAAAGACACTGGATTCAGGCAGCTTTTGCTAAGACTGTGACTATTTCCTGCCATAGCATGTAAGACCTGCTGCTTCTCAGGTCACTGGGTAATACAGTGGGTGCATCTATGTATTGCTTTCTCTGTGCCAGCCTCTGTGTCAAGTGTTTTATAGACATTATCTCAGCATCCTCCAACAGTCCCGGGAAGCAAGAATAACTTCTTCCACTTTCAGCTTGAGAAACTACCTAGTGAAGCGACCTACTGACGGCCGTGCAGCCGGGGACAGGGCCTGGCGGAGTAAAGAACGGACGCCCTTACCAGCTTGCTCTGCTGTCTGCTAATGGTGAGAAAGCACTGTGGCTGAGACTCTGAAATGCTGACACCTATCCCCTAACCAGTCACTATTCCCCAGGGAATGCCCAGCATTCAAAGCAGTCTTGACAAACACTGCCTCTCTGTTACAGTGCAGTCAGAAATAGGAAGTAGTGACTATAAATGGAAAAAAAAGGAATTTTAAAAAAAATATTTATTTAAGTATTTGAGAGGTAGAGTTACAGAGAGAGGGAGATCCAGAGAGAGAGGCCCTCCATCTGCTGGTTCACTAACCCAGATGGCCACAATGGCCTGAGCTGGGCAGATCCAAAGCCAGGAGGCAGGAGGTTCTTCCCGGTCTCCCACTCGGATGCAGAGGCCCAAGGACTTGGGCCATCTTTTACTACTTTCTCAGGCCATAAGCAAGGAGATGGATTGGAAGTAGAGCAGCTAATACTTGAACTGGCACCCCTATGAGATGCTGGCACTGCAGGCAGAGGTTTAACCTACTATACCACAGCTCCTGCCCCCAAAGAAATTTTTTTAAGGACAGATTCTGAAACTGTTTTTAATTAAAAATCACAAGACTAGTACAGAGAGAAAATTGAAAGTATTTTTTAAATTTACTTACATACAAGTTTCTAAAATTTTAACATTGGCTATCAAACACATTGACAGGTCCAATTTTATTTTTCTGTCAATACATGATTTTTAACCAAAAGGTATTCTGCACGTATATTGAGAATGCTGACTGCTAATATTTATGGTGTCCATGCTTTGGTTTTGTATGTATCTGACATTTATACAGAAATGCTAACAGGGAGGTCAACAGACAGGATTTCCCATTTTTACCATGAACAATGATTCCTGGAATCTACAGACCAGAAATGAAGATTTCTGACATGGCTGCTGTTTCTCAGAATTCCAAAGTAAGTGAAACAATACATTTATTTAGTATTTACACACAAATATTCTATAACTTCCACAAAATAAAAAGTGGCCCTCCAAACTGTATTAAGGTTTTCTCTTCCCTCCAAGAACTGGTCACTTGTTTGTATGTGTTTTTAAACTGTGAAATAACTTAACATCTCTCAGAGTAAAACTGATAGATAGAGGACAACAAAGGTTATAGGAACAACGGGAGGAAAAAGAGAAAGGTAATTTTAGAACTAAACAAGGCTCCAGATGAGGTGTATTTGACTTAAACAGTGTTCCTCATTAAGTTTCTGAGTTAGTTGTAAACACTTAAAATCAGAAAACATCACATTACATACAAAGAAGTATTACTTCTCAAAAAAAAAAAAAAAAAAAAAAAAAAAAGGCCTGACAGATGATATCGACCCTGCCATCCTCTCTGGCATGAATGCATGCTGGAACTTGACATCTCTCCTCACTTCTAATGAACACCTGCTCTCCAAGTTCCCGCAGCCTGAACTGCCCAGCAACACCCCTAGCCTGTCTGTGTAGGAACGGAGGTCATGGCTAGATGGTTTTGGATGCCTACCAGGGTAGTGAAGGAAGCAGTGCACTGCACAGCTGGAGAGCGCTGTCCCTCTGCTCCTGGCTGGTGGCAGCGGCCATTCTCCAAAAAGAGCCCAGGTAGACCCTGGCAACCTGAGACAGCAGGGCAAAGGCCTTTCCTCCTGAGCTTCTCGGGAGGATGAATGTGAGCAGTGTTCACTTTGTTTCCTAACACTGTCCTCTCCCCTTTACAAATCAACCTCACCCCCAATGCAAACCCTCAAAGGGACAGTGCCTCAGCGTGGTCTGCAAGGCTGGGGTAGACACATATTCTTAGACTTTTCTCCATTTTTTTTTTCTTACAGTCACATCTGCTCTTTGTTTTCTCTCCTTTCGAATGTTTCCTAACACATCATGTTTAGTGAGGTGTTTAAGACAGACTGAGAGATGCTGTTAGAGGCAATGTTTTATAGCACAGTTTGTACACTAGTTTATTGCCAAATTAAAATAAAGATGTAATCTGGCAGACTCATCCTGCTGCTCAGCCTTCCTTAGGTGGTTTCCTGTACTGAAGCAAGGAAGCAGGGGAAAATAGCAAGGAAGAAAAGAACTGTGCACTCTTCCTCCTATTGCTCAATCTCCGAGTGTGAATAAATAACAACCAAAGAACAGACAGAACGCTCTGCCTGCTCCTCAAGCCACAGAAATAAAATAAATAAAGGCAGCCAAGATGTTGGTGGGTTTTTCATATTATCCATAGAAAAAATTACAAGAAATACCAGAGTTGGAACTTTACATGAATAGTATACCTCTGTCCATTGAAAACAGAATTCTTATAGTCTGTATAATGTTCATTTTTCTGGGAATTTCAGGGATTTCCAAAGGCCTGTTCTCACATACATCTTTCTAAGACCAAGGAGTTTATCTCCTATTTCTATACTGGGTAAGTCTGAGGACAGGGCTTCCAAGTATTAGGGTACTTATTTAAGAATTTTAGTTGGGGACTGGGGCTGTGGCATAGTGGGTTAAGCCACCATCTGCAGTGCTGGCATCCCAAATGGGTACTAATTTGATTCAGCTCCCTGCTAATGAGACTGAGAAAGCAGTGTAGGATGGCCCACGTGCTTGAGCCCCTGCATCCATGTGAGAAACCCAGATGAAGCTCCCAGCTCCTGGCTCAGCTTGGCCTGGCCCTGGTCACGTAGCCATTTGGGGAGTGAACCAGTGGATAGAAGACATCTCTCTCTCTCTCTCTCTCTCTCTCTCTCTCTCTCTCTCTGCCTCTCCCTCTCTGTAACTCCACCTTTCAAGTAAATGAATAAATTCTTTTAAAAAAAGGAATTTTAGAAGGAAAAAGGCTCCACTCATTTTTGCTTCAGTCACTCTAGTGGTGCCTGGACATGCCCACTCGAGTGTGTTGATCTACTGAGAGACACTGAGATGATGAGTTTTACGACAGCTGACTGGGATAAGGTTTGCAGGGATAGATGGTAGACATTATTTCTGGGTGCACTCAGGGTACAGAAGCTACTAACATTTGAATCAGTAGATGAGATTCATATTTTTTAGTGTGGGTAGGCAACAAAAGGTCAAGGAGGGAGGGTGGGTATGAGGGGAAGAACTGCTATAATCCAAAAGTTGTACTTAGACAATTTATATTTATTAAATAGAAGCTTTCTGGAAAAAAAAAAAGGCCAAGGAAGACAAATTCATTCTCCTTTTGGGCTGGGGCATTTCACTCCTCCTGCCCTCAGACACTGCTGGCTCTTGGATCTTTGGACTTGAATCAGGACTCACCTTGAGCCAGGATTGACCCCATTAACTCTACTACTACTCTGCAGCCCAGCCTACTCAGTTCTTAACTTTTTGGATGTGCACTCAATTATACCACTGGTTTTCTTCATTCTCCACCCTACAGAGCTACAGATGGCAGATCTTGGGACATCTTAGCCTCCTTAATTGCCCGACCTAATTTTAAAAATCTCTCCCTTTCTGTTTCTCCCACCTCTCCCTCTACCTCTCTCTCTTTCTCTCCCTGTTTTCTTTCTTAAATTTTCTTCCCTTTTCAATGACCTAGATACTGAACATCCCCAAATATATTTCCCTCTCTAGAAAAAAGTCTATTACATCAAATCATCTCGAGTTGGTGAATTCTGCAGACATGTGGCCACAAAAATTTGTTTGATTGAGGAGAAGGCCATTTGTTATTATTACTTTTTAAAAATGGCCTCCCATGGAACTGATGGCCAATAAGACGCCATCATAGATGCGAAAGGCTACTCGACTCCACAGATTTATTTGAGTCTTCCACAATGCTCACATCAAAAAAGCCTCCACTGGGAACCCAGGAATCCAAGAAGACACACACAGCAGAGCACTGTAGCCTGTGCAGTCTCTATTCTGAAGGCCAAGATCCAATCTCCTCCATAGGGCCTTAAAATCCCCATTCACTTAAGAAGAGAAAAAAATGCCAGGCAAATTAGAGTGAAACAAACGCGGCTGCATGTTCTGAGAGAGACAGTGTGCCACAGACACAGGGCGGACAGCAAATAAGGAAAGAGGCGACCGGAAGCCTCTGTTGTGAGGTGAAAGCCCAAGAGCTGCCAGCCTACCAAGGTGAGTTTCTACGACAGGTGCACCTTTACCTAAGGATTCTGTTCACCAGAATTTGATGCATAACTGCAGCCAGCAAAGTGAGTACAGGCACTGGGCTGGAAATTCTGCAGCAGCAACACCAGCATCTTTCACAGAAAAAGCTCCTAAGCAGTACTTAAATGAAAAAAGGAAGCTCTTATTTCCTAGGAAAATATAGTCAGTGGGCATCAATGGCAACACATGGCCCTCTGTGGAAGCCCACAGCTACATCTCATGAGTGCTCACTAACATTCCATGACCCCAAGATGATGTCAGCCATGATATCCATACCACTGACCCACGTGAGTCCCACAGTCCCTCTCAACTAGGTTTCCAGTCAGCACCATCAGCTGATGGTTCCTGTAATTCCTAAAGCCCATTACTTCCAACTAATGCCTCTTCTCAGTCTGTGACTCAGGCCTGGAAACACAGGAATCTCCTTTGATCCACTCATAGTAACAGGTTATCTTTATTTTCCAGGACGATTTATTCTTCATTCTCTCTTGGAAAAACAGAAACAGTAGTAGAAAGACTGGCTTTTGTCCAACTATCTCAAAATATCACCCTTAGGAAGGGGAACCCTACCATATTTCAGGTAAGGCTTTATTCCATTCATAGAACATTCACATGTGATTTTCTCTTTGAGAAAATTCAGTACTCTCTCAAGTCTTTAGCTCTTTGGCTCCCTACTTTAAATGGATGAATGAAGCTTCTCCCAGGTCTGAAATCAAAGGATTTATTGGCTTGTGGTTGCAAAAAGTGCCTTTTGGTCCTGACCATCAACATCTGAGGCAGACCTCCTGCAACATCATGCTAAATGGTTTCCTTGATGTGACCTCACTTTACCACAGTTTAGCCACCTATTACTACCAATAGCATTTGTAACCTAGAGGCATTTCCAAAGGTTCCTAGTTTCAGAGACAACTGTAAAAATCAGTGTATGTATATGTTGTAATTAGCTTTACCAAATTTCTTCTTCAGACAAATAAACAAATCAATACTATAAATATGTTTTTTCTCAACTTATAATACTTTTCACAGTATTCCTCTTGTGAAAAAAATGCTCCTTGTCAACAGAAATCAAATATGTTTATGAAGGGTCAGGTGAACATACTTTATAAAACCTTCAGAGCAAACACAACACTCAATCCCTATCTTCTGAAATTTTGAACTCTCAGTTTCATATAAATGCATCCATCTCCTTTGTTTGTTATCTACTTCAGATTAGCAAGAGGACTGCCTTTTAGACCACTCTTCAACCATTAGTGAACTCACGTCTTTGTTTTCTGCCTCTAGACGGACTGAAAACTCCATGATACAGTTATTTTATACCAACACTCTACAATGTAGAACCTTTAAGACAGACATGAAGTTTAATACTTGGGCTTTTTTTTAAAAGACGCTGGCATGACGACTATACCTAGAAACACCATTTAAGGTAAAGGAAGCCAACACTAAACACGGTTCACCGTGAGGGTCCGAGCTGCGGCAGAGCTCAGGTGACCTAGCTCCTTCCAGGTTATTCCACGTGCCATAGAGATTGCCGAAGGCACCGTATGAAGTGTTGGGATACGAAGGGTTACATTTTGGGGGCATCCGCCTCTCAGCAGAATTGCAAAGATGCACAGTTTTCACTTAGCCAGGTAAATCTGGCCTTTGCTGTGCCTCTGGCATCAGGAGAAAATAATTAACCAACTGTCGAGTAAAATACAATAACCCAGTGGATTAAATCACTAATACCCTGTGTCCTGCGCTGCTCAGCTTCTCCTCTGTTAATTGCGCTCTCCTAGACCAGATGCACTGTGGCTTGGCTCCAGGAACAAAACTGTACGTTCTGCTAAAAGGATAGCCAGGATGCTCAGGAAAGTGCGTGTGTGTGTGTGGGGGGGACCTTACCAATTGTAATTCCCTTCTATTCTTAGGTGCATTTCATTTCACAGTAAGCACAGCATGAATAAAACTCCAATCCCAAGAATTTCAATTTGCTTCTTTCAAAATACTTCTGTCACGGAGATCTCAGGAAGTTGTGTACACCACTCCCTCGCCTATGGAGGTACCCCACATGTGCAAATTACATCAGACAGAACCCTAGAAAAGCCTCCTCACTCATGTGAGACCAGCATTCCTTTAGATATGTGCAGTTTCTGGGGCCAGTGCCGTGGTGTAGTGGGTAAAGCCGCCGCCTGCAGTGCTGGCATCCCATATGGGTGCTGGTTCAAGACCCAGCTGCTCCACTTTCGATCCAGCTCTCTGCTATGGCCTAGGAAAGCTGTAGAAGATGGCCCAAGCTCTTGGGCTCTTGCACCCACATGGGAGACCTGGAAGAAGCTCCTAGCTTCAGATCACCTTAGTCCAGCTGTTGAGACCATATAGGGAGTGAACTAGCGGATGGAAGATCTCTCTCTCTCTCTCTTTCTCTCTCTCTACCTCTGCCTCTCTGTAACTCTGCCTTTCAAACAAATAATAAATAAATCTTTGAAAACAATACTTATAATTTCTGGCCAGCGCCGCGGCTCACTTGGCTAATCCTCGGCCTGCGGCACCGACACCCCGGGTTCTAGTCCTGGTTGGGACGCTGGATTCTGTCCCAGTTGCTCCTCTTCCAGTCCAGCTCTCTGCTGTGACCCGGGAGTGCAGTGGAGTATGGCCCAAGTGCTTGGGCCCTACACCCGCATGGGAGACCAGGAAGAAGCACCTGGCTCCTGGATTCGGATTGGCAGTACACCGGCCGTAGAGGCCACTTGGGGGGTGAACCAATGGAAAGGAAGACCTTTCTCTCTGTCTCTCTCTCTCTCTCACTGTCTAACTCTGCCTGTCAAAAAAAAAAGAAAAAAGATACTTGTAATTTTTAGCACATGATTCCTCGAAGCAGCATTCTCAGAACAACTTTTCACTGAACAATGCATTTCAGAAAGTATGTTACAATATTTCATTATTTTCCCTTTGATTTTTATGGCCAGAGTTGAAAAGATTACATTTGTCATGTATTTGTTATTTATTTTCATTTTAATTTAATTTTGTTTACTGTGTGTGGCTTTACTTCTACCTAAGAAGGTAAATTACTTAAAAGTAGAGACTCTATATCTACTTTTTAAAATACGTATCTGGTGTGTGTGTGTGTGTGTGTATGGGCAGTAGAGAGCATAAAAGATATAATATAGTATACATTTTACGGGACATGTACATATGTGTCCACAGATACAACAGCACAATAACATCTAACACTTTCTTAAGTCAAATTCCGATCCTTCTCCTGCTCTTGGTAGGACTCAAGCACACTGAATAAGTGAGGAGAACTGTCTTATAGAGAATGTGGTTCAGTTCCAGGGGGCTGACAGGGTGAAACTGCAACCAGCACCAGTCTTCCGCAATGCCAGCATGACAGTGATGCTGCGGCATCCCAGAGCCAGTCCCGAGGAGTGCAGCTGCTCCCCAGGGTGAATACAGGCTGTCCTGATGGGATATTCTTCTATGTGATGTCCCTCCTGGGTACCACTGAAACGCCTGCAGAGCGAAAATGTACAATCACCCATAAGCTGCTCGTTGGCTCACACAGCCAACACTTGGGAGCCCAGCAATGACTTCAAGAAAACGAAGCTGTGTTTCTGTTCAGCTCCAGGCTGAGGTTAGAGGTCTGAGGAAAGGACAAGGTGCATATAGTAGAAGCTAAGTCCTGGGGGATGTCAGGAAGGAAATTTTCCAGCCCTTTCTTGTACAACTCCGCTGTTCAAGTTAGCATGCAATCATCAAGTCTTCCTAGTAAAGCCGCTTTCCATTAAAAAAAAAAAAAAAAGTGTAATTCTTCTTCAACACAAACTGAAAGTCCCGAGACAACAGGATTCCAAAAAATGTTACCTACGTACATCATTAGTGTTCCTCTGCTCTTTTCCACTCACTGTTTGACAAAGCCCTAGTTAGTATTGTTAACCTTAACCGTTCAGGCTCATGCTTCTACTTTAAGGGTCTGACAAAACTGCGGGCACCTGACCCAGAAAACACATCACCTGTCCACATGCAAAGTACACTGTGTCAAACTTTGTTGGGTTCAGCGCCTCCTGACTATCTTAAGCATACAGGTTAAACACCACATCCCCACTGTCTTACTGAGTACTGAACCTTCACTCCGCGTGCTGTTTCAGATATTTACATAGTTTAAGTCAGCAACCTGAGAGCCTCCTTGATTCTTGTTATCCTGTTGGCACAGAGTTCAGGCTAGTGTATGGAACAAAAATTATGGAAATAAAATGTAGAGATGATTAACTAGACGTCTATTCCCAGAGAACCACGCATCACTGTTTCTAACAAGGTTGGTGTGCTCACCTTTTGGTCTTGACTGTACGCCAGAATCCAGTCTTCTTGCTTGGGATGGAAAAGCAGGCTCTGGATGTAGAAGTTCAGCCGGTACTTTTGATAGGTTGCTCCCTCATCTGAGCTGATCAACAAACTGCTCTCAATCTCTGGGTCTGTGAGTAACATAATCTGCAGCAAAGAATAATTGAAGAAAAAAATAACAGAAAGTTAAGTTTAAAAATGTATAAAATTTGAACACAAGCTAAAATTCTGACAAGGGAGGGACAAGGGCAAGGAAAGAATGGTTGACCAAACAAGAACCCTAACTCTGTCAGCTGTCATTCTGTCATTCTCCTACCTTGGATCAATGAGTGTCCTAAAACTACCTCCACTAAGAACTGAAAAGGGCAGGAGAAGTTGGAGAAGAGGAAATGGAAGACTGCATTCTCTTCTCATCTACTGGATTCCTTATCTTTTCCAAGGCAATTTCCTTAACCCGGAACATTTCCTACTATGACCCTCAACCCAACGCTTCCTGCTTTGTGCCTTGTGTCACCTCCATTTTGGAAGAATTAAAGAACAGGAATGGGTACTTCCATTGTGGGAAAGGTAGAAATAAAAACAAATGGAGTTCACTAGTTTCTTTTTCTACCTCAAGACCTTTTGTTCCACATCACCCAGATCCCATGACGTCCTAGCTTTTATCTGATTTTTGAGTCTTGAATCAAAGTCTGGATTCTTAAAAACTTGAAGAATTCCACAAAGCCTATTTTATCTCCCAACCTTCAGCACCTTCTAGCCTGCTATAGAATGGACTTAATTTGTCTGTGTATCTTCTACTAGAACAGAAGTTCCCTAAGAATAGGGATATTTGCATGGTTCATCTTTTTTTTTTTTTTTTTTTGTCCTCAGTACATTCTGAAGAGCTGTACTACGGCCAAGCATGTATTATATACTTGCTAAATGCTTGTCAAGTGAATGAACAATATATAAATGAATGGAAAGCATTTTCAGAGCAGTCACATGGACTTGGATGGCCAGAACAGCTTGTGGGAAGATGAACAGAAGTTCCTTGGAAAAAGTAGTTGAAATCTCTTCACAATCTTCAGCACACAGACCTGAGAAGAAGCTACAAATATGTAAAACCACCCAGCTTCAGATGCTGTTCACTGTCTCACTGGGAGGCCTAGTTTTGGCCAGAGCAGTGTGACCGGTCTACAATACATGCAAGTT
The DNA here is from genome assembly GCF_033115175.1 of Lepus europaeus. Classification (NCBI taxonomy): domain Eukaryota; kingdom Metazoa; phylum Chordata; class Mammalia; order Lagomorpha; family Leporidae; genus Lepus; species Lepus europaeus. The sequence goes on along the minus strand of NC_084843.1, from coordinate 22,705,808 downwards.
GGAAGAGCTGCCCAGAAAACTGCTTTATATTTCTTCATTTTATGCCCCTAGGAATGTGTGATAAAGCACCTCACCCTTGACTCTGTGTGGTCTCCATTCACTCAGAGCACACACTTCACACCTCCTGAGAGGTGGGCGGGCTACCCATTGATATTCCCCATCAACCTTTTACTCAGTACTCTCTGAGTTTGGTTGAGGGAAGCAGGGAAAATATGCTTAAAGTGTGACTCTATGAAGAGATACCCCTGCAGTCCAGAATTTAAAGATTAGCAGGTGAGAGAACAAGAGGCAGAGGCAGAGGGAGCAAGAATGCACAAAACTATGACATAGAGGCATAGAACATTAAAACCACTGCCTACAGTGCTGGCATCCTATGTGGGCACCAGTTCCAGGCCTGGCTGCTCCACTTCCGATCCAACTCCCTGCTAATGTGCCTGGGAAAGGCAATGGAGGATGCCCCAAGTGCTTGGGCCCCTGCATCTACATGGGAGACTTTGTGCAAGCTCCTGGCTCCTGGCTTTGACCTGGCCCAGTCCAGCCATTGTGGCCATCTGGGGAGTGAACCAACAGACGGAAGATCTCTCTCTCCTTCTCTCTCTGTATCTCTGCCTTTCAAATAAATAAATAAATCTTTTTAAAAAAGAAATGTTTAAAAATAAGTAAAACTATGACATTAAAACTCAGAAAGCCCTTTAGGAAGAGATTTTTCAAGAATTTGAAAACAAGTTTATTAAAACTTCAGCATTCTTAGAGCCATTTTTGAAAGTAGTATCCAGTCACTACCAATTGCACACAGAGAGGCTTAACAAACACACTCAGCCTAAACTCTCTTGATGATTTCCAGAATCAGTGCAAAGTTCCTTGCTGCTCTTTCAACATCCTCTTGTTGAAGAGGAGACAAGGGATGTGGTGGCTGAGGGAAAGCTATGGCTGGCAGCTGCACTCAGGACAATGTGGAAAGCACACACAAAACAAGCAGCTAATTGTGAAACCACTGCCCACCAACCACAAACTGGCAAAGTCTGGGTTTCTCTGTCACACATCCCCAAAGCAGACAGCGTCTCTTCATTGGATGGCTGACAAGGAGGCATCAGGGAGACTGCTAAGCACAAACACTCATGGCTCTATCAAAATCTAGTGTATGCATTAAGCAAGATGTTTAGATGGCACCTAAATTCACGGAATTATTTCCAGGTGATTTCATATTTATTGGCACATAAAAGCTGTCACTTTTCAAGTAACAAATAAGCCATCAAATAATCATATTGCTTTGTGTCTCCAACCACAATTAACAATGATGTATAACAACCTTTCCTGCACTACTTCCAACAAGTAATTTCCATGATAATATGAAGAGGTTCAATTTTATGCAGCATCTATTGTCTGAGGCCAGGTAATTTTTCCCCCTCTAATTTTTTAGTTCCCTGTTAACCATAATATGCTTTCATCTCTTCCTGTGAGTACAGATCTCACCACCTGCTTCTGCTGGCTGGCTACTTCATCAAAATAAAATTTCGGAAAAAAAAATCATAAACAGAGCCTACAGAATATCCCCCAAGTCAAAATAATTTATCATTTGTTTAAAATATCTTTGATAATCATTTCTATTCAAAGAGCTCAAACTGAGGAGATATACTGTAGCCAAGCAATATTGGGTGAGCACGGGAGAATAAAATGTAAATACTTTCTAGCATATGGACACTTAACACTGTATAAATAAAACCACAGTTTCCTTGACTTGTCTTCTGGACCCTGAAAATATGTAGATCAAACTCCTGCCTTCTTTCCATAGCCCTCATTCAAAACCCTCCTTTAGGGAACTTGATGTTTTAGAAATGACAGAGCCAGCAGGAAGTTCCCCAGGAGCTTTTTAAGTATTTCTCTACAGCACAAATAGTTCAGTGGCTCCTCTATCAAATTTCTGCTCAAACCAACCCAAAACAAACAGGTCAATATGGATCATTCTTGTTTAGCCATTTTTATTGCACAAAGAGCATTGGAAGACCTCCAGGAAAATTCAAAACAAAAGAAAAATAAATTTCTCTTGACACTCTCACTCCAAGTTAAACTGTTTGTGTTCCTTTCTACTTTTTTCACATCTACATGCCATATCACAGATGAATATTTTATTTTTATAGCTTTTGTCACTTAACATAAGATCTGTATTCATTTGCAACTAAATCATAAACATATAAACAATTGCATTCGCATTAACACCACTATGTACACTGTATTCCATTTACTTAATCACAACCTTCAAAGAAATTAGGTTATCCTTGGTGCAATGTTTGAAATGTAGTAAGTATTTAATGAATTATTGCTAACTGATTATGTACAATCTTATTATTTCACTCTTTAATTTTATAGTGATTTTAATTCAAATGAATTGAGGTTTGTGTTGACATTTGTAGGTCATAAAAATAAATAAGTTAATAAGTTAATAAAGAACTTAGTGAGATCTAAAGAGATTTAACCTACTTGAGATTAAAAAATAATAATAATAAATATGTTCCAGTAGCTAGACACAGATAATATTTATAAGTGCCACCACTAGACAGAAATTATAGTTTATAACCAAATAAATCCCATCTTGCCAACAAAAGTGATCCAGAAAATATTTTCAAAATTGTAAATTCAAGTTATACTCTGCAAATGTAATAGAAATATTTGTAAATATTTACAACGACCTGAGTTTAAAAAGTTTTTTTTTTTTTTGCTGAGTTTAAAAAGTTCTCTACTTCCATCTGATATCTTCCTGTGACTTTAAATACATGCTTGTTGTGTTTAATCCTCTGTATTCTAGAGTATGAATAACAGTAATAATTCTGGAGTATGAGTAACAGATTTTTAGGAGGACTTGGTAACAACACACAACCAATCTTTATACATTCCTGAAGTGACCTCTCTAAAAGGAAGGACGCATTGTTTGGTAAAAATTGGTTCTATATCAGATCCATTATCTTTAGAAATCAATGAATGGATCTTTTTCCTTCCTGTCTTCTGCTGAATGCAGTCTGGGGATTCCTGCAACAGTGGATTTTAATAAATACATGTTGTGCCACTTGGAGGCGTGGAGGGAGAAGACAAGAGGAAGAGACTGCTTTTAACAGGAAAGCCGTTAATCTGTGTTCAGATCAGCCCATGAGTGATTAGCGCCAGTTTACTCATGCTTTGCAAGGTGTGCAGATGCTACACTCACTGCATTTGCAGATGAATTGTTTTCTAGAGAAAGTCAATAATGGCTACACAGGCTCTCACCACCCAACTGTAAGCAATCATTCATCATCCACCTCAAGAGTAGGAAGAAACTTTATTTGTGTTTCCTTCAGGTGACAAATGAACATGAAGTGCAATTTATAGATTTCAAATACGTCACTTTTCCACCTTTTTATTTTGGTATTATTCCTTTTGACAGCTCAGTGCCATCAAAAATTAAATGCATCTTCACTCTCTTGACTTGCTGCAAATACAACATATGGCTACATGATGTAATTCTACAAAGGCTGGCAGGCAGCTGTGTGATCCTTCCAGGTGACTGCTGCCCGCCTTCTTCCCCGAGGAATGCGGCTACATTTTAGTTTTCCAGATTCTTTTCCTAGGTGTGTTGTACTTGGTATTCTAGCAGTTACCTGTTTAGATGACGTGGAGTTAAGAAGCATCACTTCCTCACCTTTGAAAATACACATTTCCCCACAAGTCCTTTGGTCATAAGGCAAAAATGTATTTAATGTGTTACTCTATATTTTTTTTGTTCCTTTGTCTATTCTTGCTCATTCATGGGCTGGAATCAAGCAGAGGTAATGTGCTGTGGCTGCAGATAATTTCTCTTTCTTTGCTTAGGGCTTAACTCAGCTGCAGATGCCCATATTGCAGGTGTATAATAAATGCTTCTCCCATTGAAAATGACAATGACAAAGAAAAATAGCAACAGCGGCAATGGAACACTCCAGTTATCTACCCACTTCATTCAAACAGAAATAATTCTATCTATAACAGAATAAGTGGTTATTTGCAAACTTCTGGCCTCAAAATTAAAAACAAATTAAACAAAATGTAATCAGAGCCAAGTAAGTAATTTGCTGACCAATGTGGGCAGAAAGGCCACCTATTCCCAATGGGAGTTAGCATTTATTTGTCCCAAATGAGCAACACTTGCCTATCAGCTGGCAACAGTCTGGAGGACAGCACACATCAGGGAAAGGTTCACAGGACCCCAGAATGACCTGGAGGTAGGAAATCACTGGGGAACAAACAATAGTGAGATAAGGACACAGGTATGATTCAAAGGAGAAAGGGTTCATCAAGGATGCACCTGTAGGCTGTGGAAAAACGGACATGATACAACCAGTCGTCCTAAATCCTATCTTTAAAAATTCAGTGAAGTTCACCTAATCCACCATCTTTGTTCAATTACAGAAGACAATGCCATTCAACAGTAAGAGATGAAAAGAACATTTGAGAAACAAACCATCTACTGGAGCCCTGAAAAGGGATTCTGTGAAATCACTGAGAAAATGTCATTTTATTCTAATGAGTTAATTCTGTGAGTTTACTTTTAAACTATTTTTTAAACAACAGTCGAAAGACTTGGACCTTTTAGGAAAAAAAAAGAATTTTCAAAGAGTATGTAATATAATTTCAGTTCTTCACATGCATCTTAACTGCCTTTTCAGAAGACCACGCCCCTTAATTATTATTTGCAAAAATAATGACAGTTGAGTGTATGCTCCCTTGACCAATCCTACAGAACACATAGGAGATAAATAAAGCTCACCAGGAATGATAACATATGGGTTGCATTTCTTGGAGGGCAGTTTAAGAAAAGAAAATTTATCAGACATCTCTGCTAATGTCTCTTGGGGTACTGAGCACAATCCTCTTCTTTGGTCAACTTTGAAACACCACTTCACAAGAGATTGTGTTTCCACTGCTGTGGATGGCACTAACCCTGCATAAAGGAAGTACTGCAGTGCTGACAGGTTGATTTGCAGGACTGCACGTGGAGCTGATGCACCACAGTCTTGTGCGCCTCAAGAGCCACAGCCAAATCACAAACCTAACTTTAATCAATATCTTTCTGCATGTGTGCCCTTCCTCACAAGGCATTGGTCTAGTAGTTAAGATACCAGTTGAGATAATCACACTTCATATTGGAGCGATTCATTCTGTAGTTTCGGCTCCTGACTCCAGTTTCTTGCTAATGCAGAGAATGCTGGGAGGCACCAGGTTGTGGCTCAAGTGTTTGGCTCCTTGCCACTATGTGAGAGACCTGGATTGAGTTCCTAGCTCCTGACTCCAGCCCAGGGCCAGCTCCAGCCTCAGCTTTTGCAGGCTTTTGGGAAGTGAATAACTATGTGAGAGCTCTCTCTCGGTCCTTGCTCCCCTTCCTTCCTCCCTCTTAAACAAATAAAATTAGGAAAAAAAAAAAAAAAAGAATGAATGTTCAGTAAAACCATTCATACCATGAGAAGGAAAAAAATCAAACCCTAAACAGATACTAGTCACAGGAAACACTGCAGAGCCTGAGCCCAGAGACTTGGAAGTGAGTTGCTGCCCTATGACAGTTTGAATATCTCATAATTCACTTAATATGTTTTGAGCCTGGGTTTTCTCAGTAAAGGCAGCAATGCTATAAGTAAGTTGATACTTACTGAGCATCTGTTGTGTATGAGGCTCTCTGCTAAACCTTATATACATTATTTCATTATATTGTTTTTAAAAAACTATTTCTAGTAGATACTGTTATGCTCATTTCACAGATAAGGAAATGAGGCTTAGAGAAACGAGGAAATTTTCTCAAGGTCACACAGTCAGTCAGTGAGCTATCCAAGACACACATTGCATAGGTTTGTGCGAAGATCAAGTAAGATCATCTGTGAGAATGCAGTATTCATTTTTGTGCAAATGTAACGATTATTGCCTCGCAAAGGATGGCACATTTAGTACTATATGTTCTACTGAAATATGATAGTTGAATTTCAGAAAAGAAAGAAACCTTGCATTACAAATATCTCATAGAAAGTATTGCTTAGGTGGGGAAAGGAGGGGCCAACAAGAACCTGGGAACAGTATAACACAGACTTTCAGGAATAAGATGTTAGTATAAAGATGGTTTTCATCTTTACATATAAAGTATGGAGTAAATATACACAGTCCTAGTTCACATCTCATTTTACACAATGCCCCTGCCTCTTTGTCATTCTAGCACTACTCCCTCCTTCAGGCTGATTTTACCCTTTATTATAAAAATAGATTGGAAAGGGATGATATAAATCAACCAAAAGCTTTTATCTAATGATCATATAGGTAGTGAAAAATTTCTCCAAATGCTAGTTCCCAAAGCAGTTATGCTAAAACCAATCAGAATCATTATAATGTAACTGTTTTCCCAATAAATGTATCCTCTATCTAATTGGCATCTAAAAATATAGATGCATTTTGCCAGAGAAACAGTTGTTAAACTAAGGTGGTAGAAGGGAATTTGGAATATTGATTAATGCTTAGCATTGAGTCATCTGGTTCAAAAACTTAAACATGGTATTTTAGAGAAAAAAATGATGTACAAATTCAAAGGGCATTTTTATTATTGCAGTCACTATGGAAACTGATTAAATACCTTGAGAATATTTGAGCCACCTTTAAATCACAGCATTATTCCACAGCCTCTGTTCAAATTCAATCAGAACACACTTCCATGGTCATTACAAGTCCTAGAGTAACTTCTCTCTTAAATCCCCCAAGATTTATAAATGCCAATAGGTTACATCATTTTAAAATGTGTGCGGCTATCAGAAGGAGCCGTGATGCTGGTGGAAATGGACATTCATCTTCTTTGCTCTTGGGAAACTTCACAAGAAATGATGTTCATTTAATGATAAGAAATTTCTTTATTCCACCAGAAATGATAACAGAAGGCAGGTGGGGAGGAAGCAAGAAGACGAAAGAGAATCTTTGAGTATGTTTTTTTAACGATGATTTAGATGAGAGAAACACTATTTTTCATAAAATCTCCAAGTTGTGCACTTGATTTTTAGAGTTTTATAAGTATCAAGTTGAAAGTCAGAAAATGAAAGGGAAAACTCATAGGAATAAATCAGTTCTAAAAATTAGTGAAAAGGATGTATCTACATTCTTTATCCCCTAATCTAGTTGTACCATCATCCTGATAAGTATGTTTTAGTTTTATTTCCTCATATCAATGCTTCCTGGTAAGCTAGCAAATATACAGAGTGTATTAGGGGAGATTAATGAATCTTCAATAGCATGAAACTTTGATAATGTATATGGCTATTAAAGGTTTCCTGAAAAAACTATGAAAGACCACCGAGGGTTTCTCTCAAACAGGATTTGCGGATTAGTGGAGTGCGAATAGCTTCAGATACCTCCAGCTACTCCACAGCACAGCTCTCAGGACGATGGCATGAGAAGAATCAGCCAGGAAGTGCCTGGTGTTAACAAGGAGATCTACTGCATGTAATTTTTCCTTCTTTTTTCAAGTATTTAAAGACTGGCATTGATAATCTCAAAATTGTTTCTGAGTGGTGAAAAAGGGTGAATGTGTTTAATCGACATGCTCCTGAGTCTAATTTTATCACTCACCACCTTTCTTTACCTTCAGTCAGAGCAAGCAATGCTGTAGTACAGTGTTCTATGAGGATGATTACCTTCAGTCACAGCAAGCAGTGCTGTAGTACAGTGTTCTGTGAAGAGGATTCCTGGCTCATGATTGTGTTTTCTACGCAGTTTGGGATTTGGGGAAAATTCCAAAATTCTCATAACACATATCTTAGAAACAGTAAAATGACTACAACATATTAAACCAAAAAGGGCTCCTGTTCCACTTCCAAATTGTAGGACAAACTACTGAAGAAAAGTGGCTTACAACAATCATTTTATTTTGCCTAGGATTAGGTAGTTTGCTATGTAGTTAGATCTACAAGATGTCAACGGTGGGGCCAGAGCTGGGCACCCATCTCTAACGCATCTGACTTTAACCTCTTTTTCCAATCATGGTATCTCATCCCAGGTCCTCTCCTTGTGACTTGAACATCACAAAGTGTGAGTTTTGTGTTTGTTAGATTTCTAATTTGGTGCTGACTTTTTTCAGGGTGAGTGTCTCAATATCAAACATTCCAAGGGATTCAAGTGGAATTCATAGGAATTCTCATGATCTGTCCTCAGAAATCCAAGGTCATCAATTTTGCAGCATTCTTTGGTCATAACAATCACCAATTATGGGTCACATTTAATGAGAGAGAAAAATAGACTCTACTCACATGGGAGAAAGCATGTACTTGGGCACATACACCCACACACATACAAACACAGACAAGGAGGGCCAGGATTGCTGGCAGCCATATTGGAAATATATGGCCACACTATTTTCTTTACAACATGACATATATAATTTTTCAAAAAAGGTGTGCTAAAATGTTATTACAATATTCAAAATGAATAAGAAAATCCTTATAGTAAAAGCATGCTTGAGATACAGATAACTAAAGGTTGTCAGATTGTTTTCTGGTTTCTACTGTAAAATAGCTCTGCTAACTTTAAAGTCTGTAAATTCTTAATTTTGTATCAATTCAAGGTGAGTACAAGCACATCTACTGAATACCAAATGAATTTTATTGTCGGTCTGTGTCAGAATCATCAAGGGACCCAAGGTCAAGAAATTCCAGTCTCTGGATTTTCAAGGTACATAAATTTTCCAGATTAAATTATAAGAGGCTAGATCTGTTAAATGTCACTAAAGTGTGCATAAGTAACTCTCTAATAAGAGAACCTATATCAAAACATTTCAACTCTTTCAATTAATCAAGGTCTGATGCCATAAAAATGGATTTGATAAGAGCAAAATAGGCCTTGTCCCTCTGTGTTCATATCAAAAGTATCAGTATCAATTACAACATAACACTGAAATTGAAAACAGGGTGCTAAATGTTCTCTTCAGAGAACAGTCCAGATTAACTCACTGACTTGAAGGCACCCTTGGGCCAGCAGCAACAAGAGAAAGACATTTGGGTCTCAGCATGACTGGATCAAAACTGCAGAAACATTCCGTAAGTTCAGTTTTTATCATATCCAGGCCCTTGTGAAACCACTCAAAATTTTTGTTTTATATATTTTTAAATTTTATTTGCATCCTAATATGTTGCTTAGTTTCTACCACTGTTATGCTATCCCTGTAAAACATTCAACTGCTCCAAGTTACCACCAACAGGAATCTATAAGAAAATGATGACAAAATTAAGTGGCAAATTTCTTAGTATCCTAATATAAGCATTTTGTGTTTAAAATGAACAAAAATATTATGTGTCTGGGCTAATATATTTTATGTAGCTAGTTACCACAATAGCTCAGAGGTTAGGCAGAGGTCTGGATTTTCAATAAACAGAATGATTTCTACTCTTGGTGCTACCATGCAATCTAATTCATTTCAGGGCACCAATTCAATTTTATGGCTATTAAAAAGCATTTTCAGACCAAGGTTCATAGTCATGATGGGAAGAATAAGCCTAAAAACATACCATCATTTCAAGGTTGTCTCAGAGTGGGTGTTTAGCCTAGTAGTTAAGATGTACACATCCCATATTAGCATGCTGCAGTCTGATTCCTAGCTTTGGCTCCTGATTCCAGATTTCTGTCGATGCAGACCCTGAGAAGCAGCTGACGGCTTACGTAACTGGACCTGAGGCACTCCAGCTGGACACCTGGATGGCATTCCTATTCCTAGAGCCAGCCCTGGCCCAGCTCTAGCCATTATGGGCATTTAGGGAGTGAACCAGCAAATGGGAGGGAGGACTTTTTCTCTCACTGGCTTTCACTCTCTTGCAAATAAATTCTTAAAACATATTTAAAGGTTGGCTGATCTTGATTAAGGGGCAGACAGTACCTAATAACAGGAAGGTAATTTTAAAGCCACTTGTGAGGTGTTTAGGGTTACTAAATACAAATGTCTATGCCAAAGACACAATAATTCCTTCTTCTAACTTACTCATCTTGTTTGTTTTAAAGTGTAGTAACTGTGTCCCAATATGAGCAAGAATTTATGCGGATTCATTACAGAAATTTTTGAAACGTTCCCTGAAAATGCACTTAGTGAAAAGAAAGAACACTTAAATATCATTATCACTAAAATTTTTATGTTTTTACCCAATCTTTGTTTCTCTCCCTATATACAGATCCATACACATGCATATGGAGAGTCAGAGAGAGAGAGATCTCTGCAGAGAAAGCATATTACATGACACTTGATCCTTTTCAACTTGCTTTGCCCACTTTAAAACAATTCTGCAAACACTTTCTAGGTTATTAAATATTCTTCTGTATTACTTTTTATTGGCTCCACTGAATTTGATTCTAGCACTTGATGGATACATTGCTTTGTAATTAATCTTTTACTAAAAGGTTTCTAATTTTCATTAGTATAATCTTATAACCTAATATAGATTAATATCTCTGTAAATCAATTATTATCTCTTCAAGTAATTTCCTAGAAGTGTAATTTATAGATCAAAGAATATGAATTTTGTTTCTGCTTTAGATACTCTCAAATGTCTTTCAGGAATAAAAAAAAAAAAAGTACTAATTCAAAGTCTTTTGTCCAGGACTTTGGAAGTGCCTATCACTAACAAAAGGTTCTGTCTCTCTTTGTACAATGTTTTTTGAGATGACTAGGAAAAATGTATTTTTTAATACAGACTGATTTCATTGCTATGAGAAGGATTCATTTCTTCATTCCTCTCTTTCATTCTTCTGTCATTTGTGCTTAGGTACCTGAATATTCTCATTTGATGAACTGCAAGTTCATATTTCTTCACTATTTTAAATAATAGTCATTTCTCTTTTTTGATTTACATAAACTTTCATTCGTACGTGATAGCCTATTTATAAGTCTGTTTATATATATTGTCTACATTTATTGACGTTCCTGAAAAAAAGAAAATAAACTAGCATTCTGTGCATATTATACATTATACATATCGGTGACCCTGGATGAATATTTCAAGGTTGAAAACAAAATACCAGAAGTTTTAAACTGTACAAGAGTTTGACAATTGTGTTTCCTGAAAAAAGAACTGCAGAGAATTTTCCTCCATTTTTTACCATGTCATCAATTCACAGTGAAGCTTTTCTTGTCACCCAGTTATCATAAATTCAAAGATGTTTTAAAAAATAGTTCACTGCACAAGAAATTCAAATTTTTCAAACTGCTATTTAAGATTTTACACTCACATGACATCTTTCATTTAAGCATTACACAGCACTTCACAAATGTTAATTAGGTTATTACAATTGGAAATTGAAGCAAACCTCAGGAGAATTAAATTAGACATTGAGGGGCATATAATTTCTAGATAATTCCAAAGCAACCTTCATATTTCTAGGGCTCACACCCAAGAACCTTGCTCCGCATGCCAGAATTGTAAGTAATATGTAGGTCTTCTAACCAGTGACCATGGACTTAATTATTAATCACTATATTTAAATGTGTCTGAAACACAAGAGAAAAATGTAAAATAAATAAATGTTTATTTATTAAACTTACATTTAATTTGCGAGATACTAAACAGAACCTTGTAATCTGTTTTATCTACAATTTATTTCAACAAAAATATAAGAATATCCTCAAAAAATTGAAATTCCTGAAATCTCTTTTTAGCCATTTCAAGAACAAATAGAAAAACATACTGTTAAGAAAACAGAAGGCTTGGGGTTGATGCTAGTTTTTTTTTTTTTTCTATTGTTATTTATGAAGCAGAGAGAGAAACAGAGAGAGATCTCTCATCTGCTGATTCACTTCCGAAACGCCTGCAACAACTGAGGTTGAAAGCAGAAAACTCAGTCAAGACACCACGGAATCCTAACCACTCCACCTGTCATGCGCTGCTCCCCAACGTCTACATTAGAAGAAAGCTGGAATCAAAAGCATAGCTGGGACATGAACCAAAGTACTTTGATATGGGATACTGGCATCTTAATCCCTAAGCCAAATGCTCACCCTGGGAACTAGAGGTGTTTGGAATGAGTTTTTCACTCTTTGTGAGGTGATCAGCTGTTTGTCATCCAACACTCACATATATTTTTTTTTCCTCTAATTATGTTGTTTATGGTGCTCAGTGACAGTGCCTGTGTCTGAGACTAGTGATGAAATGATGAACAAGACATTGAATAGGTACTGAGAGAAAATGAAGACTCTCCAGAAAGTTCAAGAAAAATGTGTATTATTGAATGCAAAAAATGCCCTTTTCACCCATATACAGTAAATTTTAAGGTAATCACAGAAAATTAAAACTGCAGTAGCATATTTTTTCATTCAATTATTGTTTACAGCCATTGTATACATTCCCATTAAACTAGGGCCTTTCGTTTTTTACTTGTTAAACTACTTATTCAGTGAAGTATTAAAACGTTTTACTATAAGGTAAATTTAAAATGTTATCTCAAAAATTCCGAGGAGGGTGGGAAGGGGAGATAGGGAAGATGGGAGGAAGGGATAGAGGGAACATCATTCTGTTGTTCAAATTATATCTACAAAGCACATTGAATCAGTTAAAAACCTACTAACAATCAAAATTTTTTAAAAAAAAATTTAAATAACTTTAAAATCTTAAAAAGATCAGACATTTAACTTTAAAAAAACTCCTTGCTGTGGTTTCAGTATTTTCTTCCAGAAACTCAGTAGTTTAATTCCCAAAGTCTTATGTTAATGGTGGAGGAAAGAAACTTAATCCAATTATGGTGTTTAGATGTGGAGACTTTGAGGAGTTAGTAGACTGCATGAGGTCATTGGACAGGAGCATCTGTCACTGAATCCTGGTGGATTTATGAGGTAAGAGACAGACATCCTGAGGTGCAGGTGCTCCTTGTCTCTTGTCATGGGATGCTAGGAGCCACCTTGAGACCATTATTAGAAGCTAAGCCGGTGGGCCTGCCACATTTTGGAATGTGAACTTTCAAGGCTGTGAGCACAAATAGAAATCTTATCTTTATAAAGTTAAAAAGAAAAATGAGTATGAAAAAACTATATATGCCTCTCAAAATGTTTTGTACCAAAACAGACATCTTTTAATTCCATGTTTCTATGAAATATTGTGAATTACCCTCACAAGTTCAAGTATGGAAAGTTACCCATATAGCAGATGTTAAGGAAAGTAGTCTATAAACAAGTCGAGGGGGCTGTACTAGCCCTACTTAAATAACAGTAGTGATTATTACTTCTGAACCACATACACAGAATGTGGATTTTAAAGCAGGGACATGGAAGATTTTAGCTCATTTAGAACAATGATTTTGAAGGTAATATAGAGGTTGTATTAATGGCAGGACAATGTGGAAGCAGGAAGCTCAGGCGAGAGATTATAATTGTTCAGATGAGAGAAGTGCTTCAGAAATACACAATGGCAATCTTAGGCCAAATAAAAATATTTCTGAAGTTAGGTAGCTGATCAGTTCAGTATTATCTAAGAATCATCTATGAGGTGTTAAGCCATTCTTTAGAGTTATTTCCAGTCATATTTCTAAGTACTGGAGATTCTGGAAAGACTTTTTCCAAGCACACCACTTGGGAAATCACAGCTGAGTCTGACAACCAGGCTCTAACAGGATGGAGGAATAAAGAAAACATATGTCTCCCCAACTTAACACTTGCCAATGTAAATGAGCACATGTGCCTTTTTAATGTTCAACAAATTCTTCCAGCCACAGAATGTGGAACTGTCACAAAGGAAACCATCAGGCTAAAAAGAATAATTTCACTGAGAGATTATTTTCTTTGGCAAATGGATAGTGAAATGCAGACACTAAAATCCTATCATGCATAAGTTGATTCTGACCAGAATCCAAGCTTTGTTTGATGTATATATTGTTGACCCAAAGCCTTCTGTTTATCAGTAGATCCTCCAATCATGTCCAAAGGCACTAGTAAGTATCCCTGTATGGCCACAATCAACAAGACCTCTAGAACTAATATCCCATACTGAGAGGTCATTTGCTCTCCAGTTTACTTTATTCTCTGTATATTCTTTTTTTTTTTTTGATGATAGAGTGTTTCTTTTATTTTTTTAAACTTTTATTTAATGAATATAAATTTCCAAAGTACAGCTTATGGATTACAATGGCTTCCCCCGCCCCCATAACTTCCCTCCCACCCGCAACCCTCCCCTTTCCCACTCCCTCTCCCCTTTCATTCACATCAAGATTCATTTTCAATTCTCTTTATATACAGAAGATCAGTTTAGTACATATTAAGTAAAGATTTCAAGAGTTTGCCCTCACATCGCAACACCAAGTGAAAAATACTGTTGGAGTACTAGTTAGAGCAATAAATAACAGTGTACAGCACATTAAGGATAGAGATCCTACATTATATTTTTTAAAAATTGATTAATTTTCTATGCAATTTCCAATTTAACAACAAGTTTTTTTTTTCATTTTCAATTATCTTTATATACAGAGGATCAATTCAGTATATACTAAGTAAAGATTTCAACAGTTTGCACCCACACAGAAACAAAAGGTGTAAAAATACTGTTTCAGTACTAGTTATAGCATTACTTCACATTGGACAACACATTAAGGACAGATCCCACATGAGACATAAGTACACAGTGACTCCTGTTGTTGACTTAACAATTTGACACTCTTGTTTATGGTGTCAGTAATCTCCCTGGGCTCTAGTCATGAGTTGCTGAGGCTATGGAAGCCTTTAGGGTTCGCCGACTTCAATCTTATTCCGACAGGGTCATAGTCAAAGTGGAAGTGCTCTCCTCCCTTCAGAGAAAGGTACCTCCTTCTTTGATGGCCCCGTTCTTTCCACTGGGATCTCACTCGCAGAGATCTTTCATTTAGGGTTTTTTCTTTTTCTTTTTTTTTGGCCAGAGTATCTTGGCTTTCCATGCCTAAAATACTGTCATGGGCTCTTCAGCCAGATCCGAATGCCTTAAGGGCTGATTCTGAGGCCAGAGTGTTGTTTAGGACATCTGCCATTCTATGAGTCTGCTGTGTCTCCCATTTCCCATGATGGATCGTTCTCTCCCTTTTTGGTTCTATCAGTTAGTATTAGCAGACACTAGTCTTATTTGTGTGATCCCTTTGACTCTTAGACCTATCAGTGTGATCAATTGTGAACTGAAGATGATCACTTGGACTAGTGAGATGGCGTTGGTACATGCCACCTTGATGGGATTGTATTGGAATCCCCTGGCATGTTTCTAACTCCACCATTTGGGGCAAGTCCGACTGAGCATGCCCCAAATTGTACACCTCCTCCCTCTCTTTTTCCCACTCTTATATTTAACAGGGATCACTTTTCAGTTAAAATTTAAACACCTAAGAATAATTGTGTGTTAATTACAGAGTTCAACCACTAGTACTAGAACAAAAAAAAAAATACTAAAATGGATAAAGTATTACATTGTACATCTAGAGTCAGGACAAGAGCTGATCAAGTCACTGTTTCTCATAGTGCCCATTTCACTTCAACAGGTTTCCCCTTTGGTGCTCAGTTGTCTCCGATCAGAGAAAACAAATAATATTTGTCTCTTTGGGACTGGCTTAATTCACTCACCATGATGTTTTCCAGATTCCTCCATCTTGTTGTAAATGATTGGATTTCATTGTTTTTGACTGCTGTATAGTATTCTATAGTATTCTCTGTATATTCTTAAATTAGAAGTTAAGTGATAGCATTTCTCATAAACATAAGGGTACTTTAAAAAGTCTGCAGAATAATGAAATAAAATAATTTGATGCAAAAAACTGAAGTATATTTATAGCTTTTTCATGATTTTTTTTCTATGAACTGTTTGAAGACCCACCTACACGCATCAATTTCAAATTTTTTATACCAAAATAAACTTCTTTTTAAAAAGTTTATTTATTTATTTGAAAGACTTAGTTATAGAGAAGGAGAGACAGAGGCAGAGAGAGAGATATATTGGATCACTCCCAAAATTGCCTCAATGGGTGGAGTTAGGTCAATAAAGTCAGGAGCCAGGAGCTTCTCCAGAACATAGGCCCAAGCACTTGAGCCATCTTACACTGCTTTCCCAGGAGCATTAGCAGGGAGCTGGATCATAAGTGGAGCATCTGAGACTCGAACCGATGCTCATATGGGATGCCAATGCCGAGGCGGAGGCTTTTACCAACTAGGCCACTGTGCCGACTTCTAAACTTATCTTTTGATTCCAGTTTTAATGAACTTTGTGAAGCATCCCCTGTATAAAGTAAAGCTAAAATAAATAATCTGAGATAAAGTAAAATATCCTGGACTGTATTCTTGTGGCTGTTCAAAATGAGACATCAAAGAGTAGTAGATCAGGAAAGCAAAGAACATGGTAGACACAGGTTACATTCTTTACTTCCCACAGTCCCTAAGATCAATTTAATTAAATAAAAAAAGTTTTGATATAAAGTACCTATGCCCAAGGAATCAATCACTTATCCCTTCATTCACCCACAATTTTCTATTCAAGCCAACAGATATTTGAGCTGAGATATCTGTGGGAGTTAAGATCACAAACTTAAAATTGGGTCTGAGCTCTTTCCAGTCATGTTGCCCTGGCAAATCACTTATTATGTCTGCTTCTTTATTTCTGTTGCTATGAAATGGGGTAACAATGCCCAATTCACAGAGCAGGTGTTTATTATGATTAAATGAAGCCAAAGTAATGAATACAGCATTTTCTAAGTGAAATTAATAGTCACACGCCATAAATATTCATGCAAGTATGAGGAATAGCAGAATAAAGAAAAAAAAAAAAACTAGTCTTTAAAGTTCTTTTGGTTTACCAAAATCTCTAAAAACGGGCATCCTCAGCAAAAATTGGAAAAACAGAACTGAAAGAAACATTTATTTTGGTGTAAGCATATTTGAATTTTATGCATACTTTTTCATAATATAGAAGACCCTTTTGAAGACCCTCTCAAATGTATAGATTTACAAAAAAAAAAAAAAAACCTCTTGCACCAAAAAGACTTAACACTTTAACTCAATTTTCCATGAAGTTTTTATTTTTATTTTTTTAAAGATTTATTTATTTGAGAGTCAGAGTTACACAGAGAGAGGAGAGGCAGAGAGAGAAAGAGAGAGAGAGAGAGAGAGAGAGAGGTCTTCTATCTGCTGGTTCATTCCCCAACTGACCACAATGACCGGAGCTGCACGGATCTGAAGCCAGGAGCCAGGAGCTTCTTCCGGGTCTTCCACGTGGGTGCAGGGGCCCAAGGACTTGGGCCATCTTCTTCTGCTTTCCCAGGCCACAGCAGAGAGCTGGACTGGAAGTGGAGCAGCCAGGTTTCAAACAGGCACCCATACGGGATGCCGGTGCTTCAGGCCAGGGCGTTAACCCACTGAGCCACAGCACCAGCACCTCCATGAAGTTTTTAAAATGCCATCTTATATCTGCCAAAAGTCTTCAAACACAGAATCCATTTCTACTCACGAAGCGTCTAGAGAAAAAAGTGTCTGGGGAGCACACTCTAGAAACTAAAGATCCCCTTTAGACTTGTATGCGCATTTCTGGCTCAAAGCAGACACAAAACAGTTGCTGAATTGACCCTTGGAACTGAATTTGTAATCTCTTTGTCTTGAGATTAAGTTTAGCACTTACAAATTCATCTGTGAGAACAAAATACAAAACGATGAGAGTGGGAACACTGAGGTGACATGTTTTGTTGACTGAAAGAGTGGCAAAAAGTTCTGGCTCCAACAGTCCCTTGTGTTTGGAGAGATGACCAAATCCATATTATTGTTATAATGGGCTTCCCTGTCATTAGTGGCATTTACAAAGATCAAGGTATTTGTTACCTTACTGAAGTTATTCAACATGATTAAATTTAAGAAAATGTGTTAGAACCATAAAATTAGGAAAGAATCCAGCGTTTCAAATGCGAATGCTCTGTAAGCATGGGTCTCCCTCCTGAGAGGTGGGTGACAGGGGAGGGAGAGTTTGCAGCAGAAAGGGAAAAGGAACCATTTCTGCCCAAAGTTTCTGGGACATTCAGAAAGTCACCTAGCCTCTGGGAGCACAAATTTCATCATTTTAAAGTACTGGATTGGAAAAGAAAGATAATTCGTGGTGTTCCTTTCAGGTTAAACGTTGCAGGAAATTTTCTGGGGTGAAAGATACATTCCAGCAAGGTTATGGCAAGTCAAACATTAGTGAATCGAATTACGTATGTCCATCAATGTGAGATTTTCCAAAACTGCCCTTGTTCACCTTTCATTGATCATCACATTGAAGGACCCTTATGGGGGAGAGGGACAGGAAACTAGGCCTGGGCAAATATCAGGGGCTTCTTAAGAGGTTAGATGCTACCCAGAGCAGAACTGCCCCTCCCCTCCAGGAAACCTCTGGGCGCGCCCCAGAGCAGAGCTGCCCCTCCCCTCCAGGAAACCTCTGGGCGCGCCCCAGAGCAGAGCTGCCCCTCCCTTCGGAGGGTCTCTAGGCGCACACTTATGATGTCACTGCGACCGGCCAATCCTGTAACACCTTAGCACTCTCCCTCAGCATTCTCCGGTATGCTAATTGTCCCTCCGAACCAACCAATCCCGTGCCACCTCTGCATTTTATACCAGCACTCTCCACCAGCATTCTTCGCCAGCATTCTCCCATATGCTAACGGTCCCTCTGAACTGACCAATCCTATGCATGCGTTAGGAATATGCTAATTCGTTGCCTATATAACCTGTGTAAAACTGCCGCTCAATGCTCCTCACTGCCTGAGGTGGGGGGCCCGTTTGTGCAAACGTACAATAAATACCTCATGCTTTTTGCATCAGCTGGTTTGGAGTCTGGGTTTTTGGGCGTCCTCTCGAGCAAGTGGGCATCTCTGCAACTGAGAGGTCCAACATTTTTGGCGCCCAACGTGGGGCTCGAGGTCGCCCTCAGACCCATTCTCTGCGGACCAGTTGGAGGTATAATTAAGTGTTTTCTGTCTGTTGTTGTCTTCGTCTTGAGTATTCTGACTGGCCAGTATCTGACCTGACTCTGTGGGACCAGTGGGGGAGGCAGGCGTGCCCAGCAACCCTTGGCCCGTTACCCGGAGGACGCTCCGGGTTATGAGGGGAAACCCTCGGTCTGTTCCCCCGGAAGACGCACTCGGGGTGGTCTGGAGGTGGGTCGGAGACTAAGTCTCCCTCCTTCCCGGGGAGGGCTGGTCAGGCAGCCGCTCCCAAAAATAGCGCAATAGCGTTCGATTTGTCCTAGCCATGTGTTTTGTCTTGCTTACTGTATATGTCTGTGCAATGGTTGTTCTTTTTGTTTGGGCTGAAATCCTTATACGCAAGGGTCAACAAATAACCACCCCTTTAAGTCTCACTCTAGATCACTGGAAGGACGTTCGAGAACGCGCGCGCCACCTCTCAGTGGAGGTTAAAAAGAAACAATGGGCAAGATTCTGTTCCTCAGAGTGGCCGGCCTTCGAGGTCGGCTGGCCAAGGAACGGCACTTTTAACCTCGATATTATTTTACAGATTAAGGAGCGCGTCTTTCGGCCAGGATCCGATGGACACCCTGATCAGGTGGCCTACATTACCACGTGGGAGGATCTTTCACGTAACCCCCCTCCCTGGATAGAACCCTTCTTCCCGACGGAGCCCATACGGACCCCGATACCCCCTCCTCCTATCCCGGTTGTACCAACCTCCTCCCTATTCCCTCTGAAGGAGATTCGAGGTCCAAAACCTGACAAGCCACCGGTTCTTCCGGCTGATCAGGACTTTCTGCTCCTTGACTCTCCCCCACCCTATCTTCCCAGCCAACCTGCTCCCCCGCAGGAACCCCCACTACAACCAGAGCGGGATGTGCAGCCTTCTGCACCATCCCCTGATTCCACGAGGGAAGGGGAAGAAGTCTCAGCGCCTTCCCCGCCCTCCAGCCGCCTGCGCCTCCGTCGGGGGCAGGCAGGGGGCTCGGGAAGCGTCTGGACTTCGCAGGCTTTTCCTCTTCGCTCGGTGGCTGGCCAGATGCAGTACTGGCCATTCTCTGCTTCCGATCTTTACAATTGGAAAACCCATAACCCCTCTTTCTCTCAAGACCCCCAGGCTCTGACTGGGCTGATCGAGTCAATTTTATTGACTCATCAGCCCACCTGGGATGATTGTCAGCAGCTTCTGCAGACCCTCCTCACCACTGAGGAAAAGCAGCGCGTCTACCTCGAGGCACGGAAAAACGTCCCTGGAGCAGATGGCCGACCGACCCTACTGCCAAACGAAATCGAGGAGGCGTTTCCCTTAACCCGTCCTGATTGGGACTACACCACCGTTGCTGGTAGGGAGCGACTTCGTCTTTACCGCCAGGTTCTCCTTGCGGGTCTCAGAGGGGCTGGAAAGCGCCCCACCAATTTGGCCAAGGTACGTGCAGTAGTGCAGGGGGCTGAGGAAACGCCGGCAGGCTTCCTAGAAAGATTAATGGAAGCCTACCGTATGTACACCCCGTTTGACCCCCTGGCAGAGGACCGGCAGGGAGATGTAATCATGTCCTTTATAGGACAGTCAGCGCCGGACATCCGCAATAAATTGCAGCGGCTAGAGGGGCTTCAGGGATATACTATACAAGATTTAATGAAGGAGGCAGAAAGGATTTACAACAAAAAGGATCCACAAGGAGCAGGAGGAAAGGGAAGGCCTGCACTGGCCTGAGGGAGGCTCGTAAATCCCCAGAGGCAGTTAAAACTAAGGTGGAGCCTTCAGGTGTGGCAGCAACCCCTAAAAGCCCAACACTGCCTTAAGGCACTGCGCCTCCAATTCCGCCCATGTGGCCACCCCTTTTTGGTTATTCCCCTCCCTTAAATCACCCGCCGCCATCTTGTAAACAGCGTGCCTACCCAACCTCACAGCCAGTCCTACTAGGCCCCGACGTGCACAGTCTTCCCTGTAAATGGGGGACCACGGCCTTTCTCTGCACTCTCTTCCAGTCAGTGTAGCCTGTTGCACCCTTGCAGACCACAGCCAGATACTCTAGGGGAGACTAGTCCTTGGGCTGCTTTTTTCCTCTCCATTTACAATTCAATGCTGTCCTCACTAGGAAGAAAAAATGCCTTTGGCTACCACTGGCCTTACCTAAAGGAACAAAAACCTTCATCCATTAACCCTTTCCAACCTAATGAGTCTTTATTTGCAGTTAATGAAACTTTTTCTCCAGCACTACGGAAGCCTCTCATTCCCTGCCGCTTTGTTTCAGATGTGTTTCCCTGTCCTAAGCAACGGGCTTCTATGCTGATGACCAGCTCTTTTCTGTGCTGCTGTAGTTAACTTATCTAAGAGTTTGCACGTGTCTTGAAGGTTTCGTGTTTTATTGGATTTGTCTGTCTTTAATGTTTGAGTGATTACCTAACTCTGATCAGATCTGCCCCACAGCTTTGGTTAAAATATTCAGGTTATACGTACTAGTTTTTGGCTAAGCGGTTGACTCTCTAACAGTTTAAATTCTCAAATGGAGTCTAACAACTTTGGGACTTCCAGTAGGATCCCTGGAACTCTCAAAGGATGGGACTCTAAATTTGTTAAAGTAACAACTGTTTAAGTCTATTTAAATTATGCAGTGTATTAAAATATTGTAGATGATGTCGGACCTATGTTGTATTCGTGTTTTTGCTTTCCAGCTAAGGTGGTCTTACAAGTTTTTATATGTCCTTAATATGCTTTAAACTTGTTTCTTTTACAGATCTGCTTTTGCAAAAACTATAGTGTCTCTTTTTAACAGTGTCTGCTTAGTGGGTTACTCTGCCATTTCTAAAGTTAGGTCATGTAAGCTCTTTTTAGCTCTATTAAATAGTTCTAAGTTATGTGCGGATTTTGTGTGCTAACTCTTATGTTCAAGGTGTTTATTTCTGGTTTCCAGGGTAATCTAGTGTGTACTCCAAAAAAGCCTCTTTTGGATGAGCCTTAATGGACTCTTTCCCTACCTCTTCTCTCTTCTTGGACTGCTTCTTGCCCTGCTTTTAATCCTTGCTATTGGCCCATGCATAACGAATAGGCTTATACAGTTTATACAACAGCGCATAGAGGCAACTAGGGTAAGACAGGTTGAGGTTCATTACCAGAGGCTGCTAGCCACAGAGGGCTATGATCCCCTGAACTGGGGAAGCACCCCCGGTGCTCTCCACATTGCCAATGACGGGTAAGATTCCGGATGGACCGGAACAACCTAAGACAGGCGGTGGAGAAAGCTCATCACGCCCCCATAATTACAAGTCACGCGACACCCCAAGACGGGTAAAGCACCCAGCGTCCTGCACCAACCTAAGACAGGGCTCATGGCCAAGCTGCCTGGGTTACCAATGACGGGTAAGGGCAAGGACGGCTGGGGGCAACCTAAGACAGGGACCGCGTGCTAAAACAAAAAGGGGGAATCTGTGGGGCATGAGCGCGGCCAGGCCAGGCCAGGCCAGGCCCGGGGGCTCTGCATGCGCAGCTGCTCCAGGGTGCCCCCGACCGAACTGCGCGAAACGAAGCCACGCGGAGCCAAGTAAGATGGCGCCCAGAGGAAGTAAGATGGGCGGAATCCAAAGTTGTTTACCACTAAAACTAATTGGCTGCGCAACAACAAGGGAGGTAACAAAACTAGTAACAAGTGTATAGACATAGGGCTAGTCCTATAAAAATCCCCCCCCCAAGGTGTTTTTTAAGTAATTGGTTGGTCCTTAGCCCTGCCCCAATGACTCTGCAGTTTTGTGTTATAAAAGGTACTATTATGCAGAAGGTGACTGAGTCCTTGCTAGACTTGACTCCCCGCTGCGTCTGATTGTCTCCGGGACCAGGAGGCTGGGGAACGGGCGAGCGGCGCGCACTTACCTTTCCTCGGACCCAGTCCATCCTTGTACGGGTGGACTAAGACCCAACATCTGGCGCCTTGACCAAATTAGCGTTGGAGACTGGCGTTAAAGACTGGGTCCAACTCCTCCCTATGGTGTTGTTCCGGGTCCGAAACACGCCCTCTCATTGCGGACTGACACCATGCGAGGTCCTTTGTGGAGGGCCCCCACCAATAGCAGGCTTGCTTGACCTTGCCAGTGACTCCGTTGCCGATGCCCCTAGGTTACAGGCCCGGTTGAGAGCGCTCCAGATCATCCAGAACCAGGTCTGGAAACCTCTTGCAGCAGCCTACCAACCCAAGACGACAACTATCCCACATCCTTTCCAAATCGGTGATGCCGTGTATGTCCGAATCTAAAACTCTAGAGCCCCGGTGGCAAGGCCCTTTCACTGTGCTGTTGACAACTCCCACCGCTCTCAAGGTCGATGGAATCGCTGCTTGGGTCCACGCCTCACACGTGAAGCGAGCACTACCCCCCCAGGGCCCCGAGGATCCGGATAGACCAGCCAAATGGAAGCTCCAGCGCACTCAGAACCCGCTCAAGCTAAGACTTTCAAAAACTGTTTAATATTTGTGATGTTTCTGGCCTTTCCCCATTGTTTTTCCAATCCCCATGCTCCACAATTGTTAACGCGGGAAGTAATTTCCCCCACAGGACGGGTGGCCTGGTCTGTTAGTGGTTACATACCCCCAGGGCATGGTGGCCCACCTTATACCCAAACGTATGTCAACTGGTTACTGGGTTAGATACCTGGGATGTACCTGACCAAAATAATTTGACAAAAATCCCTAAAAATAGTCTTAACTATTGGGGCGTGTATGGCTCCCAGTCCCCAGTCAGTGGGACTCAACCCAGTCCAGCAAAAACAGAGTTCCCTCCCTCCAGTGAGGCAGGCTCTCCCCAGACCACCCCTCTTGCCAGCCACCCTTTCGCCTAGCTTGGCAAGTTTAACTCCAAACCCGGGTGCTGACTCAACAGTACCAGTGTCAAGCTTCAAAGATCTCCGAGGTCCAATAGATTTTAGGATTAAAATCTGTGCAAAGAGAAAAGGAGGGAATGAAGGACCCTTATGGGGGAGAGGGACAGGAAACTAGGCCTGGGCAAATATCAGGGGCTTCTTAAGAGGTTAGATGCTACCCAGAGCAGAACTGCCCCTCCCCTCCAGGAAACCTCTGGGCGCGCCCCAGAGCAGAGCTGCCCCTCCCCTCCAGGAAACCTCTGGGCGCGCCCCAGAGCAGAGCTGCCCCTCCCTTCGGAGGGTCTCTAGGCGCACACTTATGATGTCACTGCGACCGGCCAATCCTGTAACACCTTAGCACTCTCCCTCAGCATTCTCCGGTATGCTAATTGTCCCTCCGAACCAACCAATCCCGTGCCACCTCTGCATTTTATACCAGCACTCTCCACCAGCATTCTTCGCCAGCATTCTCCCATATGCTAACGGTCCCTCTGAACTGACCAATCCTATGCATGCGTTAGGAATATGCTAATTCGTTGCCTATATAACCTGTGTAAAACTGCCGCTCAATGCTCCTCACTGCCTGAGGTGGGGGGCCCGTTTGTGCAAACGTACAATAAATACCTCATGCTTTTTGCATCAGCTGGTTTGGAGTCTGGGTTTTTGGGCGTCCTCTCGAGCAAGTGGGCATCTCTGCAACTGAGAGGTCCAACAACATGGCACTGAATCTTGGCATTTGTGTTCTAAGTTTTGCAGTCAGTTAGCAAAATGGGCAATTCCCTAATACGCAAATAAAGCCTCTGCAATTTCTTTGTGCACAGTGAGGAACGGCTTCATTTACATACTCACAGCTAACAAGTTCTGAAATCAAGGTAAACCTATGGTAACACAGACACAGCACACAGGAAGTTGGTGTTAAATGGAAGCTGCCCATTGTTAAAGCATCATCATGCTCCTAAATCTAAGTGTACAAAATTTCCGGATTTAGATTTCCTTAACACTGCAGCATCTCTCACTGCTCCCTTTATCAAATTTGTTTTTCTCCCTGAAGGTAAAGTCTTTTA
Source organism: Lepus europaeus (assembly GCF_033115175.1). Lineage (NCBI taxonomy): Eukaryota > Metazoa > Chordata > Mammalia > Lagomorpha > Leporidae > Lepus > Lepus europaeus. Next base: position 22,680,965 of record NC_084843.1, on the reverse strand, counting down.
GGGCTGCATTATACTCCTACCTCTCACCCCACCAAAGCTCAACTGCCCACTGTGTTAGGAAACTGGTGCAGTTTTAGCCAGGTGGCCGCATGGCCCAGCTACCTGAGCCAGGCTCCACCCCCATCCTAATAGGATTCGCTGCTCCTGCTTCCCTGCCCGCCCTCGGGCAAAGTTTTAAAAGGGCCTTTCCTGAACACGTGCTCTCTTGGCTCTTGGTTCTTCTCTCCTGTGCTCTCTCCTCTCTCTTGGCTCGTCTCTCTACTTTATCTTCTCTCCTCTGTCTCTCTCTCTCTTATACTCTCTTTCTCTTTTTCCTTCGCCGCCCCTTCACTCCGGTCTGTAGGGTGTTCCCCAATAAACCCTTTCCCTTACTCCGGTGTTCGGTGTGTTTTGCGACTGCTAACATTAATATATAACACACTGTACCTGTAAGATTTTGTTTACTTCTTTTGGCTACAATGTAAAGGTCACTTTGTTTATTAAAGCTCAGCCTTGAGGCTAAACAACTCCCCCCCCCCCCCCCATAGGGAGGAGAGAGAGAGAGAAAGAGTGAGAGAGAAGGAGGAACATAAACTTGGAAAATAGGAAATGTTACTAACTGATCTGAAACTGAGCTCCCTGGACACTAACCAAATTTAATTGGGCTCATCCATGGATTAATTAGACATTCCAACTGAAACCAAGAAGAAATCTTACCTCGAAGAGACAGCGCCTTTCTCAGCTAGGAAAACCACTTTTTTTCACTGTTCTATCATTTTTAAGAGATTCAGTAAGATTATCTACTGGGGAAAACAGTTTCATTTCGTTCTGGTTCATTTTGTCTGTTCCTAGAGCTTTAAATATCTCCAAGCATTTTGGATTTTACCGGCAATGGGATTCCAAATACCTATATTTTTCAAAGACATCATTTGGCTAAAGGCTGTTTTTCTCTAAGATTGAATGAAAAGTAAACTATGTATCACTCTTAACTCCTGGGAATCTTAACCTGAAAAGCACCCTCTCTTTTCAGTCCAGCATCTATGCTTTGGTAATTTTCGTGAAAACTGCACAGATTTTTTTCTAAGCTACGAGTACAACCCTTTTCCAATTTAGTCTCTTGCTGAGGAGGTTTTTAAGCTATGCCAGAATATGTGAAAAACACAAAGTAGGAACAAACAACCAGGTGCAAACATGAATTTTTAAATCAGGTCTGCCGAAAACCATGCAAAACAAAACCCCTCCAACCACCCTTGGGGTAAAACATCAATCTGAATACTATCCAGTCTCATCTCCATTATGTGTCTACACCAGCCTCACACAGATGGCCAATTTGCTTTTACCAACCTCAGTCCATGCAGCCAGCCGCTCCCATCTGATGGCTCTTCACAGGTTGCAAATCTGATTGCGCAATCTGGGTACTCAAGCAGCAGCTCACCCCAGAATGGCACAAGGATGTAGAAGGTAAAGCTAATTCACAAATCCCAAAAATAAAATAATAATAAAAGACAATGGACACAGATGAATGGAAAAGTAAAACTCTCTAATCCAAAACTTGACCTTTGAAATATGAGGGACCAGTTATTCAGGGTCCTATAAAGGGAACTAGTTTCTGTCATTTTATTCTTCAGTTTCCTGTAAGAAAGCCGAGGATGCTTAAATTTAACAGTGAATTTGTAAAACCAGAAGCAGAAATATTATACGCAAAAAAAAAAAAAGAAATATTATACGTATTGCCGCAAACGTAGCGTTTGGCTAAAAGGATCAAGCAGGACCTCTCACATGGAATCAGAATTGCCTGCTTGCACTATTCTGCTGCAATTCACACAGACCAAGCTTCCAATTTTGATGCATCAGCACAATTGGGTATGTTGTCACTTCTGGAACTGACTTAAGTGCATGGTGATTTCTAACACTTTAGCTTTAAGCTATGGTTCTGATTGCTCAAGCAAGAAAAAGTAGTCTGTGAGTAAATAATTAAATGCACCAGTAGGATTCAGAGACCACATAAAGTAACTGCTTGCTTCCATGAGTCATTGTGAAAAATGAAAAAAATATTTCCTAGATCATGCTTACATAAAGCCAGCATAAGAATGTAAGACTTCCTAAAGGCTATGTCTGTTTTCCAGAACGTTTGCAGGATTGTGTACAAACCAGATACAAGGGGCTACTTTGTCTTTGTGTTGTGGCTTACCAGTGAACCACCAACGCTACAGACTTTGGGGCCAAATAACTTAAATGTTCTAGGTCACCCACAGCTCCTAACTCCAGCCCTGGATCTGACAGGCATTTGAGTACTGAATTAGAAGATGAGAGTTTCTCTCTCTCTCCCTCTCTCTCTCTCTCTCTCTCTCTCTCTCTCTCTCCATCTCTCCATCTCTCCATCTCTCTTTTTCTTTCTTTCTTAAGTAAAACAAAACAGAACAAAACAAAGCAAAAATCCAATTTCATTGCTGGTTTAAATACAGAGATGGAATGAAGGAAGGAATGATCCTTCATCAGGGACTGATACCTCCTCTCTTCTGTTCAGACTGGCCACTTCTCTTTACATTACATCATATGTGATGTGCTCACTGTTGGCAACACTTTAAAATCTATGCATGGTTTTTGCATAATACACATTTTACATCAACAAGCTCTGTTATATGCATGGATTTCAAATCTTTTTAGCACTAAAGTAAACATCTTTTCATTTAATTCCCATGAATTTTTTGAATCTCCCTTCTATGATGAAACCAACTTAAAGACAGATCTTAGCTGCAGACCTCTGTTCACCAAAGCAGAATCAGTTAGCTTGCCAAGATCCAAAAGGAGAAGTTTAACCAACAAATACAACTCACTGTCCAAGAATGAGGGTGGCATTCCTGATGAAACAGGTTTACAAGGACAGAATCATGCCTCAGAACACCTTCGCCTTTACAAAGAAGCATATTTTACTGTGTAAAAGAACCACATACTGGTTCAGAAAATTTGGAAAACTGGGCACCTAACCACACTTGTAGCATATCTAGTGGCTAAAAATTGTTTATCTACACAAGTACACACAGAAACACACACAATCTTCTTGATATCCAGCACTAGTGCTTACTCGCCGAACAGTTTAAACATTCGAGTGATTAGATACCCTCTTGAGAGCATCAATGAAGCTTTTCACTCAAAATCCAGGCTGTCTTGGACCTTGGTAATGCTCAGTATCCCCTCTTGAGCACCTATCAGCTCTTCAGGTCTTATTATCTCAATGACACATTTTGGCCTCTCTCCAGCTGGTATATTGCTTATTGATTGATGTGAATAATGTAGGGAGAGTAGAACATTCTCTGAAAGTAAGGAACAACTGATAAAAAGGGTTCTGAATGTGGTGTCAGTTGGAATGCTAACAGCCACAGGATGCAACGAGATGCATTACTGTGCATCTTCTCTCAGCCTCCCAATCTAGGCTTACAGCAGACAACTGCCAGGGAAAGTTCCCTATTACAGCTGATTTCTACAAAGCCATTTTTCATATCAAAATCTCCAAACATCTACTGAACAGATGACTCCATTTAGTGAATCTGACATCAAACCATTCAACAGTCAGCCTATCTTAAAGGTTAAATTTGAGGCGGATATGGGACCAATTTATGGGAATAGCATTGAAAAAGGAGGCACTTTGAAACCTGAGTGTTAGAAAGAAAGTCAGCTGGGCAAGGCACAGGTAACGAAAACACATTGATGGGAGAGACAGTGAAAGAAGTATTTGTCATAAGCATTGCCACAGAGAAAATCTCTTCTTATTTCAAGGACAGTGTGCTTGGGGACTAATTTGGTTAGTTGCCATATCAGCTGCAGTTTGGAAACGTAATTAACAATTGTGCATGGAAATAATTAATCCCATGCTCTTGGGGGAAATTTATAGTGAAATGTTGTTTTTCAGAACAGACAATGGAGGATTATGTTTGGGGATTCAGACATCTGTAAACATCACTTGAAAAGGAGAAGCTTCTAGGTCAGGGACACGATGGAGCGAGTTTTCATGTTGCTTGTGTGTCTTGATTCAAGCGATGGACAGAAGGTACACTAACTACACACACCCTGAAACCACAAAAGATCTCTGCTGTAGAAAAGCAAAGCATCCACAAATATCAGGAAATCCCTCTGAAATCTAAGGTCAGGTAATACTGTTCTCTTATTTGGGTTTGGGTTTAAATCACAAAAGCAAAATCCTTCCACAGAAGTCTTTGTGTACATCAAAGGTTTTATCAGTAGGAAAACGGACGCTTCTTTCTACATCTGAGAATGACAGTGTATGAATCTGAGAGCACTAGAAATTCTCTATGGCACAGATTCCCCGATTGTTAGCCATTGACCACCATTCTTAGCCTTTTATTGAACATATGGTGATTTTATTCCTGATTTTCCTGAACCTCAAATTTTCCTATCACAATATTCTTTTATCAAGTTCCTGGTTCCAAAGTGATGGCTCTGATTACTTCATGTCTCCTCCATGATAGATAATGTAGACCTGGGGTTCCCACTAGGTGAACTCTGTTCACCCATTTATAAATCTAAGTTACTCTCACGGACAACCAGTGAAACTATTCTCTCTTGCTGCTATTTGCTGAGCCTTACCTAGTTTCTCACCCCCTTCTAAGAGTGGGCTGATTGTTCTGTATTTTCATGATCCCTTTTATTTTCATCCCCCCATGGAGTGCCTCCCAACTATCTGACTACCTTAAATCGGGCCAGGTAGTCCACTCATGTGCTTTTAAGGAACTCTGTCTCAGACTTGCAATAACCTTTAGGAATTAAACATTTAATATGCATTGTATCAGGCATTTCCTACCAGTTTGCAAACTATGGAGAATATGTATATTTTCTGTCTCATTCCATATATAGACTATTTCCTCACTTATAGGAAATATTCATTCAATGCTGGTTGAAACAACTAAAGAGTACAGTCTCATAGGAGATACAGTTGGGGACCTGGGACACGACCATAAAACCCTGACAAATGTTGCTGAATGCCCAGGAGCAACTAGCAATGTATCCTTCTTCAGATACATTTTGTATTGTCCTTTCAAGTGTCATCACCCCCACCTCAAAGTGGAAATCAAATCAAAACACCTTGCACCTTGTTGCTGGTACAGGAGTGAAGGGGGTGTGACTTCAGGTCACAACCTTTCTTTCCCAATCTAGGAAACCACATTGACAGTGGCAGGGCACATCTCTGTGGGGCTCACCCAGCCCCGCTGGAGGGAAGAGGTGGAGGTGGGGGAGTGGAAGCAGACACAGGGACAACATGGTTGCTTGTTCTCTCTTCTTTTTTTCCAGATATGAGAAGATATCCATTTTTACTCTACTCCAGGAACACTAGGCAATTCTATTCTGAAGATCCAGTATGCAGCATCACATAAAGATATGACTTGTAAATTTTCATTCAAGAAATTTGTGTGAATCAAGCTAAAGTTTCATTGGCAAGGCAACAGGTGGTAGGCAACTGCCATCATTTAAAAGTGCTATGGATAGGAATCAAAAGTGAGGCAGGGAAAATTTATGGCATTTACTCATAATAAGAACGAGAATCCATAACAGTCAGATGCCACAAGTTACCATGGAAGGCACTAGTTAAGAGATCTGCAGAAGTCTTTGACTTTCATCAAAGGCCAACTAAAAACACAAAATGTAATTGTTTGGGGGATGGCATTTTGGTGCAATGGGCTAAGCTACCTTTTGTAATGATGGCATCCCTTTTTAGAGTGCCAGTTAAAGTCCTGGCTGCTCCACTTCTGATCCACCTGCCTGCTAATACATCTGGGAAAGCAGCAGAAGATGGCCTAATTATTTGGACCTCTGCCACAGACTTGGGAGACCCAGACAGAGTTCCTGGCTCCTGGCTTCTGCCCAGCCCTGCCCTAGCTATTGTTGCCATTTGGGGAGTGAACCAGGAGAAGAATGATTGATCTTTCTTTCTTTGTCCCACCCTCTGTCAACTCTGCCTTTCAAATAAGTAAAATAAGTGTTAGAAAATACAATTTTTAAAATTAGGTCTTTATAAAGGTTCATTTGTTTCTAATTTTGGATTTGAAAATTCCTCATTAGAAGTAGCAAAATGAAAGCTTTAGCAATGTAGCTGCAAGAAAGCATTTGTCTAAGAATGATTTGTCATCCACATGGAAAACAGATACAAGAAAACTATGTTAACCACAACAATATTTTTTAAAAATCAATAAAGAAAATACAAATATATCATTTAAATACCACAATCATTACAAAGAAAAACATTTAAAATCATATAATGAAAGAAATGTCAGATATAGACAACTTTAATAATGACAGTGAGAATATAATTTTGAAATATTTAAATAAAAGATCAGCTTCTGTTATTTAGAAAATTCACTTAGAGCACAGATATCCTTTAGCATGGTGTGCCCACAAGCAATGCTGAAATATATGAATCTCTTAGTGACTGTGCATTACAGCCACCCCAGCACAGAAATGTACTCAAAATTGAAGCAGGCGCCATCAGAGAGAATAGCATTATTTCTAAAGATACAGCACCAATTTTATAGGAAATAAGTGCACTGATGTTAGGTTATTCGTTTAAATTTACTTCTGCAAACTATCTTTTTGTTACTCAGTATTTCCAGAACAACCTTTCACTGATGTGCTAAAATTATGTGCAAACTATGAACGTGAGATTGAATTTCAAAACTATTCGTATCACTTGGAATCCAACTGTCATCCCTTTCAAGACTTCCTGAGCACTACAGAGTTATCACTCCCCAGGCCTTCTAAAGTCTTGAAAATGTATTTAATCTCAACCTACAACATTCAAATTCATTCACTGTAATTGCTTGCTAATGGACATCACAGCTGCAAATTAAACTAAAATGGTGTTTAGATGTAATAGATCAATTGGTCAGATTAAAGGATGTTATCAAAAAAGCATCAGAAAACCTGATAAGGATGATAAGGAACAACTGAAGAGATTTGAAAGGATTAACTTACTCCATGAAAATGTACCTCTGATCTTAGAAGGCTTGGAATCTATTACATTCAGGGCCCCCATGCAGAAAGTCAGCAGTTGCAAATTACCACTTAGTTTTACAAAGTAAAGGTCAGGTAAAGAGAGCAGACAGCACTAGACATCAGAGGAGCTAGAATATGTTAAGTAGAAAAAACCCTGTAGCATTAGATCTTAAGGTTAGTATCCATTTAACTCATTTAAAAGTAAAAAGATCCTATGATGCCAACCAAGCATTTTATTCCCACATGCCAGGAAGACTAGACAAGTGGCTCAAAGCCACTCAGCCTGTTAACTGGCTTACCATTCATAGTTCCCAGGGCTGGGCTCATGCCATCAGAGAACTGATTTACATGTGGTATCTGGGAAAACATTTATTATATATTATATATGTTTACATATATATGTATAACAATGATCTAATGGAAATACAGAAAAGGATGCCCTATGGAACATTCTCTTCCCTCATGTATTCAGAATAATACTAAATCTACAAATTAGATAGCAACCAAAGTTCTGTGGGACTAGAGCCCATCTGATCAGAGAAGATGCCATTCAAATGAGGAAAACTCCACCTCCTCATATCACCCGTGACAAATGCATAATTGCTTGGCTCTTTTCAACATCCTGTCCCACTCACTTACTATCATACAGTAAGAGAATCTGAGATTCTGTATTTTAATTCCCACAGTCCTGAGCAGAATATCAATAAAGGCATGGGAGAAAAGCACAAATGTTCCCCATCCTACTTCTCTCTGCAATTTAGCACAATGAGATTAACTCAGGAGAACCCAAGGAGTCTTCCCTTTCTTTCTCATCTCTAGATTACTTCTGTGGCTACTTAGCTTGTACTGCAATGTAGGTCAGCGACACCATCAGAAGGTTTTCTGCTAACATAATGATCTGCTTTGGAGAAAGAAAGAAGGAAGGACAGATGCAGAGACAGGGTTTACATCAGTCAGGAGGATTCAGGGACTGCAGATAAAAAACTTTCTCCTGCTAATGTCTATGTCTGGATAAAGACCAAATAGCAGCACTGAGTGCTAGGCTGTCTCTTGACAATATAAAGTTCTGTTTAAATGGCACTTAGGACATGATGCAATAAATGGTTTTATTGACTAAGCACCAGCTCTCTGGATCACACCTCTCCTTCAAGAGCCCCTAGACCCTACTGGCTGGCCCTCCCCTTTGAATCCAGATAATGAATTTGCAGATCCACACAAGAAAAAGTGATTTTTCTTGGCTGGTGATTTCCGCTGTGGTTTTGCAGGATTTTCACTGTAATGTAAAACAGAGTTCCTGACCACATAGAGTCATTAAGGCTCCCTGGAAACTTTCTGCAAGGGTAGTGATATTAACAGCAATTGCCCTGGCCAGATTCCATTCCAAGTAATTGCATTCACCAGGCGGTTCGTTACAAAAGCCACTTCCCAAGCAGTCTTCTTCAGCATCTCTGCCAGTAGTAATACCCAGCAGCTGGGTCAAAACAGAATTTCTGAAGTAAAGCCATTTGGAGAATCCATTTACACAGCCCCAATCACCACAGCCTCCTTTGTCATCTGCAATGATTCCCTCTTTATGTTGCAATGTCAAAAATGTCTTTACTTCTCCCCATTGTCCAAGATCCAGTTTAAACCACTTCTCTTCCAAAGAATCCTTCCAAAAGCCTGTTCTGTTGGGATCAATCGTATCTTCTCCCATTTCCTTTACCTGGGGTAGTGCAGTTGCTGAATATTGAATTAAACTCAGTAAGTGCACATCCTTTTGTATTTCTGACTTCCTGCCATTCACTCCCACACAATGAGCTAACAAGATAACTGTCGTTATCTGTGTCCGCAGAAGCAGAAAGATACCCAAAGCTGTATGGTTTCGCATGTATATGGGAAAATGTATTGAAGGCAAAATGACCAGACAGCTTTCCTTAGCTGGGGTAGTAATTAAAACCAGGAGATTCTGTGGCTTACATCACAGTTAGAGATCTCTGCTTTTACTTTTTCTGAAATTCCTTCTATTCCAGAGTGGCCAATTCTGTATATAAGACAAAATAATGACTGCAAGATGTAAGTCTCTAAGAATTTCTTCCCTATAGTTTTTGTTTTACCTCCATCCATGTTTCTCCATACCTCAAACAATGCCTCTTCCAAAACAAATGCACTCTTTTTCCCTGGAGTGATGTTTTTCCATAGATGCGTCTTGGAAATAACGAATTAAATTGATCTTATATTCAGTCTGGCTGCTCCACTGCTTTTTTTTTTTAAAGATTTATTTATTGATTTGAAAGGTAGAGTTACAGAGAGGCAGAGAGAGAGAGAGAGAGAGAGAGAGAGAGGGAGAGAGAGAGGTCTTCCATCTGTTGGTTCGCTCCCTAAATGGCCGTTTGAAGCCGAGCTGATCCGAAACCAGGAGCCAGGAGCTTCTTCTGGGTCTCCCATGCAGGTAGGGTCCCAAGGACTTGGGCCATCTTCTACAGCTTTCCTAGGTGGAGCAGTCGGGTCTCAAACAGGCATCTATACGGGATGCCAGCCCTGCAAACAGCGGCTTTACCTACTACACTACAATGCTGGCTCCTGCTCAGCTTCTGATCCAATTCCCTGCTAACGGCCTGGAAAAAGCAGCCAAAGATGGCCCACATGCTTTGGTCCCTGCAACAACATGAGAGAACTGGGTAAAGCTCCTTGCTCCTGGCTTTGGCCTGGCTGAGCCCTGGCCATTGTGGCCATCTGGGTAGTGAACCAGTAGATTTAAGATCTCAGCTCTCCCTCTCTGTCTGTAACTCTGACTTTCAAATTAATAAATCTTTTAAAAAATTGATCTTGTATATATAAACCAAATTTTTCAAATCCATTTTTCTACAAATTTTCTAAGCAGAAAATAAACTTGGTTTCTCATCAGTTCCATCAAATTCAACACATTTTTGTTAAGCAAAGACTTCCTGAAGTACCCTCATACCATCTTTCTTAAGAATAGAGAAGAAAAATTCTCCTCTTTTGCAATTATAAGTTGAGTTTTTATTCAACAGGAGCTTCTGAATCTAACCAATGGATTTTGAGTTTGGAAAAGGCAAAACCTAGCACTAGATAAAATCTTGGTGCTGAGGGATAGTTCTTTCATTTAGGGCTCACCACACCCTTCATCATGCTATTGTTTCCACTGCAGAGGGAAGTGCATGCTCCAACACCAGTGTTCCCCAGGCTGAAATCTGAGTGGAGCCTGACTGCCCCAGAATCTATGCCCTTGACCAAGGTTCAGCACTGCCAAAATGCAGGTAGAAGGAAGTCAACCACATTCTTAGATTCATTCAGCTCCTTCACCCTGCCACAGACTAGTGGTCACACCGCTTCTTCCTGTTTCCTACAAAACTTTAAAGCTGAATCATAAGAGCAAAAGGAAATAAAAAGGGTATTGAACTTTTTCAGGGGACAGCCAAGAGTGTCTCATAGACGTTGTCTGTTTTACTTCCAGTCATAAAGAAAAGAAGATGTGAGGTGCAATTCAAGATGTCAAATTCACATACAGTCTGCATTGTTATTTTATTTTTTTACCAAGACAGTATCTCCTTTTTTTTTTTTTTTTTTTTTTCAGTGTGTTTAGGGACCATACAGGCATACAATTAAAAAAAAAAAGCTCCCAGACTAAAAGGCTCCTCCAAGTTCTTGGACATTAGAATTGAAGCTTGACCTTGGGCTTGGCACAGGGACAGATGGAGCCAGGGATGGAGGAGCTGACTGCTCTCTTGGCTGAGATGCTCTGTAGTCAGGCTTCCCTTTTGAGAAAACAGCATGATCTGATCTGCACAGTTCTCCCAGGAAGGCCCTCTCCAGTGCCAGGATGCCCTGATAGATCTGTTCAACTCCACTTGTCACTGCAGGAACTTGAAAGACATGACAACCAAACTGCAGAATGGAGATGAGTGACAACCCAGCTTTGGCAGCACTATGGCTAGGGAAGGCTGAGCCGCTGAGTGAAAAGGGTGGTGGTACCCAAACAATTTACTCCTCCAGTAGCTCTACAGTCCTCATAGACTCCTGAATAAAACTATAGAATGCATCTGGTAGGCCGATATTAAGGAGAAAGAACCCTCTATTCATTCATATCTGTCTCTCCAAATAAGAGGTTTTTATTCTTTATGGTTTTTTATTTTTTATTCATTTTTTAAAGATTTATTTATTTATTTGAAAGTCAGAGTTACACAGAGAGAGAGGCAGAGAGAGAGAGAGAGAGGTCTTCCATCCAATGGTTCACTCCCCAGATGGCTGCAATGGCCGGAGCTGTGCCGATCTGAAGTCAGGAGCCAGGAGCTTCTTCCGGGTCTTCCATGTGGGTACAGGGGCCCAAGGACTTGGGCCATTCTCCACTGCTTTCCCAGGCCATAGCAGAGAGCTAGATTGGAAGAGGAGCAGCTGGGACTAGAATCAGAGCCCATATGGGATGCCAGCGCTTCAGGCCAGGGCGTTAACCCACTGCACCACAGCGCCGACCCCTCTTTATGTTTTATTATTTCATTTTAAAGTACAGCTAGTGCCTGTGGATGGGAGAGGAGAGGCACTATAATCATGAAACTAAAGAGTGTCCACCGTTAATGCCATCTTTATTTGGGAGGTAGGAAGATTCAAGTTCAAAGACAGACAACAGTTTATTCAATAGGTAATAGCTTACCCATGCAAGCTGCCTTAAAGCTGTCCTTTCAGTAGTCCAAGCTCACTCACTTTTCGGACAATGACACATGTTAGAAGTGATTCTAAAATCGGTTTATTTTTAATATCTGCATCTTTTGTTTTTGTCTTTTTTTTTTTTCATGTTTCTCTCTGCAGAGCTCTCTGAATAGCAGTTGGTGTCTAATACGCCTGTATGGGATGCCTGTGTTACATATCAAGACAGAGCCACTTGCTGTGCCAAGGATTAAGACGGAACTCTGGAAAAATGGAGAAAAACTTTCAAAAACCAAAATTCCAACAAGCCTTCCTTCCTGAGCTAAACAAAGGCCTTTGCACGCACCATAGTAATAGCACCCTAGAGCTCTGCAAGTTTCAACTGCTGGCAAGCATGCTATGCCAGAAATGAACTGAGAATCACTGATTCCAGCCCTGATGTACTCACCTTCCCTGTGGTGGAGTGGCAGGCAGAGGGGCAACAGCTGCCTGTACCTCGTGCTTTCCCAATCTACAACTGAAGGTTATGGCCACTCATTACTTTAAATTTGAAAGATATCTTGAGTATGTCCACATGCTCTCTAACCCTCACCCAACCCAGCAGTCACATGCACAATACAACTGCCTTTCTGGGAGAAAGAGAATGATCTCCAGATTTATGTCTCAGAAACAAATGGAGAGAAATCCTCTAATTTCAAACCAAATCGTCTACTGTCCAGTAGAGGGCAGCTGGTTACAAACATATAACTCCAATATTTTATACTTGCATCACCAACACCAAGAGCTTTACTTACTGTTTATTTTTATAAAGAAAAATGAAACAGCTTCACTGAAAATTATGTCTTCCTGTTAGCAAAGCTCAGCTCTGTTCAGCAAAGTACAGACTTTTTTCTACATGTATCAGAATTCTGGGGAGATGGAAAGGTGGCACATGATTGTTAGAATGCAGATTCTCTGTGCACTGATCCAGAACTTCTGAAAAATAAGCCCTCAGAATCTATATTTTAACAGGCTCTATAGATAATTTTTATATATACTGAGGTTTAAAAGTAAAAAATTTTCCACTTTGTTCCTGAAGAGCAGCTGTGTATATTGGGAAAAGCAAAAAGTATCAAACTATCTGGGCTACAATAGTCTGCTATCAATGACTACGAAACACAAATTGCTGTTATTGCTTGTTCGTTGAGCACACACTAGTATCTTCCATGCACCCTGGGGGAGATCATACTCTTCAGTTACTATGTAGGAATCTGGAGGCAGGGCTCTGGCACGTGGGTTAAGTCACCCTTGGAATGCCAAGATCCTATGTTGTAGTCCAGGCTCTTCAGGTGCAGATCCAGCTTCCTGCTATTGCACCTGAGAAGGCCGCAGGTGATGGCCTAAGTATTTGAGTTCCTGCCACCCATGTGGGACACAACCATAGAGTTCTTGGCTCCTGGCTTTGGCCTTGCCCAGGCCCAATGATGCAGGTGTTGTGGGAATGAATCAGTAGATGGGAAATTGATTTATCTCTAGTTTTCTCTCTCTTTCTCCCCCCTCCCTGTGCTACTCTCCCCCTCAAGTAAATAAATAAATACATCTTTAAAAACAATGCAGGGAATGTTAATCCTGAAACTTTGAGACAATCTCCGTACGACCAGGCCCCTGTGCAGTTACCAGCTACATGAACAGGACAATTCACTATCTGAATTTAAGATCCTCAACTTTAAAATAAAGTTTATTTTCCGGTGGTTTCAGAGTTTTGTTTTGCTTCCGCAACAACTATCATCATGCATGGGAATGTTGTCAGTACAATTCACATATAAGCACTGATTTGAGAAGCAAGAGCAACTGCTGTTCTGTTTGTTCTATGAGATGTGTCTGGGTTACTTCAATTCCAACTTAGCTTAGTATGCATCCACAGTTCCAATTTAGGTCTAGTTGTAAGTAACTGCCTTTCTAATATTTCTCTTTATATTTTCTTTCCCATAGTTTAAACAGTTTTTTATATGTTTGATGTATAAAAGATGGAGAAAAGGAGGGAGCTTTTAATAGGTTTGGTGTGTCCAACATTTAACAGAGTAAATATGTGTGAGTGTGTGTGTGCATAGGTGTATGTGTTCCTCCTTTTGCTACAAAGGAGATTGCTTTGAAAAAGAGTATCTCTTTTCTAGGAAATTGAGAGGGAGCAGTAGCTCCTGCAGAGAATGCTGGTACCAACAGCTTCAATGATGATACATCTCAAAGACTTAAGGTAATGGTCAAGCCACAATATCTAATAAGAATCTAAGAATAAAGTCATACAAAGGCAACAGCAAGTTCTGCCCATCTATTTGGATGCAATGATGGAAGAGCCATTTATCAGTTGTGACTCCCCCAGAAGCATGATTCAGAAAGATGGAATCTATCTGCAAGGAGATCCTTGCACTAAACTATGGCCAGTTGTATCATTTCTCATGCCACCGGCCACAGGTGTGATAAGTAGGATAGATATGTTTCTGATATGCGTTTCCTCCAGTGCAAATAAACTACCCAGATATAGAAATGAAGATCGTGAATAAACAGAGACAGCTTACTAGGCTGTCAGGAAAATATAAAGGCAGAGTAAGAAATTATGCCCAGTTAGAGGATAGGCATGTCAGAGTTGAAAAGTACTATGAAGGCCATTTTGTCCTTCTTCCCAGCATTGAAATCTACCCTGATTATTGTTGGCTATTCTAATCTTAGAGATATTGAAAAAAAATCCACTAACTTCATGATTCTATTCAGCCACTTATTTATTTATTTTTATTAGTAGATACTCCTCAAATTCTTCCTAGAAGCCAGTACTAGGATCTGCAGTTAAAATGAAGTTTTCTTGGGACCCTCTAAATGAAGCCCCTTTCAAGTTTACAAACGCATCATGCTTATCCTATAAAGCTGTCAAGGCTGTTATTAGGAAAGGATCAGTAGGAGGCAGAATGATTTTATAAAAGCAGATTTAAAATGCGACATACAGTTTGCCTTTGCTTTTCTGTGTGCCTTGCATTTTATCTGAGATTACATAATTCATATTTAAAACATGAAATTCATTGAAGATCTATCGAAGAATCAGCACTTAGCCTAAGAGCCCTAGTGAAAGTAACTCCCACAAAAGAAATCTAGATCACTGTTTAAAAAACAGCAAACTGACAGAGGGATCCGAGATCAGAATTGCAAAAACTGGGTTCTTCTTCAGTACCATCAGTCACTAACTAGGTCTCAGGTATAAAACAACAATGCTGTAAACTCTCCTGCCCATACCAGTTTTGCAGTAAGGATGAGATGCTATGCACATATACCTGTGCATTTCTGTGATCACTGTGACAATATACTATGTTGTAAACATAGAAGGTGGTCTTATTCCCTCCTTCATATAAATGATTTTTAGAAAGGAGGAAGCAAGGGAAGGAGATGGCAGGGGTGACAAAAGAAATAATGGAAAATGAGCTAAGCAGTGGTAGATAGGTAATATCCAACTTTCACATCATTCTCTCCCACTTATTTATTTCACAGTTCCTTGTAATTCCCCGGAGTCAGGTTTGTATGGGAGGAACATAATGAACCATGGGCAAAACTCTGTATTTGTAATAAATGGTGCCAAATGGTTTGGACTTGATAATCTTCTGGGCTTTAGCCTATATGCATAACCAGCTTCCACTGGTTGCTGGGTAATGAAGTGCTGACTTGGATCTCCAGGGAGCCAGATGGCTTCCAACTCACCATGTTATACTCCCAGTCTGCCCTATCAAGGACTGTGGGGTGGGAAAAGTGACATGTTGCAGCTCTTGGGAAATTTTAAGCCCTCATACAAATATTATCTCCACAGGTCTATAAAATTTCACATAGCAAAGAGGGAGGGAAGGGGGAGTAATAGAACTGCAGGAACCATTTTCTCCGCAGATCAAAGGGACAAGTGCATTCTGCCAGTCTAGCTGCCAGCACTAATGGTGCAGGGAAGAGGTGGGAGAACGAGGCCATTTTTTCATGAAGAGGATACTACTTCAACCTGCTTAGATCTAGAATTTTAAACCAAACGGAGAAAGGCAGATTTAAGCTCTGTTTACTTTTTGCAAACTGGGACTTCTTGTCTCAATCTGAGTACAGTCGGACTTTTTCCTGGGGCCACTGTGTTCATACGAAGACCATTCTACTTAAATTACTTGGTTGGTAGACTTTGGGCTCAAAGTCCCTGAAAATGTCAGCAGCATCATACGCCTAGCAGAACAGAAGATGGGACAAAGAGTTAAAGTGTAAAAAGACGACAAAGGTAATGATATGACTTTGAATACATTTCCATGTTCACTCTCCTAAATTAGCACATTTATAGATTACTATTTAGTCAGAAACACCAACTTTCCTATGGATGAACATCTGTGATTTTAAACAAACTACATCCAATTCTAAATGCCCTGATCCCAAATTTGATTATAGGGAAGGAATATAAATTTACCCAAAAGTCTACCATCCTAGCAAGGTAGTGGTAACTGATATAATTTGACAGACAGAAGGCCACCTGCCTGACTGTCCACACTCTGGGATTAGTCTTTAGCAGTCAGCCACAGAGAAGGTCCAACTATGCCTAGGGCAGAATGGTCCTGCAGTCAGCAACACATCAAATCAGGAAGTAATTTGAGAGCTCTGCTGATATGTGAATCTAGGGTAAACCTGCAGGCAGTGTCCCAATTTTTTCCTAATTATTTTATTTATGTACTCTTCATTTATATTGACATAAAAGCTCACTTAATTGACAACTACTGTCAATGCTGGTGGTCTGCCTTTTCTTCTTCCTGCGAAAGCATCCATTAGCATTTACAGGTCATTCTTTTTGTATGGAGAAGCAAAGATAGAGGATGACAAAGAATGCATCCCACCAGATACACTGGGCATTGAGCCAGAATTACAGCAAGCATCCCAGGGGTAAGAAACAATGGATTTTAACTGGTGCTGAGGGGTAAAGGTCAGTGCTCTTGGAACAATGGGCATCTATGGTAGTAGCTGATGGAGTCCTCAATGGGAGTCTGTAAATATGAGGAATGCACATCCAAAAGGAAGCATGAAGAGCTGGGGCCCAAGGAACACACACAGATGAGTCAATAAACAAAATATGTAAATCCCTTTGTTAAATAATACAGAAATAAAGCATAAGGTCTAGATTCACACATGCATACCACCTAACATAAATTCAAATGAAAGTGGATTGCTTCCAGTAGCAGGTGAATGCTTCTGAAGATCCAATAATTCTGTCCCCAGCATAGGGGAGATCTTTTCCTAGAAGGTCAGGAATACAGATATTAACTGTTGGGTCAAGTTGGATGGGTTTGTCTCCTAGGAAAAGCTGCATTGCTCCCAGTGAGATGTTTTTAAAAGTTGTGGAGGGGCTGGCACTGTGGCAAGGTGGGTAAAGCTGCTGCCTGCAGTGCTGGCATCCCTATTGGCTCTGGTTCAAGTCCTGAGTGCTCCAATTCCCATCCAGCTCTCTGCTATGCCTTGGAAAGCAGTGGAAGATGGCTCAAGTCCTTGGGCCCCTGCACCCACATGGGAGACCCAGAAGAAGCTCCTGGTTCCTGACTTCAGATTGGCACAGCTCCAGCTGTTCTGTTGGTCTAGATGTCTATTTTGTGCTAGTACCAGGCTGTTTTGAGTATAATTTACCTGTATTACATCCTGAAATCTGGCACTGTGATGCCTCCAATTTTGTTTTTGTTGTTTAAGATTGATTTAGCTATTCAGGGTTTCTTTGTGTTTCCATAAGAATTTTAGCATTTTTGGGGCCGGCCCTGTGGTGCAGCAGGTTAATACCCTGGCCTAAAGTGCCAGCGTCCCATATGGGTGCCGGTTTGAGACCTGGCTGCTCCACTTCCAGTCCAGCTCTCTGCTGTGGCCTGGGAAAGTCGTAGATGATGGCCCAACTCCTTGGGCCCCTGCACCTGCGTGGGAGACCAGGAAGAAGCTCCTGGATCGGCGCAGCTCAAGCTGCAGAGGCCATCTGGGGAGTGAACCATCGGATGGAAGACCTTTCTCTCTGCTCTCCTCTCTCTGTGTAATTCTGACTTTCAAATAAATAAATCTTTTTTTAAAAAAAAGAATTTTAGCATTTTTATGTGTTCTTGAATCTCTGTATTTCCTCTAGACTTTCTAATTTGTTGGCATAAAACTGTTTGTAGTAATTCCTGATGATTTTTTTTTTATTTCTGTGGTATACGTTGTTAACACCTCCTTTTTCTTGTATGATTTTATTTATTTGGGTTTGTCCCTCTTTTTTTTCTTTTGGTTAGTTGGGCCAATGGTATATCAATTTTGTTTATTTTTGCAAAAATCTAGTTCTTTATTTCACTGATATTTTGTATTGTCTTTTTTTTGTTTCTATTTTATTTCTTCTCTAAATTTAATTATTTTTTCCTGCTACTAATTTTGGGTTTGGTTGTTGTTGTTTTCTGAGGTTCTTGAGATGCACTGATAGCAAAAACAGACAAATGAGATCATATAGAGCTAAGAAGTTTCTGCACTGCAAAGGAAACATTCAGCAAAGTTGGGAAGCAGCTAACATAATAGGAGAAAATATTTGCAAACTACGGAACTGATAAAGGATTAATATCCAGAGTTTAAAAAGAGCCCAAGAAACCCAACAGCAACAAAACAAACAATACAGTTAAGAGAAGGGCAAAGGACTTGAACAGGCATTTTTTCAAGAGGAAATGTGAATGGCCAACAGACACAAGAAAAATGCTCAGGATCACTAGCCATCAGGGAAATGAAAATCAAAACCACGATGAGGTTTCATCTCATCCCACTTGGAATGACTCTCATAAACAAATCAAAACACAATAAATGCTGGCAAGGATGTAGGGGAAAAGGTATCCAAATACACTGTTGATGAGAATGTAAACTAGTATAGCCATTGTAGAAGACAATATGGAGATACCTCAGAAACCTGAAAAAAAGATCTACCGTGTGACGTAGCAAACCTACTCCTGGGAATTTACTCAAAGGAAATGAAATCAGCCTATGGAAGAGTCACCTGCACCCCATGTTTATGGCAGCTCAGTTCACAACAGCTAAGATACAGAATCAACTCAAATATCCATCAACTGATGACTGGATAAAGAAAATGTGGTATATATACACTATGGAATACTACTCAGCCATAAAAAGAAGAATGAATTTCTGCCTTTCACAGCAAAATGGATGCAATGGCACACCATTATACATACTGAAATAAGCCAATCCCAAAAACAAATACCATACGTTTTCCCTGATTTGTGGTAACTTATAGAGTACAAAAAATATAATGTACAGGATAGAATTTGACATTTTGTGATTGGACAATTGTTTACAGCCTCTGTCTCGTCTATTGAGGTGCAGGGTTTTTTTCTTCTTACTATTTGTTGAATTCTTTACTTAGTATAGAGTTAATCTTATTAGTATAAAATAAACTGAAAGTAGATCACTGTAAAAAATTAAAACAAAGAATAAGGAAGGAAAGAGGAGGGAGAGTAGGATTGTGGGCAGGAGGGAGGGTAGGGTGGGAAGTATCACTATGTTCCTAAACCTGTGTATATGAAATACAAGATATGTTCACTTTAAAAAAAAGTTGTGGAGAAAAAGATGAAGTACCAGCTATAGGAACTCCAGAGGCCCTGACTGTTCTGACTCCCACACAGGTGTTTGGCTGCTCATTTTACTGCTATGTTTCACTCCATTCTGCTCATTTCCCTGCCTCTCCTCCTATTCCACCTCCTGTACTGACCCAGAGGGCCTCCTTGGTATCCAATAATTTTACAGAGACTTCATTTATTTTCTTTCTTCTATTTAGCTTGTTTATTTGAGAAGCAGGGACAACTGAAGAGGAGGCAGAAAACAAGGAGTGGGAGACAGTAATGGAGGAGGGAAGAGGAAAGGCGAGAGAGAGAGACCAGGAGATAGAGACAGAGAGAGAGAGAGAGAGAATATGAATGAGATCTTGCATCCCTTCACTCACTTTCCCAAACCTGGCAACAGTCCTGGGGCTAGAACAAGGCTTGAGCTAGAAGCTTAACACTCAATCCCAATCCAGGTCTCCCACATGGGTGACAAGAACCCAATTACTTGAGCCATCACTGCTGTCTCCCATGGTTTGCACTGGCATGATGCTGGATTCAGGCATTCAGGTGTGGGATGTAGGCATCTGAACTGATAGGTTAAATGCTCACTCCAAGGGACTGAAGTAGGCAGGCATACAGGTTAAAATTGATTAGGTTTGTGAGCTAGAAGACCATGCCTTTGCTACACCCCTGTGTGATCTCATGCCCCTACCTGGCCGCACCTGGGTGCCCACCAGCCAATCAGGTTAATTAACCGCTCCTCTTTGGAAGTGGGTTAAAAGCCTGGGACAAGGTGTGTCCCGACCCTTCTCTCTTTGGCCCTGGCCTCTTTCCAGGAGGGGGCTTGCTGTAGCCCTGCACCTCCAGGGCGCATGGCCTTTGTGCCACCCGTCCTAGGCTTCTTGGCCTAGATGCTCCTCTACGTGGCTGGTTCCTGGTGCTCAATATATGAACTCAGATTTACCTTTCTCCCTTAATAAAGCTCTCACTCTCCTATGCATGTTTCTCACTAAATAAAGGCTTAAAAAGTACCATGTTGCCTTGTTTATCTGTGCTGGTATTTAGAATTCTCTAAATATTAGGCAAGAACCTTCTTGGGCCTATTAATATTGGGGGTTTATTAATAAGCATATGGTGATATCATATGGCATCCCAAATTCCGGTAACATACGTGGCACCCCAGATAGCACTTCTGGGGAACTTTAAGGGGCCACCTTTTTGTATAAATTTGAGAGGGTCATCTCTGATTTCAGGACTATCATTTCTTTTTAAGATTTTTGTATATATGTATATATGTATTTGAAAGGCAGGGCTAGAAAGAGAGAGAAACAGAGACAGAAAGAGACAGACAGAGAGAGAAGGAGAAGGAGAGAGAGACAGAGAGAGAATCTTCCATCCACTGGCTTACCCCCTAAATGGCCACAATGGCCAGGGCTGGGTACTGGGATTGTAGTCTCTAAATCAACAACTATGATGAACAGTGTGTCAAAGGAGCAGTTGATAAGCTTAGGAGTCAAAAGATTAGGATGTGTAATAGATAGTATCCAATTATTAGGAGTTCAGGAAATGAAAGGTATAGGTTCTGCACCAACCTATACTGCATGTTCATTTCTACCAACATCTTTTCTCCCTTCAATCTGTGAGCTCTCTGTTATGTATGTTATTATTCCTACTGCCCAGAATTCGTGTCTGTTCAACTAAATTATTTCTTTCTGATGTGAATGTCATGATACTGTGAGGTGGCAGGTGGATTAATAGGCAGTTAGGTTGAGTCCTGGTCATAATGAGAAAAGAGGAAGTCTCTTTTAGAGGGTGCAAAATGTACCCTTCTCCCCAAAAGCTGCCTTTAGCAACACAAAAGGCCACATTCCTCTGTTTCCAGTTTTATCACAAGAACAGCAAGGACACAGTGATTCCACACTTTAAAGTTTTAGTTTATCATGAGAACATAAAGGGGAAGTTACCAATCACACACTTCTGATGGCTTTTTTGTTTTATCTAGAACAAAGATAGGATTAAGATTTTGATTGATTGTTAGCTGCTGTTCTGTTTATTCCCCACAATTCTGCTTAATCTCAACTTCTCAGGTTTGCCTCTCTTGAAGTCCCCCTCCTGGCTGCTGGGGCAGGAGGTTTCTGACTTAAATAAATCTTGCTTTGCTCATTGCCTTGTCTGCATGTAAATTCTTCTCTCACGTGAAAAAAGAACCCTGGTTGTCATAGTTTTCACCATTTTACCATAACAATACTATGTCACTCCCTCTGTTTTACTGACCAAATTAAGTTCTTTCCTATTACAGACCTCCCAAATTCTTTAAGCCTTTGTCAGCCACACCTTGCAACCCACTGCCTTATGTTATTTAAATTGCATTGCTGCAAGGGGATGGTAATCTTTGTAAGGATAGTGCTGGGTTCACACTCCTTTTATATTCACCATTGTACTTGCAAAGAACCAGGTACAAACCTGGTGTCCAATAAAATACATGTCAATTGATTTCTTCTAAATATTGTACCTCTACATCTCATCAATAGCTCTGTCCAATCACTTACAACGAATGCTAAATTTATCAAATCTATAATAAAGTGAATTTTAATTTTATGGATTCAATATTAGTAATGTCACTACTGCTCATTCATTTTTATAAGCAAGACAGGAAACATGTCAGTAAGAAAATAAAATATTTGATTATGTTAAAATTATAATTCAAATGAGTTATGCCAACATTTGGGGGGTGTGGGTAATCATTATAGTCAGATATTAATATGAAATTAATATGCTTTCACAGTCAAAACAGACATGCTTAATCATTTTTATTGACAAATCACTCCAAGTTATGCAGTGTACTGTACAAATGCTGGTTTCTCATGGCTCATATACTGAAAGACAGTTCCATCTTCTTTTTCCCTTCTCCTCTGACAAATATTTGCTTCTCTGTGAAACCTTTCTGGAGTTCCCAGAGTTCTATGTACACAGCTATTATGATACATACGTTCTGCACTATAATTGATTGTTTACATATTCATCTCCTCTACCAGACTCTGTAATCCTTTTTTTTTTTTCCTACAATCCTAAGAGCAAGAATAACATCTTGTGTTTCTATTCTCTTCCTAGTTCTTAAAAAAGATCTGGCACAAAATAAGCATGTTATAACTTCTAGTTGAATTGACAAATGACAGCAAAACAAATAGCCATATAATTTGAAACAGATAATAATAACAATGAGGCTAACATTTATTGAATGCTTGCTTATGGTCCTTTGCTTTTTCTCACAGCTGCATTATGGTGTTGATACAATCATTATATCTTACTTTACAGAGAAGAAAATTGTACCATGGAAAGGTTCAGAGCCAACAAACCAACAGCAACAACAAGAGGACCTTGTCTAATGGCAGTCAACTAGGAAGTAGCTTAGCTGGAATAGAAAGCCAGGCAGACTGACTCTAGGATCCATTCTGTCAACCACTCTACCACCACCAATAAGCCACTGAGTGAAAATTCACATTAACTGTTATGCCCAGTTCAGTTGTCCCCAAAGACCACCAAGGAGCCAATACCGCTGTAAAGCACACGAGAGTTTTATTGCAGGTCCAGGCCTGGACTCTCAAAATCAACACCGACACAGCGGGTCTGAATTGAGAGCCCCGACCCTTCAGTTAACAGGGTTTTTAGAGACATTCTATACATCATGGTACCATTTAGCAAATCATCTCATCCCGAGGGAAATTCAAAGGACATCTCCTAGAATTGATTAGTGCATCCAGTGGTGGGAACGGACCTACTAAAGGTGGTTGGATGGCTTTGGGGTTGATGCCTTTTGAATTGATTGGCCGAAGCATAGGGTCCGAGCTGCTGGGGTGTACGTGCCAAAATGCAGGGTCCCAAGTAGCTATCAATCACCTTATCTGCCCTGAGAAGACACCAGGAATTCTAGGTATTTCTCTGTTATCTATTAATCGGCTGTTGCTAAGAGAGTTTATTGCATGGGGAGTTCATTTATTTACTTTTAGGAGCTTCTGGCTCAGAGTTCAGGGCCTGGTCAGGCCCAAGTTACAAGATGGAGGCCTAATTAAAAATAGTTACACCTTGATCCAGGCTCAGGTCTCACATAACCACTTTTAATTAAAGCATAGCTCCACAGTGACTTGAAATAGGTGCTGATTGAGTACCTGTCAAGAGCGGGAAAATACAAGATTTTGCCCATAAATACAAAAGACCATTCCACAGAGGGATGGGAGAGTAGCAAAGAGAGGAGAGAGAGTGAGCACGTTAGGGGTTCTGGCACTGCAGCATAGTGGGTAAAACTAACTTCCTGCAACACTGGTTTTCCTTAAGGGTGTTGGTTCCTCTTCTGGCTGTTCCACTTCAGATCCAGTTCCCTGTTAATGTTCCTGGAAAAAGCAGAAGAAGGTGGTCCAAGTGCTTGGGGACCTGCCAACCATGTGGGAGACATGGATGAAGCTCCTGGCTTCGGCTTGGCCCAGCCCTGGCCATTCCAGCCATTTGGGGAATGAACCAGCGCATGGAAAATCTGTGTGTGTATCTCCCTCTCTCTTTGAATTATCTTAAATAAATAAATATTGAGAGAGAGAGAGAAAGAGAGAGAGAAAGAAAGAGAGAGATAAAAGGAGAAAGGTTCATTAAGTGCAGGCAGCAGCAGTGACGTTTGAATCTGCCACTTGGGAGCTGGGAAGGCTACATCTAGGCCTGCCACACCTCCACACTTGAATCATAATTGTGTTTTCCTTCCTGGCAAAACCAATTTCAGCTGCAGCCATCAACATCTTTTACCTCTGAAACCGCTCAGGAAGAACAGAGATAAGGGTAAATTGCACTCCCTCTGAAAGTCTTAATAAGCTCCTGGTAAATTAGCCCTCCTCTCTCTGAGACATCTCAAGAGATTCTTAAACTTGTACTGCTAAAAATATTTATGATTTTATTACTTTTTTCTTCTACCCACTGTCTTCGTTGTGCCCTTTGTATTAGCTTTCTCTCACCCCTACTGCGCTACTTTAAACTCTTTATGTATCTCTGCCATCTTCCCTCTTGACTTCACATGTGTGCTTTTCCTACTCCTCCTCTTCTCTGATCTGATCAGTAGGTTTTCCTTTGCCCTATTCTTTGTTTTGGGATTCATCCATACTGTCCTTTTGTCCTCATTTAGGCACACTGATTTCCTGATGACAGATGCTGTCAATTGTGGCAACACTTGGTATTCTATTCCCCAAACAAACACACACAGCCTCAGGCAGCCAAAGCAGCACAGATTTCTCTCTCTCTCAGCCTGCTATGGTTTAGATGTGGTTTGCTCCCCAAAGACTCATGATTTGGAAGTTTGTTCCTCAGGGTGCCAGGGACATGATGTCATTAGAGGATTTGCCCACAGATGGAACTGATGTAGTTCTCATGGAACCCTGGTTAATTCTTGCAAGAACATTGTTACAAAAGAGCAAACCTGGTCTCTCCTTGGCCTCTCTCTAGCTTCCTGTCTTGCTGTGTGATCTCTCCCTCTTGTACCTGTTCCCACCACATTGCCTTCCTCTATGATGTGCCATACATGGGACTGCCAAATATACAGTACAGTCTGATATTAGAACCTCGGCTTCCATAACTGTAAGCTTAAAAACTCCTTTTATTTCAATTTTTTAAAAGATTTTATTTATTTATTTGGCAGGTAGAATTATAGAGAGAGAGAGGGAAAGACAAAGAGAGATCTTCCATCTGCTGGTTTACTACCCAAATGGCTGCAACAGCAGGAGCTGGGCCAATCCAAAGCCAGGAGCCAGGAGCTTCTTCCAGGTCTCCCATGCAAGCTCAGGGGTCCAAGCACTTAGGTCATCTTTCACTGCTTTCCCAAGCAACTAGCAGAGAGCTGGATCGGAAGAGGAGCAGCCAGGACATGAACTGGTGCCCATACAGGAAGCTGGCGTCGCAGGTGTAGGCTTAGCCTACTATGCCACAGTGCCAGCCCCCAAACTTCTTTACTTATCATCTTGCTCAGGTATTTTGGTATAACAGCAGAAAATGGACTAGTACACAGTCATTGCATTACATATCCTATACTCCATACATTTTTACCCATGGAGATTTAAGCCTGCTTTGTTAATTTCAATCTGTAGTTTTCTTTTCTGAAAAACCTCCCATTTCAATTAATAACAATTAATTTGATAGAGAGAGAGCTTCCATATATCATTCACTTCTCAAACTCCCCTATGGTTGGGGCTGGGCCAGGCCAAAGCCAGGAGCCTGTTGCCTACAAGGGTCTGCAGGAAGTCAGGGTACCAGATTCAGGTACTGAACCCAGATACTCTGTTATGGGATGTGGGCATCTTAACTGCCTGTCCCTGAAAAACTTATTTAAGTTCTTGACTTAAAAGCATACTGATGTTAGAGAACCAGTAAAATAGGGGACTGGATGCCCAGAGGAACACAAGGACAAAACCTTCAAAAGATTTTGTCAAGAGGAAGGTCAGGTCAGCAAAAGGAATCTTTCAATGGAAACTATTTAGTCCCTGACGGTAGTAGCATTCTTTTAATTTCTCCAGGGAAGCAAAAGTGATTTTATTAAAGATTTATCCATGTTGACTTTGTTTTCCTGACAGCACCACAAGAAAGCTTGGGGCAAATCTGATATATTGGAGTGAAACATCCCACCCTAGTAAATATGGCAAATTTCCTGTAGCGGCCAGCATTCATCTCCATCCATCATGAAAGCAGCACAGGCTATTCACCAGAAACAAATGTTCTAGATACAGTATGTCAAACACAAAATGATGGAAACCCCTGAGAGACCACAGGGAGTGTGCTGGGAGCAGACAGACCAGAAGGCTGAAAAGACCTCTGAGCATTCTCCACAGCAGAGCACAACTTGGAACCAACCTGAAGTAATACATTTGACCTTCACGAAAGGGTAATGGATGGGCACTTAACATTAGGTCAGCCAGACTTGAGAGAACATGAGCTCTCATAAAGACAGAGAATGAGGCAAAATAAATAAATATGTAGGTAGATAGATAAGTAAATTAAAAAAGCCACTCGTCAAAGAGGTTAATCAGATAGCCAGTTATGCATATTTAAAGTGTTGTCAGCCTTTGAAAAGCATGCTTTCATATTTGCGTATTTCTGATCACCTGGTCACAAAGACAACCATCTTTTGAGAACCAGGAGGTAATACAAAAAATACATAGTTTTCAGATCAATCTTACTTCATAATATCTGGAGATTAAGGGGAAAAACAAAAAGAATTCCATTTTGGTTGACACAAAAGCACTATCTAAACTTAGGAAAGAATACTCTATGGACCCATCCATCACTTTTCTACCTATTTATCAAGTAGGCAACATATACCTTTTTTTAAAAAACACAAATGTGGCTAACAAAGTTATGAACTATAACTTCTAAAGCTTGTAAACTTGATCCTCAAACAGATATAACTTGGTTTTTTTAAAAATCATCAATACATGAATCATGCTTAATGTACTGCTTTTTATATGTGTCAGATATAACATCTTAGAAATGAGAAATAACAGATAGGTCATGGTAATTATGCAGGAAGCTTCTTTCCAACAACAACAACAAGATATACTTAGTACTAGCTAATGTGGCATGACATAGAACAGTAAACTACTAATTAATCTGATCAGTTCGGAGAACCCAGGCAATTCAGATGATATGCCGGCCGGCGCCACGTCGCAATAGGCTAATCCTCCGCCTTGCGGAGCAAGGTTCTAGTTCCGGTCGAGGCACCGGATTCTGTCCCGGTTGCCCCTCTTCCAGGCTAGCTCTCTGCTGTGGCCAGGGAGTGCAGTGGAGGATGGCCCAAGTGCTTGGGCCCTGCACCCCATGGGAGACCAGGAGAAGCACCTGGCTCCTGCCTTCAGATCAGTGCGGTGCGCTGGTCGCGGCGGCCATTGGAGGGTGAACCAACGGCAAAGGAAGACCTTTCTCTCTCTCTCTCTCTCTCACTGTCCAAAAAAAAAAAAAAAAAAAAAAGAGAGAGACATAGGGACATAGGCAATATCTAATACAAATCAACTGGGTACTGATTATTCAAAGTGCTAGAACTGAAAGGAATGTAGTTGGATTAGGATTTCTTGATTTATGAACACTATAAAGTGCAATTGCTTGATTTATATACAACAGGATAGGGTTCACGGATGTTTTGTGTTTAGTTCAGTGTACTAAGAGAGTGGAGTGTCCTAGATCCATGTTTTTCTTTCCCAACTGTGTTTCACAGAGCCCAGTAATTCCAGACGGCTCCCCTGGGGCACTTTGGGGCTACCAAGGGATACCTAGTAGGCACTGCTCCTGGCATTCTGCCCCTGCTTCAAAGATAGCACTTGGCATTACTATTCTGTTGCTTGTTTGAAACCCAAGTGCCTGAATAACTATTGGAAAATCAACCACAGGGAAAAAAAATATAGATGTGACATCCTTTCTTCAATTTTATTTTTTTCATGCTCAAGAAGAGAACGGAACACTGTTTGATGGGCCAAAACAGTATAAACTCCCAACTATACCCAAGAAAGATCCAAGGATATGATCTTTCCCTTTAACCACTGTTAAACGTAGGGTAGCAAGCATTTTTTCACTAAAAGAAAAAGAAGTCATTTTTACTGAAGTTCAGAAAATGCCACTCCCACTATATGTCTGTGTTCATGCATGGTACTACTTTATGAATGAAACATATATTCTTTTAAAAAGATTAGAGGCAAACGGATGATCTTGTATACAAAGGGACGGATGAAAGAGTTAGGGTAGAATGAGCAAGCACTGAGTGTACGCCAAGGGAAATGCCAAGGGAAATACCCCTTTGATGTATTATACAATACACTGGTTCTCCTTGGCCTCAGCACATAATATGGAGTGAGTGCTATGCAAAGTCTTGGGATCTTAAATATTAATCACATTATTCTGGGTTAGAAAAGATAATATTATACATTATGGCCTAGAAATGACTAAAATCTATGGGGATTCTTTCTGTTCTTGTTTATTCACTTGAAAGAATTAATTTTATAATTAGAGAAAGTAAATGAGTCATTGCTGGCTTCATGGGGCACTTCCCATTTCAAGTTTCAGCCAAGGAGTCCAAAACCCAACCTAAGTTCAATTCCAACATTCAGTTTTGTGTTAGACACATACTGTACACTAAGATCCATAACCAGCCTAATAAAAATTGTAAAGTTGACCAAGGCACTTTATCCCTTCCATGACTTTGCATTCTAAAGAGGAGACTAGAAATGGTCAAAAGCAATTATAGTACAACATAATCACAAGTGGCAGAGAAAGGAAACAAATGCTTTGGAATTAAGAGGGAGGAAGAATATCTTATTAGGAACACTGATCAAATTTTATGAAAGAGGTGGCATTTAAGGTTTATGTTCGAGGCCAAATGACTTAAGCTTTTCACTCACTAGTTAAAGGTAACCTCAGGCAGGTCACCACCTTCTCTAGAACTCAATTTCCACATCTTTTACATGAAAGGGTAGAATCGGAATATTCCCAATATCCTTTTGGTTCTGATTTAATGATTCTATGATTGTTCCTATGAAAAGCAGACAGATGCTATCAGCCACAGCTCTTCTACGTCTCCAAATGTCACATACACGGTGCATGAACCACTCAACCAAATGACAGGATGAATAAGCCTCCCCAGGATCTGAACAGAAGAGGTAAGGCGTCAAAAATCAAACTCTTAGTGAGTATGGTAACTGAAACCCAGGCATGGAGAAAATGCAAACAGTGTTTAATGCTGGCATGTACCAAGAGACCTGCAGGAATGATCAAGGTGTTCTGAGAAGCAAGGGTCCTATTTATAGGATGAAAGTCTTAGAAGACTCACTTGGCAGGAATGATACTAATTACATAGTGATAACAGACATGAGAAAGAAGTGGGGTGCAAAAGAAGCATAGGAAACAAAGAAAAACTGTCAAATTTTTTCTTTGCAGAGAAAAGAATGTGCAGAGATGTAACAAATAACTAGATATATTGGCTATTCCAAGTTTAAAACACACACACACACACACGCATACACACCCTTTCTTTTTTCTTTTCTCCTCCAATGAATTTCACTTGGGGTTTTTATATTCTTTAATTCTTGAAAATATTGTACAATACCTCATGAAGCGAGAACACTAAGGTTGGTTTAAGGTGATGGGAAAGGTATTGCTGATAGATACACACAGAGTATAAAGAAGTTTTCTTTTTAGGCAGAATACAAATAAACTAGCAGATAACTTTAGAGGAAGACTGAGATTTCAACATTCACTTTTTTTCTTTGCTACATCTGTGTTAGTTCTTCCCATCATCTTCTGTATCTTAGCTATTCCTATCACGTACAGGTTAAATCTTCTTTTTGCATTGAAGACTATACGTTTGTGTCTGATAAGCCTCTGATATGCAAGCAAGACTTGGGATTTGTCATGAACTGCAGATGGGTGTTCTAACTCTGAGACAAGGTGATGGATAGCTAACCTGCCCTTCTTTTGGCAATGGACCCATATTCTTTTGGCCCTGCCTCATTTATCAGAGGGCAGGTGTAGGGCTCCTTTGATAGAGAGTACGAATGAGCTGGGATAATACCCAGGAGCAGGCTCTCTCTGTTTTCTAGTAAAGATTTTCTAGACTGACATATGATGAGATTACTGTTATAGACCTATCTAAAGAAAGCCACTGTCATGTATAGCAGGCTTGCAGGAAAAGAGCCAGCCAATGAATGATCATCAGTTTAAACTATAAATAAGGGCCTGCTTTACTCTGGACTCTGATCCAAGTAATGCCCCTAACAGGCTGCCTGCAAAGCCAGGGTGTGATGCCTGCTGTTTGAGACAGGATGATCAAAGAACTGCTCTTGTCCTCACAAACAGCTAAAAATAGCAGCACGACCAGGAAGGCAAAACAGGTTCCTGGGAACATACAGAGTTGCACTGATGTCAGTTTAATTCCAGTTGTTCCCACTGTTGTGAAAAGCAAAGGGAACTATCTGCTACAAAAGATGTTAACTTGTTAGATAGCACCCTGGAGACCTGGAAGAATTAATACAATCCTTTAAAGGAGCCTGCCCTTTTCACTGGAGGATAGGAGAAATCTTAGGAGAATTGAAATGAACTTGAGTGCCTTTGTCCTGCATAATTAAAAGAGCCTAATACTTCTTCCTTTCTTCTTCTTCTTCTTTTTTTAATACATAAACTCTCATTGATTGGGAAAACATATTCACACTCTAAAATGTCTGCAGCTCCTATCTCTTTGGTTCAAATATGTCCCTTTCTGGGGAAGTACATATTTCATGGTGATAAATTCACCTCATAAGTAGAAAAACTGTACACAAATATACTGCTGTGTCAACTTTATTGATTTTTGCACCATTGTAAAGACCTTCATCGTCCTCCAATATATCTTAAATCTATCAGCATCTCAGAAAGTGACCCTGAAGGCCTCATTTATCTGTAGAGGAAAAGATCCCTTCGTTTAGGTTCACTCATAAACATTGTGATTTAAACGGCTTGCGACCCCCTCGGCTTCTGGAAAGTAACAGGCTCATAGTCACAAAGAATGATTTTTTTTTTCTGGAACTAGGGTCTGCCAAGTCTTAATTAAGATCAGCTGAATACCCATGGCCAAATGCCCTTTTAAAAGTCCTCCAAATAATGATCAATTAATTATGCAGCCTGATTAATATGGTATATTAAGTTGTGTGAATTCAATTGCAGGGCCCTTTACAGTCTTTGTCCATAGCTTCCCTTCAGCCTCTAGAACTACATCTGGACTTGAGAGTCTTGCTTTCGAGTTCAATTCCTCAAATCATTTGAGTTTTCAGTCTCACCCTATATTCTGCAGGTACAGAAGAGCTTATAATCACAGTCAATATCTGACCTCTTCTTTATCATGCTCCTCTCTAACAGCATCACTGAAACAGAGACTACCACTGGTTTGAATGATTCTAAAATTTCTTCCAGTTGTAAATGCCTTTGTCCATGCTTCTATCACTTTAAAGATAGAGAAAGTATAAATGGCTCACGCAAACTCTCCTGCTAGGTGGAGGCAAGCTTCAAGGCAGATATTTAGACCCCTAAAAATCTTTTTTTAATTTTTTAAAAAAAATTTTTGACAGATAGAGTTATAGACAGTGAGAGAGAGAGAGAGAAAGGTCTTCCTTCCGTTGGTTCACTCCCCAAATGGCCGCTATGGCGGGTGCTGTGCTGATCTGAAGCCAGGAGCCAGGTGCTTCCTCCTGGTCTCCCACGTGGGTGCAGGGGCCCAAGCACTTGGGCCATCCACCACTGCCCTCCAGGCCACAGCAGAGAGCTGGACTGGAAAAGGAGCAACCAGGACTAGAACCCGGCGCCCATATGGAATGCTGGCGCCGCAGGCAGAGGATTAACCAAGTGAGCCATGGCGCCAGTCCCTAGACCCCTAAATCTTAATCCAGGGATCTTTCAAATATATAAGTCATACGGAATTTACCACCAGAAGACAGGATTCCTGAGTGTGGGGTACTTGTTTCTCCTTGTATCCTAAGGTGCAATGCATATCACCTAGCAAGCATTTTGTTGATTGCTCCATTCAATTTACTAAAAATGTGAAGCAGAGTAAAAAAACAAAACAAAACAAAACAAAAAAAAGAACAGAAATTACAAGAATTGACTCAAAGCCAACCAATAACTGAACCTCATTATAAAAATAAAGGGTATACGTTCAATTCCTCAATTTGAGTCTGAATATAGCAGATCACAACCGTTTAGATGTAATTACTGCTGACACACCAACAAGTGGCAGGTAAGCAAAAGACAGGAATGTTGAGGATACAGCTCTAAATATGTGAATTTGATGTCACTGTGTTGTGCTGTCAAACACATGAGGCTTTACAAAATTAAACTAGTTAAAATTAAATGAAATTTAAAATTCAGTGACTCAGTTACACTAGGCATATTTCAAATACTCCACAGAAACAATTGTTAGCGTCTAGAGTACTGGACAGCTTAGAGAAACATTTCTATCATCACAGAAAGTTCCACTGGACACTACTATATAATCACTACTCTTCCTTCCAATAATTATATGAAGCAGGAGAAATAGGGAGATAAGAAAGGAGAATACAGTGAAAAGAAATTACTGATTAAGGCTTTGCTACCCTGTGCTAAGCACTTGAAGTGTCTAATTTCATATAATCCTTACAACTTTCCTCATGAGGTAGGTACTATAATTATCCCCATTTAAATTTGATGACACTGTGCTTGTGAGATAAGTAAATCACTGCACTTGTACATGTGGTAATTGGCTTAGCTGGGCTTTAACTCAAGTCATCTAACTGCAGAGTCTATGCTCAACTGTCAAGTTATGCTGCTTCTGCTAAATAACCTGAAATGCTTGGAGACACAGGGAACGTTATACTTTACATCACTGGTTCTTAACCCTTAACATATCAGAGGCATCTGGGGAGCTTTCTCAAGATACAGCTACCTGAGCAACAGGGATAGGACCAGGGCTGGCATCTTTGGGGACCACCTAGTGACTCCTACATGCAGTCAGAGTTGAGGATCATAGCTTGAAAGACACTATTATCCACCTGCTACAGTCTGGGTGTATAAAATGCAGAATATAATCAAGGTCATTAACAGTAAGTACCTAATGACAAATCTAAGATGAGAATCTAGGTGTCAGTGTTAACTTCATAACAGTATATGGCATAGGAGAAATTAATGAGCAGAGCTTTTGTAGTTCCTAATGGATAATGTTAGTTAATACAACTCATATGCTGCTTAGAAATTACATGTCAAAATTCAGAATTTGATAAATTCAAGTTTATAAAAATAAACATATGGATATGTTGCCAAACTCCTCCTGAGACAAATGTGTTTCCCATTTAAAAGCAAACATTTTCTTCCTGAGAAAATCACATCTCCTACGAGTACATAGGACTGCTTATGCATGTAGTATGACACAATGGAAAAAGTATGACTGTCAACCTAAACACTTGATAAACATTTGATTTCAATTTTAGTCTTGATCTTGCCTATAACTGCAATGGGAGCAAACCATTTCCCTTATCAGAATTCCATTTTTCTCATCAGTAATAAAACAGAAGTATTCTATGTGATGAACTCTAAGGCTCTTTGCAGCCAAGACCCACGTTCAGGAGGGAGTAATCTCTTCAGTGTTTGCAAGGCACTCATTTCTGCCAAAAACAGTGCCTCCATTCTGACATGAATTAACTCAAATTCCAAGTAGGTTATTCCCTCTATGCCAAGGGAAAACAGCAGCATCAGATGAAAACCCACCTTTCTTCTGAGGTGTCAAGGTTGACTCTGGTTCTGTTGACTGATTCACCAGAGTCCCTAAAGAGGGTCAGTGGCATCCACTCAGTGAAACGCATTCTCTGCAGCTGCCTCTCTGAGAGGACCATGGTGTACCTACCTGCACAGCTGCTGGCCTGGAAGTCATGAGTGTCAGACATTTGACCACCTTAGCATCCATCAACTTTCTTTACATCTCTACTCCCAGCTTAACTGTAATGCATTTTACATAGCTAGGAAAGTTAGCCAACCAAGGCAGGAGTCACCTCATGAAACAGCATGCTGAACATACAGTACTTACCTTACGCTTGTTGGTAGGACACACATACAGATAGCTCAAAATTGTTTTCAAACCAACTTTATCATTTAGCTTCTCATAGGTGGTCCCATAATCAGTTGACCTATAATTCAAAAGAGGCATTAATGAGGACAGAAGTATACGTCATGGTTGTCAGTACAATGCATGTTTTTCATAGTAGAATGACTCTCAGGAGGATTCTAAATGATTCATGTGGTATATAATGATGCTTAATTATGTACACAGTAGCATCATGTGAGTGGTTAACATTTGCATTTAAATTGAATTGGTAAAAATTAAAACTCCATCTCTCTACTGCCTCTTAATGTATACACATTGCTAAAGGAAATTGTTAATTTTAAAAGACTAAGAAATGAGAATGTTCTCTGAATTAATGAAAGAAATAAAGAGCTTTTAGTGAGATTTGACATTTCCAAACTTTTGCCTTATTTTTGGCACAGCAGAAAAGCAGGTTCTTTTGATTTATCTACAAATTGTGTTTTCTTTCATGAGTCATAGAATATATGGTGGGTCACTCTCCTCAAAGGTCATTCAGTCTTGTCCTATTATTTAAGAGCAAGAAAATGTCTTAATAATAAGTGAAATTTCACAACCTTACTTGATGCCCTTTTCTGTGTTAAGCAACCTAGAATTGGGAGGCATTGCTTCTTGACACAGACTCTTTGTTACAGATTATCTCATTTTTAATTATACATTGGTCAATATGTTATAAATTCAGATTGAATAAATCAGCTTCTCTATGAAGGTCCAATTGTATAATTTTAATCTTATTAGATCATCATGACAACCATGTATAGTAGTACACTTTATCTGTATTTCAGGAAAGTGGTCTCAAAAACTAAAGTGACACACTGAAGGGAAATAGCCTAATAAATGGGCCACTTAAGGCCAAGGAGAATTTGAATCCAGGTATCCTGGGACTAAATTCGATACTGCTTTCATTATACCTCGGGTCTTATTCTTTCAACTGAAACAGGATAGATATAAAATTCCTTCTCAGGCCCTTCAGAGGAGATTCCCAGTGAAATCCATTCAATCGTTCACATTTGTGGAGCACCTAAAATGTACTAGACACTATGATAAGTCCCAGGATACAACATTCAGGTCCTCTTCCCAAGTATTTAACTGCTTTGTTTGAGAGACAGAAATGTAAACAAATTATAATGATGTATTAAGTGCAATGATAGAGAAATGGATTAATGTTCAGAAGATAAAGTTGTTTTAAGTAGAAAAATACAAAAATGTGATTATTTTAATTCATTATTGATAAAAGTCACAAATTCCTACAGGCCATAATGACTAAAGAGAAGATGTGTTAACAATCTCATTACCCTCTGGTAATAGTCTTCCTGAACCAGGTCCTGGAGTAAGAAAACTCTAGAAAAATGATCCCAGAAGTAAAGATTGATTCTGACTGGGGATTCAAAACATCGTTCTCATAAAATTTATATACAGATGGTAAATATGAAATAATCAATTCTTTAATAAGTTTAAATGACATTTCAAATCATTATGGAATGGGGCATTATGATAAACTTCTTCACACACACACAAAAAAAACTATAACCCTAAAAGTGAGTAGGAGTTTAGAAAAGGGAAGTAGGAAGAATGCTATAGACTAGAGGGTGTGGAAATACACAACTGGCAACAACACAATCAAACAAACCTGGGCTCCTTGCTGAGAAAATTTGAAAAGCATTCCAAAGGAGACTTTTTCATGAGCCACCCACAAAAACTCTTAAAATCTTCCTTCTATATACATCTTCTTCTTTCCAAATTCACTGCTGATGTGAGATTTCTGGCTATTCCTCTACTCACCCAGTCTATTCTTGGTGTTTGGCCCTTATCCTCACTCACCCTAGTCTTCCAAGGTCAACATTCTCTTTCTATAATAACTTGATTGTCCCCAAAATTCCACTAGTCTTTTTTCTGCCTCCCTTTATTGCGCAGGTTTTTGTATGCACTTCTCTTAACCATAATCACAAGTTCAAAGCCAAACAAATAGGTGCCAGTACTGTGGTGCAACAAGTAAAGCAGCTGCCTGCAGTGCCGGCATCACATATGGCCACCAGTTCGAGTCTCAGCTGCTCCACTTCTGATCCAGTTCTCTGCTGTGTTCTGGGAAAGCAGTAGAAGATGGCCCAAGTCCTTGGGCCACTGCACCTGCATGGGAGACCCGGAAGAAACTCCTGGCTCCTGACTTCGGATTGGCGCAGTTCTGGCCGTTGCGGCCATCTGGGGAATGAACCAGTGGGTGAAGATGAAAGACCTCTCTCTCTGTCTCTACCTCTCTGTAACTCTGCCTTTCAAATAAATAAATAAATCTTTAGGAAAAAAAGATGCAAAGTCCACCTAGGGGTCAGTGAGAGGAAGATAAAAAGGAAGATAAAAAGCAAATACTATTATGCTCAACAGGCTAATCCTCCGCCTTGCGGCGCCGGCACACCGGGTTCTAGTCCCGGTCGGGGCACCGATCCTGTCCCGGTTGCCCCTCTTCCAGG
This sequence comes from Lepus europaeus, assembly GCF_033115175.1. Taxonomy (NCBI): domain Eukaryota; kingdom Metazoa; phylum Chordata; class Mammalia; order Lagomorpha; family Leporidae; genus Lepus; species Lepus europaeus. The sequence continues at coordinate 22,644,648 of NC_084843.1, read as the reverse complement.
CCAGCTCTCTGCTGTGGCCAGGGAGTGCAGTGGAGGATGGCCCAAGTCCTTGGGCCCTGCACCCCATGGGAGACCAGGAGAAGCACCTGGCTCCTGCCATCGGATCAGCACGGTGCGCCGGCCGCAGCGCGCTACCGCGGCGGCCATTAGAGGGTGAACCAATGGCAAAGGAAGACCTTTCTCTCTGTCTCTCTCTCTCTCTCACTGTCCACTCTGCCTGTCAAAAAAAAAAAAAAAATTTGCTTAGTGCAAGGTGGGAATCAATAGGACTTCATTAGATATGAGAGAGCAGTTAAATTTTCCTAATGGAATATTGGGAAAGCAGCCTTGAGATGTAGGAACCAATCTATAGAAGGTATGATCATGAGTTTCTTAAAATTTCAACTAATGTTGACCCCTGAGCTACTCAATGAACACATTTACTTTTCAAAAATACTCTACAAAAGCAAATGAGGATTATTCTATAAGTGTTCTATAAGGAATCATAATCATTTGCATATTTGTGTGTATGCATGTGTGTGTACATTTAATTCTAATTCCAATATGACAAGATACAATATATCAACTGGTTTGCATTTACATATGCAACCATTTTCTCAGAGAATTCACACTATGTTATTATAACAGTGTTTGCCCACTAATACTGGTGCCTCAAGTTATCTGTGATTGTGTGTAGGTGACATCTTGCTTGTTTGTACTAAACTCTATAAAAGTTTCGTTTTGATTTCACAAAGCTCAAAACTAAAATATAGTTTGTAAATTCTCAATTCCAGCAGATCTTCATATTTAAACATAATGGCTTTATAATAAGCAATTGATAAAGAAAAAGTGTTTTCATGCATTCAAATGGTACAGATTAGCAACTGTCTAAGGTTGTCCCACAGAACTTGACTCTGACAAAATACTGACAGATGTCATGGTCTTGTGGTGTACAGGAGAGAAGAAAGTTCTCCAAGTAGCTGCTCCTATTAGCCTCATTGTCATGGCCTCTCTAGCAGGCACCTCTCCAATATTTTCGGAATCCAGCTTTCAAAAGAACAAGGGCTGAGGTCCTGAAGAAACTTGCTCCACTGTCCAGACTAGCACCTGTGCCGTCTAAGTCAGTCAGCCTGTACCCAACTCAGGGAGATAGTGACTTCAAGGTGGCATAGAACTCCAGAAGACAATGCCTTGGACTTATCTGCAAACCACAATTCACAGCAAACAGACACAGCCAGTTATTTCTATATGGCTAGTTGTGAGAGTCGCTGTCTCCCACAATGTAGGTTATGAAAGAACAGTGGAGGCTGACAGGCTGAGTAGCAGGCTGAAAGGAGAAACAACGTAACCATCGCTAAATACTTTAAGTATTGTCTCTAGGTTTAGAAGAGAGGAATATTTTCTAAGATCAAAAATATTGGGAAATTCTCCATTAGATATAATTTAATTTCCTTTACTTTAAAACATTTCACAAATTGTACTTTTCTAATATATTACTTAAGCTGTGAATTCCATGTGGCATTTTTTAAAAACAAGTTTGATTATAGAATCCATTGTTGAGGGCTAACTAATGAGATTAGTGTTCTGAGTGTCACACTTTGGAAATACTATATCAGAGGAAAAAAAAAAAACAAAATAGCTAAATGAAAACACTGATCCTGGCTTCACAAGAAAGCAGTAAAAACAAAAAGTTAAAATGGATGAAATTCACAGACAAAAATGTCAGCGTATGTTAGACATAAAGTGACTACTGTTGTAAAAACTAAAAAAATGTAAGGAAGGATTGGGGCCAGCGCTGTGGTGTAGCAGGTAAAGTTGCCGCCTGCAGTGCCAGCATTCCATATGTGTGTTGGTTTATGTCCTGGCTGCTCCTCTTCTGATCCAGCTCTCTGTTAATGGCCTGGGAAGGCAGTGGAAGATGGTCCAAGTGCTTGGGCCACCTGCACCCATGTGGAAGACCTGGAAGAAGCTCCTGGCTCCTGGCTTCGGCCTGGTGCAGCTCTGGTCATTGCAGACATTTAGAGTGAACCAGAGGATGGAAAATCTCTCTCTGTCTTTCTCTCTCTGCCTTTCAAATAAATAAAACAAATCTTAATAAAAGGAAGGGCTCTTAAAATATGTATAACATGTAGTCATATTTAGTGATATAGTATGTTGTCTTGATTTGTCAACTTTTTAAAATACTACAAAGCAAGTTTTTTTATTTTCATTCTTTGCTTACAGATTACTTGCAGATGAAAACTAAACTTCTATCAACACTTACATTGTGCTAGAAGAAGCTGAAAGCATAAAAATTAAGCATTCCAGGAAAATAAATATGTAACTGACTAAATCAAGGCTTCCCCCCTCTTGCTTTGGATTTTTAATCCTTCCTCTACCCTTATTTATACCTTAAACAATGACTTTTAGAACATTCCAAAGCATCTATTTGCTATTTACATGAAGCTGAACTAGGCTGCCTGGGGAGGTGGAGAAATCACATTTGAGGCACCCTACCTGCCTTCCTAGAGCTTATGATCTCTCAGAGATGGCAAACTCCCATTACATCCAAACAAGGGATTAATACAGGATATGACTACTTTCTATAAAGAGTTGCAGAAATAAAATGTGTGATTAGATTTCTTCTACTATAATTGTACACTATCAAGTGAGATACTAAATAAGCACAGGATACACTGTAAACTCAATTCATAAAAGTGCTTAGAACAATAATGGACTTATAGTAAGCAACCTATAAAGATTTTCTTGATTTTTTTTGTATTCTTTGCCAAACACTTATTAAAATTCATAACAGGAATCCTCAAGGAAAATACCAGTTGCTAAAGATTTCCTTGATCTCATTTGATAAGAAGAGAAGCCATTCATGAAGCTATTATGTTTTCAAATGTATCTGTGTTAGTCTACTGTGTGTAGAAGGATATGTGCCACTCACTGCACATGCGATTCAGATCACAGAGTTAATGGTAAGAACTGAAATATGAAAAATTCTGCACTATGCTTCCATAATAATTGTGTCAGAATTCTGTTGCTGAATAGACTATTATGTTTAAGAAATCTAAGAGATAGGACAATAAAAAATGTACATTGATAGGGTGTTTACAGAGTGATCCATTTTTCAAATACAAAATCCTATGAGACAGACACTGACATTGATCACATATTACAAATAAGGAAGACCCAACAGTCTAACAAATTTACTGAAGGCCAAAGTACTTAGAAGGTGCCTGGTCCACCAGGAGCCACCACAGGACCTGTATCCTTAACCCTTTGCTGCACTGCTTTGATCAAAAGAAACCAAAAGTAATTCACAGGCAAAAAAGGAGTTGTATTTAGAAAACCTAGCTTTGAATATTTAGTAAAAGGAACCTGAACTGAAACTGTTTGAAGTTCTACGTAGTACAGACCAAAATCTGGCTTTCTTCAAACGTACTAGCAAGATAGAGAATCAATTCTCAGGTACCCTCACAGGGCTCTAGGAGACCAAGAAGGCAATCTCACCTGGTCTGCTTGGCTGCTGGGAAGACAGAAATACTGACAAAGCAGCATCAACCTGTACATGTACACCTCATTAAGATCAGTGTATGCCTCAGCCTAATAGGAAAGGCACGTTCTCTTTGTAAAGAGCAATTCAGTAATTTATGTGAAAGGCAAAGCTATAGAAAGAGAGACAGAGGTCTCCTTTTTCAGCTGGTTCACTCCCCACATGGCTGCAATAGCCACGTCTGGGCCAGATTGAAGCTGGCAGCCTGGAAATCCATCCTCGCTATTCCACGTGGGTGGCAGGGGTTTCCGTTTCTCTCTCCTTCTCTCTCTCTCTCTCTCCTCTGTCTCTACCTCCCTTCCCCTACCTCTTCTCCCTCCCAGAATGTGGTCTGTCTTGATGAATGGATAAATGTTCCACGTACATTTGAAAAGAATGTGTAACCTATGCCTTGGATGACACAGGCTAGAGAGGGACCTTTTATTCAGTTCATTGATGGTGCTGCCAAGTTCACACTGTCCATTTGTGATAGAAGGGTGTTAAAGTCTTTAAACATAATAGTGATTCATGTATCTCTCCTTGCATTTACATCAGTTTTTGTCTCATGGAGTTTGACAAACTGTCATCTGGTCTACCCACATGAAAGACTGTCACGTCTTCTAACTCACTTGTCAGTATGTAGTAGTCTTCTTTATATCTGATAGTTTTCCTTCCTCTGAAATTTGTTCTGAGATTAATATCCTCCTCTATATTGATTACTGTTGTCATGTCTTATCTTTCTCTATCAATTTATTCTTTATATATCTCTATCTATAAATGTCTTTACACTTGAAGTGGGTTTCCTATAGACAACAAATCGTTGAGTCTTATTTTTTATATACCCTAATGATATTTGTGTAAGTTGGTTTTTTAGAATGTTGACATTTAAAGTAACTCTTTTGTTTAATTTTTTTTTGACAGGCAGAGTGGACAATGAGAGAGAGAAAGAAAGAGAGAAAGGTCTTCCTTTACTGTTGGTTCACCCTCTAATGGCGGCTGCGGCTGGTGCGCTGTGGCCGGCGCACTGCTCTGATCCTAAGGCAGGAGCCAGGTGCTTCCTCCTGGTCTCCCATGGGGTGCAGGGCCCAACGACTTGGGCCATCCTCCACTGCACTCCCGGGCCATAGCAGAGAGCTGGACTGGAAGAGGGGCAACAGGAACAGAATCCGGTGCCCTGACTGGGACTAGAACCCGGTGTACCGGTGCCACAGGTGGAGGATTAGCCTATTGAGCCGCAGCGCTGGCCTTTTGTTTAACTTTTATTTGTTCTACAAGTTTCATGTATTTCATATATACAGATTTAGTAACGTAATGATACTTCCCATCCTACCTCCCTTCCACCCGCACTCTAACACTTCTTCTTTCCTCTCTTATTCCCACTCTTAATTTTACAAAGATCTGGCCAGCGCCGTGGCTTAACAGGCTAATCCTCCACCTTGCGGCACAGGCACACCGGGTTCTAGTCCTGGTTGGGGCGCCGGATTCTATCCTGGTTGCCCCTCTTCCAGGCCAGCTCTCTGCTATGGCCCAGGAAGGCAGTGGAGGATGGCCCAAGTGCTTGGGCCCTGCACCTGCATGGGAGACCAGGAGAAGTACCTGGCTCCTGGCTTCGGATCAGCGAGATGCGCTGGCCGCAGCGGCCATTGGAGGGTGAACCAACGGCAAAAAGGAAGACTTTTCTCTCTGTCTCTCTCTCTCTCTCACTATCCACTCTGCCTGTCAAAAAAAAAAAAAAATTACAAAGATCTATTTTCAGTTTACTTAATACTTGTAAGGTTAACCCTACACTAAGCAAAGAGTTCAGCAACTAGTATGAAGAAGAAAACACTGTTCCTGAACAGAAGAGACAAGTGTTGTAAACAATCATCAAATATCAACCTGTCCATTTCACTCCAATACATTACATTTTGGATACTCTATTAGTTACCCCAGATCAGGGAAAACATATGGTATCTATCTTTTTGGGATTGGCTTATTTTACTAAGTATAATGGTTTCCAGTTGCATCCATTTTGTTGAAAAAGACAAGATTTCTTTTTTTTTTTTTTTTTTGGAGTCAAACAGTATTCCATAGTATATACCATTCTTGATATAGCTGGATTAGCATCTACCACATTTCATACCATTGTCTATTTGTTGCCCTTGTTCTTTGTTCCTATTTTTCTTTCACATGTTTCCTGTTTTTCTGGTTTTAATTGAACATTACATATGATTCCATTTATTTCCTTTATCCGTTATACTTTTTAAATTATTTTAAAAAGTGCTTGACTTTGAGTCTACAAAATATATTTGCAAACAACCCAACTCCATTTTTAAACAACACTACATCATTTCATGGGTAGTATGTGTATCATTTAATAGAAAATTATTTTTATTTAATTTTTTTCTGTATTTAGAGCCAATCTGGGGGTCAAACCCAGGTATTCTAATATGGAACACATGAGTTTTACTACAAGGTTAAATGCCCACTCCAACAAAACCTTCTTAATTCCTCTCTCCCATCTCATCTATCATTGATGTCATTTGTTTCACTTATATATAAGGATACATAATAATATATTTATGTAAATAAATAGTCTCTATTATTATCTGCCACAAACCAGTATGTGTTACATCAGTTACGAAGAAAAATAAGTGTTTTTGTTGTTTCTCCACTCGTCATCCACAGATATTCATTTCTTTCTGATGATCTGAGTTTCTGACCTATATAATTCCCTTCTCTCTGAAGAATTTCTTTTCATATGTCCTTCAAGTCAGATCTGGCAATAAATATCCTAAGTTTTAACTGTCTGAGAAAGTCCTTATTTCTCCTCACTTTTAAAGGATAATTTTGTAGGATAGAGAATTCTAGAATTCTCATACCTTACATATTTTACTATCTTCTTGCCTGTATGGTTCTGAGGAGACATTTGATATAATTATTATTTTTTTTCTCCATAGACAACATGGTCCCCCACTGGCTTTTTTCAAGATTTTTTCTTCATCTTTGATTTTCTGATGTTTGATTATGATTTTGTACATGCAGTTTTTGCTTGTTTGACTTTTATCGTGCTTGGTACGTTCTGGATCTGTGACTTAGTATCCTATATGAATTTGCATAAATGCTCAGTTATCTTTGCTTCTATGTTTCTGTTCCTTTCCTCTTCTGGTATTCCCATTGCCTGTACATTGCATTTATATTGAACTCACAGTTTGTGGATATATAGTTTCTTTTTGCCTTTGTGCAATATTTCCTCCCCCCCTTTTTTAAATTTTTTTGCCAGGCAGAGTTAGACAGTGAGAGAGAGACAGAGAGAAAGGTCTTCCTTCCGTCGGTTCACTCCCCTAATGGCCACTAGGTTGGTGCTGTGCAGATCTGAACCCAGGAGCCAGGTGGTTCTCCTGGTCTCCCATGCGGGTGCTGGGCCCAAGCACTTGAGCCATCCTCCACTGCTTTCCCGGGCCACAGGAGAGAGCTGGACTGGAAAAGGAGCAACCGGGACAGAATCCAGCACCCCATCTGGGACTAGAACCTGAGGTGCCGACGCCACAGGCAGAGGATTAGCCAAGTGAGCCAAGGCGCTGGCTCCTCCTTTCTTTTAAGATTTGGAAGCTTCTGTTGAGATATCCTCCAGCCCACAGATTCTGCCCTTACCACACATAATCTACTAATGAGCATAGCAGAGGAATTCTACATTCTATTAGTGCTCTTTATCTCTAGCATTTCTTCTAAATTCTTTCTTAGAACTTCCCTTTCTCTGCTGTCATCTGTTTTTGCATGCTGTCTATTTAAGCTCATTTAATTAATCATATATAATTATTAATCATATACATGTATATATATATAATTATTGCTCTTGTTATTCCAACAATTCTGCTGAATCGGATTCTGATACTTGTTTAGTTTTTCTCAAACTGTGGTTGGTTGTTCCATTGTTTTGTTTTGGTGGGGGAGCTTTTACTATGCCTAAAAGGGTGATGCAATCTAGTGGGTAAAGCAGAACCATAGTCAATAGGCCTTTTTTTTCCTGAAGGTTTTTATTTAATGAATACAAATTTCATATGTACAGTTTTTAGGGGTATAGTGTTCCTCCCACCATTCCCACCCTCCCACCCCTACTACAATCCCACCTCCTACTCACTCTCCCATTCCATTTTCCATTAAGATTCGTTTTTAATTGACTTTATATACATAAGACCAACTCTATACTAAGTAAAGTTTTCAACTATTGCACCCACACAGATACACAAAGTATAAAGTACAGTTTGAAGACAAGTTTTACTGTTAATTCTCATAGTACACCTCATTAAGGACAGAGTAATGGGGCAAGAAAGCCAGGGGAGCAAACATTCCATAGTTTTATGATGAGGTCTCAGGCTTCAGTGAGCCTGTGCCCCTGGGCTGTGAACCAGGTTAGCTTTTCAGGGTTTTCCCCTGCTTAGGAGGGACAGGCGGCTAGAGGGGGTTGCAATTTCCCTTTCTCCAGGCCAGCTAGGCTCTGATGAATTGCCAGGAGAGTAGACTCCTCTTTACTCATTTAGATAGTTTTTTTTTTTTTTTAAAGATTTATTTATTTATTTGAAAGGCAGAGCTACAGAGAGAAAGAGGGAGGGAGTCTTCAATGCACTGGTTCACTCCCCAAATGGCCACAATGGTTGGAGCTGGGCTGATCTGATGCCAGGAGCCAGAAGCTTCTTCTGGGTCTCCCAGGTGAGTGCAGGGGCCCAAAGACTTGGGTCACCTGCTGCCTTCCCAGGTGCATTAACAGGAATCTGGATGGGAAATGGAGTAGTCGGGACTCAAACTGGCACCCTTATGAGATGCCAGAGCTGCAGGCCAGAGCTTTAACTGATACATCACAGCGGCAGCCAGAGATGGTCTTTTGATAAACAGAATGCTCTAGAGTATTTCTGAATGGTTACTTTCTCCCTTCCTCTGCTGGAAGTACAAGGAGATATTTTTCTGATTCTACTTGTGAGTAGCTGGTAGAATACTGAGAGGTAAAACTCACAAAAATATGAGCTGCCCTCCTCCCTAGGAGTCCTCTAGGCAGGACTGGGTCTGCCTAGAGTTGTAATGCCCAGAGTTGTCCACGGGAGCTTTCAGTAGTTCGTGCTGATTACAGTTCATGTTTTCATGGCTCAGAACTCATTCCTATGGACATCTAGCTTATGTTTCTGCTCTGGTAAATTGTGATTCGTTGCAGTCATTCTATCACTGTGATTCTATTTCTCCAATTTTGGTGGCAGCATTTCCCCTGTGATTTTCTCAGTTTGTTCAGATTTTTACTTGTTATTAGGCAGAATAGGTATTTTTTAAAATTTATTTATTTATTTGAGCAGTCGAGTTAGAGAGAGAGGGAGAGACAGAGATCTTCCTTCTGCTTGTTCACTCCTCAGATGGTCACAATGGCTGGACCTGGACCAATTCAAAGCCAGGAGCCAGAAGCTTCCTCCAGGTCTCCCACATGGCTACAGGGGCCCAACCACTTGGGCCATCCTCAACTGCTTTCCCATGTCACATGCAAAGAGCTGGACTGAAAAAGGAGCAGTCCCCACTGCTCATGAACTGGTGCCCATATGGGACAACACAGTGCTGGCCCCCAACTATTCACATCTATACTCCAAATTGCCAGGACAGTCTCCATATGCAGAGGGTATGGATGTGTGAATATGTCCAACAGACACACTTTGAACCATGGGTAAGCCAACTGATCCTTCAATAGAAATTTAGAAGGTAACCAAATGACCTGTCCTTCTCGTTTACCATCCTAAACCCCGAAGAGTGAAGATGGCCTATTCCAGAGACATAGCACCGTACTGCCAAAGTCACAAAGCAAAGACTTGACCTACAGAAGAAACCCTGGGAAGGGGAAGCATCAGGACATTACTCAAATCACTACGAGAAGCCCTGGAAGTGCAACAGTATTTACCTCTAAATCAAGCAGCTCTAGCATCTGTGCTTTGTTTCCTTCTTAAAATCATTAGGAACTTCTCCTATTGAACTTGGTAGCATAAAAATAGCTTCCCAAGTTAAAGACGTATTGGCTGCCTCACAGACTCTGCTCCTTAATAACTTAGGATGCATGAGGTTAAAGCAGTAAGAATAATTTAGGGTTCGCAAAATGTTTGCGAGTGAGTCGACATTTAAATAACTTCATTATCATTCATTGACAGATTTTTTTAACCTGTCAGTGCAATTGATATTTCTATTACCATGTTATAACAAACCCCTGCACATTTTAAATACAGTCACCGGATTCCATTAGTCTACCCACTGTCAAGAAAATATCTCCAAATCCATTTTTCATAATACCTTGAGAATATAATAGGCAATCTACATCAAACGATGACGTGGAGCTGAAGGAAATTGTCTCCTGCTTTCTAAGGATTCTGCCCTGAAATATGTTTGCCTGTCAGCCTAAATGTATAATTTAAATCTGCTGCTCAGATGTTATGGTGCATCCAGAGCTGAACAAGTTTCCCACAAGTTCACTTGCACACATAGCTAAGAAGGTTAAACATTTGGCTTCAAGGGATTTATGTAAATTTGACAGAAGTATATTTCTACCCTGATGTGTATCACAAAACATATAATATCACTCAAGTGATATTCTATAACATTTTATTTGTTGATATAGGGATAGATATCCAGGTGTTCCTAAGTTGTAAAAGTTCTCAGCTTTCTGGCCTTTCATGCCATTTTTTCTTCTCCCAGTGGTATTTTTGTGCTGTGATTTTGATGTTTCCAGGCATACAGGGCAGCTAAGATAAGAATTCTGAATATATTTCATTGGGCTTGTGTGCATATGGCTCTAAGGAAAAGGTGGCAATACATGACACGGCGTGGCAGCAAATTTTCTGCTATAGGTAAAGTAGTTTATCTATGGTACACACACCAGTAAAGACAGAAGTCACAATTATCTGTGACATGTCTGCTAGTCTATTTTTTCCTCTCTCTCTCTATATATATATATATACACATACACACACATATATATATATATATATATACCAAAAATAAAATTGGCACTGATTCTTAAATCTCATTATCTGCTTAAGAAAGGAAGGTTAAGATAATTTAAGCAGAGGTCTGCTGTTCAGCCTGTAAGGTGCAGGTAAAAGTAGCAGTATCACTCATGAGGCCAGTCCTGTGGCACAGTGGGTTAAGCTGCCGCCTGCAGTGACATCCCATATGGGCGCTGGTTCAAGTCCTGGCTGCTCTACTTCCAATCCAGCTCTCTACTGTGGCCTGGGAAAGCAGCAGAGGATGGCCCAAGTGCTTGGGCCTCTGCACCCACATGGGAGACCTGGAAGAAGCTCCTGGCTCCTGGCTCCTGGCTTCGGATCAGCACAGCTCCAGCCATTGAGGTCAATTGGGGAATGAACAAGCAGATGGAAGACCTCTCTCTCTCTTTCTCTCTCTGCTTCTCCTTCTCTCTCTGTGTAACTCTGAAGTTTAAATAAATAAATAAATCTTTAAAAAAATAAAGAAAGTAGGACACATTTATGCTCACCATTTTACATCTCTCCATACAACAATGGTTGATTCTTATAGTTCACTAGGTGCTCAGTGTTGCTGAATTGAAGACCCTACCTCCAATTTCCCCTCTGTCATCAGAAAAATCTAATTTGAGAAATTTCACATTTGGTTTTGTCATTTCTTCCTGGAGGGCAGCAGAGCAAGAACATGTTACCATTTATAAGATAGAAATGTAAGAGAAATTAGGGATTCACTAAGGAAGAATTCATACAAATATATATGTAAAAGGCAATATATATTAAATTATTAAAAATGTTGTGGAAAGTATAATAAACATTTATCAGCTATATAAGTAAATATAAATTTGGGAAGGAAGAGGCATATAAAATTGTTTCTTTTTTGATACAACCCTAATCCACAGGCACTTCTGCTCCAACATGTAGACCATCCATCACCATACTGAGGAAAAAACTTCCCAGAATGCGTTAGCTTACACTTATGTCTCACTATGCAAATAGCTCATGAATAGCAATAATGAACTTTATTGAATAGTTAAGACACAGCACACTCTAATATTAAAATGATCCAAATATTCTCAACATCCTCAATGTTATGGTTTGAACAGGATTAGGCTCCCCAACTCATCCAGATATTTAAGTTCCAGAGTCATGGATTGATGGTACTGACAGGATGGATAAAAGCTTAATCCAAATGTGAAGCCTAAAGGTGGTGTCTTTGGGAGAAGATAGGGTTAGACAGTTGCTGGGATGGAACCACATGGCCAAGATATGATGCCTTTCTAAGGAGAGGCTATCACGATGAGTTTGCCTCCTGTCCCTCTCTGCCTCCTGGCTCACCGTGTGATTGATTGTTCCTCCAGACGTGCTCTGCTGCTGCCAACCTTCCCCTTCCTCAAAGTCCAGACACAAGGGGGCACTGGACCCTGGGCTGTGAACTCCACAACAATGAGGTGACATAAACCTTCCTTCTTCCGAAGTAACTTGTCCCATGTAGTCTAACTGCAGTAGTGAAAAGCTAACTAATAAACTCACTTGTATAAGTTGTTCTCTAGATATCATATTCGAAGGTCAACTTAACAGATTTTTTTTCCATAAATGATGGGATGCTCATTCTCATGTGATGGGTAGTTAACTGAACTTCTCCTACTTTTATTTTCTAAAGGTTAAATGAAGTGGAAAGTAAGGATTATTCCATCTTCCTTCACTGGAGAATACTGAACGAGCTGATTTCTAGCCTTCACTCTAGTACTCATGAATTCCGGTATTAGAGGAAGTTCTGAGAAACTAACACCCATAGGAAAGCTAAACATATTTCTGAGGAGTTATGCTCCTAGAAAAATAGGATGCCAAAATTGTTGGCACCAGTCTGGGGATAGAGCATCAAGGGAGAGCTGCATCCTATTGTATTTTTTTTAAGATTTATTTATTTATTTACTTGAAGGTCAGAGTTACATAGAGAGAGAAGAGGCAGAGGCAGAGAGAGAGAGAGAGAGAGTGAGTTCTTCCATCCGCTGTTTCACTCCCCAGTTGGCCACAATGGCTATAGCTCTGTCATGCTGAAGCCAGGAGCCAGGAGCCTCTTCTGGGTCTCCCATGTGGGTGCAGGGGCCCAAGGACTTGGGCCATCTTCCACTGCCTTCCCAGGCCACAGCAGAGAGCTGGATCAGAAATGGAGCAGCCAGGACTCAAATTAGTGCCCACATGGGATGCCAGCACTGCAGGCAGTGGCTTTACCAGCTACGCCACAGCACCAGCCCCAAACCTTCTTTTATTTTTTATTTATTTATTTTATTTGAAAGGCAGAGATAGAGAAAAAAAAAGACAGAGATCTCTAATCCACTGTTTCATTCCCCAAATGCCTGTTAACAGCCAGGGCTGAGACAGTTCAAAGCCAGGAGCCAGAAACTCAATCTAGGTCCTCAACATGGGTGGAAGGGACCCAACTACATGAGCCATCACCTGCTGCCTCCCAGGGTACACATTAGTGGGAAGGAAGAATCAGGAATAAAGCCAGAACTAGAACCTGGGCACGCTGTTATGGGATACAGCCATACCAAGATCATCTTAAGCATATTACCAAATCCAAACTTCTAAGAAAACTGTCTCTGACAATTGCAACATCATTGTTTTCTGTTTTATACTTGATATACTTTTTTGTGATATGATTCATCCTGGTCAGAAAACAAGGTTTATCCATTACAACATATTTTTTTCAACTTTTATTTAATAAATATAAAATTCCAAAGTACAACTTTTGGATTATAGCGGCTTTTCCCCTTATAACCTCCCTCCAACCTGCAACCATCCTATCTCCCATTCCCTCTCCCATCCCATCTACATTAAGATTCATCTTCAACTATCCCTATATACAGATCAACTTAGTATATACTAAGTAAAGATTTCAACAGACCGCACCCACACAGAAATACAAAGTATAGAGTACTGTTTGAGTAGCAGTTTTTTTGTTTTGTTTTGTTTTGGTTTGGTTTTTTGACAGGCAGAGTGGGCAGTGAGAGAGAAAGACAGAGAGAAAGGTCTTCCTTTTGCCCTTGGTTCCCCCTCCAATGGCCGCCGCGGCCGGCGCTGATCCAAAGGCAGGAGCCAGGTGCTTCTCCTGGTCTCCCATGGGGTGCAGGGCCCAAACACTTGGGCCATCCTCCACTGCACTCCCGGGCCATAGCAGAGAGCTGGCCTGGAAGAGGGGCAACCGGGACAGAATCTGGTGCCCCAACTGGGACTTGAACTCGGTGTGCTGGTGCCGCAAGGTAGCAGTTTTACCATTAATTTGCATAATAAAACATATTAAGGACAGAGACCCTACATGGGGAGTAGGTGCACAGTGACTCCCATTGTTGATTTAACAATTGACACTCTTATTTATGATGTCAGTAATCACCCTAGGCTCTTGTCATGAGCTGCCAAGGCTACGGAAGCCTTTTGAGTTCGCCAACTCTGATCTTATTTAGACAAAGTAGGTAGTAGTCAAAGTGGAAGTTCTCTCCTCCCTTCAGAGAAAGGTACCTCCTCCTTTGATGGCCTGTTCTTTCTGCTGGGATCTCACTCGCAGAGATCTTTCATTTAGGTCACTTGTTTTTTTTTTTTTTCCCAAGTGTCTTGGCTTTCCATGCTTGTGAAACTCTCATGGGCTTTTTAGCCAGATTGAATGCCTTAAGAGCTGATTCTGAGGCCAGAGTGCTGTTTAGGATTTCTGCCATTCTATGAGTCTGCTGTGTATCCCACTTCCCATGTTGGATAGTTCTCTCCTTTTTAATTCTATCAATTAGTATTAGCAGACACTAGTCTTGTTTATGTGATCCCTTTGAAACTTAATCCTATCCTTATGATCAATTGTGAACTGAAACTGATCACTTTGACTAGTGGGATGGCATTGGTATGTGCCATCTTAATGGGATTGAATTGGAATTCCCAGGCACGTTTCTAGCTCTACCATTAGGGACAAGTTCAAGTAAGCATGTCCCAAATTGTGCATCTTCTCCCTCTCTTATTCCCACTCTTATATTTAACAGGGATCACTTTTCAGTTAATTTTAAATGCCTAAGAATAATTTTGTGTTAATTAAAGAGTTCAACCAATGGTATTAAGTAGAACAAAAAAACACTAAAAGGAATAAAATAGTAAGTTGTTCCTTGACAGGACAAGGGCTGATCAAGACATTGTTTCTGATAGTGTCCATTTCACTTCAACATAAAAATGTGCTCAGTTATTTGTCACCAATCAGGGAGAACATATATTTGTCCCTTTGGGACTGGCTTATTTCACTCAGCATGATGTTTTCCAGATTCCTCCATTTTGTTGCAAATGACTGGATTTCATTTTTTTTTTTTTTACTGTTGTAGAGTATTCTATAGAGCACATATCCCATAATTTCTTTATCCAGTCTTCTGTTGATGGACATTTGGGTTGATTCCAGGTCTTAGCTACTGTGAACTGAGCTGCAATAAACATTGAGGTGCAGACAGCTCTTTTATTTGCCAATTTAATTTCTTTTAGGTAAATTCCAAGGAGTGGTATGGCTGGGTTGTATGGTAGGGCTATATTCAGGTTTCTGAGGAAACTCCAAACTGTCTTCCATAGTGGCTTTATCAGTTTGCATTCCCACCAACATTGGGTTAGTGTCCCTTTTTCCCCACATCCTCGCCAGCATCTGTTGTTGGTAGATTTCTGTATGTGAGCCATTCTAACTGGGGTGAGGTGAAACCTCATTGTGGTTTTGATTTTCATTTCCCTGATGGCTAGTGAACCTGAACCTTTTTTCATGTGTCTTTTGGCTATTTGGATTTCCTCTTTTGAAAAATATCTATTTAGGTTCTTGGCCCATCTCTCTCTCTCCTTTTTTTTTTTTTTTTTTTGGACAGGCAGTGTTAGACAGTGAGAGAGAGAGAGACAGAGAGAAAGGTCTTCCTTTTTCCATTGGTTCACCCCCCAAATGGCCACTACAACTGACGCTGCGTCGATCCGAAGCCAGGAGCCAGGTGCTTCCTCCTGGTCTCCCATGGGGGTGCAGGACCCATACACTTGGGCCATCCTCCGCTGCCCTCCCGGGCCACAGAAGAGAGCTGGGCTGGAAAAGGAGCAACCGGGACAGAATTCGGTGCCCCAACCGGGACTAGAACCTGGGGTGCCAGTGCCACAGGCAGAGGATTAGCCTAGTGAGCCGCGGTGCTGGTGGCCCATCTCTTAAGTGGACTGTTTTGTTGTTGTGGAGTTTCTTGATCTCTTTGTAGATGCTGGTTATTAAACCTTTATTGGCTGCATAATTTGCAAATATTTTTTCCCCATTCTGTCGGTTGCCTCTTCACTTTCCTGACTGTTTCTTTTGCAGTACAGAAAGTTCTCAATTTGATGTAATCTCAATTGTTAATTTTGGCTTTGACTGTCTGTGCCTGGGGTCTTTTCCAAGAAATCTTTGCCTGTGCCTATATCTTGCAGGGTTTCTCTGATGTTCTCTAATAATTTGATAGTGTTGGGTCATAAATTTAGATCTTTCATCCATGTTGAGTGGATTTTTGTGTAAGGTGTAAGGTAGGGGTCTTGCTTCATGCTTCTGCATGTGGAAATCCAGTTTTCTCAGCACCACTTGTTGAATAGACTGTCCTTGCTCCAGGAATTGGTTTTAGATCCTTGATCAAATATAAGTTGGTGTAGATGTTTGATTTCTGGTGTTTCTATTCTGTTCCATTGGTCCATCCATCTGCTTCTGTACCAGTAACATGCTGTTTTGATTACAACTGCCCTGTAGTATGTCCTGAAATCTGGTATTGTGGCCGGCGCCATGGCTCAATGGGCTAATCCTCGGCCTTGCAGCACCGGCACACCGGGTTCTAGTCCCAGTTGGGGCACCGATCCTGTCCCGGTTGCCCCTCTTCCAGGCCAGCTCTCTGCTATGGCCCGGGAGTGCAGTGGAGGATGGCCCAAGTGTTTGGGCCCTGCACCCCATGGGAGACCAGGAGAAGCACCTGGCTCCTGCCTTCGGATCAGCGTGGTGGGCCGGCCACTGTGTGCCGGCGCACGCGGCCATTGGAGGGGGAACCAAGGGCAAAAGGAAGACCTTTCTCTCTGTCTCTCTCTCTCTGTCCACTCTGCCTGTCAAAAAAAAAAAAAAGAAAAAAAAAGAGAAGAAATCTGGTATTGTGATGCCTCCAGCTTTGCTTTTGTTGTACAAGAATGCTTTAGCTATTCGAGGTCTCCTGTGCCTCGTTTACAGCATATTATTACAATGCTTCATGCTATCACCCTTTTTTGTTGTTGTTTTTGGTTAATACCTAGTACACTTTGAGGGAATCTGAAGAATTCTAGAAAGTTAGAACTTCAACAATACCTTAGAAATAAATTCATCTTAGTTCAATTTTTTTTTAATGTGGTAAAAGTTCAGTCTCGACCTCATTGTATATTAGATGGATATGGAGTTATCCTCATTGAAGCACCTGTCCTCCTCCCCAATGTCGACACACATGGACTGTGTTATGTCTCTTGGTAAACTCTTTAACTCCTTCATAAAATCTCTTTAAATTGATGAAATAGTTTCTACAGAATACATTAAGTTCAGCCTTCTGATTCTGTATATGCAGTAGTTAAGACTTGGATTAAAGTAAGTCAAGCATTTAATTAGTCTCCAAGTCATGAGAGAAGCCAGATTTTCTGATTATCATGCTAAGATATTTCTTAGGATTATGGGGTATCAAATATGCGAAATTACCTTCATCTCATCATGAAAAAGCTTTTTTATATATAGTCCAGTCGTACTAGAATTAAATAATGCTTATTCCTTAAGAAAGTAAGATAACACTATTCCTCTCTCATTCACTCAAAAAATAATATATCCTCCAACTCACCTCTCCTGAATAGAACTTCAATTTTCAATAGCTGGATCCAATTATTAATTGTGCCAACAACTCCTTTAATTCAAGCACTTTGTACTTTTCTCACTCCAGAACATTTTATGTTTATATGCCTACTTCACAAGACAAGTGATTAGGGGTCACCCTTCCTAAAGAGTCAGTGCCAGCGCTTGTCACAGTAATGGGCTCTGAAGTCGCCAATGTAGCCTTTGCCAGTGACCTGCTGGGTGACCTTGGGCAAGTTGCCCAACCTCTCTGGGCTGTGTTTTAATACTGCTGATTGACCTGACAAGGTTGTTGGGAGGAATCACTAATCAACTTGATTGTGAAACACTCTGTCAATACAGAGCACTTTATAAATATTTACTAATATACAATGAGCTCACTGCATCTGAGCACCAAGAGATCTGAATAATCAGAGAAAACTCAAGACGCCACCACAACAGTCAATACCACGCCTGGAATGGTTCTTTTCTACTAAACACCATTTGCACCCTGGCATGGTTTAGGATTCTAATCCTAAGTGAGGGGGATGAATCTGGTCAGAGAAGCTTTAGTCACCAACTAGATAAAAAAAAAAAATGATTCTAGGACAGTAAAGTGGTAAAACTGCACGTGGGGGTAAAGGAGATCAATACAAAACTCTTAAAATAAAATGTGTACAACTGAGCTTATCACTTAACTAATCAAATTAATTGGGAGCAATATAGAACAGATCCTGCTCTGAGTATTGTGGAGAAAATAGTCAATGAAATAAACAAGGGTCCTAATCTCCAGGAGCCTACATTTTAACATGAGGAACAATCAATCCCACCAATAATATTTTCTTGTGTTTGTTAGGATTAAGCTGAAAACAGAACAGTGTTGGTGGTAAAAAGTGGCAGTGCAGCAGCTACTCTATTCTGGATGGCGCTGGGAGACCCAGCAGAGCAGAAGACATAAGCTGGGAATGGGGACGGCTCGGTATTGAAAGGGGAGACTACAAGCGTAAAGGCCACGGAATATATTGGGGAACCAAAAGAGAGTTGTGTGCTTACAGCTCAAATGGATGGCGATTAGGAGACACACAATATTTGGTCATCCACAGCCTTCCATGGCATATGGGACAAGAAGTTTGAGTTTTATGATGTGAGATGGAAAGGCATGACATGAATTTGATCAAAGACATGTCAGAAAACTGGTAACATATTTTAAGGAACATTTTGGCTGCTGTGTGGAGAATGAACTAGGAATTGGTACAAGTAGAAAAAGCAGGAAGATCAGCTGATAATGATGGTTGGATTAGGGACTTTCCTGGGCATGATTTTCTTAGATAGGATATAACTTCAATGATAAATAAAATTATCAAGTTATCATTCGCAGGAAAAGTCTTTTATAATTATTTCTATTCCTATTTCATAATAATTTCTATCGATAGTCTTTTTTAGCTATAACCTACAATACTGTCTTCAATTCATGGTCTTTTTAGCCTCATCCTGATTCAGTGCACGAGTCTCTGCCCTTCGAGCTAGGCAATCCCTGTGACACACTGGTTGGAGGCACACTGTAAGGAATGCGGCTTCTCTGACATTGAGGGTGCGGTTTTATAATCAACATGAATAATTCAGCAGTATATTAGTTGTGCTTTATTATTATAGTTTGCTTCAACCTGAACTATAGCTTGAGAGTTATGGACTTTTTTTTTTTTTAATCAGCAGAAGCTCATCCATCACTGTGCATCTCTTGGGTCCACCAGGTTATAAAATTTGCTATTTATAGCAACAATTGTGATGTGAAATGAGAATCAGTATTTTGTTCTTCTGACGTCTAACCCTAGGCCAAGCACAGGATCTGGAGATAGATTTTTACAGGAAGTGAAATGAAAGCACACAGCTGGAGATTAATGCTGCTCTGGGAGCTTAGGGCAATGTCCTCTCTGGCTGCTTCCCAGAAGAAAAATGGTCAGGGATGTGGATTGTGTGTCACAGCTACACAGACCGGCAGCAGCGGGATGATGGACAGGATGGCCTCATCTTTCAGCATCAGAGGGTATGAGCCTAGTTTTCTCAAAATGAACGATGATCTCCCAAAGTCCTCTTCGAGATTCCCTTGGGAAAGGAGTATCCAGGAATCATTACTTAATTCACTCGATCTCCAACTTTTTATAGGATACCATTTATGGGGGTTAGTTTTGCTCTGAACCCCTCTCCCATGTCACAGTGTCAGTTTCCGTGTCCCTTGCAAATGCCACCACCAGGCACATCCACCTTGATGTGTTTTTCCTCCCTGGTGCTGAAGATGGGAATTTTCCTGTTACGAAGAGGTTGTTCTAGGGCAAGGCTCCAGAGGACAGAGACTATCCTGTGCAGTTTCCTCCGAACAGGGTCTATGGTGCATCCTTTGTCACACAGACATTTACCTGATATTTCTGATAATGTTAAGGCAAAGGAGAACCCACTGGTATTTCTATATACCTCCAAAGGCATTTCAACTCTAGTTTGCCTTAAAATCCTTAGGAAGACCTTTATTGTGGCCATAGCTGGATTTTTCTACAAATTATGAATAGTACCCAGCCTCCCTGAAACTCACGGAAGAAAACTCAGGTTGCTTAACAGGCTTAGGTAGCAATTTACGCATCAGTTCCTTTTGAACTAGTAGAATTCTCTTTTTCCAAAAAAGTAGACAGTGGACAGTAAAAAATGAGCCATTTGATGAATGATGGGAAAATTAAAAAAATATATATTTGCTCTAGATATACCAGCCTTGGGATCTTTTAAAATTTTTTTTAAGATTTATTTATTTGAAAGGCAGAGTTACAGAAAGGCAGAGGCAGAGAGAGAAAGAGAGAGGTCTTCCATCCGCTGCTTCACTCCCCAGATGGCCGCAATGGCCAGGACTGCGCATTGCCAAAGCCAGGAGCCAAGAGCTTCCTCTGGTCTCCCAGGCAGGTGCAGGGGCCCAAGTACTGCTTTCCCAGGCCACAGCAGAGAGCTGGATCAGAAATGGAGCAGCCGGGACTCCAACTGCCACCCATGTGGGATGCCAGCACTACAGGCAATGGCCTTACCCGCTACACCACAGCACAGGCCCCTATGAGCTTAGGATTTTAATGTGGAGGGGCTGATCTTGTGGAATGGTGGGTATAGCTGCCACCCACAGCACCGACATCCCATACAGGTACCAGTTTGGGTCCTGACTGCTCTGTTTCCAGTCTAGCTCTCTACTAGTGTTTGTGGGAAAGCAGTGGAAGATGGCCAGATTCACTGGGTATCTGCCACCCACATAAGAGACCCAGAAGAAGCTCCTGGCTAATGGCTTCAGTCCGGCCCAGCTCCAGCGTTGTAGCCATTTGGAGAGGAAACTGGTAGATGGAAGATAAACCTCTGTGTGTGTGTGTGTCTCCTTCTTCTTTCTCTATAACTTTGCCTTTCAAATAAATAAATAAATATTTTAAAAAAGAATTCTACCGTGGAACTTCATAATACACAGGTGGCTCTGGGAGGCCACCTTGACTGTGCAGAAGAGGAATCCTCTTTAAAATGCAGAGCCCTGCGATGGTGCTGTGGTTCAGGGAAGAGAAGCAATGGGCAGAGGCATGCCAGAGAAAAGCAGGATTCTTCTACAGTGCCTGGCCAGCTTCTCCTACACCCTATTTCTTCTATTATACATGATTAATTTAATGCTCCATGGATTGGGTAGGGTTTTAAATGTCGACTTTCCAACTACAAAATCCTAGCTTGAAACCTCTACTTTAGGTTATGTCTCCAAGAAACTTCCCAAGAATGAACAGAATTTTGCCAGTCCCCTAACTCTTACTCCTAGTCTATGAATATCTCTATGGGACAAATGGCCAGGTCATATGTGACTCAGTGACTTTGGTCTTGGCAAATAATTAAACTTTCTGAGCAGACCAAGAGCAGACTAGGATTCTTTGGATGATGCAGATAGAAATAATCTAAATTTTGAAGCTGAAAATTCTCTCATCCTGCCAGTGTTTCCCAGTTGGGGTGCCATTATCCTGTAGGGGACTCTATCAAGCTGCGGGATATTTAAAAATTTTCATAATAATCGTGGACATACAGAGCAAGGGGCCTGGGTATATGCTGTGCTCTGAATGTTTTTTTTTGAAAACCTCCATGTGAAAACTAAATCACTGGGGTTGGCACTGTGGTGTAGCAGGTTAAGCTGTCACCTGTGGCCCAACATCCCATATGGGCACAGGTTCAAGTCCCAGCTGCTCTACTTCTGATCCATCTATCTGCTAATGTTCCTGGGAAAACAGTGGAAGATGGCCCAAGTACTTGGGCTCCTGCACCCACTTGGGAGATCCAGAAAAGCTCCTGGCTTCAGATAGCCTCAGCTCCAGCAATCTTGGCCACTTGGGAAGTGAACCAGAAGATGGGAGATCTCTGTCTCTCCCTCTCTCTCTGTAACTCTGTCTTTCAAATAAATAAATCTTATTAAACAACAACAACAACAAATCACCAATAGGATTGAACCGGGCAGTGGGGCCTTTGGGCAGCGATTGGTTTTCAGTGTGGAGCCCTTGTGAATAGGATTAGCAACCCTGGAAGATGCTAGACAGCTGCTTTGCTTCTTTCCACCACATGATGGTGCAGCCAGAAGTCACCATCTATGCACCACAAAAGGGGCTCCTACCAGACACTGAATCTATCTATATCATGACTTTGGAACTTCCACATTCCAAAACTGTGAGAAATAAATTTTTGTTGGTTGTAAGATACTTAGTTTCTGGTATTTTGTAATAGCAACTTGAGTAGTTCAAGACTAGAAGTTAGAAGCCATCATACATAATTCCCAAGTGCCCCAGCAGACTTTCATGGAGCTGGAAATATATATACAGAAATAATCTCTATTTTACATATAAACACAGCTCACTTTATTTTGCATTTTAAGCATACACTAAATTTGGTAGAGTATGACTTTCATCTAAGCTGAAGGAACGCTGTACTTTTTAAAAATTTTTATTGTTATCTTTATCAAGGATAAGTAATGGTGAGCAGGTCATTATTGACAACCAGATAACTCATGACCACATTGCTCATGAAACTTGAGTTTCCAACCCTTCTCACTTGTATCTATCATCATCACATATGTGATGTCTGAACATATTAATACATTTGAGGGGGCTCACACCGTGGTGCTGCAGGTAAAGCCGCTTCCTGCATTGCTGTCATCCAATATGGGTGCTAGTTCAAGTCCCCACTGCTCCACTTTCAAACCAGCCCTCTGGTAATGCATCTGGGAAAGCAGCAGATGGTCCAAGTGCTTAGGCTCCTATACCTACATGGGAGACCTGGAGGAAGCGTCTGGCTCCTGGCTTCAGACTGGCTCAGCTCCAGCCAGGCCATTTAGGGAGTGAACCCGAGGATGGAAGACCTCTCTCTCTGCCTTTGCTTCTCTGTAATTCTGTCCTTCAAGTAAATAAATTTTTTTTTTTTTTTTGACAGGCAGAGTGGACAGTGAGAGAGAGAGAGAGACAGAGAGAAAGGTCTTCCTTTTGCCATTGGTTCACCCTCCAATGGCCACCGCGGCTGGTGCGCTGCTACCAGCGCACGGCGCTGATCCGAAGGCAGGAGCCAGGTGCTTCTCCTGGTCTCCCATAGGGTGCAGGGCCTAAGCACTTGGGCCATCCTCCATTGCACTCCCGGGCCACAGCACAGAGCTGGCCTGGAAGAGGGGCAACCGGGACAGAATCCGGTGCCCCAACCAGGACTAGAACCTGGTGTGCCAGCGCCGCTAAGCAGAGGATTGGCCTGTTGAGCCATGGCGCCAGCTCCAAGTAAATAAATCTTTTAAAAAAATAAAAAAAAATACATTTGAAACATTTAATTATTAATCTCATTACAGATTACTTATTTATTTTTAATTACATGTATCAGGGACTGTGATAAGCTTAAAGATACCTTTCCCTTAATGAACATGTTAGGTTAAAAGACAGAAAAGACTCTGTGAATTAAACTGTGGTTATTAATCGGTTTTCTTTAAAATCAAGAGATTATGCTGGATTTTCTGGGTAGACCCAATATAATCCCACATGATCTTAAAAGCAGAAGGGGAAGTTTAAGAAGAGTCCAAGAGTGAAAAGGATACCACCTGCTGTTGCTAAATTGAAGACAGAGATGGCAAGGAGAGAAGAAATGTGAGCAGTGTGCAGAGGCAGAAGACAGGCCATAGGGAACAGCCAGTGAAGACACAGAGACCTCAGGCCTACCACCTCGGGGGCTGGACTCAGCACTAACTCAAATGAGCATTCCTCAATGCTCCCAGCCTTGTGAAAACCTCAGCAGAAAAAAGCCAAATCCACCTGGACTGCTAATACTGTGTACATGGATGTTCTTCGAAGCTGCTGAGTTTATGCTAATTTGTTAGGCAGCAATAGAAAAGGAATACAGTTTCAAGTGAGCAATTGGTTCTAATAAGACTGATACTGATGGGCAGGAGGCAGTCTGTGGCTAGGCTGGCAGGAGTGTAACATGTTGTCAGCATCCTTATTTACTGTCTGTGACAGACACTGATCAAATTCTAAAGGTGGTCCAAAAGGAAGCCTTTGCATTCATGGGAGAGTTCTATTTTAATTCTTATACACGTGTACTCTCTTCTTGTTGACAAAGTTATGAAAAGAGTTATTGTACCTCAGCCATACATGTAAAAAATTGTAAAATAAATACTAGCTAAAGAACTATAAAATAACACTTTTTGTGCTAAAAAATAAAATAAAAATATCTACAAGCATACTTGGGAAAATATTTCTCTGCTGAGGAGCTGCTAAATGCAGTATTACTGACAAGCATTAAAAACCAACTATCCCAAGGACATTAATGAGAGGCAGGGAAGCCTTTTAAAATTCAGATTCATAGGTCTCTTACTATGAATTAATTCAGTAGGTCCAGGAAGTGCTTAGAAATCTACACTTTTGGGGCCAGCGCTGTGGTATAGCGGGTAAAGCCGCTGTCTACTGTGCCGGCATCCCATATGGGTGCCAGTTCGTGTCCCAGCTGTTCCACTTCGGATCCAGCTCTCTGCTATGGCCTGGGAAAGCACTGGAAGATGGCCCAAGTCCTTGGGCCCTTGCACCCACGTGGGAGACCTGGAGAAGGCTCCTGGCTCCTGTCTTTAGATTGGCACAGCTCCAAGTGTTTTGGCCAATTGGGGAGTTAACCAGCGGATGTACGACTTTTCTCTCTCTCTCGTAACTCTGATTTTCAAATAAAATAAATAATTCTTTAAAAAAATAAATCTACACTTTTATAAGCTTTATAGAATTAAGACTACCTACTTTGCAAAAAAAATAGGTAAGGGAATTACATAAAGGGTGTTTGATACTATGTAGGATGACCATGAAATAGGCTAAAAATATTAAGCCACAAAGCAGAAGAAAGAAAACAGAAGGCTGACATTTAGGGTAGCAGTTACACTACTTGGGACTCCTGTACCCCGTATTAGAGTGCCTGGGTTCAACTTATGAATCTGCTCCCAATTCCAGCTTCCTGTTAATACACATCTTGGAAGGCAACAAGTAATGGCTCAAGTAGTTGGTTCTCTGCCACCCACATGGAAGATCCAGTTGGAGTTCCCAGCTTACAACTTTGGCCTGGCCCAGCCATAACATTGCTGGCCTCTGGGGAACGAACTAATGCTTCCTCTCCCTTCCCTTCTCTCTCCCCTTATCCTCCCTCTTCCCCTCCCCCTCCTCCTCTGCCTCTCCATTTTTCAAGTAAGTAAAATGAAAGTTTAAAAAGAAAAAAAAAACACACAAATATCAGAATATCTATTTGTACCAATTTGCAAAATCAGCTACTACCTTAAGAACAAAGCAAAAACCCATTTAGAAAACCAGAATAATTTTCCTCAAAAGACAGGACAAAAGAACTGCTTTTAAACAGAAAAGCTACATGGTCCAAAAAAGACCTTGGGCTCTAGGGACAAGACTTTCATTGATGTTCTGGCTGCTTCACTCACAAAATGACTGTAGGTAATTTCTCCACCTTAAAGTATCAGTGTCTTCCTCTTCCAAGTGGGAACAATAGTACCTAATCCTAGGTTAGTGTTGAGGATGGAAAGAACTTCTATGATGTTGGCATATTGTAGTTCTTTAATAAAAATTCCTTCTTTTCGTCTGATCTCTGTTGCAAACAAAAGCTCTGGGAGTGATAAATATATTCCAAATTGACAAATCCCACCCCTAGTCTTTAACCTTTTCACAAAGAAGAGCCTGTATCCCATTATTTTTAAAAGGCCAAAAAAGGAAATTCATTAACATCACTTAGTCATTTGTTCCAGTAACATCAAATATACCCGGAATGCCTTCTTCTATCCCTACCTAATAAAATTCAAGCCTATTATCCCTCTACAAAATGTACTCATGGATAAGAGAAAAAATTGAGACAGTTGATGTAATTATGGATCAACAGACTTAACAGTGAGAGTTGAGAAGATTAAAATTTGCTGCCATACTAAGCTATCATTCTCAGAAGAGATTTCTTTTTCTTAATCTTATTTATTTTTTTATTTATTTGACAGGTAGAGATATAGATAGTGAGAGAGAAAGACAGAAAGGTCTTCCTTCCATTGGTTCACCAGCCAAATGGCCGCTACAGCCGGCGCTGCACCGATCCAAAGCCAGGAGCCAGGTGCTTCCTCCTGGTCTCCCACGCGGGTGCAGGAACCCAAGCACTTAGGGCCATCCTCCACTGCCCTCCCAGGCCACAGCAGAGAGCTGGGCTGGAAGAGGAGCATCCGGGACCAGAACTCAGCGCCCATATGGGATGCCGGTGCCGCAGGCGGAGGATTGGCCAAGTGAGCCATGGCGCTGGCCCTAGAACAGATTTCTTAATTGGTATCCTATTCATCTCCAGTGGACTGGTTAATAATTATGCTACTATTTCCCCTTCGATATGCCTTAGTCATTTAACCAACATGTACTGAACATTCTATTGTTTGCCAAGGACCCTGTAAAATATCATCAACACAAACAATGAATATCAATCATCTGACTGTACTCGTGATCTCAGAGGCCAACCTCACCTAAAGTGAAGTCTAAGTCATTTCCTCTTTCAGATACTCAACAGAAGCAGCAAATCCTGACCTCTGTGCCTTTGAATTTGCAGCAGGTGCTTCTTAGTTATCAATGCATCATTCTCAACAAGATACCTGCAGAATGGCTGGTAATTCTCCTGTTAGGCAAACTGCTAGAATGTTTAGATCAAGATTTGGCAAATGTCTTCCTGCAAAGGCCAAACACTAAATACAGTTGTCTTTGTGGGCCATAGGGTCTTTCTTGCAATTATTTAATTCTGTCATTGTAGCATGGAAACAACCATAGACAATATGCAAACAGGCACATCTCTGTCCTAATAAAACTTTATTTGTAGAAGCAGGTGGTGGACAGAATTTGGCCGTAGTTTACTGATGCTTCTTTAGATTATTTGTACTAGAATGCTTAGTTGTTCAATCTTAGCTTGCACCCTGAGTTTACAAACAATATACATTTGGGGTGCTTATAGGGAACAGACAAAACCAAAAGCAAAAAATAGTGGTTGTCCTGAAGAAGGACCTCCCATTCCTATTCTAAGAATAGGAAAACAATAAACTATATTGGATGGAGAAGTAGCCAGGGCTGCATTAAGAGGTTTACACTCAGCAACCTCCTGAAGAAAGCTGAAGTAGAAATTTTAAGGATTCAATTTAAAAACAACAAAAACAAAATTAAAAAAAGACTAGCAGAACTTCATCAAATCAGATTCTACTGATCATACTAAATGGCTGTTATCATATACTTCACCTTTAAAAGTCTTATGCTATGGAGAGATAATTGTGGAAAGATCCAGAAGAGATTCTAAGGAAGTTGTCCCAAGCATCCTTGGGATATGCACACCCAGACTGCACTTTTACCATTTGTAGGAAGCCATTGACATTTCAGAGTAAGCAGATGTCTTTAAATTTGATTTGATTTTAGAAGAGCCACTTGCAGCCAACCTGACATATTCACCTGATCTACATAAGCATGCTATAAGCCTTAAAAGTGCTTCTGAATGAGGGGTGAGGTGTGTGAATTTAGAATATATTATCAGCAATGTTAATAACATCTTCACATTTTTTTCTTTTACCCTTTGAAAGGGTTTTCAGGTCTCTTTCATCTTGCAGATTCTGCGCCATACTCAAAGACTGAAGGGGAACACAGGAGTTAATGTGCAAAATCATAAAACAGTAATTAGCAAATCTATTAACCAATGGTCTTGGCTCTACTGGGGTTGCCAGCTCCATACATTTCTTCCGCTTAAGCTTCTCTGACTCACCAGGATAAAGAAAATAATGATGTTTCTGACCTTGCACAGTTAAATTGACCTTTCATATAGAGGCGCAGCAGGAAGAGCCTGGCTTGTTCACTATTTTTATGTGTTGGCATCTGTAATCATGAAACAAAGTCCTGCTCAAACTTCATAATACACCCATAGCTGGAGTTCTGGGCCAATAAATTATTATTTTCCCTGCTGAGAAGCTCATTCATTTCTTCGGCCACAGGATCTAAAACTGTGCTTCCTCTCCCTAATCCAGCCAACTACTTAACATGTAGGAAAGTTGTCAAAACTTAATCCTTCCTCCCTTTCTTCCTCTCATTCTAAATTTAGTTATGGCACTGTACAATGTGATGCTAGACCTGCAGCTCTTGGGTTCCAATGATAAAATAATTAAGCATTTGGCCCCTTTAAAAAGGATTTTGAATGGTATCAGCACATGTTACTGTGGAAAGAACATCAATCTTTCAAATAAAGTTCTGAGATAACACAAAGTTTACTTTTCCCTGGAAGCATCAAAGATTGTCCCTTGTCTGATATTCTGGAATAGCTTTCCCACTTGGTTGATGAGACACCTTAACCTTCATGCATGTGGATTTTTTTCTTTTACTTTTAAATTTATGGACACCATTTAGGGAGATTTCAATACCCATTAATAATATGGGCAACTGATCTACATTTAATAGAATTTAATCATGTCTTAGTGACAAATTTAGCTTAAAGCAGAGTTTCACTTAGGACTTCCAAGTAAATTTCTGTTGAAAAGGTCAATTTCTAACATTTGTCAGTTAAAGTCCACACCAGACAAATTAAATTTTCCTCTCCTTTTCTGGAGCACAATTTCAGCGTTGAATATCACCAGCGGTTGTCAATTAGGAAAACCACCCTAAACATCAAGGAGTGAGGACTCTTACAAAAATAAAAAGACCTGAATATTTATACAAGAATCATGATTTTGTTTCTTACTAAAAATCTCAGAGTGGTAATGAAAAATAAAACATTATCTTCCTGGATGATTAAAATCAGTTCAATGCTGCAAGGATCTGAATATTGATTATTGGGGAAGGTGGTGGGGGAGGCGTTTCAGTCTTTATCGAAGGTCATAAGCCTTGCTATGGATACAAATGTTCCTAAACAATTGCAAGTTAACATGCAATCATCAAGGTCAAAGTTTGATAAAAATCACAGTCCCTGTGATTTACGATAAAGTCTGGGGAAAACCTGTTGTTTTGGATTTCTGTGGAGAGCTTTATGGAACAAAGAGGATATTGTAAACAGTTAATGTAGACAGAGATGCGAACACAACCATAGTAATTAGATTATAGGGTTTTTTTCCCTTTTGCTTGTTTTCTAGTTTTATTACATTATGTATAAATCTTTCATTAAACCAATAGATAAATTGAGAGAGGAAGAGGAAGTGGAGTAGCACAGAGAAAGAGTGAGCAAGTGACCCTGAATAAAAGGGAATGAAAAAAATGATTTTTCTATTTCCTCTAGTCAGCCTCAGATCAAACAGAACTGAATGTCCTAGCTTCTCTCCCTTTTTGCCCTCAATTATTAAATGCTTCATAATTTATTCTGAAGAAAAAGAGTCATGGCCAAACATCTAAAAATGACTCTTGCCCATGAGGTCACCAGCAAACAGCAGAGACCTGGAAGGTTTTACAGGAAGACTGCTTCCACTGCTCTAGTACATCTGAGCAACCAGCCAGGCCTTCTTGGGGATAGAGAAGGAAAAGGCAGTCTCAGACCAAGGCAGCAGGGATCCCCTTTGGATCTTCTGGATGCTAATCTTTTAATTTAAAGAAGATAAAGTGGCCTGCACCCCAGCTCAATAGGCTAATCCTCCGCCTGCTGCACCAGCACACCGGGGTTCTAGTCCCGGTCACGGAGCCAGATTCTGTCCCGGTTGCTCCTCTTCCAGTCCAGCTCTCTGCTGTGGCCCGGGAGTGCAGTGGAAGATGGCCCAAGTCCTTGGGCCCTGCACCCGCATGGGAGACCAGGAGAAGCACCTGGCTCCTGGCTTCGGATCAGTGTGCCGGCCGCAGCGGCCATTCGGGGGTAAACCAATAGAAAAGGAAGACCTTTCTCTCTGTCTCTCTCTCTCTCTCACTGTCCACTCTGCCTGTCAAAAAAGAAAAGAAAAGAAAAAGAAGATAAAGTGGTGGTAGCCCTTGGAGATTTTTTTTTCTTTTAGAATATCTTAGAATCAAACCTCTATCTCCTTCTTTTCTTTTCCCTCCCACCCTCCCTCTTCTACTCTCTCTCTCTCACCTGCCCACCCATAAACCTCACAACACACCCCACATGGGCTGAGAACAACACTGAGTTGTCCCAGGATTACAGAGGAGGCTGTCCTCTCCAACACACTATGATTACTTACTATCGATCACTTCTGCTCATTGCAACTCAGCCTTCCCAGGCCGTCATGAAAGAGGGGGGGGGGGTGTTATTAAAGATCCTGAGCACCTGCTCCACAGGTGCCACTCAGTAGCAGTTAACTAAATGCACTAGTTTTCAGACACACAGAAAGACCATGCAGCAGATCAGTTCCCTTACCAAAATCTAGAGAGGCTCGAATGCCATTAAGTTCAGATAAATTTAAGCGGAAGCACCTGTTGTCAAAGCATAACATAGAGGCTCACACTTATCAGACATTACAAATAAATGAGTAAAACAAGGATTAAAGTAGTTGGAGCCAATAATCAGAAGTTATTTATTGTTGCCATATATCCAGGACTAAGTAGAAATATCAGTTACTGCAAATCTTACAAACAGATTCACAAACATAAATGAAGTACCAGTAGACACATACCAGTCATATAAGACAGAATTAATATATTAATGCTAATATCAATATAAATTAATATGGATTAGCAATGGGGCAAGGTATAGTATTTCAATAAATTCAATAACATTGAATAAATTGTGACCCTGAAAATCTAATGTGTTATAAATTACTTAAACTAAAAAAATTAAACATCTACATGGGGGGATGAAAATGAAATTAGGAACATTTATGCTATTTTGAGATACCATCACTATTTTCAACTCAGCAATAATTCATATTGTCATTCTTATAGCATTTTGAGTTAAAAATAGAGATCAAGGTGGCAAAATCACACATGACATTCTGTAATCTTAGACAGATCAGAGGGTTATTGGAAAATGAAAAATTTTATTACTTTGACACAGAGTTGCCAGACCATAAATTTAAATAATCTCTCAATAAGGGAGCAGATATAATGTGCTTAGCACATAGGATTTCACCAAATGATAACATTTATTAATAAGACAAACAATTAGCTTGCAAAGTACCACCCCAATTGACGCAGAATCACTCTAAAGAAAGAAAATAAAAAAAAACAGGATGCAGTGTTGAGCACTTTAAAGCTCTTTTTCAAGCTACTTTCTGTAATGTTTAAATGACTATAATTTTCATTACAAATGCATTGTTTCCTAAACCATAGGCATTTCCTGGTACACCTTGTATTTTTGTTCTTCTTCTTGCATACAGATACAATGTATATCTGTGAAGAGGGAGTGGCTACTTAGAAACAGCTGCAAACTAGATGCTCACTTGGACAAGCTTCTACTCTCCCCTCTATCAGCGATGGAGAAAACCCAAATCCCTTATGCCTCAGTTTTATCTATACATGGGGACAGTGTGGGCTCCTTCCTGTCTCCCATGGAGTCACAGGAGTAAGTGAAATAGATCAGATAAAACTTTGTTTCCATTTTTCAGAAGCTGGTTTATGGTACATAGGTTATAGAATGCATGGAGAGGAAAGAATAAAACATTTGTGGGCTAATAAAGACAGCCACTTCCCCAGCTTTCAAGGCCTCCTCAATAAAATGAAACTGACCAAGGTCTACTATACAATCAGAAGGTATCTGGGGCTTGCCTATTCATTAAACATAGTATATTTTCATGAAAAAGTAGAACACAGGAGCTCATGAGCAACAAAAGTATAGAAATGATAAGGAGATGGCAATGTTAATTACTTGACTTTATGACTTCATATTGTATACATGTGTATTCCAATATGCCCTATAAAATGTACAAGTATTATGTGTTAACCAATAAATATTTTAATGAGTATAGAGCTTTCTTTATTTCTTCTGTGGTAGAAATAGCACAGACACAGAAGTTAAACTATCAAGACCATGAACAACACAAAGGAAAGGAGCAAGTCTGCACAGAGACATAGGGTCAGTGTTCTGTCCAAAATGGTAGATATCAATAAATACTTCTTGAATGAAAGTCTTCGATTGTGGTTTTTACTCCAGGGAAATCAATTAGCCTTGGTTACATTACACGAAATGAGGGAGGGTGGCCTGTCAGGTTTTAGTTCATGAATAATTCAAGTGTCATTTCAATGACCATCTCAAATAGAAACAATCTACAGTCTACTAGACTCAGTATTCTCTTTGCATATCAACAGGAAAATATAACTAAAAATACAAAGCATGAAATGTCCTATCCCTCAAGTAGAATGTAGAAGAGCCCATGTGTGGGGCATGAGCGCGGCCATGGCACGGCCAGGCCAGGCCTGGCGGGGGGGGGTGGGTCCGCATGCGCAGCTGCCCCCGGGTGCCCCCGCCCGAGCTGTGCGGAACAGAGCCACGCGGAGGCAAGTAAGATGGTGCCCAGAGGAAGTAAGATGGGCGGAATCCAAAGTTGTTTACCACTAAAACTAATTGGGTGCGCAACATCAGGGGAGGTAACAAAACTAGTAACAAGTGTATAGACATAGGGCTAGTCCTATAGAAATTCCCCCGTAAGGTGATTTTTTTAAGTGATTGGTTGGTCCTTAGCCCTGCCCCAATGACTCTGCAGTTTTGTGCTATAAAAGGTACTATTATGCACAAAGTAAATGAGTCCTTGCTACTAGACTTGGCTCCCCACTGCGTCTGACTGTCTCCAGGATCAGGAGGCTGGGGAACGGGTGAGTGGCGTACTTACCTTTCCTCGGACCCAGTCCATCCTGTACGGGTGGACTAAGACCCTGCACCCATGTTCTAGATCGTGTTCCAAATATTAAACCAGACACTGCAGGGATGGAATAGAGCTGGTGTTCAATAAAGTAATTAACTACAGATGGGATAGCATCTGGAAAACTCACAAGTATGTAAAATTGCAAGGTGCTGTTTTTAGGGAGGCTTTGGTGGCACAAGAACTACTGGAGAATAATTATTTGTGAGACATCAAGTTTATTCCAATGAACAAGTTTTTTTTTTTTTTTTATAGTAGGGGATACGTTTTTTAAAATCTCTATGTTACATATTCAAAGACGCGATATAATTTTCTGCAGCTTCAGAGGATCATGGGGATAGTCAAAATGTTAAATGCTGAGACAGTAAGCTGAAGCATCCTGCTGTCGGGTTCCCCAAGCAGACAAGACGTAGGCAAAAAGCCCAATTTCCTTGCCACACGACATTAAGTAGCTTTAATGGACAGACAGCCTGGCCACTGCCTCTGCCAACAGTCCTTTCAGCCAAGATACCACAGCTCAAAGGCTTTGCTACCCCAGGTGAATTCCCCTGACCTAGCAGCAATAGCAACTTCCCCTGAGAGCTTGCTAGGAGCACAGAATCTCTCACCACACAACATCCATTAGAAAAAGGTCCCAGGTGATTTGTGTGCCAAAGAGAGCACACAGAGCACTTCCCTCTGCCTTGCTTGGTACGGAGATGTTCTGCTTCTCCAATGACTTTTCACTAACGTTTCTCAAAGTGCGGTAGGCAATGGACTGCACTGTAGGGTGAATCATGTCAGATGTTTGTAAAAATGCAGATTTCTGAGCTTTACCACTGTTAAGGAGATGAAGTTGGAAGATGCTGTTTATCAAGTTCCCGTGCTTTTGTACATGCCA
Source organism: Lepus europaeus (assembly GCF_033115175.1). Classification (NCBI taxonomy): domain Eukaryota; kingdom Metazoa; phylum Chordata; class Mammalia; order Lagomorpha; family Leporidae; genus Lepus; species Lepus europaeus. The sequence continues at coordinate 22,611,135 of NC_084843.1, read as the reverse complement.
CCTAATTTCTGTGCTCCCATATATCTGTCCATGGTAACTGATGTAATAGTAACCAACAGGTCCATCTGCTTGTATAGCTGCCCACAAGACTGTTAAGCAGTGGTTTGGCTCTGGGCCACTTTTGTCTGTAAACCCATTTAAGCAATTGGGGTGCATGGCTAAGCACAGTTGTCTGTGTATAGATGTAGATATGTATGTGGTTGCCTGTGGATGGATGTGTACATGTGTGTGGCTATTGGTGGATGTAGCTGGATACAGATGTGTGGCTCTGTGTATATGTAGATGTCTGTGTGTGTGTAGGACCACCACTATGGACACAAAGGCTGATACCTTCTGTGGCCCCACCACCTTTTGGGCCAAGTGGCTGTTTCTTTTGTAGTGCTCATGCCACTGTGAATAAAGGAGATATAAACCCATAAACAGCTCTGAGTGTTCTCTGTCCTGTCGCAATCTGAATCTTATTTGTCCTGGACCCTAATATCTAGGCATACAATCACATTCCTCTTGGAGTCATTGGGGTAGAGAGCAGAAATCTCACTTTAAAAATAATCACTCCAACTGATTCTGGTGCACACTTGATTCTGGGGACCACTGAGCTACTCTTCCATGATGGATGACACTGAAGATGGCTGGCTGTACTTTCCATCTCCCCATCTCACTAAGAACACTGACCTTTCAGGTTATCTTTCTTTCCCTCCTGTTTATATAGATTGAAGCTTTTTCTTTCAAATCATCCGAGGATTGCGTTCCTCTAATAAAATGGCTACACTCGTTATTATGGAATGTGATAAACCTGCTGTCAATTACTTTAATTGATCTGACAACCTGATTAGACCCAGAAAGGGGAAGATTTCCTCAGCAGAGCCTTATTAAAATCGGGAAAACAAAGGAAAGGCCCATGTAATTAAAATGTGATCGCTGGCAATGAGTATGTAAAATCAGGCTTGAAAGGCATTAATGATGGGAAAACTTTCCTAAATTACATCTTAGGAAGACAAAGGGACACAAAATGGTCAAATAAATCGGTGAGCTACTAACGGAGAATGCTGAACAGAATAGCAAGAGACTTTTCTATATCCTTAAATCACAGGTGGTTTTGAAATTAATGAGATCCATTCCTAAATTATGGTAGGGAGAACCCAAATACTAGCTGCATTTGTGACATGATGCACGTAAGTGTGATGACAGTTACCAGCACCACTTGTGGGTTTTGGGTTTTCTTTTCTGGACAACTGTACTGAAAGTACAATATGGGGTCCATACCAACAGGAACTGAATAATCGGTCTTTTGGAGCCGAGTTCACAGCATCAATGCAACATCAATGACTGCTCTAGCAAAAAACTTAGCACTCAACACGTATTCCTGAATCTAGGATAATTCCTTTCATAGTGTATTTATGATACACCTTCTCTGACACACTCAGTGGGACACAGTTTCTGAATTCATCCCACTTTTTAATAGCCCCTGGGTCTTCAAGAACGGGAAGGCAATATGGTGACTGTTACTTACACAACAAAAATCTCTAGGTCCCAAGAGTGCTGAGAAATAGAATATTATTAGCTAATTAGGATGAACTGCCACACTGGAGTGCTTGATTAAATTAATTAATCAGGCTGATGATTGGTCTGGAGGGGGTTGGAAGCTGTTTTTTAGAGTGCACCTGGTAAAATATGCTATTCATCAGTATGCCCTTAGAAATATAAAGAAACAGTATTTTTAGATGAGAGATAAACAAGTTAGCACAATGTGGATAGAATTATCAGAATGAAAGAACATGCCTTGTGCATAGATGTCAAATACATGAATGAGTACAAAGGTTTGAGTTTCCTGATCTCTTGACCCACGTCAATAAAATAACCTGAAGTTTCCATTGAGATCTTCTTTAAATTTGGTATTGTTGGGCCCCTCAGTAGTAGAGATGCCCACTTGCTCGAGAGGACGCCCAAAAATCCAGACTCCAAACCAGCTGATGCAAAAAGCATGAGGTATTTATTGTACGTTTGCGCAAACGGGCCCCCCACCTCAGGCAGTGAGGAGAGCCCCGAGCGGCAGTTTTACACAGGTTATATAGGCAACGAATTAGCATATTCCTAACGCATGTATAGGATTGGTCAGTTCAGAGGGACCGTTAGCATATGGGAGAATGCTGGCGAAGAATGCTGGTGGAGAGTGCTGGTATAAAATGCAGAGGTGGCACGGGATTGGTTGGTTCGGAGGGACAATTAGCATACCGGAGAATGCTGAGGGAGAGTGCTAAGGTGTTACAGGATTGGCCGGTCGCAGTGACATCATAAGTGTGCGCCTAGAGACCCTCCGAAGGGAGGGGCAGCTCTGCTCTGGGGCGCGCCCAGAGGTTTCCTGGAGGGGAGGGGCAGTTCTGCTCTGGGTAGCATCTAACCTCTTAAGAAGCCCCTGATATTTGCCCAGGCCTAGTTTCCTGTCCCTCTCCCCCATAAGGGTCCTTCAGTATAATGGTCCTATTTGACAATGACATGGAATAACAGATTAAAACAAACCAAAAAAGAATCAACAAGACTTAGCTTAATTTAGGGCTTCGAATAAACCAATCATTCATTTTTTGTTAAGGAAATAAAGGAGAATTAAAGGACTTCTGGCCTCATTTAAAAATCTAGTCCATGCCTAATTCACTTGACTTTGGTTTCTTTCTGTATAGGAAATAAACCATTCCCTCCACTACAGCCTTCCAATTTGGTAAGCAGCAACACTATCTTAATTCTGACCAATTCACTCCAAATATCATACTGTATGATACAGTAAGTTTGTGCAAGAACCCAATTATCCTCACACAAAGCCTTTTCCATATCTGCAAGAAAAGGTCCCTGGCACTTTACATCTATGTCCATTTGCTACTAGGCTAATCTGCACGTGTGAAATTGAATAAAATGGACCAATATTTCCCCTACAGCCAAACCGACTGGGATACCTGTCAACAGGTCAGCAATACTCCTAGGTGACTCTAAAGTTAACCAATAGTTCAACTAGGATTGCAGCTGCATTCCATTTCTCTGATTTTAAACAACTTTTAATCTAAACCACCTACAGTTTGAGTTCATTTAAACAGTTCTGGCTCTTTACCGATTTCAGATAGTCCCTGGACAATGCCCTCAATCGCAGCATATCATTAAATGGAATACTCAAATAATGTGTTATTCTAATACTCTGTAAAACATCTTGCATATTTCACTATTCCATGATAGCATTTAACAAAGTATTTTCAGGGCTCAAAGACTCCACAGTGAACAACTGTTGCAGGTATACATGTTGGGATTTATCAAAGTCCATAATTCAACCATTCATTTATTCATTCACTTATTCAATTTTTTTCCAAATTTACTTATTCACTTATTTAAAATCTTTTGTCTCTTTTAAGAAAGACATAAATATAAATAAGCATAGTTCTTTTTCTACACTTCATAGCATATTAATATTCTAGAGGCCTCTAAAAAAATTAAACACCATTTAACAAAATACCTAAGGTCTCTGAATTTTCAATGGAAACAATATTTTGTCCTGTTTTAGAGTTTCCATAATTCCTCCAATAATATAAAAGGAAAATGAAGGGGCATTTGAAAACTTTTTAGCAACTCCCATTCTCTTAACACTTTTTTGGGGAGAGACCTTTTGTCATTTGATCAAATTTATTCACCTTCAATAACCATTTTTAAAAAGTATAAAGGATGAAGTCAACAAAATGAATGCGAAAAACTATTGTTATAAAACATTTAATATGGCTCAATATTTCATAATGAAACAGCCTTTTAAAGCGATTTTTTTTTTCCTCTATTGGCCTATAAGCTCCAAGAGGGCAAGGGCTGTTTGTACTTCTGACCACTGAAGTATTATCTGTACCTAGCACAGGACTGCACTCAACAATTATTTATAAGCATAATGAAATTAATTAATAATGAAGTAAACAACTGCAATATAATCTTATACTGCCAAAGTTATGAGCATCCCTAAACAACCTTACAACTAAAAAACACTGCTGCTATACACTGCACACTTTCTAATGAAAAAAAAAAAAAAGAAAATGACTGCAGATAATTTTAGGGTACTAGGAAAGGTAATTTCCATTTTTAAATTTTTGCCTTGAAGGTTCATGGGGAAAAATAACTGAATGGAAAAAAAATAGGAGAATAAATGAAAGAAGAATTCAGGTCAAATGACAAACTAAACATTTTTATTCAACATTTCATAGCCTTCAAAAATGGGTGATTATTTCTCTACCTCTTTGGTCCAGCAGCATGAGGTTGAATACATCATCCGTTTTGACACAAAACATGAGTTTGCAAGTAAACAAGAAGTTTATCTCATAAAACAGAGCTTTATATTTGCATAGAAGCTTTCACTAATAACAGAGATGGACTTTCAACTAGCTGCTCCAGCTGTGGCTCTCTCCCTGACATATGGAGGTTCTTAAAAGAAAAGAAATACAAATAAGGGGAAATTTTCAGCAAATTTAATTCCTTTTATCTCTCAGAGGGGCGGGTGGAAGCAGCAGGTGGCAAATTCATTTTTATCTAATAACATTTGGTCATGTGACATATTTTATTTCCACAGTTGATGTAACTTAATGAACAGCAAATTGGGCAAATCTGTCACCATGTGGGAAGTTAGCAGGGCGTCTATATGTAGGATGTGTGCGTATGTGGGGAGAACAGCAAGGCTTTTGTGGGAGAGGTAAGAGAAGAAAAAGTTTACTGTTCCATGTCTTCTGTAGGAAATCTTTTATGTTAAGTCATTAATTCCAAACCATGTTGACAGCAGTCTAAAGTAATTATAAGGGCTGGAAAGACAATCTTTATTAAATGAGACGTGGTGATTTCAGGCCAGGTCCTTAAAGATTAGACTTAGAAAATTAAACCACAAAACTTATAGTAGGAATGCTGGATACCTCCAAAACTGGGTTACAACAGTTGTGTAATGTCTGTAGTCTATAAACTTAAAGAACAGAGGGTGCCATCAACATGAAGATTCCCATCAATAAACTGCTCAGGAGTTTCAAACTTATACCTAGCTTTAGATATATGTGATGCCAACACAACAGTTTTCTAAGAAAGTAACAAAAACGACTTGTTATGTCATAGCATTATAGATACTACTGAGGACACTAAACTGCAAGAAAGCCAAGAGTTCTAGCTGGATTAAGAACCTGCTCACAGTCATTCTGGGCAAACTGTTCTCCCACAAGGCTTAGCTTTCTTAACCCACAGAATGAGGATAATCAGAGTATGTGCATGGATTTTTTTTGTAATCATTCCAAAATATTGCCTTTCTTCATCATAAGTATAACCCAGAATTCACCTGAGAGAATTCCTAATGGGGAAACCAAGCAAACTCTGTCTAGTCAAGCTTTCAGACTAACCTCATTTTGCTTCCTTTTTCAAAGCAGAGTTTATTCTAAACTTAGATGGTTTTCTATTCACCATTCCCACATACATCACTCTTGTGCCTTCTCTGCCTGTTCTTTTGCTACATGGGTTTTGAAACATCTGGAGCTTCCAGAAAACAATAGGAAATCACTGTTACAGGCATTCATACTCATGCTAAACATTTGTACATGGTCTGGGACCTTTCAGGTAGAGTAAGTTTTGTTTAAAGGATAAAAATGAATTTGGAGAGTATGTGGAAAAATTGGAATAATGGAACAATACTGTTGAAATTGTAAAATTGTACAATGCTATGGAAATAGTACAAAAATTAAAAATAGGAGCCAGAGGCCGGCACTGTGCTATAGGTTTAGCTGCTACCTGCAGTGCCAGCAACTCAGATGGGCAGGAGTTCAAGTCCTGGCTGCTCCACTTCTCATACTGCTCTCTGTTGATGTGCCTGGGAAAGCAGTGGAGGATGACCCAAGTGCCTGGGCTCCTGCACCCACGAGGGAGATCTGACAGAAGCTTCTGGACCTGGCTTCCTCCTGGCCCAGTCCCGGCAATTGTGGCCATTTGGGGAGTAAACAAGCAGATGGAAGATTTTCTCTCTCTCATTATTTATAAATAATCAAAATAAATCTTTTTTTTTTTTTTTTGACAGGCAGAGTGGATAGTGAGAGAGAGACAGAGAGAAAGATCTTCCTTTTCCATTGGTTCACTCCCCCAATGGCTGCTGCAGCCGGTGCGCTGTTGCCGGGGCACCATGCTGATCCGAAGCCAGGAGCTAGGTGCTTCTCCTGGTCTCCCATGCGGGTGCAGGGCCCAAGCACTTAGGTCATCCTCCACTGCACTCCTGGGCTACAGCAGACAGCTGGACTGGAAGAGGAGCAACCGGAACAGAATCCGGCACCCCAACCGGGACTAGAACCCGGGGTGCTGGTGCCTCAAGTGGAGGATTAGCCTATTAGGCCTTGGCACTGGCCCAAAATAAATCTTTAAAAAACAAAAAGTAAAAATAGGAGCCAGCATTGTGGTCCAGAGATTAACTGCTGCCTTCAATATCAGCATCCCAGTGTGCATCCTGGCTACTCCACTTCTGATCCAGCTCCCTGCTAATGTGCTTTGGGAAGAAGCAGAAGATGGCCCAAGTGAAAGACCCAGACTGAGTTCCAAGCTCTTGACTTCAGCCTGTACCAGCCCTGACTGACTGCTGTGGCCTTTGGGAAGTGAAACAGCAAATTATTTATTTCTCCTTCTCTATCACTATGCTTTTCAAATAAATAAATAAATGAATGAATGAATATTTTAAAAATTAAAATTATAATTACCATATGATCCAGCAATCTCACTTCTTGGTATAAAGAAAGAACTGAAAGCACAATGTCAAATAGATATTTGCACATCCACGTTTACAGCAGTACTATTCACAATAGCCAAAAGCTAATGTCCATTGAAGGATGAATGGATAAACAAAATGTGACTATCCATACACATATCGGCATGTATATATACAGACTCTGCTCAGCTTACAAAACTACACCCTGATAAATCCATCATAAAATGAAAATATTTTAAGTCAAATACCACAACTTAGACTCGCATACCTGAAATGCCCTCAGAATACTTCAGCTAGGCATCATAAGAGATTATCATACTGAATAGCAATAGCACAGGTAAAGATCAAAATTCAAAGTGCAGTTTTGCTGAATATGTGTTACCTTTAAACCATCACAAAGTAAAAAACTTTTGTCATACCCATGCATTCATCCAATCCCTCCATCCATATTTCTAAAATTTAATCTCAGAAAGGAAGGAAATAGTGGAACATGGGCTTTAGGTGAGAAGAAAAAGGGTAGCTCTATAATGAGTATAGAGTTTAAGATTTGAAAGACGGGAAATATCTAGAGATCTGCTTCACAGTGGTGTGTATGTACTTTCCACTACTGAAATGTACAGTCAGAAATCACTAAAATCATAAATTTGATGTTATATATTTTTACTATATTTTAAAGATACAAGGGACTAAAATGAAATTTGTAGAAGTGCTATATCTGACTTCTATAGAAACTTTCTCCAGATGTTATATATTTTTACTATATTTTAAAGATACAAGGGATAAAATGAAATTTGTAGAAGTGCTATATCTGACTTCTATAGAAACGTTCTCCAGATCCTATAGCCTATCACAGATTCAGACGACCTTGTGTATTCTAGCTGGACCTCAGTGTTCTTGGGGCCCTAGGAGAGAGGTGGAAGGACTTAAAGTCATAGGTTTAGATGCTCACATACACTACTCACTTGATTTACACAATTCATGACCCCAGAACTTTTTATTCAGGTGTCTGAGCCCAGAAATGAAAGAGGTTTTGTGAATATGCAGTTGTCCATGGTTGACCTGCCATTTTCTTTCATAATCTTTATCTTTCAGTTTATCCTTAAAGTACGTCCTTAAGAAAAAGAGATATGTCTTTTCTATTATTCCCCCTTGACCTGAAATATTAATATTTCACAATCCCATCATTAAAAATTCAGCTTTTATTGATGGGTTTTCCTAACATGGCCATGCTATTTCCATACTGGAAATCTGACCTCTCTGTGATTGAGTGTGTGTGTGTGTGTGTATGTGTGTGTGGTGTATGGGTATGTGTGTTGTGTGATTCAAAATACATTCATCCTCCCCTACATCCAAATTTCCTTTCAGAAAATTATCTTTCTACTAGTGAGAAGGGTCTGGAAGGGGGCAGTTTAAAACCGATGTCTGTTTCTCTGCTGAATTCAAAGGTGTCAGGATCTTTTTCCCTCCATTCTGCAGAGCTATAAGGTGAATGAAGTTGAGCCAATGGGATACAGTAGTCCAAGGCTTTCGTCTTTAAGTGAGAAACATAAGAATGGAAAAAAAAAAAAAAAAACAGCTGGAGTTTGGGCATTTGTTGCAGCATCTTCAGCAATGGTTGTTGGGGTTCCTATTTTCTATCTTCCTTGGAGAATCCTTGGCCACTGGCTAATTCTATGCTAGAGTTTTACCCAGGTCAATTTTCTGAATACCCACTATCCTGCATATACAGTCCCTTTAAATCAAATTACATAGAGATGGCTCATGTAGCTTTCAGCCCGAAAATATTACCTGACAAGGTTTTGTTTTGTTTGCATCTCTTCAAAATAGCTACATGGCAGACACTGCCTGAACAAGCTCCTAAAACAATGTAAAAGCCTCTCATTTCTTTGGTTCTCTCTGGAACAGTCTTGAAAACCTCCCGATGATTTTACTCTGAGTCTTGTCATTTTGCTCTTTAGATTTCTTTAAATCTATACTGATCAGCTGCTTGTCTGCCCAATGATGTCCCAAATAGTATTAAAATAAATCCACCCACAGCACTGAGCCTGCTAATCATCCTCCCACCCTATTAGATGTCTGACAGCGAACTTCTTTCAGCAGGATCTCTGTCCTTCTATTGGGCTTCCTATCCAGAAGTTTTACATGTAGATTAGCAACTTGTTAATCACCCACATGCATAATCTTCCTGTTTAGACTAAAAGAACAAGCATTCCAACTATTCCAAAATTTCCATGGCACAGGAAAGTACCCTCCCACTGACCACTGACACTGATGGCCACTGACACTGATCAAAAGATGAATTTTTTGCGAGGGAGGTGGGGACAACACAGAGTGCTGTCAGGGTGCAAATCTAGGTTACACTGCTAAGACGTGGGTGGTATGGATGACGGGAGGTACAGCCAGACTTGTGGGGGAGTGAAAGACACAGGCTGCAGGCTTGATTACATCATTCTTATTCTCTTGTGATTTTCCTTTAGTTTTTTTCCTCAAATGAAATAGCTCCTGATTTTTATCAATTCTGATGGTTCTTTTCTCTGTGCTAAGCCATTTACTAATGGCTTTATCTTCATTGTCACCTTTCCTCCACAAAATTTTAAAGCCCACACATTCAAACTCTGTTGCCAGCTCATAAGTAAAGGAACCTAATGCCTGGTCTTCACTTCTCTTGTCAGGGCGGTGCTAGTGTTTAACAATTTGTTAGTTTATAGATGTACAGACTGTAGATTTTTCATGTTCCCTCATGGTTTACCAGGTAGTTTCTGAATGTACATGCCTTTCATTTCTCACAACAACCTTTTCAGGCTTTAAAGAACCCATTCCAAGGCGCTACTTGTAGAAAATGGAATTGCAGAGATGAGAATGCAGAACCAGGTCACGTTGTTTTCCATAATAGTGGAAACCTTCTCTAACACATCTGTTCTTCCTGTCAGTCATGAACCCAAGTGCCGGCCATCACTTCCTGGTCTAGACTGCCTACCAAGTTATGGGGATTTAACAATATGGGGGTTGCCTAAGAAAAGTGAAACAAGCTCTGTCCAGACTGAGGATGTTAACTACCCACTGCTGAGGGAAGAGGTGGGAAGTCAGCACCATCCCACCTCACTACGTCCCCTCTCCATCCACATCCAAAACTGGCCATCTTTCTCTCCAGTACTCACATGGATTAATTACATAAATGTGCAGTCATTTGCCTAGTTTCAGACTCTGAGAACCATCCAGCACTGGTCTATCCTAGGCTTCTTACTCCCACACCCTCATGGTCTACACCATGTCCCCTTCATTCCACCGCTTTATTGTTATTTAAATCCATCTGCCACCAAGACTTGATACTTTTTTGCCAAAATTTTCACAGTAGCTCCTGAACTCTACATCCTACATCCAGGATCACGTTTCTACAAATATCTTCCAAACAACACTCAAAAAGTATTCTGCATTAAATATTTCAATGACATCCAAGGCTTTTAAGATAGATTCAAAATCTCTTAAATTCATTTGCAAAGTCCTCTAAAGCCTGGAATCAGCCGGGCTCCCTGGTTGCATCAGTTACTAACTGACCACACCAACCTCCCTACATGTATGTGAAAGTGCCTTTATACACCAGAAGAAGCCATCTTTTAATCATTTTTCATGACTCAATCATTTTGTGTTTTATGTAAACCTATATACAGCAGTGTGTATGTGTGCGTAGTCTTAATTTTTTTCTCCCTAAGATAGCCATCCCTTCCTCTTTTCAAGGCTGTCACCTACTCCCATTTCTAAAGGAATCCCAATGGAACCACCCGACCCCAACCCGCACAGCAAGCAGACAGAACATCCCTTTCTACACCATTCTGCTTTTCTTCCTAAGAAGTTCCACTGTACCCCGTTTCTACATTAGAGATAATGTGTACCTATCGTGCTATTTGTCAGCTCACTCTTGTGTTTGTAAAAACCAAACTGTGAGCTACTTGAGTTCAAAGGCCAAGTCTTAGTCATTATAGCCCCCAGTGGCTTTCACCGTGCCTAGCAACAGTATCTGTGGAGTAGAACTGAAATCAAAGTTATACTGCTTGTTTTTGAGAAAGCAGATGATGATCACAGCAACATGTAGGTACGGCTGTTTCAGGGATCTTTAGTCTCTCTGGTATTAGAACGGTGCTCATATCTCCTTACCTTCAAGACTATAATGAAGGGGCCAACACTGCAGCATGGTAGGTAAAGCCACCATCTGCAACACTGACATCCCAGTGAGTACTGGTTTGAGATCCCACAGCTCCACTTCCGATCCATCTTCCTGCTAATGCACCTGGGAAAGCAGCGTAGTGCTTGGTCCCCTGCAATCATATAGGAAATCCTGAATAAGCTCCAGGCTCCTGATTTGGGGCTTTCCCAACTCTAGCCATTGCAGCCATTTGGGGAGTGAACCAGTGGATGGAAGATCTCTCTGTCTCTCTTTCTCTCTCTCTTTCTATCTCTATCTCTCTCTCCCTCCCTCTTCTCTCCTCTCCCTCCCTCTCACTAACTCTACCTTTCAAATAAATAAATAAATCTTCCTTTAAATGAGAATTATGAATGGTTTCTGCTCTGCAGAGCCTTGTAATTTATTTTTTTTATTTTTATTTTTAAAGATTTATTTATTTATTTGAAAGGCAGAGTTACAGAGAGGCAGAGGCAGAGAGAGAGAGAGAGAGCGAGCGAGCAGTCTTCCATCTGCTGGTTCACTCCCCAAATGGCTGGAGCTGGACCAATCCGAAGGCAGGAGCCATGAGCTTCTGGGTTTCCCATGTGGGTACAGGGGCCTAAGGACTTCGGCCATCTTCTACTGCTTTCCAAGGCCCTATCAGGGAGCTGGATCGGAAGTGGAGCAGCTGGGTCTCGAACCAGCACCCATATGGGATGCTGGCACTGCAGGCAGTGACTTTACCTGCTAAACCACAGCACTGGCCCCTAATAAATCTTTAGACATAAAAAGACTATAATGTAATAACAGCCCTACTTTAAAAAATATATTTATTTATTATCATTTATTTGAAAGAGAGAGAAAAAAAAGATCTTCTACCTTTGATTCCTTCTGCCAATGTCCACAACAGCCAAGGCTCGGCCTGGCCAACCCAGGAACTTAGAACTCAATCCAGGTGTCTCACATGGCTGGCAGGGCCCCGAGTACTTGAACCATCATCTGCTGCTTCCAAAGGTGTGCATTAGCAAGAAGCTGGATCAGAAGTGGAGTGGCCAGGACTCAGGCATTGCAGTATAGGATGCAGGTGTCCTAATCTGTGCACCAAAAGCCTTCCCTTAATAGCCCTGCTTTTAACTGGCCTTTCTCAGATAACTGAAATCTTCCTGTCCCTAATGATCACTCTGGCAAGACACGTTAGAAAATACATATGCTCCTGTGACAGCTCTCAAGCACTGACTAACAAGAACTAGTGTATAAATAATCCAATTCCCTCATCTCTCATATGGGACAATTGAGAGATGTGTGCTCTACACCACCTCCCAGACTTCCCCAGCAAGATTAACTCTAATCACCCACAGTAGACGTCGGCTCAATAATGTTTATCTATTGGCTGATTTCCCATCTCCGTCTAAACCTCCCCACTCCCCAAATGTTGTTTCCAGGGATCATTTCTCAAATAAAAGATCTTCTCTAGAATCATATTCCTGAAACCTATTTCTGAGAAAACTCAGTTTAAACAGTATCCAATAGTGTTGTTAAATTTAAAAAAGTTACATAACTCTATGAATTAGGAGCTAATATTCTGCTTATTACAAGAATGAGAAAATGGACGCACAGGGAGTTAACTTTGGAGTATGTAAATGAAAGGACATGCTACCATAAACAGGGCTCATGTTTCATTCTGTATCACCCCCATCTCCCACTCTCTCACCTCCCAACCCCCACTCCCTCAGCTGCTTAGTTCTTCCGGTCTTTTTAGCATCTCTGATGAACAAGCTCACTGAGGGTGCCCTTGATCTCAAGGCGGTCTTCTCAAGGGTAGGCTTACAGGCCAGGAACTCAGAGAGTTGAGTCTGGCGGCTCGCTAGAGTTGCACAGTGAACCTCTGAAGAGATCATTAGGGTCTAAAGAGATATCATTCAAGAGAGCCGCCAGATCAGTGCTGTTATCATGGCAATCGCCCAAATATGAAATATGAAAAGCCTATTCACAAAATTAGCAAGCAGACAATATGATATACAAAAGGAAAATACATTTCTGTTGCTGTTTCTTTTTTTACGGAAGCCAGATAAAGTAAAAAGACAGAGACCTGTCTACAACATGAAAGATGGGGAGAACACATTAAAATGTTCTTTATAAGCAATCCAAGATACACAAAGCTTTAAAAATGAGGTTTTTATTATTCTAGCACAATACTAGCAAAGAGTAAACCGTGATAAAATGGAAATATCCATGTCGCCTTAGTAAAACAGGTACCCTAGTTTAAAAATCAATGGGAGCATGATCATAAATTGATGATATCTATTTGAATACTTATTATGCATTTTATAGCAGATGCCTTAATACAGACCCTAAACTTTGACCCAGCACTTTTTAAATAGTCCCTAGCCTATGGACTTGCCTTAAGAATGCACTTACTCACACATGTATGCATGCAACAAAGATGTGTCCTAAAAATTATCACAATATTATTTTAAATGACCAATTAAAAAGAAATAACCTAAATATCTACCAATAAAAATAAATAAATATCCAACATATATTAGAATACTTAAATATAAATATTAAGCCTTGAGATTTTGGTTTATTTTAAAGATTTATTTATTTATTTGAAAGTCAGAGTTACATAGAGAGAGGAAAGGCAGAGAGAGAGAGAGAGATCTTCCATCCAATGGTTCACTCCCCAACTGGTTGCAATGGCTGGAGCTACGCTGATCCAAAGCCAGGAGCCAGGAGCTTCTTCTGGGTCTCCCACACAGGTACAAGGCCCAAGGACTTGGGCCATCTTCTACTGCTTTCCCAGGCCATAGCAAAGTGCTAGATAGGAAGTGGAGCAGCCAGGTCTTGAACTGGCATCCATATGGGATGCTGTTGACACAGATGATGGCTTTACCTGCTACCCTAACACTGACCCCAGGGTAGCCACTAATTATAAGAACTCATGGTCCTGTATGAAGACATTTGTGTTTCCAGTTTCAATTAGCAAGGCAAATGACAAGCATACAAAGCAGTGAAGTTGAGGCCATACATCTGGTAATGAATTACTTTCTTGAATTAAGAAAAATGAGGTTCACTGTGAGTGCTAGTGGCTTCTTGTAATACCCAAGAGTTGCAGTAAAGTCACTGTTAGAAAATGCAAACCTACAATTCAAGATAATCCTGCTGTGACTTGGCTCTGTGTTCAATTGCCATATTACCATCTCCACAATCTTCCCCCAGAAACTCTGTAAATAAATGAATGAATACTGTTTGCTTTGGAAGAACAAACTGACTCAGCAGGACTTTCTCAGAGAGAAAAAAGTGTAGAAATTTTGAGGGAAAGTAACAACTAAACCAAATGCATTTTTAATTACCTTTAAATTGCACTGATAATAACATTCTCAGTGGGATGGAGGGATCAAATCTTACTCACTATGAGATTTTTGTGTCCTTTCTTCTCTCATTGCTTTTGTTCGAGGGACAAATCTAGGATTGTAGATATTTATAAATCTTAATTTTTGCCCAGGTTTGTATGAATGAGACGAGATGGCTTTATTTGTCTAGTTATTGTATTCTCTTTGAGTAATGTGAGGGTTACGTTATTACCATGGTTCTACTCATAATACTTAGAAAACTCAATACTCTTCTCCAAGCCCCAACTCAGAGCATGGAAATCCAGACTCTTAGCTCTAGGAAAACAGCACTCTTTTGTGTTTGTAGATGAAGCAGAGAGAAGCTATGCACCTAAATTCACATAATTGCTATAGGAATTGTGGAAGTGATCCAGCTTCTTTACATTTCTCTCCAGAATATTTTCAGCAGTCAACACCACTGAAAAGCTCCATCCTGTAGAGAAGCAACTCTGCATGTTTCTGCTAGTCTCAAAGGTGGAGGGACCTGCCAACGGAAGCAGATTTACACCAAGCTTAAAATTTAGACTTACTCTCAACATTTACTCAACAAACCTTTCTTCAGCACTTGTGATCATGGTGTATGTTCCAGTCTACATCAAGATATGAAAGAACCCAGAAAAGCCTTCTATGAATTTACTTTCTCTTGGAAAAGAGGAGAAAGACACAACCAATAGTTTAGCTCCAGAATGAGGAAATAGAAAAAGTGAAAGTAGAGCACACTGCAGTACCACAGGCATTCACAGAGTACACCAATCACATTTTTTTTTTTTTTTTTTTTTTTTTTTTTTGGACAGGCAGAGTTAGACAGTGAGAGAGAGAGACAGAGAGAAAGGTCTTCCTTCCATTGGTTCACACCCCAAATGGCTGCTGCGGCCAGCATGATGCACCGATCCGAAGCCAGGAGCCAGGTGCTTCCTCCTGCCCTCCCAGGCAGGTGCAAGGCCCAAGCACTTGGGCCATCCTCCACTGCCCTCCTGGGCCACAGTAGAGAGCTGGACTGGAAGAGGAGCAACTGGGACTAGAACCCGGCGCCCATATGGGATGCCGGCGCCGCAGGCGGAGGATTAACCAAGTGAGCTGCGGCGCTGGCCCAATCATGTCTCTTGTGTTGTGTGAGGACTGTGGAAGGGGCTTACCCTGATGCTTAAACACAAACTTGAAATAGATTGCTGACTGTTTATGATAGAACTTCAGGACTGTGATGGCATCCAAATCTCCCTCTCTTCCCTTGGACAAGCCTATAAAAGCATGAAAGCTGCCTAACATTAGAGGTGGGATTTCATAATGGCACATTTGGCAAAACCCTACCTAATATCCAGGATGAGCCCAACTGGTAGACCCCTTTTGGCCAATTTATACGGAAATACCTTGTCTAGAATAGGGAGAAAAGATGGAGCCTAGGACTTCTGTCCTTGAAGAGGAAATCAGGCTGTGACCAGAGACAAGGGGGAAAAACAAGATTCCTAAGGAGGGCAGGTGTCCTAATCTCGGTTTTCTGTAACCCCCCAATCAAGTTCCCCATAAGTGTGGTCTCAGGTTCCTCATGGGTGGTCCTGAGTCAACCAAGCCCATCAATACTGTAGCTGTTAAAGCATCTTGCTGATGAACCTTTAAAAATTGAAAACAAACAAACAAAACAAAAACCTGGGCTGGATGCTCAGTCTTGGGAAGGAATTCCATGTTAATAAACTGCTTCTGATTCTCCACTCAGCTTTGGTGTCTGTTTGCACTAAGGGAACTTCCCTAGCCCAGCTTTCTGTAACATCCTGACCTCATGTGTTGCCAGCTTAGTAAAATTACATAAACAAATTTTAAATGTTATAGTAAGAAATTGGAAATACTCTCCAAAAAACAGGAAAGAGGAAATCAAACTACAATTACAGACTAATTAGAAAATAATAAAAATTCAAACACTATTATCAAAACAAGATACACTGGGGCCAGCGCCACGGCTCACTAGGTTAATCCTCTGCCCGCAGTGCCGGCATCCCATATGGGCGCCGGGTTCTAGTCCTGGTTGCTCCTCTTCCAGTCCAGCTCTCTGCTGTGGCCTGGGAGGGCAGTGGAGGATGGCCCAAGTGCTTGAGTGCCTGTACCCATGCACCTGGCTCCTGGCTTCAGATCGGCGTAACTCCGGCCGTAGTGGCCATTTAGGGGTGGACCAACGGAAGGAAGACCTTTCTCTCTCTCTCTCTCTCAATGTCTAACTCTATCTGTCAAATAAATTAAAAAAAAAAAAAAAAACAAGATAAACAAGATACACTATAACTCCACTGTAAAGATAAATATTTTATCTAAAATACTTTCCCAATTAGTTAAAATGGAATTAAAAACTGTAAAATTTTAAAAGTAGAAAAATAACTGTGCTGTCATGAAAAGCATGGGGAAGAAAATACCAAAAATAAAAGCATAAAACATTGACTTTGAGAAGAAAAAGAAAAAAGAAAAGCATTCAGTTGCTCAATAAATCTAGGAGTTATTTTCTTGGAAAAACATAATTAGCATATTAACAATAAGCATTAATAAATGAATCTGATGAATTAATGGAAAAATCAGTATATAAGATTGAAGATGGAAAAGGTAAATGCACAATTTTTTAAAGGTTTTTAAGGCATGCACTGTAAAACACTTTTTGTAAAAGGTTAATTTATTTGAAAGGCAGAGTTACAGAGAGGGGGAGGCAGAAAGAGGGAGGTCTTCCATTTGCTAGATCACTCCCTAAATGGCTATAAAGGTCAGGGCTGTGCTAGGCCAACACCAGGAGCCAGGAGCTTCTTCCAGGTCTCTTACTTGGGTGCAAAGGCCTAAGTACTCAGGCCATCTTCCGCTGCTTTGTCAGGTACTTTATAAGGGAGCTGGATCAGAAGTGGCGTAGCCAGCAGCTTTACCCACTACACCACTAAGCTGGCCCCAAAGCACAATGTTCTAACATCAAATTCCTCTGCTCAATCTAATGTTATATTTTTGAAAATCTATGTATTATCAAAATTTATGTGCATAAAATGATGTAATTAAATGTAAAACAAATTATTTAAAAGAGTACCAAGCAAGACTATTAAAAATTAGCAAAACATCTTCTCACTATTGCCTCTGTTCAAGATGAGGCTATTGTGTATTATTTTATGTGATGCACACACACACATACACAGAGTCTTAAAAAAATTTCAGAGGAAAATGCATATTATGAAAAACTATGTGGATGCTTCAAAAATTTTTTCTTCCAGTACTTTTATAATTAAAATGAGTTATTATTATGGAAAGGTGAAGATTTGTATAAACAAGACCAAAGGGTTGGAGTTCTTTTTTTTTTTTTTAGACAGAGAGAGGTCTTCCATCCACTGGTTCACTCCCCAGATGCCCGCAACGGCCGGAGCTGCACCGATCCGAAGCCAGGAGCCAGGATCTTCCTCTGGGTCTCCCATGTGGGTGCAGGGGCCCAAGCACTTGGGCCATCTACTACTTCTTTCCCAAGCTATAGCAGAGAGCTGACTGTTCAGTCCTTGCTTCACATGTATGCCAATCTTCCTTGCTTTACAGAGTTGCCACAAATGAGTTTCTACTGCATGTGCATGGCGTTTGCACCATCGTAAAGCTGAAAGTCTCTGCACAGCATTGGGAGCCTGCTGTAGTTCAAGGCCTTCTCCAGTCCGGAAGTGTCATCTGGAGTTCCTGTTTTTCCAATAATAAAAGGACATTGTTCCGCTTTGGTTAAAAACCTCCATTCCCTGAACCTCATTTTCTTCCTCTGTAACAGAAGCACTAGGTACAAGTGTGCAACAAAAGGATGAATTATATCAAATTGGATGCTAACTCTACTAGCAACCATCAAAACATCAAATTTTAGACCTAAGAGGCTTTAGAATGCTTTAAACACTCACAATTTGTTATCAGTCTCTCACATAAAATACTGCAAACTCTTTGTACAATCTCTGAGATCATAAATAATTACTATCTCCTTATTTACAAAAAAAGAATTTACTTATGGATTTGAAAGGCAATTATATAGAGAGAGGGAGAGACATAGGGAAGTAATCCTGTGGTTCACTGCCCAAATGACCTCAACAGCTGGGGTTGAGCCAGGCAGGAGCCAGGATCCTGGAACACCATCCCAGTTTTCCACATGCATGGCTGGGGCCCAGGTACCTGGGTCATCTTCTGTTGCTTTCCCAGGCACATTAGCAGGGAAGCTGGACTGGAAGTTGAACACCCAGGGCTAGAACCAGCACCCACTTGGGATGCTGGCATTGCAGAATGTGGCTTTCTCTGCTGTACCACAATGCCGGCCCCTCAATTTCTATTCTCTTATAAATTATTATTCTCTTAATTATTTCATATCAACAACTTTTTCCCTTTTGGGAAACATTCAGTTCCAATAAATAAACGTTATAATAACAGCCAAGTCTGGTTTAAAATACAGTGTCAGTGTCTAGGGAGCATGGAAATTCAATGTTTTGCTTGGCTCCCAAAGCATTCCAAATCAATACAATATATAGTATTTAGCTGTAACTCCCCAGGGAAGGGGAATAGTATGTGGCTGAAGGATGTGCGTAGTGACTTAACTTGCTGTAACATAAAATAATCAGCTTATGGATATTATAATGGTCAAAGGGGCACCCCAAAAATGATATTTCACCATGTTTTCTTTCCAGGCTAACAGACTGAAAAAGAAGGATAACACTGTAACACTGTAACATTTACTGCTGAAAGGCATGTGGGAAACCAGCACTTGAGTATCTGGCTAGTAGGTATGGGCTCATTTTCTCCCAACAGAAACCTTGATAGGGCAAAAGATTTCATTTCAGTCTTACATAAAATAGTAACATATTGAACAAAATGGAATGGATAATTTAAATGAGAGGATTGGTAAATATTTGACATGTCCCTTAAATAAATACTGTCACATGTCAAAATCATGATGTAGATTGACATTGATTGACATGGACATAGGAAAAATAAAGAATCCTGTTGAGATACATTACTAAACTAGCTATTTAATTGTCTACACACATAGAAGAGAAAAAAGAGTATATATATTTATATACAAACTAAAAATATTAACTTTTACTATCTTATGATGCTGAGATTACAGTGGATTTCATATGCCTTTGTTTTTAGTAGCGAAAAGTAAATATTGAGGCCAGCGCTGTGGCACAGAGGGTTAATGCCCTGGCCTGAGAAGCTGGCATCCCATATGGGTGCTGGTTTGAGAACCGGCTGTTCCACTTCAGATCCAGCTCCCTGCTGTGGCCTGAGAAAGCAGTGGAGGATGGCCCAAGTCCTTGGGCCCTACACTCATGTGGGAGACCAGGAGGAGGCTCCCAGCTCCTGGCTTCAGATCAGTGCAGCTGCAGCCAATTGGGGAGTGAACCATAGGATGGAAGACCTCTCTCTCGCTCTGCCTCTCCTCTCTCTGTATAACTCCAACTTTCAAATACATAAATAAATCTTCAAAAAAAAAGTAAATATCATCGTGACAATCAACAAAGTAACAAGGATGCTCCCACTTTGATTTAAAAAAAATGAATATCCATAAATAAGAATAATAGACAGACCACTGTCTTTCCTTGGAAGATTTGCAAACATCCATCATTTGTTTCTCAGTATAAGCTGATTTTGAGTCCTTGTTAATCATTTTCTGTGTTATAGTTCTCCCAGTAGAGGTCAGGACCACGTAACATTACTCATATAGTAGGTTTATATTTTTATGTTTCTCTACATATTAGTATCTGTGGTCTCCCCCAGAACATAGAGCATGGAAGCTTATATATTGTCATTACCAAGTATTTGCATTTGGTCTTTAAAACCAATGTACTGGTATAAGACATATGCTAATGTAGATATATGCTATTACTCATTGCCCTAACTTTCTGCCAGTCTGGCCAATGTCTTAAATATGGAAGAGTTGCTGGAATTAGTTTCATGAACACACAATTCTGTAGAATATGGGTACCAAACAAGAAGCTAATGAAACAAGTCTATCCACAATGCGGACTTCCTGAAGTCCTAAGCTGCATTCTCTTTTATTCAACTGATCATTTCAGTTCCTCCTCTAGATTGGGGTGGACAGTCTGGGAGGTATTTCTCTGATCCAGCTGCACAGCTGCAGAAGTTCACTGCTTGAGGAAATGTATCACTCTAAGACCCACACCGATGCCTACTCAGTGGGATTCTTTCTGAAGGGCCCAATGGCTCCTGTACATTATTTACCCTGAACAGTAGCGGGGCCTCCCAACCTAACTGCTCGCTTTGAGGCAATGGAAGCCATCCGAGGTGAGCCAGTTGCACTACTCTCTGCTTTGCCAGTCACTCCACAGGAGATCATTCACAACTTCAAGAACTATCATCACTGGAGTCTATGGAAACTGAAATCTTCTGTATTAGGAATCTTCAGGGTCCACTCCCCAACTTCTGTATCTTCAGCCATCTTTAACAATTCCATTTCTCCATATGTTGTCTTCATCTTTCTTTTATCTGTCTGTTTTGCCCCTTCAGATACTTCAGAAGAAACAAATTCTGGGGTCAGCCCTTCCCTGAGACACAAGCCTCAGTTCACCCTGCAACAGCCACCAGGTAAGCAGAGCGTTGCCCTACCCATCTGCTTCTTTCCTGGGCATGTAATCCTAGACCCCTTTGTATTTCAAACGGAGGTACACAGCCTTTTGAAACATCTACAGAAAACACAGTCTTTGAGGACTGCATTCAATTTTACGCTGGCTGCCTGGCTGCCTGGTTTGCCCTCAATCCATCCCTCTCATGCTGAGGACCCTCGCTGATTTCACTGGAGTGAGAAGAATGCATTCGCTTTTGTCAGGAGTCACCATCTTTTCCAAAGTGGCAATAGGTGTACAGTGGAAGAGGAATACAAATGACATCAAAAGAGGGAGAGAGACAATATAGTCAGGAATAGAAAAGCAGAGGGAGAGAGAAATGCAGACACACACAAAGACAGCTACAGAGAGAGGGACTCTGCCCCCAGACCATGCCATCGCATCAACTCTGAAATCCACATTCATGCCTCTGCTTCATCTGCCAAACAGCATATGGCTAAGCCATGAATGACTCTGCCTTACTGCTTAACTATCCCAGTTAACTACTTAAAAGCCCTTTATCCTAGATCTTTCCCAAAATTCTTTTGTATTTCCAGAATGCTTACTTTTAAAAACAACTCTCAGTTGCAATCTGGTTGCTACAGCTGTCTTACAAATCACCTCCAATGGCTGGTCTCCTTCCTCTGCTCCATAAAATTCAGCCCCTTTTCCTTGACAATCTACACATACGGAAACACACACACACACAATACCACAAAGCAATACACAACTGTCATATACAGAAACCAAAAAAATACTTAGATAAAATATTGGAAAGTATTTTTGTGCTTGTGGTTGCTTGGCATTGTGGGGAGGAATCCATGTTGTATACTACAGCAAGAAAAGTAAGGATGGTTCTGTTTGTTTCAGTCTCTACCTCCAAAGTTATATTGAATTCTACTTCTCTTTCCATATGCAAAAAGTCCGTAACATTGATTAAGATGGACAAAAGCAAAGGGGAATTGGGCTGTGAAAACAAGGTGCATGGCTTTTCTACTAATGTGAAAATTGGGGTAAGTCACAACAATTCTGAGCCTCCATCTGTTCCTATATCCAGTGTGTGTAGTTAATGACAGTATGGAGTCATGGGGCTGCATGAGGTTGAAATAAGATGTCATAAGAAAAAGAAATAAGATGTCATAAGAAATGTCCAGCAAAAACTAGATCATCTTAAGTGTCCACCTTTAGCAGAGGGTCACATATGAAGTCTCTTCCTGTCAGTTGCTGAAGAGGAATGTATGGTATGCAGATGTGTTATTACCAATGACATCAGGTAACACAAGGACACACTATAGGACACACAAGGACTCCGATAGAAGACACACAGGGCTCCTATAGAAGACAAAAGCAGCTTTGCTAATTTGTTAAGTTTTTAAGCAGCAACTTTTTTTCCCCTTAGCAAATCAAATTATTAGCTACTGAGCATAGGTATACATCCAACAATGGTGGGACTGGAGCCATGTTGCCCAACCACAGTCATTTACATGTCACCACCGGGATTCTACCTGATTCCAAGCCACGATATATGCTGCTATTGATTTTTCTCTCCCTCTCTAAATCGACTCACTATTCTTATTCTTGTTCTAAGACAGTATCTATGACATGATGGGTATGATTTACTTTTAATCATTGCTTAATGTACATAAAATCAGTCACAATAACTAACATTTTAAATCTTTCTAAGCAAGTTCCAATTATGAAAATTACTTGAGTATGGAGACAGACTTTTAAGACTTCAATTACTGTCCTGGGTTTGATATATTCTTGATGTGTGTCCTTGGATAAATCATTTCAACTCTCTTAGCCTCAGGTGCCTTGCTGGGTGTAGATCATAGTTAGCTTGTAAAGATCAAAGGGGAAAAAGTGTGTGAACATATTTTGCAAACTGTAGAGCACTGTACACCTGCAGGGTGTTAATTTTCAGTAGATGTGCATGAACTCCTTGTTGCTGCTATCTGTAGTTAAGTTTCAAAAACCAAGAAACTGGTCCTTCAAAGGAAACTGAGTTTTCTTCACTCATCAGCTCACTGGCTGATGTATCACCCACAGTATAGTATACTGCCAGCCAGTAACACACTGGGATTCCCTTGTAGTATTAATGGGATAAGTGATGGTATAGTAACATCACAATGGAGTTTAAGCATGGGAACGAAAGCTGTAAATATCCTTTTGTACTCCAACCTTTTAATTTTTTTTTCAGTGACCCATCCTCTCAACAGAGCAGCTTCATATCATCAATACCAGGGATTCAGGATACTGAACTCAGGACTGTAGAGTCAAAATCAAAATGGAGTGAGTGTGGCTAAAAGCTAATGGCAGATCTCTTGCTTCTATACATATCAGTGTTGCTTTCTAACAGCTAAGGGTGTATCTTGTGAAACTATATGGGCCCAAATTCCAAGGAACTGAGAAGGGGCACAACCCAAGTATTCTGCCCAAGTTGACAGAAATGCACCCTGCACTGTTATCTTATAACCATATAGTGGGGTTGTTATTATTCCTGGGTTTGTTATTGTTAACTGTTATCTTACAACTATATTCTGGGTTTTTTTTTTAATTGTTCACTGCATACCAGGGGTTCACAATTGTGAGCCCTAGTGGACAGAATACTATAAACGCTGTGTAACTCGCTGTTGGGGGCCACACTTTGGTGAGGAGTGTCAGTCCTAATTGGTTGCCTTGCTTCTCATTTTCAATAAAAATTCGTGTGTGACTGTCACTGGTTTTTATAATATTCTATTTTAGCTGATGAGTGGATGCAAAAACTACAAGACAGTATGTTCCCCACAGACAGAAAAACTGACCCCACTCAGCACTATCAGTATCTGCACCCACAGCCCAGCACTGCACATGCTTGGCCAGTCTGAGAACTCATGCTTTCACCAGAGGTTCTCAATCCTGGTTACACATTAGACTCACAAGGGGAAATTTCAAAAAGTCTTAACTGGGGGGCTGGCATGGTGGTGTAATGGGTTAAGCCACTGCCTGCTAAGCAGGCACCCTACTTGGGTACCAGTTCTGTTCCTGGCTGCTCCACTTCTAATCCAGCTCCCTACTAATGTGCCTGGGAAAGCTGTGTAGGATAGCTCAAGTCCTTGGGCCCCTGCATCCACATGGGAGATTCAGAAGAAGCTCCTGGCTCCTAACTTTGGCCTGGCCCAGCCCTGGCCAGTGCAGCCATTTGGGAAGTGAATCAATGGGTGGAAGATCTCTCTCTCTCTCCATCTCTAACTCGGCCTTTCAAAAAAAATAAAATAAATCTTTAAAAAAATCAATATGGGCCCTATCCTAAACCAACTTATTTAAGATCTCATAGTGGGTGTGAGGGCACAGGAATCAATGTTTATTAAATGTTTCTCCATGAAGGTTGCTTGGAAACCCTGGCTTTAGGTGGGCTATGGAAAGAAATAGGAGTGAAATCCAAATATTGTGCTAATTTTTCAAGTCCCATAAATCAGAATAATCAAAAAAGAAACAAAACAGAAACAGCAAAACAAAATTCTTTTTTTTTTTTTGACAGGCAGAGTGGACAGTGAGAGAGAGAGAGACACAGAGAAAGGTCTTCCTTTTGCCGTTGGTTCACACTCCAATGGCGGCCAGCACACCGCACCTATCCGAAGGCAGGAGCCAGGTGCTTATCCTGTTCTCCCATGGGGTGCAGGACCTAAGGACTTGGGCCATCCTCCACTGCCTTCCCGGGCCACGGCAGGTTGCCCCTGGAAGAGGGGCAACCGGGACAGAATCTAGTGCCCCGACCAGGACTAGAACCCAGTGTGCCAGCGCCGCAAGGTGGAATATTAGCATATTGAGCTGAGGCGCCGGCCAGCAAAACAAAATTCTAACAACTCCTAGGAGCCTGCCTGCACCAGCTTTGTCTTGAGATGATCCTTTCAGTTCTTACCCAATAAGATCTTGTGAAAGTATAGATTCTTGATTCTTACCCCCAATGACTGGAATAAGAGTCTCTGCAGAGCAGATAATTTGCATTTCAACAGGCTTCCTGGAGGATCCACATCCCCCAAAATGCAGGACCACTGCTGTCTGAGTGATTGCTACAGAAACCTGTGCAATTCTTTTCTGGCAGTGTAATCCTTTTGGGGTCTTCTACAACACAGATAAATATAAAAATGAATTCCCGGACTCCACTCCAGATATCCAGCTGTGGTACTTGCATTTCTAAATATTTTTCAAAGCTTCATATAGAATTCTGACAGATGCTGAACCTGTGCTAATGGCTATGCCAGTAGACCATAAAAAGACAAAAAAAGTAGGGAATGTGTGATTCAAGCATCTTTTTTTTTTTTTCTTTTTGGCCAGGTATCATTTCCAAAACAAACTTCTCCATGTCAATTCACGTCAGAAAGAAAAAAAAAAATCTCTCTCCTGTCAATTTGCCCTTTGCACACAGAAAGGAACACATGTTTAGAAAGCATTTAAAGCAGTGGGCATTCTACATGTTCATTATTCAATGCCAGAACCAAAGGCTCCCCAGGCATTATTAAACCAATTGATGAACACTGTGGCTGGATTTGAACAGAGGAAAAATGCTGCTGGAAGTGAAATACGCTGATTCTTCATCTAAAATTCTTGTAAGTAAAGACTCAGGAACCGACTTCCCGGATTTTCCCGTGGACAGTATTTGCATCTAAAAAGCCCGTTCTGTGGCCTCCTCAGTTATGCTACCTACTAGGCATATGCAGAATATGCACAGGAGGAAATGCAACTGCGTTCTGTTAAGCAGAGACCCATTTTATAGTTTTATAGCTCACCCTGCTGGGCTCTGTGCATGGTGAGGCAGCTATCCCTACCTGAACAAATGCAACCCACGCTAATTACTGCTTCTGTCACTCGGCTTGCTTTTCCGTAGAATTCTGAGGCATACAAGATGGAGTACTCCTCCGAGCTCATGACTTAACATACAAGGATCACTCTTCCTGTAAATGATGAAGGCACAGGGAAGGCACAAGAAAATCTTCGCTATGCACACTCAGTAGGTGGTTACTGGAACTAACCAGTTGAGGGAAAGAAGCCTAAGAAATCCCTTGTGTTTCACATTCTTTTAGGAAACAAAAAGGGGAAAAAACTCAGAGCCACCTGCCTGTTTACAGAAAAGAGGAAATACAGGTTGAGTCTTTGCTCTTCCAGTAGGTCCTCCCCAAACCAAACCAGACAACGCAAAATTCCAGTCGGTGGGCACAAGCTGGTGAGGCTTCCATCTGTTCCCAGTCTGTGACTGGCTTCACAACCCTGTTTTCAATGATCCTAATAAGCTCTAAGTGAAAGGCTAGCTAACACTTTTGACATTGAACTTGCTTCTTTAAGCAAACCATAAATGGGCAAATTTACATTTCCAGAGGGAAAGAGGAGAATGCTAAGTTTTAAAAACCAGTTTTATTAGTTTGTTTTTATGCTGTTTTATTTTCCTTCTCTCCTTGGGACAGTGAAAAACTAAAACTATTGGATGCTATAAAGAACTGCTCAACTCATAGGTTAAAACTCATCATTTTCCAAGCTATTCTTGATTTCAGTGGGGTGATTTATAGTATATGCCAGCTAAAGCCATGGAAGCTTTTCTCTAACGAAGGAGGCCTAGGGCTATTGGACCAACATCTATACTTAAGGTGCCAGGCAGCAAAATAATATGTATGTCACTCCCTTCCCATCAAAATTTCCTCAGGACAGAGCCAAGTAGGGCAGTGAAATGAACTGAGGTGGACGGCAGACAAGCTGTGTCATTAGTGTGCAGGGTGACCTTGAATAAGTAATTCATCCTCTCTGGACTGGACCTCAATTTCAACTGTGAAAGGCATGTGCTGATTTAGATGACTTTAAAGGCCCAATTCCAAGCTACAGCCCCATCATCCAGTTAGTTCATCAGTTAGCATACAATTCATCAGCTACTTCAGGACTTCTGTGAATGACTACTTAGAGTCCTCAGTTCTCTTGTCTCCCAAATATGTGTGGTAGGAATGCCCATCCCCCCCATACACCTCAAGCTAGCAAATCTGATTTCTAACCTTTCCCTTTCTTCCTTCAACACATGCTCAACATTGACCTTGGATTTTTTTTATTCTTATTTATTTACAGATTTATTTATTTATTTGAGTTCCAGAGAGAGTTGAAGAGACAGAGCAAGATCTTCCAATCTCTAGTTCAACCCCCACAATGGCCACAAGCCCTAGCTGAAGTTAGAAGCCAAGAGCTTATCCCCAGTCTTCCACGTGGATACAGGGGCCCACATGCTTAGGTCATCTTCTGCTGCTTTCTGAGGCACATGAGCAGAGAGCTGGATGGGAAGTGGAGCAGCCGAGACTAGAACCAGCTTCCATATGGGATGTGTCACTGCAGGTGGTGGCTTTACCTGCTGCACCACTGTGCTGGCCCCCATAGTTGGATTTTTACTGTCTTTGACTCCTTGCTCAGGTTTGGGTAACTGGTGCTGCTGGCTGGCAAGACTAGGCTTGGGGCCAGCGCTGTGGTGCAGCAGGTTAACACCCTAGCCTAAAGTGCCGGCATCCCATATGGGTGCCGGTTCGAGACCCGGCTGCTCCACTTCCAATCCAGCTTTCTGCTATGGCCTGGGAAAGCAGTGGAAGACGGCCCAAGTCCTTGGGCCCCTGCACCCGTGTGGGAGACCTGGAAGAAGCTCCTGGCTCCTGGCTTCAGATCGGTGCAGCTCCAGCTGTTGCGGTCAATTGGGGAGTGAACCATTAGATGGAAGATCTCTCTTTCTCTCTGCCTCTCCTCTCTCTGTGTAACTCTCACTTTCAAATAAATAAATAAATCTTTAAAGAAAAAAAAAGAATGGCTGGCGCCGTGGCTTAACAGGCTAATCCTCCGCCTTGCGGTGCCGGCACACCGGGTTCTAGTCCCGGTTGGGGTGCCGGATTCTATCCCGGTTGCCCCTCTTCCAGGCCAGCTCTCTGCTATGGCCCGGGAAGGCAGTGGAGGATGGCCCAAGTGCTTGGGTCCTGCACCCCATGGGAGACCAGGAGAAGCACCTGGCTCCTGGCTTCGGATTAGCGCGATGAGCCGGCCGCAGCGGCCATTGGAGGGTGAACCAATGGCAAAAAGGAAGACCTTTCTCTCTGTCTCTCTCTCTCACTATCCACTCTGCCTGACAAAAAAAAAAAAAAAAAGTAGGCTGTATTCATTTTCAAGGGTGCAGATTAACAGAGATCCGACTGTGATGGAGCAGGACGGCACTTTCTGCGGAAGGGAAAATGTGGATTATAAATTCTGCAGGAACACAGCGAATGCTTAACATCAGCTCACACCTCTTCTCACAGTTCCACAGCTGCATTAAACTCTTGGATGTGTCAAACTAACCTCAAAATCAACTTTCCTGAAATTTAACTTGTAATTTTCTTCTCCTAAAAAGGTCCTGTTCAGGAGTTTGCTTTCTGCCAGTAAATGGCACCAGTGTGAATCCTGCTAGGCATACCAGGAATGTAACCATCTTTGACATCCTCCCTCTTTTAACTGGCTTATCCCCAAGCCTTATGGTTTAGCCTCTGAGGATTTTTTGAGTGTGAACCAACCACTGCTTTACCACTAACACTACCTTAAAGTATGCACGACACATCTCCTTTTTCTGTAACATTCTCCTACATGATCTGCCAGTATTTTCTCTTGGATCTTTCAAAATACATATTTGCCTAGTCCCCCTCCTGCCTCCCTGCACTCCTCCTGTTCTGCCCATCTGCCTCCTTCTCTTCCCTATGTGGTCTCATTTCTCTCGCTGCTCCCTTTGACCGCTCTCCATTCTTGTCACATGGGAATCATTGCAGTTCCTCTCTCTTGCCATGCTTCCTAGCTCCACATGGTGCATCCCCACCCAGACATCTTTCACCT
Source organism: Lepus europaeus (assembly GCF_033115175.1). Taxonomy (NCBI): domain Eukaryota; kingdom Metazoa; phylum Chordata; class Mammalia; order Lagomorpha; family Leporidae; genus Lepus; species Lepus europaeus. The sequence goes on along the minus strand of NC_084843.1, from coordinate 22,582,413 downwards.
ATCCTTCCTGCCTCACTTCACCTCTTGGTCACCACATTGGCGAAAATGCCTTGCCTGTCACTCTTGCCTGTGTGGAATCTTCTAATCATAGGCTTTCATAAAGGCAAGGATGTGTCCTTCACCTTATTTAACTCTTAATACTTTGTTGACATTTTGCTTTATTTTACTAAGTAAAGAATACTAAAGTGTACTCTTGCCCACTAAAACTAAACACCCTGAAAGCCGAAACCACTTCTGATTTTGCTCACTTAATATGCTTCCAGGGTCTGGTTCATCAAAGGCACTCAAACATGTTTATTGAGTGAATGAAGTGCACGGTTGCTGCTGGCAGTAAGTTTTATTCTTCCTCCATCAAATCACCAGTCATTTCAGGTCCAATCCCTTGCATCTCAGTACACGATATTTTTTCCTGCTGGAGAGCCCATCTACCTAAAGTTGCCTGCATCAATCCCTTTACCAAGAAGGCTTAATCTTACAGAATTTTGTTTTTTGTTACTACTTACCAGCTCTTTCTCAACTTAAAACGTCATTTTCTCAGACAAATCAATATAAGGAAAGTTTTTCTGCTACTTCCTCTCAGGGTATGTCTGACCTTCCCCTACAAATATGACAATCCAACATGCCATGAATTCTCTGTACGTTTGCCTTCTGAACTTGTGTCTTCTTCAGTATACTGTAAGCTTCTTGGGAACATATGTTCTTTTATTTTGCCATCATTATGACTGGTTAACATCAAAATCTTGCAGAGTCCCTGGTACACAGTAGGTCCTCAATAAATACCACTGCATGTAGAATAATTTCTACTAACTGGCCTATTGTTTTGGTCTCTTACACATCAAGGCTTTACACCTCTTGAGGCCAGAGGTCATATTTCTTGTTAGCTTGGTTTCCCCTATAACCCTAATCCCACAGTTAGATTAGCCTGGAGTTTCTTAACCTTACAGGCCAGAAAGTCTTCTTGGTGCAGGGCTGCTCTTTGCACGGTATGCTTGGCAGCATCCTGGCCTCCACCCACTAGATGTCAGCAGCATCCCCAGCTCTCAGTCATAAGAACCAAAAAAAGGTCCCCAGACTTTGCCAAATATTCTCTGTGGGCAGAAGCTGCCCCCTCCCAACATTCTGCTGAGAATCACTGTACTTAAGTGTTTAATTCAGTAGATGTTAATTAATGGATTGCAAGCTGGCTTGGCAATCTCTGGATCCTAAAGAGTCCCTCAAAGTCTTGGAGAAATTGCTCCACTACAGCCAAGGTATAGAACAAATATCTAAAAATACCTGACAGCTCCTAAGAGTGGTGCTCACTTCAAGTGCTAGAAACTGAAGCCAAGTTGGCTGGGAGCCTATACTAACTTCTTTCTTCATAATTGTTTTCTCAATAGCTGCAGCTCATGTTGAACATCCTTGGAACACTAGGTGAATTTATATCTTGTTTACTATTCCCTGAATGCACCAATTAAGTCCTCATCATTGTAACTATTTTTTAAATCTGCTGTCCACTATGTTCTCCTGAGTAGGAATCTGCACGCTTTACTACAGACAGATGAGCACCTGAAAAAAGTGGCATGTTGAATGTTCTCTCACCATTTTGTCATTTGCTATGCACTCTCACACACATAAGTTGACCAGTGTAAGGGGTGGGGAGGGCAGGAGAAGAAGGAAGAGGGAGAGGAAAGGCTAGAGAGTCAGAGAGGGGACAGGAGAGAGGTTATTTCAGAGATCTAAGGAATGGAAAATAAGCAATTTGCTCTCCACCAGAAATTTCAACATGTGCGCTCAGATGGATAGTAGAAGAAACAAGACTGAAAAAGTTATCTGTTACTCATTTTTGAAATTTTATTTATTTGAGAAGCAGAGAGACAGAAAGAGAGAGAAATAGAGTGCTTTCATCTACTGGTTCACTCCCAAAATGCACACAATGGACAAAACTGGGAGCCAGGAACTCAGTCCACTATTTCCATGTGGGTAGGAGGAAACAAACTCCATGAGGCATCCCTTCAGCCTCTGAGGATCCGCATCAGCAGGAAGATGCAATCAGGAGCTGGAGCCGGTTATCAAGAGGGGTGCTCTGATGTGAGGTGCAGGCATCCCCATCAGTGACTCAGCTGTCAGGCCAAATATTGTTCCCTCTTTATTACCTTTCAGTGTGGTCTGCCTGGTAAGAGAATCTGCCAGGCCATCGTACAGGAACATGTGAGGAATCCTGGGGAGCCCCAAAATCTGTAACTTTGGCTTAACTGCCTTGTCTGGATTCTGACCAATGTGCGTTACCCACAGTACCAGGGAGCATGAAGCAAATAAGCAGTAAATTCTCCGAGTTATTTGATTCACGGATCACTTAATGAAATTGCACAGTAAATGTCATGAAGCTGCCCAAAAGTGGGCTATGCTTCCAGCTCCTGCTTCCTGCAAAGAAAAATAAAACACCCATTTTTTTTTTTATTAACTGGAGCAGTAAAATATGGGTGGGGAAACCAGGAGACCACATAGGTATATAGTCTGGTTTGCTCAGAACAAACTTAATTTATTCCTGTCATCTCTGTGTGATTATTCATCATGACCATTTTCAACGGGTTCCAGTTTGAAATATAAATTATGTAGTCATGCCAAATATGGTTTGAGCTTCAAAACATACATGCTTGATTTAGTGTGATACCAGGTTTCAGAATGAATCACATTTAAAAACAGTTATCTATTTCCTCCCCACACATTGTTCAAGATATTAGAAAAGTGTCAGGAAGTGGGTAAGAAATTCCTCCCCCCTCTTCCAAATTCACAGTATTACTTTCCATAAAAAGGGCTTTCCCTCCCCAAACCATTTCCTCCTGTTACCCCTCCATAGGAGCGCACAAAGACCCCTGCAAAGCAAAAAGCAGACGCTGAGATGAAACATCCAGGAGCCACAGCACATTTGTGCATACACATGTAAGTGCAGTTTTAGACAAACTCCGTGAATGACTTAAAACATGGGATTTTCCTGACTTCTCTGAAAGTTTATTTGGGAGCAATTGTCCCTCATCCCCGGGTATCACCTGTGGCAGTTCCCTGGTCTTTCTGTTTGTTCTTCTTAATAGATAGTCTCATAGTCGCCTTAAATCACATCCACTGTCCTAATTTAGAAAATATAAGGTCCAATTGAAGATAGTAATCAAAAACACATATTCCATTGAATTCAATCCACTCCTTCTACCAGCCTCTCCAACTCCATACCCACACCAACCCTGAGCTCCCAATCACACCTACTCATCTGACATCTGCACTGCAGAAAAGGTGCACAGAAGGTCTCCACCCTAAGCAGTTTAAAGGACCTTCCTGACTCTGCTTGTTGCCTCCATCCAGGAAAGCAGAAGGATGAGGGTAAGGAGTAAGTGCTGTTCTCACGTGGCTGGTGGTTTCCAGCACTCTGAGACTGGCAGGTGGTGAATATGGCTTGTTCTTTTTGGGGCTCTTCAGAGCACCTTGTTGAGTCTTCTTTGTTAAATATTGCTACCTGGATGCATCTCCAGTCTAAACAATAACCAGAGATTCCCCACCCAGCTATCATTACCTGGCAGCACTACTCCACTCTTTCTACCCTGAGGTCTACTGACTCCTTCAGACAGGTCTGCTCAGAAGACCCCAGCCACACTCTGCCTGCATGGTACTGGGAAAACACTCCCATTTCTCTGGCGACAAGATAACAAAGCAATAGCACGCTCCATCATCTACCATTTGGAATTAGTGACCACTTGACCCTCTCTCTAGGTTTACCAGGTGGGAATCGGACCCCAATCCACAAATCATTTGATAGTCTCCATCAAGAGTCAGGTTCTAGCCTTTATAGCCCCAAATTTGTTCAGGGTGATTCCTGTTCACGGGGTGGGACAGGACATAGCCCCAGCACTCTGATAACTCCATCACAAGAAATCTTCTTGGCTCAGTTCCTAACATGCAAGCCTCACAGAATGTCTCTGCTCTCCTGATCCTTACTAGGCTCAGCTGACAAGCCAGGCATCAACCTCCAGAAATGGGAAGATGGGGTCCAGAGCTCAGCCTTGTGATTTACTCTCACCTTTTTCTTACTTGCTCTGCTTTCACATTCTTGATCTGACTCTGCTCTGGTTGGCAGAAAGGTTCAAATGTCCTGAATCATGTTGCCAAAGTCACCTGCCTTATAAAGCAATGCAAGGGAGACGGGGTGGGGAGGAAAGAGAATGTTCATCTCACTCTTACCTGTGCTGCACTGCTACCTCACAGGAAAAAAAGATGGAAAGAACTCAGTAGGAACTATAAGCCCCATTTATGAGCATTCATTTTAAGGGTCTGGTGCCCAGGAAGGCAAAACCAGAGAAGTAAGCCAGCATCCCTCCTCCACCCATTATATATTCACCTTGAACAATGCTTATTTCTTTCTTGTTTTGCCTGAGTTCCCAGAAAAGCTCTCTCTAGGGCCCTACCTCATACATTCAAAGCACCTTACTCCCACAAGGGAAATCTAAGAAATTGCTTTCCTATGTGCTATATCTTACAGTAAGTTGAGAAATCCCTTCTGATCTGCTGAACTTTTGAAGTCCCAGAAGTAGAAAACACTAAGAAATATATAAAAAGGTCAAGAATCTGAAAATGCCATTTGTAAATGGACAATCTTATTGCATAGACAGGTCTCCTCAGGTGGTGAACAAAGCTTACATTAGGGCTTAAGAAAGAAATAAGGCTGTGGCACAGTAGGTTAATCCTCTGCCTGCAGTGCCAACATCCCATATGGGTGCTGGTTCCAGTCCCAGCTGCTCTACTTCCAATCTAGCTCTTTGTTTATGGCCTGGGACAGCAGTGGAAGATGACCCAAGCACCTGGACCCTTGCACCCATGTGGGAGACCCAGAGGAGGCTCCTGGCTCCCAGCCATCTGGGGAGTGAACCAGCAGATGGAATACTTTCCTCTCTTGTCTCTCCCTCTCACTGTCTGTAAACTCTACCTTTCAAATAAATAAATAAAATCTTAAAAAAAAAGAAAGAAAGAACAAAGAGGATCCATTTCTTTTGGCACTTTAATTTTGAGCCAAGGACTATTATAATTCCCTCTATGCAGGTTCCACTTGCCATGTGCTAGACATATAAGCTCCACTGAGCTAATGTAGAACCTTAACACAAAGAAATGACAGAGTAGCCTCACTAGAAATACGGGGGATAAGACGATTAGCTTTATCTCAGGGTGAACCCTACAGCTGGCTCTGTCCACTGGATAGATCCCCTGTCACCCTCCGAGGCAGTCAACAAACACAAACTATTGATCAGAAAGGCAAAAGTTAAGACTATCACATAGCGGGATTATTCAGCCTTTTTACTTAAATATTTTTAGTGTTCTGTTGTACCTCTTCTTTTAGAGTGGCATCTTGAGGTTCATGGCAGAATTTAGGAATTAAGCGGAAAGTAGAGTTCTCATAAGCCCTTTCCCCCACCCCAAGCACACACAGCCTCCCCACTGCTATCATCTGTCCCACAGAAGTACATTTGTTACCATCCTTGAGCCAGCAGTGACCAGCATATCCTTATCACCCAAACTCATGGTTTATATAAAGGTTCATCCTTAGTGTAGTATACTCTATGGCTTTGGACACATGTATAGTGACTTATGTTCACCATATATGACACAGAATAGTTTCACTGTCCTAAAATCCTCTGTTTCCCTTTTATTCGTCTGTCTCTCCAACCCAGAACAACTGCTGCTTTTCCAGAATGTCACGGAGTTGAAATCACCTATTATGTAGTTCTTTCAGACTGGCTTGTTTCATAAGTAACAAGCACTTAATTTTCCTCCCCACATCTTCATGCCTTCATTACTTGTTTCTTTTGGGCTGAAAAATATTCCATGGTATAGGTGTACCAAAGTGTGTTTATTCATTCCCCTATGAAAGGACATCTTGGTTGCACCCAAGTTTGGGTAATTATTAATAAAGCTTGCTATAAAGATCCAGGTTTTTGTATAGACCTAAATTTTCAACTTGCTTGAGTACATACCAGGCAGCATGGTTACCAGAACTTATGGTAAGATTATGCTGAGTTTTATAAGAAACTGCCAAACTGTTTTACAAAGTCTCTGTACCATTTTGCATCCCCACCAGCAATGAATAAGAGCTGTCATTGCTCCACATCCTTGCCAGCATTTGTTGTATTTGGATGCTAGCCACTCTAGCGAGTGTTAGTAGTTTATCATTATTTCAACTTAAAATTTCCTTGCATGCTGTTGAAAACCCTTTCATATGCTTGTTAACTGAATATCTTTCTAGCTATTCAGTTCTTTTACCCATTTTTTAAAAAGAAGATTGTTTGCTTTATGATTGTTGAGTTTTAAGAGTATATATAAATTTTAGATAATAATCATCTGTCAGACACATCTTTTACAAATATTTTCTCCCAGTCTGTGGCTTGTTCTCTTCTTGACAAAGGCTTTTTAAATTAGCATCTATTATTAATGAAAAACAATTTGGTGTAATGAGAAATACATGATTGTAAGTTCCTGAAGAATGGCTCAATGATTGAAAGGAAATATTTATTATTGGGTATGATAAAATAATACGATAAAATAAAACAAATAAATCTGATATTTACATTACGAAATCCCTAAAAAATTATTCAACTATCATTTAGCTATTTATCTAGCTATTTATTTACCTATCTATCTACCTACCTATTTATCTACCTGCCTTAGAGGTATTACACAGGACATACTTGAAAAGCTATGGAGGCAAAAGACAGAAGAAGAAATTGAAAACAAAGGGAAGTACAGGAACCCGAGGATGGGTGCTGTGGTAGAACCTTGTGACAAGCACTGCGTACCACCCTTCTATTCCTATGACTGCAGATATTTGTGCTGCAGTGGGATTGCTGCATATTCCCTGAGAAACAGGTGAACAGGCATCCCTTAGTCTTTTCATTTTTTCTTTTACTTTTCACATTTAACTGTTTGGATTTGTTTTGCATTTTAAGGAATGATGATTATATTGTGAATTAACGCTTTCTTCTATAAGTATACACGAGCAAAATTTATTACTGTGTTACTCTGGTAGCTAGGGTTTTACATATTTTTGTCTCTATTTTGTCAAGCATCAGGTATCAGGATCTATGCAAAATGACAATTATTTCACTCACTCGCAAGATACATTTATCCTAAAATGTACCTACTACAAAAATTTTTTAAATTGTACTTTTATATGCTATATTATGCATCATACCTCATGCACTAAAATAATTTGGAATCACTGAGCTTTCACAAAATAAAATATCAAACTTCTGGCAGTACTGCTAGTTTGAAACATGTGAGAACTCATTATCCTGGATAAATTATTATCCTCTATACATTGTTTTTTACAGCACTAAGGCCCCTTTCCCTATCCTGTCTTCCTCTGCCACAGCCAGGAACAGCCTGAGTTTACTCTCAGGGCTCATTGAGGACCATCACTCATGTAGTGCTCCCTGTATGATTAACATTCCACAAAGCAGAGCACTCACTACAGAGTGATTCCTGGATAGGACCACTACCATACTCCCCCTTCAACTGAAACTTCACACCCAAATAGCGATGGCTTCCTGCTTAGCATGAAATCCGCTTGAAGTGCAGAGGTTAATAAGCAGCCCCTCTTGAGGACCTGTAATCCCTTTAGACCCCAGGACAAAGTCAGAGGCCTTTCCAATCCAGGGTAACAATTTTCTCCCTCACTGTACCCTTGGTTTAGCAACTGCTTCAGGGAAGTGAAATGTTTCAGTTCAGTCAATTAGCTTTTTTCTTGTATATCTAGACAACCTGAAACATGCAGCATTTCACATATAATTGCTTCAAGCCTAGATCTGTGTTTTTAGGATGAAATTCTCCCTTCCAAGCAAAACAGCACAACAGAAAACAAGCACCCTATGTCTGTGGGGGTAATACTAGGGCCCAAGAGAAGGTACAATCCATGGAGAACTGGCCCCAGGGAATTTGTTAGGATTCTCTTAATGACAGAAAGGAGCTTCACTGACTGGTTTATCTGGCTCTTTAAAATAGCTGTGTATCTGGAAAACCGAGCATAAAGATACATTAAAATATTTATGATGCTTTATAAAAATGCATTTCCAGAGAGCTGCTATTTAAATGATTCTAAAATATTTCGAAAATAAAAAAGACTTAAAAAATTATTTCCTAATTGGTAAATCACAAAACTCATTTTGGATTGTAGATCACAGGAGTAGACCAAAGTATAGAAAACATACTGGATCCTAACTGAAATACATAGTTATTTGTATCCTATGAGTTATGTTAACTACAGCATTCTTCACGGCAATGAAAAAAATAGAGATAATCTAAATGTTAAGCAGAGATTAATATTTTAAGATAAAAATAAATTAAACCCATATAAGAAGCTATTATACAGCTATTAAAAATAGGTTCCTTTCTTTTTTTTTTTTTCAAGGACCAGCAATAGAGATTTTTATGCATAAATTCTTGCATAGTCACTAACTGCAATGAAAAACTTTGGCTGGTAGAAGCAATGTCAGACATGCAACATTTTAAGAGTGACAGATTTAAACAGTATAATTTATCCCAAGAAATTCACTTAACAAAGTATTACAACTGAAACACAAATATACCATATATTACTCTTTAATTGGATTTTTGTTTTACAATGTTCTTATCATTGGGACACTTCAACATGCTTAAACCTGATAAAAAGACATTTGTTTAAAATGTATCATTCAAAGAAAAAAGCTTCAGAAAAATTCCTGTCCTGGATATAGTGTGGAGATGAAAAATACTACCATATAAACTCTTATTCCCTTCTTCTGGTGAGCACTTTCTCAAAATTTTTACTTGAGTCTATTGTTCTTTAAACAAGACTTTTAAGGCAATTTTAGAGTTACAATCTATATTTTGTTCCTAAGTGAGAAGTGTGCCCATTTTCGTGACTATCTTCTAAATTTTATTTTTAGGTTGTTGCATTCTGGGCAATTCACTTGGGCTGGCACATACCATAAAGTAGGAAATCCTATGTCACAGCTGGTAATGCGTATTTAGTGTTCACAAGAGTGAGGAAAACTGCCTTAGAGGTGACATGGGAGTCAAAATGCCGACTAGAACGTTGTATCTGGGGAAACAGCCCTGGATGTGACCTTTTGGAAGCTCTTTCCCTTTTGAGCAAACAGCCTCAGAACGAGGAGGAGGAGGAGATGGCTTATCAGCTAAACGTGCCAACCTGTCACCCTGTTCAACGATGACTATGAACATATCAACTACATGAACTATGAACCTGGCCATCTTGGCCTGGGCCAAGGATCTGTCCACGAGGCTGTACCTACACGGGTGGGGGGAGTAGTGGGGGACTGAGTGGCCACGGTGACCCCAAAAGTGAAATACAGGGATTAAGGAGCTAAAATTCAAGTACCTCTTAAATATCACAACAATTTCTGGTGGCTGACAACTTTGGGCTGTTGGTTTTGGAGAAGAAATGAAATTTATGTTCCTTTCTTTCAGCCAAAAGAATATAAAGGCTCTTTAAGGCTTCTTTTAATGATAATATAAACTTACATTTATTCATAAAGAGTACAGGTTTAGGTGGAAGAACTCCAAAGAAATGAATTCAGGGATAGGCCTGTGGAGTCAGCCCCATATGCCTAAAGAATACGTACCTTTCAGGGCCAATCCAGTTCTATCTCTGCTTATGGTCTGGGAAAGCAGTGGAAGAAGGCCCAAGTGCTTGGGTCCCTCCATTCACTTGGGAGACCCAGAGGAATCTCCTGTCTCCTGGCTTTGGATTGGCACAGCTCCTGCCATCATGGCCACTTTGTGAGTGAACCAGTGGATGGAAGACCTTTCTCTCTCTCTCTCTCTCTCTCTCTCTCTCTCTCTCTCTCTCTCTCCCTCCCTCCCTCCCTCCCTCCCTTTGTCTGTGGCTTTACTTATCAAATAAATAAATAAAATCATAAAACAATAAGAACGAATATGTACTTTTAAAGTAATTTGTGTACCTTGAATTAAAAATATCTAGGGGGCGGGCACTGTGGCATAGCAGGTAAAGCCACAGCCTGCAGTGCTGGCATCCCATATAGGCGCCAGTTCAAGTCCTGGCTGCTTCACTTCTGATTCAGCTCTCTGCTATGGCCTGGGAGTAGTAGAAGATGGCCCATGTCCTTGGGCCCCTGCACCCATATGGCAGACCCGGATGAAGCCCCCTGCTCCTGGCTTCGGATCAGCTCAGCTCTGGCCGTTGTGGTCACTTGAGGAGTGAACCAGCAGATAGAAGACCTCTCTCTCTCTCCCTCTCTCTCTCTCTGCCTCTCTATATAATTTTTTCAAATAAATAAAATAAATCTTTTTAAAAAATCTAGAACAAAAAGAACTGAGTTTTTGTAGTAGTTTGCCTCCTTACCAACCATTTAATACTGAACTAACACTTTATCTTCCCTGAAAAGTAGGATTAAAAACAGTAACCAGGTGGGTATTTGGCACAGCAGCTAAGTTGCCGGTTGGGACTCCCACACCCCATACTGGAGGACCAGAATCTGAGTCCTGACTCTTTTCACAATTCTAGCTTCCTGCTAATGTACACTTTAGGGAGGAGCAGGTGATGCTCAAGTCCCTGAGACCCACGTGTGAGACCTGGATTGAATTCTCAGCTCCAGTTTTGGTTTGGCCCAGTCACAGCCACTATAGGCATCTGGGGAATGAGGCAGCAATGGAAACTCTTTTTCTATCTTTCAAATAAATAATATAAAATATGATCTACATCTGAAAAGTCCATATGATTAAAACTAATATAATAAAATATTAAGAAAGAAGACAAAATACAAACTAGAGTATAAAAATCTCACCCAGAGATACAAATAGGAACAAACATGGCAGTTTATTCTGAAGTAAGGTAATTATTTATGGGCTTTAGTAGTTGTAGAATGATAGTAGATCAACAGTCTCAAACCCACAGCTGTATTCCTCCAGAATTTCTAAGGAGATACATGTACTCAAGAGAAATGACCAGTGCCCCAGTGAGTCACAGTTTATCCATCCAGGACCAGGAGTGCGACAGAAAAAGAAAAATAATACATGGCTCAAGGTTGTAGCCAGGGTTTTCCCAAGCAAAGAGGAAAAGAGGCACAACTCTGTACAGATCAAGATTGATTTTTGACTTGTGAGAGCATGTGCATGAAAACACATTAATAATTCTGTTACTTCAGAATTAACAACAGTTATACTTATGCCTATTTATACCTCTGGTTGAAATTTTATATCTTACTCGCATGCTGTCTTCTATTAAATAGATATATACACTAGTTTATAGGAAAAAAACTTAAATTTCTTTCATTGCTGTTCCACCCAGTTAAAGCATACTATGCAAGTATACTGACAACAAGACATGAAAACATCCCTAAGAGGTGCACAGGATCTCACAGGTAAGAAATCAATGGCTCCTCCTGTGCTCCTTTGTCTCCATGCATATGTGAGGCTGGTTAAGGACTGCTTCATGTTCAAGTATGGCTTAGTCTTAGAAGAGGATATTACAAGGGGAGTATTCTTGAAGATCAGAAAAGAAGAAATTTTTCTGTAACAAATGATTTCTAAAATCCTTAGAAATTGTGTGTTATTCATCCTATTTCCATCTCTTTCCCACTATGCATTATATGTAGGTCTCCTTTTAGCAGTAATAGAAACATTCAAGACATAAAAAAGAGAAAAAAAGGGAAAGAAAAAAAGCATGTGAGACCAGAATACAAAAAGATGTGAATTAGCCCATTAGAAAGAACTGAGATTTCCAGTTATGGCTTACATTTATTTTCCCTTGCTCTAAAAATGGTTTTTTTGTTAAAAAGAAAAAAAAAAAACCTGTCCATTTTCCCCCTTTTCTTCTCTCTAATAATGAAGCCACACTGAGACAGGTTAGAGTCCTAATCAGCTTCATGAAAAGCAGATCACCCCAAAAAGGCAGTACTGCAGGTTTCTGGCTCATTTTCCCTCCAATGTTTTAGTATCCCAAGTGGATGGAAAATCAAACTTTGTCACTTAAGCTGCTGTTCTTGGTTGAATTCTGGAGCAGTCACAAGGTTCCTTTAACAAACAAATCACCACACACAATTGCTAGAGCTCACACACATACACACATGCACACACACACAAATACACCACAGTATAATTTAGGGCATTCACTGGCTGAGATGCTACCAAGATGGATGAAAATAAATGGTGTCTGGTCATTAAAATTCTTGAACTAATAATTTTAAGTATGATATAAAATGAATGATGACCAGGGAAGAAGGGGTGGGAGGACCTCTTCTGTTTAAGAAAATTAATTAATTAAGGGGTTAAGACCGATTGGTTAGGAAATCACCAGGAAAGGTCACTCCAAACAGACTCATTATGCTTAGAGTAAACAATCATCAGCTTACCCTGCAAAATAAGTGGCAGCGCTGCTGTATATCTGAATACAAATTATTTGCAGAGCCCTCTGCTACCTGTGTCTCATTTTGCTACTAGGGACAGACGGAAACTAGCATGCGAATGTGTGCATTTTGTGCATTTCATCATGAACTGCTGCCTTCACATTACAGTAAACAGCCAGCTCCTGGGCACAGCATCAGCACTGCAGAGCTCTAAGTTTTGCATGCATGGATCAGGAGGGCCTTGTTTCACCTTGCTTGGTTTTGCATTTTCTTGAGTAGAATTTGGGAAGATATATAGTCCTGAGGACTTGGATTGCATTTTTTTTTAATGATTTGGTTAGCAGGGTAAAGCTCCTGCATGAAATTTCTATCATAAATTCAGGAAGCCTTGTGTCCTAAGGATTCACCACAAACTCCTCAAGAAACCACATGTGCTCAAAAGCCTTCTTAACCAAGGACAAAACATGGAGGGATGCAGCCTTCCAAAAACAAGATGACTGCAGCAGATCTCTGGAGTTTTGCAATCAGAATTCTCTAAAATATAACTGTGGTGGGACCAGCTAGGTGATGCAGAAGTACAGACACTGTGGCCTTTTGATATAAACCAGCTGTCTAATTTCTTTCCCAATTGTGAGAAGGCTCATGCAAATGCTTCCTTTACCCTTACTCTCCTGATAGACTCTCAAGAGTCTATAATATTTGAGTGGCAGCTTCATTTAGACCCCATCAAGAGAACTCCAGAAATATTCCTTTGTATCTTCACTCATTCACTGATTCATTCATTCATCTAATTATTATTAATGAGCCTACTTAATGTGCAAGACACTCCAGTAGGCTAGAGACATACAAAGAAACCCTGTCCTGCCATCAAGGGGTTTACAGCAAAAGCAGGACGGAAAAGTGCTGAAATACATTCAACGTGAAGAAGCTAAAAGCAGCTGTAAGAGCAAGGTCTCAGAACTCATTGAGGATAGCACGGAAGGGGGTCGGGAAAATACTTGGTAATAAGGGCAGAAAACTCTGTTTCACCATGCTGGACTCCAGTGCAGTGTTCTTTCTTGGAAAATTGGCCATCTCCCCCTGCACAAATACAGATGTTTGCTTGTTTCTAACTCCTGAACCGGAGAGCCACCAGCTCAGAGGCATCATCGAAGGACAGCCTCCCGCAGTTTTCATGGACAGGGCCTTATGAATAATGGAAACATTCAAGAATGATTTTGGTTTAAGAACAGGTATAAGTCCTGCTTGTGGAGCTATGCATGCCAGTACTCTGCCCTGGTAAATTATCAGCAGACAGCATAGTCTATCAGAATGAGCACACTGTTGTTCATTTTTTCTTGCCTGCCATGCAGTTTATTAACTAACATCCATTATTTTGAAAACATTTCTGGAATTAAGAGCAAAAGGAGAAACAAAGGGTGATAGGAGATAAATACACAGCAAATCCTGGTTGTTTTTACTGGTAAGACAGGGAAAATGTCTGAAGGTGAAAAAGGGAAAAAGCAAGCAATCAAATTCTTCCATAATAGCAGAGATATGTTTTATTTATTTGAAAAGCAGAGTGACAGGAGAGGGAGAAGTGGCAAGACAGCATATTTGAATCCACATGTTCACTCTCAGTCCTCAAATGCCTGAAACAGCAAGGGTTGGGCCAGGTACAAACCAGGTGCCAGGAACTACAGTTAGGTCTCTCACATGGGTGGCAGGAACCCAAAAACTCTGGCCATCATTTGATTTCTCTCAGCTGTGCAGTCAGATTGGAAGCAAAGATGAAACTTGATCCCAGGTTCTGGGATATATGGAATATGAGTAATCCAAGCAGTTGCCTAACAGACTGTGCTACAACACCTGCATCAAAAACCATATCCACAGGCTTTCATGCATCTAGGAGGCTCAGGAAAGTAAGGGCCTTGGAGACATTGACAGTTATACCTGTGTGTTGGGGGGGGTGGGGTGTGCTGTTCTCATGGGGAAATGATGTGTCAAGAAGATCAGTAGTCCATTTGATCCCCGATTTATAAAACAGTGACATTATATGAACTTCTACCCACTTCCATACTCATTGGTAATGCCCACTGTAGTATGAAGGTACTCTATATCATTGATTTTGAAAATTGCATGATGATCTTTGAAATAACTAGAGATATCCTGAGGTTTATGAAAAACAGCCGAAATCACTGTCTTGAGTGAAAAATAACTTTGCATTTGGTTGCTGATAGCTCCCCTGATACCATACATTTGACATCTAATCCCCCTTCCTTGAAGTATCTCACATAACTGCTGTCACCCTTATTATAGAAATCTTGAGCTGTTATTTCGCTATGTCACCAGTGACAAAGCAATAGTATATGTTGTTGCCTGAGAGTGATAGAAGTATTTCTCCCCAGTTTCCACCACACATGTGCACATCTGTCTGTGGCACAGCTTGTATTTGCTTCATGGACAAAATGACACCTTCATGGGACTCGGGAACTGAGGAAGAATGATAATGTTAACAATCTGAGAAAAAAAAGCAGCATAATTCCAAGGAATCCAGACAAGGTTTTGCTCTAAAGACACTCTCAACACGCACAAAATGAACCTGTCAACTCTGCCCTTGGTAGAATCAGAAATACCTTCAGGATGAGCACTCAGCACTCCCCTAGCAGCGATGGCAGTTTTTAGCTGGTTTGTTCCAAGATAGTTGTAAAACAGTTAAGTAGGCTTAGATTCCAAGCAAACCACCTTCTAGGCACTGCCCTCTCATTTCGTAATGTTATAGAGTTATTACTAATAATTGTGATTTTGAAACAAATCTGAGATATAGAGCTCTGTACTTTAAAGCATTTCAGTGATCTTTATCAACATTAATTTTTTGCCATTCTGATTTACCCATTTTCTTTTCCATACAAAAGGATCTAAGTTTATGATTTACATGGACAGCATGACTATGTTTCAAGACTGAATGTAAAAGAGATCACACTCTTACTGTGGATGATAAATTTGCACTGTTGTTATATGCAGAATATTTTAGCCATGACAAATAGCAAGATGGGAGAACATGTTCACTGCGACTTGGATGCCCAGAAATGACTAATCAGCAACATAAGTGAGCATCTCAGTGAAGCAAGCCCAGGGAGACAACAGGCCAAAAACCCATCGACTCTATCTCTGCTTCACATATTAAAATCACCTAAGCAGCTTTTAAACTACCTGTTGCCTAGTGTCCTAGGCTCACTTCCAGATACTCTGATTCAATTATCTAGGGTAGAGTATCATAGACGAGATTTTAAAGGTTCCCTAGGATAGTCTACTGTGCCTAGGTCAGAGAGCCATTGAGTATGAAATGTAATTAGCATATTGCCAGGCTTAGATCAATAGAATAGCAGCTAAAATAAAATCAGCAATTTATTAATTAACTCTTTAAAGAGATAGTAACTGGTATACCCACTATGAGTAAGCACTGTTTTCTAATCCAGTGCTATAAGGCAGAGAAGTTGTAAACTAAACACACTAAAAGAATCCAATATCAAATTAAAACCTACAGGGAGTTTCACCTCCATTATAGTAAGGAAAGCACAAAGAATGACTTTCCCCTGCTCTAATTTCTAAATAAGGATATGTAACATGTACAGAGCATGTTACAATCTGTGGTGTACATGGACCATCATAAACTTATTAGATATTGGGACACATATTTGACATAGTAGTTGACACTTGTTGGGATGTTTGCATCCCATATTAGAGTGTTTGGGTTCTAGTCCCAGCTCCACTCCCAGTTCTAGCTACCTGCTAGTACACATCCTGGGAGACAGCAAGTTATGGCTTAAGTAATTGGTTCCCTGCCACCCACATGGGGAATCTGGATTGGCTTCTGGCTTCAGCCTGACATAGCCCCGGCTGCTGTGGTCATTTGGGAAGTGAACCAGCAAATGGGAGTTCTCTCTGTGTCTTTTTTCATGTCTCTCTGTCTGTCACATATATACACACATACAGACATACAGGCATAAAGTATTAATTTACCAGATATTTACAGCAACTCTAATTCAGGAAAGAATTTTTAGATTCCACATTTTACAAAGGAGGAAAAGGAGGGCCACAGAGGCTTTTCAGTAAATGGCAGTTAGCGTTTTTCCTCTTCACCTTTACAACCAGAAGTCCTGAGTCTCAGTTATGTTTTCTGCCTCTTATAATGTGCATGACACATTTTTACACTATTTTATTTACTCTTCTTAAAGAGTAAATAAATGGATAGAATTCTTATTATCCCAGGTATATGATATGGAAATCAAGAATCACAGATAGAAAGTAACATGGTTGAGTTAATTCTCTGCTCTCTACCATTTTAACTTTTTTTTTTTAATTTGACAGGCAGAGTTAGACAGTGAGAGAGACAGAGAGAAAGGTCTTCCTTCTGTTGGTTCACCCCCCAAATGGCTGCTACAGCCGACGCTACGCTGATCCGAAGCCAGGAGCCAGGTGCTTCCTCCTGGTCTCCCACGCAGGTGCAGGGGCCCAAGCACTTGGACCATCCTCCACTGCCTTCCCGAGCCACAGCAGAGAGCTGGACTGGAAGAGGAGCAACAGGGACTAGAACCTGGCGCCCATATGGGATGCCGGTGTCACAGGTGGAGGATTAACCAAGTGAGCCACAGCGCTGGCCCCCATTTTAACTCTGGCCACAGGGTCTCTAATATAGTGGCCAAGAAATATAAGATGTCCTACCTGCAAAGTCACAGTGAATTCATTTGCCTTTGGCTACTTCTAGTCAATTAATAGTGAGCTATGATGGATAGGCGAGAAAAAAATTCTAGAACAAAGAGGGATAGGAATATTTTCCTATTCGGATTTCAAAATATATGAAGACATCTTTACAAGGAAGGCAAATATTTGGGACAACCATTACTGTAAATACAGAATGTTAGAGCTCATCTGACAATGAGTTTGTCTGGTACAAAGATTTTCTCCTTCTAAATGATGAGGCCAATATTCCATGATATAAAACAATTGCCCAAGATCAGAAAATTAGTGGCAGTGCTAAGATTAGAACAGCCTGACATCTAGTCTCAACATGCACTATTAGGATCTACCAAAACAGTGATCTCTTCAACAGATTTACTGCTTTGATTGTATTTGAATAAGTCTCAAGTGGATGATGCCAGTTCAATTTCATTTAGCATTTCCAACATTTCCAGAAAGTACTTTGAAATTTAAGAATTAAATTTAAGAACTGGCAAAATTCAGTTCTTTCGAATAAATAACCCCCATTATCAGCTGATTATGGCATATCTGAATGTTAACTATTCTTCACAGGCTCATGAAAGTCTGCAAAAGTCATTTCTGCAGTAGGGTACAAGAAGCTAACTATTCTTAAACACTGATTCACTGCTGAAAATTATACTTCCCCTCTGCTTGAATTTTTGACTTGGCCTCAAGCCAAGAGCTATGCTTTGCTTTTGTGACATAAGCCACCCAACAAGCTTATTCCTTCCTATTTCCATGTGGGTTTTAGCAGGAGTCTCATGGCTACTCAGTTGCACCATCCTCTAAGGCAGAACAATAAGACAGTTACTACCTCATTTCTCCAGTATACTATGCCCAATAAATAGAACAAAACTGAAATGAAATGTAGTAAAGCTCCACTCAAGTACAACATAAGGATGAGAAAGATGAAACTCAGAGTGGATAACATTAACCAAGTCTTGGAGAGATTAACCATCTCAAGTCTAGTTTCTGCATAAAGATAAAGAATCCACAAAGAAAGCAAGGGAAGCATTATCTCCAGGGGTTGTAGGAAGTAGATAAAATGGGCAATGTAAGATCAGTAAGGACAGCAAATCCAGGAAGCAGAGGAAAAAAAACCAAAATCCACAATCTCTACCTGTTCTACTTAGTAAGGCCTAAGTTAGGGACATCAGCTTGATGTCTGTCATTAAAAATTAGCTTGGTACCTGCACCTTGATCATTGCCCTACTGCAGTGAATCTAATACAAGAAAGAGCCCTAATTTTCAGCCTGAACATATCCTGTAAAATTATCTGGAGAATGGGGGACATGGATAAATTAGTTCCCAAGAGCAAAGATGTCAAACTGATGAACCTCAGCCCACCACACTGGCTAGAAAGGCTATGCTAATCAGAACTTTAATAAAAGGAGCCATTGCAGCTGTTAAAATCTGCCTGGAGTCCAGAAAGTAGCTGAATTCAAGGTCTTCCTCCATGGTCCTACATGATCCCTGGGGATTGAAGGGGTGATTATATCATGTGTTTAGACTGCCCAATGAGTAAATTAACAGGGTCTTCCAATCTATAGATACTGTAAACTGACCTAAACAACAACAAAAACAGGAGTAGTTTTAAGCAGAGTCCATGGGTTCCTAAGTCATATCAGCACCAGAGTATCAGCCTCTGTGAACTCTGGAAAGCTGCCAAAAAAGGGGGGGGTGGTGGGAATGCAGAGGCTGGACCCCTGTCAAGAGTGCAGCACCAACCAGAAGCACTTGGTGTCAGCAAAATCTGAATACCAGGTTATTATAGTGCAAGACCCATGGCTGCCAGCCAAAAATATAGCCTCCAAGTTACAATACTAAAGTTTTTTTCTTTAACATTTCACTTATTTATTTTATTTATTTGAAAGACAGAGAGAGGAAGAGAGTGAAAGAGGGTGAGAGGGAGAAAGAAAGAGAGACAAAGATCATCATTTCACTTCTCAAATGCTCAAAACAACTGAGGCCAGGGTAGAGCAAAGCCAGGAGCCTAGAACTCAATCTGGGTTTCCCACAGGGGTAGCAAGAACCTAAGTATATAAGCCATAGTATTCTGTCTGTCTGAGTGTACACTAGCAGGAATCTGGTATTAGGAGCAGAGCCAGGACTCTAACCCAGGCACTCCAATACGATGAGGGAGTCCCAAGGGATCTCCCACTGAACCAAATGACAGCTCCTTGTTTTAAAGAGACAAGTGGTTGGACTGCTCTCTGCAACCCTAAAGAAGACATGTCCCATGCAATTCCCATACGACGTTGAGATCATAACTAATAGATGACTACCTGAAGAAGGACAATAACAAATTGAAGAACAGTGATCCAGAAAGTTGGAAAATGATGGCAAAAGAAAAAGTGAGAAAACAGCACAAAAAATACTAATCAAGTCCCAGAGTTTCTGGACACAATTTTCCTTGTTCCACCAAGGAGAAATTACTATACACCTGCAAATATGGCTAATCCAAGACTCCACATTATGTCAATGAGTGTGCATTTGGCACATTGCAATGAGAATAAATTTCCCAATTAATTTGGTTTAAGATTGAGATGGGCAAGCCAGACTTTTATAGTTATCTTGCTTCTTTCAAACTCAGGGTTAAAGCTAAGTTCACACTGGCCTGGCTCAATACTCTCATTTGAAAGAGGCGATGAAGCAGGGCATTCAAAGATACATCCCTTTCAAACAGCTCTTTTAAGTCTCGGTCCCCAGAAATACTGGCAGAAATAAATATACATTTTTTTAAAGAAAAAAAAGTCCTATGCCTTTCATGAATTGATTGCATCTCCTGCTTCTGCAAGCTAAGAAGTCATAATCCTCTGCAATCATAGATTGTTTGAAGGCAATAAACCAAAGGTGATGACCTTGCTAATACATCCCAGCAGGAGAAAGAAATAAAGCCGTGCTGAGGAATAACTCTTCAGCACACTATTTCCCTTTGGAAGGAGGAGAACAGAGCCAAGAGTGTCCCAGCTTGATTTATGGATGAATGGTATTTTGGAAACTTCACCTGCAATAAGAAGAAAAGGGTTTTCTAAAGTGCCATGGTAACATTTCTTTCATCTCACTTGTCCAACAAAGCACAGGGCAAAGCCTCCTACTCCTGAATACCAGCTTCACGGTCACATTGAGCTCCCATGACCTTTGCTCAAAGTTGAGCCAGGTTCATAATGGTGTCCCATATCCCCATTCCTAAAGTATTTGCTGAGTGACATCACAATGCCCAATGCTTGAAATGAGGGGTTCAGTGGAGTGGGCATTGGATTTGCACCTGAAAAATGTTCTGCTGCTAACAGAAGGAAAAAATCAATAGGAAAAAACTTGCCTCCACTTTATCATCATATTAGCTTTCAGCATTCATGGAAGAATCATTATGGACATACAGCATAGCAGTGTCAACTTGCATGCTGAAAATATAGTTGTCACCTGCTTAGAGCACAATGATAATAAATTAGAGACTAGACATTAAACTACTTCCTGGTAACCTTTGATCTCCTTAAAGCCATAGTATGGGACAAGCTTTAGATCAACTAATTAAATCCCCGGATTTTAACTTTAATGTGCTTTCTTCAATAAACTTTTCCTGGAGAATACCTACTATGGACCGAGAACTGTCCTTGGTGCTGAAGATATTGCATAAGCTAACATATAACCTTCAAAATGCTCCTGTAAAGATCATAAATGTACAGAAAGTGCTTATGTTTTGAAATAAAACATCCAAAAAAGGAAAATATATTCAACATAAGGTTATCACATGAGCAGTAATTTATTCTCTGTGTGTAAGAGGGCAGTTAAGGATGGGATTCCACAGAAGATGATCCCTGTGAGTACTGTCTGGGCTCTGGAACCGGACACACTGTGTTCGCATCTCTTTTCCACTGCTTGGTATCCTTGGACCCCTATGCAGGTTTTTCCACCTCAGTTTCCTCAAGGCTCAAGTACTTGGGTTCTTGCCATCCATGTGAAAGACCCAAATTCAATTCTAGCCTCCTGGCTAAAACCTGGCCCAACCTTGGTTGTTGCAAGAATTTGGACAGTGTCCTATTGGATGAAAAATCTCTCTTGCTTGCTCTCTCTCTCTCTCTCTCTCTCTCTCTCTCTCTCTCTCTCTATATATATATATATATATATATATATATATATATGACTTTCTTTCCCCCTAAAATAAAAAAAATTAAAGTGTATAATTGTAGTACCCATATTATGGACTTATTTTTAGGATTAGTTTAGTTAATATATATAAAGCACAAGAGAAGTGTCTGGCTTACAGTAGATAATATATAAATGACATCACTTTTATTTATTAGGCTAATCCATTAGTAAAGAAAAAAGCATGTCAGGTGAAGGCCTCAGAAATAAAAGATTCAAGGTTGTTGTTTGTGCTTTGTGTTGGTGTGTGATAAGTAGGCAATACACACTAAGCATAGGTGTCACCATAATTCTATAAGATAAATACTTCATAAATCTCCTCCATTTCAGGGCTAGTAAGTAGATAGAGTCTGAATTCCAGCCCATATGGTCCTACCCCCGAGTCCAAGAACTGACCCATGATATAAAACAGCCTTCTAAGAGCAGATGTTTCAATTGAGCCTACAAGTCATTCACCACAGTTGAAACATATGATACTTTTTCACTTATTGACAATTTTAGAAAATAAAGGGATCAATGTTAGGGAATATGGGAACCCAATAGGATAGGAACAGAAGAGTCCAAAGCAAGGTCAACTGAAACCCAACGAATTAAACTCTAAACAATGGCTTTTTACATATAAAAAGAGAACAATTTTGGTATGGGTGCCACAGAACGTTATGGCAGAGAAAATAGTGACCAGAAAAGAAAATGGCACTACTTCCACATATCTGACCCAGGCACTCTAATCTTAATAAATGTCACAGTGACTGACAACTGTGGTTAAATATGCAAGTCTTAGGGCTTTGAATTAAGAACTACCTGGAGAGCATCTACCATACCCAGAACAAAGATGGCTACTTAGTGCACCCCAGCAATGTGGAGAAGGGTTGTCACCGATATCTCAAGAACCGGGAGGTACCTGATAAGCAGTTCCAGCTGTTCCACAAACAAGCTGAAAACTACAGCTCCTTCCCTTACTGAATGGATTTCTTAAGAGCAGCTTTAACAAAAGACTTTTCTGATTAACTTTGCTTACTCTGACCAGTTCCCTTTCACAGAGTCCCTCGGGGGCTTAGATATGTTCTGAGCTTTCTATTATAAAAAGGCAAACTCCTCTGGATGCTATTTCTTAAATGTTCTTTAGGCTTTTAGACATTCAGGTATGTATAGGGGGTCTTAGTGCCTCACTGTTTGTCCTGTTCCCCACCTCTGAACTTTACTTTCTTCTCTTTGAGATCAGGATCTCCTTATCTACCACTCAGCCCCCACACACTTTTGTCCAACCTGAGCAATTCCCAGAACTACAGGACCAACTGCTTTTTGTGTATTACACCAAGTTCACTGGAACAAAAGCACAGTCATGCCCACCACAGCATGTGATCCCAGCTTGGATCTCAGTATGACTCTGCAAAGTGTCTTCCTGTCCCTGCCAGCCCATCTCCCACTCAATGTGGACCCAAAGGGCAAATCATCCCTCAAGGTCTGGTCTTTCAGAAAACCCAATCTACCTGAGCCCCTACTGTGGCCTTCCTGTATGGTTGAAGAGATGCCCATGACATACTCTCCCCACTCCTTGCCCCACCCTACCAAGGCTGGGTAATTCCCTGGTCAGAACTCTGATTCTATGCCCTCTCTAGGACTCAGTTTCCTATCAGTTCTATTTTTTCCTAAACTTTCCTATTTTCAGTCACTTTTCAATGATTTATTTGTTGAAAATATAAACAATAAGGTTTGTCCTGATGGATAGAAAGGAAAATGCTCTCTGATCTTCTTTATGCAAATCTTTTCCTTTCCTCTCCCTTCACAACGTCTTCTCTGAAACAGTTGTCTCTGCATCCTTTTCCCCATTTCCTTCCTTCTCATTCACTGGGCATAGGTCCTTGGTGGCCATCAGTAGAGCAGGTGTGTGCCTGTTCTTAGCCCACTGCAACCCAACTTTGCCTCCACACCTCCATTGAGCCAGTACCCTCTGCAGATGGACAGGGTGAACACTTCAAAAAACGTCTTCTCTACTTGACTGTTCTGTATTGTTTAATGTTTTCCCCATATTCCCTGTATCTGCCTGATTTTTCTAACTTTCAAGCCACAGCTACTCCACCCCCTCCTCAGACTCCCTTCTGTCTAGACACTGGAGATCTTTTCTGTTCTTCTCACACTTTTCTTCTGCCCCCTCTCTAGAGGGGCAGTAAGGCAGCTTCTACATAGTAATGCAGTTTCTACCATTTATACTATGCCTTCTAAATATCTGTCTTCACACCAGTCCCACTGCTTGGACTCCAAGTTCATACACACTACACCCATGACTCACTGAAAATTTCCATGAGTTGTCTACCCCAGCCTCAACATGTTACAAAACAAACTCAGGATCTCTTCACTTCAGCCTTATCCTCCACCCCTAACTTCTTTTCTTTCTAACTTTCTTCTTTTAGGAAATGACCTCATCACCCACTGGAATAGTCAAAACACAAGTAGGAAAGTCACTGCATATCCATTTCTCTCTCTTTTGCACTCACCTAACGGATCCCATTCATTATATGTCTAAAACATTATTATTTAAATTGTACCTATTTATGGGTACACTGTGATAATTTCATGTGTGTATTCAATGGGTGATGATCAAATTAGGCTAACATTTACATCTCCTTAAATATTTAAACAATTTGATTAACAAATGATTATACATATTTATGGGTTATAGTGTGATTTTTTAATTTTTTTTAAATTTTGGAATAACATGAAATACCTATACTATTTCGTGGTACAGTGCAATATCCAAAATACATAGAGCACATAAATGAATCATATCAGGCAGTTAGCCTTTTCATTTCCCTTATGATAGACTTCAATTATCCTACTGTTCTGTGATATACCAGAATCCATTACCTTCACCCAACTGTGTTTGGGTACCCATTATCCAATATGCCACCATTCCCTTAAGCTTCCCAGACTCTAGAAATGACTACTTCAAATTCATATAGAATTTAAATACATAAATATATTATATAGATTATTAACTATAAATTTAACTCCCACATATGACTGAAAATATGCAGCATTTCCTTTGTGTCTGGAATATTTCACTTAATATAACTACTTCTATCCTGTCCATCTTAATTCTAGAGTCAAGATTTAATTCCATTCTATGGCTGAGTAATATTTCACATTTTCTTTACCACTCATCTGTATATGAGTACTTAGGTTGATTCCATATATTGGCTATTGATGATAGCACTGTAATAAACATGGGAATGCAAGTTTCTCTTCCATATGTTGTTCATTTTCATTTTTATTTTACACAGTTTATTGAACTCACCTTCCTACATCCCATACTCCATTCCTGCAAGACCTAAAAATGTCCATCTCTTCCATCTCGTCCTACTTCACTCACTGCTGTTCTCATGGTAACCATTTTTGTTTGTTTTTTCAGTGAATGCTCAACATGACACTAAGTGCCATGGTGTAGAATACAGTTGAGTGTGTTGCCAAAAGTTTCATATGTTCCAGTATGGTCTCCAGGGTGGTAATGTTAAAAGGTTGTGGAACTTCTAAGAGGAGAGGGACCTATCATCAAGAGCTTAGGTCACTGAGGGTACAGCCTTTGGAAGGGACTAATGTAGTTCTCGTGGGCTTCAATTTGCTAAAAGAGCAAGACTGGTGCCTCCATGATCTCTGGGTTCCATTCTTGCCACCATTGTACTTGCTCTTGACATGGTACCATTACTTTGAGTCCCTTACCACAGGCCAAACAAACAGGGCCACTCAATCTTGGGATTTCAGCCTTCCAAACAGTGAGCTAAATAAATCTCTTTGCTTTACATACAACCCAGCCTCAGTTATTTTGTTATAGCAAGGAAAAATGTAACAACAGACCATCATAACTTTTCCCTGAAATTCATATTTTAGTAACTCTTTCCCTTGCCCTCATCTTTCACAGATGCCTTACTTCCTTTGGGATACATATCAGAATACTCGGCACAGAAATGTAAATTGACCACTTCTACTCACAGACTATATAGTGATGTGGTGCAGTTTCCTCTGAAGAAACCATGCTAACAGTACCTACAGGTGCCTGAATGCAGTGTGTGCTGAATAAGTAAATAATTAGCCTTCTTGCTGATCTAATTCATCCTCCTTCTTTGATACAGAGCTCAGGTCTCCTCTCCTCCAGGAAGTTATCCCTTTCCTAACCCATGGCAGCTCTATTAGGACACTTGACATAATCTAATCTATCATTTATTTATCTGTCTCCCCCATTACTCTGTGAATTCCTTCAGGGCAACAATCAGATCTTAGATGTTATTCACAGCTTTATTCACACCATTGAGCAAGAGTCCAGGTATGTGTCTATTTATACATTCAAATAATTTGTCAAATCTCACTTGAATGCCTGTGTGTCAGGTACTTTCCTGGGAACTGAGAAAAATAAGTCAAATAAGGTCTCTGCCTTCAAGGTGCTGATGTTTTAGTGGTGGCATCAGACAACAGACAAGTAACAAGATCATTTCAGATCATGACATGCACAGTAAATGGAAGAAGAGATGGTAGAAAGAAGGGTTCATTTATAATAGTGTAGGTATAAATGGTTTTCTAAAGTAAGTATGTATTCAGGCACAGCCCTGAAAAATGACAGGGAGCCAGCCATGCTGAATGGAAAATGACACTTATGTTCCTAGAGGGCATGAAATTGTGTCCTGGTGACCTTTTGACTTGCTTTGTGCCTAGTACATAACTCTATTCAAAGAATGCTGAATACCCACTGTTTGATCCCTTGTTATTAATAAGCTAATTTTGACATAAAAGGACAAATAAATATCACATGAGTAGGAAAGTCCTATGAGGGGCTCTGAGAATGTGGAGACATTGGGCTTCTATCAGGAACTGAATGGCAGTAATCTGCATCTTAAGATTAAGATTTCACCATGTGGTGATCCAAGGCACTGCAGCGAAATGAGAATAAGCATTCCAAATGCTTCCTGAATGTATAACCAGGTTGGACATCAGCATGCCAGTTACTTTGCTTTCTCTAGTAAAAATTTCCACAGTTGCTTCCTTAGCTCATATTGATAAAGTTATTAGAACATCATTACAGTTTTGCTTAACTGTGTAACTCACCCATTATTTGCTAAAAAGAGAATGGGAGAACTCAGCAGAGAAGCAATCACTGAGACAAAAGAAGAATGCAGAGGAATACGATGAGGAAACGCTCCCACAGAGTCTCATAGACCTAAGAAGGTAGATACATGTATGCATTTTGGGCAGATGGAGGCAGATCCTTACAGAGCGGGCTTTGTGTGGTACGCAACAAGCCTTTGCTATTATCAAGGGGGCTGCCAAGAGAGTCCCAGGACTCTGTGGACATAACCAGATGCCTTGACTGGAATATCTGTTTTCTTCACATTGGCCACGGGTCATGTTCTTCCTCCATGAGTGCAATGTGATGGTGTTTGACTAGATCATTTGGCAATGTATTCAAAATTGAATCTCTAACACATAGGGCATTGATTAAAAAGGCAGGATGTAAACAATTGCTACTTTCAGCAATCCTAAACCATTTCTCAATATAGAGCTTCAAAGCAAAAAGTTTTGAGTATTTAATAGGATCCAGGCTCTATTTTGGCTGTGGAGCAAACAGAAAGCTAAACAAAGGCATGGCCACAGTTTTTACATTTCCAGATTAGCACAGAAACAGAAAGATGTCATAAGTAACACGTGCATAAACTTTCTACACATTTACCACATTTTTGTTATTATCTACTGACTATCAGCCCTTTAGTGAATTTTGAGTTTGTGGAAGCAAGGATGAATTTCTTCATCACAGGACTATTACTTCTGATTACCTTGCACAGTGCCCCGTGCACAGTGGTCTTCTTGTAGATGTTTGCTGAACTGAACAAGATAAATATACAGTTGATAAGTACTCAAGACAGATACATAAAGTAGTGCAGGGTTAATGAAGAAGCAATTATCTCTCCCTGAGAACTACATTGTCACAGACCAATATACACATGAAAAGATGCTCACCACAAATATTGTTTAGAGAATGCCACAAAAGTACAGTGAGATCAAGATAACATTTTGACCCAAAATACTTTCAAATAGGTTAAATATTTAAAATACCCAGTTCTGGTTAAAAAAATCTGACGAAACTTATAATTTATTATTATCAATTGTCCCTACCTTATATGAAAACACTTTCAGGTATCTGCTTGTTTTATAAATACACATATTTTGGATACAGCAACATCATCTTTAGGATTTTATAGTTCTTTATAAAGTTATCAAAATGTAAGGGCACATTAACAAATGGGATCATTGAAGCATTGAATATAATGGCAAATATTGAGAGAATTAAAGAGCTGCCAGAAAGGTAGAGAATAATGCAACATAGGCATTAGGAGCATAGACTTAGCATACATGTCTGCATGACCACTGGGCTTGGTACTTAATTTTTCTAAACCTAACTTCTCACATTTTGATACCAGAGACATTAATAAGACTATTCCATAGGTTTGTCATGAGGATAAAAACACTAAGAATACTTCCTGGTATACAGGGAGCAATTTATAAGTTAATTAAGCACACAGTTCTTCAACTTACTATGCAGCATCCATAGGGTGGGATGCTTATAAAATGACCTATTTTTTGAAAATGTATTTCTCTGGTTAGATTCATAGTTTTCTTCTTTTTTTTTATTAAACTTTTATTTAATGAATATAAATTTCCAAAGTACAGCTTATGGGTTACAATGGCTTCCCCTTCCCAAAACTTCCCTCCCACCCACAACCCTCCCCTTTCCCACTCCCTCTCCCCTTCCAATCACATCATGATTCATTTTCAATTCTCTTTATATACAAAAGATCAGTTTAGTATATATTAGGTAACGATTTCAACAGTTTGCCCCCATATAGCAACACAAAGTGAAAAAAAAATACTGTTAGAGTACTAGTTATAGCATTAAATAAGAGTGTACAGCACATTAAAAACAGAGATCCTACATAATATTTTTTTAAAAATTAATTAATTTTCTATGCCATTTCCAATAACGCCAGATTTTTTTTTCATTTCCAATTATCTTTATATACAGAAGATCGATTCAGTATATAATTAGTAAAGATCTCATCAGTTTGTACCCACGCAGAAACACAAAGTGTAAAAATACTGTTTCAGTACTAGTTATAGCATCACTTCACATTGGACAACACATTAAGGACAGATCCCACATGGGATGTAAGTACACAGTGACTCCTGTTGCTGACTTAACAATTTGACACTCCTGTTCATGGCGTCAGTAATCTCCCTAGGCTCTAGTCATGAGTTGCCAGGGCTATGGAAGCCTTTAGGGTTCGCTGATTTTGATCTTATTCTGACAGGGTCATAGTCAAAGTGGAAGTTCTCTCCTCCCTTCAGAGAAAGGTACCTCCTTCTTTGATGGCCCCATTCTTTCCACTGGGATCTCACTCACAGAGATCTTTCATTTAGGTCTTCTTTTTTTTTTTTTTTTCTTTTCCGTGGTGTCTTGGCTTTCCATGCCTACAATACTCTCATGGGCTCTTCAGCCAGATCCGAATGCCTTAAGGGCTGATTCTGAGGCCAGAGTGTTGTTCAGGATGTCTGCCATTCTATGAGTCTGCTGTGTATATCGCTTCCCATGTTGGATCTTTCTCTCCCTTTTTGATTCTATCAGTTAGTATTAGCAGACACTTGTCTTGTTTGTGTGATCCCTATGATTCTTTGACCTATCAGAGCCATCAATTGTGAACTGAAATTGATCACTTGGACTAGTGAGATGGCATTGGTACATGCCACCTTGATGGGATTGTATTGTAATCCCCTGGCACATTTCTAACTCCATCATTTGGGGCAAGTCTGATTGTGCATGTCCCAAATTGTACATCTCCTCCCTCTCTTTTTCCACTCTTAAATTTAACAGGGATCACTTTTCAGTTAAAATTTAAACACCTAAGAATAATTGTGTGTTAAATCTACGACCCGAAACCATCAAATTATTAGAGAGCATTGGAGAAACCCTGCAAGATATAGGTACAGGCAAAGACTTCTTGGAAAAGACCCCAGGAGCACAGGCAGTCAAAACCAAAATTAACATTTGGGATTGCATCAAATTGAGAAGTTTCTGTACTTCAAAAGAAACAGTCAGGAAAGTGAAGAGGCAACCGACAGAATGGGAAAAAATATTTGCAAACTATACTATAGATAAAGGGTTGATAACCAGAATCTACAAAGAAATCAAGAAAATCCACAACAACAGAACAAACAACCCAAGGACCTCAATAGACATTTTTCGAAAGAGGAAATCCAAATGGCCAATAGACACATGAAAAAATGTTCAAGATCACTAGCAATCAGAGAAATGCAAATCAAAACCACAATGAGGTTTCACCTCACCCCGGTGAGAATGGCTCACATCCAGAAATCTACCAACAATAGATGCTGGAGAGGATGTGGGGAAAAAGGGACACTAACCCACTGTTGGTGGGAATGCAAACTGGTTAAGCCACTATGGAAGTCAGTCTGGAGATTCCTCAGAAACCTGAACATAACCCTACCATACAACCCAGCCATCCCACTCCTTGGAATTTACCCAAAGGAACTTAATTTGGCTAATAAAAAAGCCATCTGCACATTAATGTTTATTGCAGCTCAATTCACAATAGCTAAGACCTGGAACCAACCCAAATGCCCATCAACAATAGACTGGATAAAGAAATTATGGGACATGTACTCCATAGAATACTATACAGCAGTAAGAAACAATGAAACCCAGTCATTTGCAACAAGATGGAGGAATCTGGAAAACATCATGCTGAGTGAATTAAGCCAGTCCCAAAGAGACAAATATCACTTGTTTTCCCTGATCGGCGACAACTGAGCACCAAAGGGGAAACCTGTTGAAGTGAAATGGACACTATAAGAAACAATGACCTGATCAGCTCTTGTCCTGACTCTAGATGTACAATGTAATACTTTATCCTTTTTAGTATTTGTTGTTGTCATTGTTTTCTTTTTTTTTTTTTAAGATTTACTCTTGGGGCTGGTGTGCTGGTGCAACAGGTTAAGCCACCACCTATAAAACTAGCATCCCATATTGAGGGATCCTGGGACCAGAAGCAGGCCTGACTAACTCCATTCCACAGCTCCTTGCTAGCACATACACACTAAACAAAACAGGAATGGAAGCCCACTATAACAAATATTTGCCAATAGAGAACAATATTTAGGTTTTGACTAAAACAAGTTAGGAAAGATTCCAGTAAAACTGCC
Source organism: Lepus europaeus (assembly GCF_033115175.1). Lineage (NCBI taxonomy): Eukaryota > Metazoa > Chordata > Mammalia > Lagomorpha > Leporidae > Lepus > Lepus europaeus. Next base: position 22,551,889 of record NC_084843.1, on the reverse strand, counting down.
CCTGCCTTCACAATAGCTAATGTATAACCACTACACTTGCTCTTTGGAGATGACATGTTAGAGATATACAAAGACCCTATAGACTGCAAGACCTCAGTGGCTTGGTCTCTCTCTCTCTTTCTCTGCCCCTCCATTTCCTCAGAGCTTCTCTGTTTCTTACTCAAATTAAACATTGCTTCTTGTTTTTTCAACACAGTGTCTGGTCTTATAAATTGTCACTGACACCAGGACACCAACCCGGACTCATCTCACCAGTTTTCCTGCAACAATATGAGCACCAGTTCAATTCCTGGCTTTAACATTTCTGATCAAGCCTCCTGCTAAAGCACCTGGAAAAGCAGCAGATAGCCCGGGTACTAGGTTACCTGCCGCTCACATGGGAGAACCAGATGGAGTTCCTGGCTCTTCAATTCGCCCTGGCCTAGTCTTGGTTATTATGGCCATTTGGGGAGTAAAACAGCAGACAGGATCTCTCTCTCCCTCTCTTTCTCTCTCTCTTCTCTCTCTTACTTATTATTGGAAGGTAATAACAGAGAGAGAGAGAGAGAGAGAGAGAGAGAGAGAGAGAGAGGTATCTTCCATCCTCTAGCTCAGGCATCAACAGCTACAACAGGTGGGGCTGGATCAGGGTGAAGCCAATAGCCAGAAACTCCATCCTGTTCTTTCACATGGGTGGCAGGATTGCAAGTACCTGGACTATAAGCTGTTGTCTTCTCAGGAACATTAACAGGAAGTTAGATTGGAAGTGTAGCAGTCAGAACTCAATGCAGCACCTGGTATTGGGTGCCAGCCTCAGAACTGGTAGCTTTATCTTTTGTGACACAATGCCAGATGCCATGACTCACTTTTAGAGAAAAAAGCAGGTGTCAGCATCCGGTGAATAGTATGTTCATATATTCTTTAACTAAGAAACAGAAAAACAGTGCTAATACTCTTCCAGCTGGATCATAAAGATAGGAACAGAACCACCTCTAACTCTGAACATCACAGACATCAGGAAGCTAGAGCTGTGTGAGAAGAAACTACAGCACTTTCCTAAATTTGTCACTGCATTTTTGAACTCATTGTAATGAGCACAACACCCCTTTTGTGATTTTTTAATAAAATAATACTATAAAACCAGGGACTGCAAGCAGCTCCATGGGATATAAATCTGGGACAGAAATGGGAGTTATAATACTTACAAGAATCCAGAACCAAAGGCCACAATCCAGAATATCTCTTGACCCAGGATGGAAGTTTGATTCCTTCCTGAGGGCCACTGAGGAGGCACTCCACATCTGGATGCACAGGTAGGAGGAGCATCATAGGACGCGGGTAACATGAAGAATTCCCACGCAGGAAAATCATCAACCCTGGTTTTTTCCCTTTTATTTTGCGACTGAATGTCTCCATCCAATAGTCTGGTGTTCACAGATGAGCGAACACTGGATTTTGTAGCAAAATACCCTTCAAAGCAGGGATGAACAATCGGACTCAGACCACCCCTTGGTCTTCCCTTGGATGCAGAGTTGGGAAGAGAAAAGATGTTTTCAACCAGTGGGGATCACCCACGAGGCTGGAGAAAGGCTCACAGCCTTCAGAGCAGCTTCCTTCAGCCTGAACCCCAACAGCTCTTCAGACAGCACAGAGCACCAGCCCCCAGCTGCTGCCTCAGGGCACCCCTGACCCAGTCTGGGCAAACTCTCTACAGAGGCCACTCTCCTGAGGAGCACTGTGTAACATCCAGCTGACAGCAAAGCATCCTCTGGGAAGATGGGAAAACAGGACTACTAGTGCAGGACCGCATAAAAAGCCCAACTCACTGCCTACTAGAACCCCATGCTCCTCTGTGCCCCAACGCATGTTCTGCCACCTAAGAATGTCACAGTTTCAGAAATTTAGTCTGAAACTTGCTTGTGCCTTATGTGAATCGGAGAACGGGGCAGTGAATTTGAGAAGTCAGCCGCGTCCGTCAGCCTCTAAGACAGAGAGGTGCTGCCAGTTCTGTCTCCCTTTAAGAGAGAACACAGTATTTTCAGCTCTTTCCAGAACTGCCCAGGGCTTTCTCACCAGCTAAGCCTGTCTCAGCAGAGGGCTGATTATACTGTACAAGGAGGAGAGGGATGAATATGTTTCTACTTAGAGATACTGTATCTAGATTTTGACATTTTATTTATCCCCACTTTTAAGCTTATCTTGCTGCAATATGGTAAAACCACCACACTCTACAAATCTCAGAGATTAATCTACTATGAGGTAAAAAGGGTTTTAAGGCGCAGTTAATTGTTTGGTGTCAGATCAGCCCTCTTTCCTCTCAGTTTGACTCCCTGAGTGAACAGCACAACACAAAACAAAATCAACAACCTGCTCCAGGATTAAGGTGTAATCAATGACAAGACCAACTGGGAACAAATGCTCATTAATTTGGTCCAGCAGCTTCCTGCTCTGTCATCCCTGTCTTGTGGATCCACAGAAGGTTAAATTCCCAGGACATCAATGCAAGGTCAACCGCGTGTTGGCCTCTCACCACTCTGACACCCCAAAGGTACCTGCCACTTGCCTGCATCTGAACACTCAGCTCATAACACTTTTCAAGACTAAGAGCTCAACTGAAAAGTACATGTAACTATTTTTTGGATAAAAAGTCATTTATCGCCGGCGCCGCGGCTCACTAGGCTAATCCTCCGCCTTGCGGCGCCGGCACACCGGGTTCTAGTCCCGGTCGGGGCACCGATCCTGTCCCGGTTGCTCTTCCAGGCCAGCTCTCTGCTGTGGCCAGGGAGTGCAGTGGAGGATGACCCAAGTGCTTGGGCCCTGCACCCCATGGGAGACCAGGAGAAGCACCTGGCTCCTGCCATCGGAACAGCGCAGTGCGCCGGCCGCAGCGCGCTACCGCGGCAGCCATTGGAGGGTGAACCAACGGCAAAAGGAAGACCTTTCTCTCTATCTCTCTCTCTCACTGTCCACTCTGCCTGTCAAAAAAAAAAAAAAAAGTCATTTATCTGTTGCCCAGTTTTTTGCAGCAGCGGGGCAATTTACAATGCAGTAATGCTGGGGCAGCACAGCCATGAAGACACCACTTGAGAGGCCAATATCCCTTTTCAGAGTGCCTGGAGTCTTGGGTCTGTTTCCAATTCCAGTTTCTTGCGAATGTATACACCAGGAGGCAGCGGTGATAGCTCAAGTACTTGAGGCTCTACCATCCAAATGGGAGACCCAGATTGAGTTCCAAGTTCCTGGACAGGGCCTGGCTGAGCCCCAACTATTTTAGGCATTTGATATGTGAATCAGTGATTGAAAGATTCTCTCTCTCTCTGTCTCTCTCTCTCTCTGCTTCTCTGCCTTTTAAATATTAAAAAAAGTCACGTGATTTGAATCCCCTGTTCATACTCACTGGATATGTGATATTATATACACACTATATAAAATAACATAAAATGGTATATACATATTTTTGTATTGTTTATTTGCTTAGATATTGAAATATCATTCAGAAGACAGAACTCTGGAAAATAAATAAGCAAGGAACATATGGAATTTTCTAGCATGTCTATCAGCATGTGGGCTACTTCTTATAATTGTTTGACCTTGAATATAGTGTAAAAATAAGATACAATAACACATGTCTAGCACTAAGTTCCATGACTGACACACTGTGGGTGCTTCATAAATTTTTAAAAAATGATTGCTGTCACTCCTACCATTATCATCAGCAATATCCCTATTATCAGTAAACAGCACGCTGGATTTAAGGACACAGAGTCTAGTCGAGAAGAGAAAATACACACATGGACAAAGTAAAAGCCAACACTCATCTCTTATTTTTATTGTAACACTTATGATCAGATGGCAGATTGTATATTTGCATTAGATTTATCTTCAGTGCTTTGGCAGTTCTAGATGGTTGCTTAAATACATTGTTCAATAGAAGTATATAAGGCAGGTTACATGTAAGAAAATTTCTCTCTCACCTGAACTGTCCCCCTCCAGAAATTATCATGTAAAGGACAGAGCTTCTATCTGTGCATCTGTGCCTGCCCTCACCTTCCTTTCCCTAACCAGAGAAACCCAAGGCATAAAGAAGTTCATCAAGATACCTTTGGTAAATAAATGAATGATAAAGGAAAGTCATCTTTGATGGCTGAGCAGTAGAAACACAATTGTATTCACTGGTCTATTCAAAAAGACTTACTGGGTGACATCTCTGTATTAGGTTCTATCCTCAGTGCCACTTATGCTGTGAGGATGTCTATTCCACTGAGGGTTGCAATACTGAATTTTTGACCCAGGAAAGATTTCTGCATAATATGTATGCATCATTGCAGGAGAAAATGCAGCCACACTCAGCCATCCGGTTTCCCTGAGGCAAGGACGAACCAGATGACTCAGAACCATGGCAGGCTCCCTTCCTGGTCCTCTCACCACCCGCAATGGCTCCACTCCTCCTGAGTATCATCACCCCACATGCTGAGGATGGTCACCATGAGTCATCCAACTACGCGAGTCCCAACAAAACCGTTGTCATAAATATTTTCCTTCTCATTCTTCAACTCTGTACTAAATGGCATTTTTAAGAAGATGTGCACTCTTCTCATTCTTTCAGGGAGCTTTTAAGAATATAGGGCATCCATAGTAGAAATTTCCAATATACAACATATATGGCATGCATGGCAAATGGCTACTGTGGGTATATTAGAAAAGCATATTAAACACTTGTGAGTATAATTTTACATACTGAAAAGATTGCAAAGTATTCTTGCTGCATCTTCCTGAGTTTCAGCCCATGACAACTGCTGCAAGGAGGCTCAATGCTGATGCAATGTGGTGTTGGTTTTATTTCAGTATTAAGATCAGAAAGAATGTGCTTCCTCAGCCATGATGCAAGTAACAGCACTCCATCAGAGAGAAGGCTGCATACTGAACCTGGGCTTCCATAGGCAGGGCAACCAGTTGCTCATCTCCTGCTAGCTCACCTGTCCCATGGTGCAGGCAGAGATTTGGCCGCTAACAGCCTCAGTCCCACTCAGAATTGCCTTTTAATGTCCTAATATGCAGACTACACTTGATATGGTTGATGCACTCCAGAATAGGAAAAAAATGTTGGCTTTTATTCTTACATATGTGCATACATTAGGGAGATATATCAAGGAAGCATCAGCTTATTCAGATGTGGAGATTTTGGTGAAGGGTTATTGAATTTAAATAATATCTTGTCTGCCAGGCCCTTTGATGCAGTAAAGAATTACCGTACTTCATTGAGGCTCTTACCAAACTTCCCACACTTTCAGTCACACCACTGAATATAATCCCTGGGGTTGCCTCCACCCTATCCCTTGCTCAGAGCTACTCATGTGATCCAGGCCTAATCAATCAGAGAAGGTGCTCTCCTGGGCATGGAAAATTGATACTGGCTGGTAAGAATGACCAATCAGGAGTAAGATGAACAACACAGATTTTCAGAAACAAAAAGAAAAAACAGAACATATTGAATTTCTGATCCCTGGATTCAGACCCTGGGCAACCCAAGAGCACATTCACGCTGGTATTCAACAAGGTCCTCTGCACACCAAGGATTTGTACCCATTCATTTGAAAAGGTGTTTATTGCATATTCAATGTGCCTAAGGCAATGCAGCGTGCATCCCAGAGACAGTGGTGTGCATACAAGTGTGCAAGTGCATCTATGTGTGCTGCTGGTGACTGCAGAACCACGGAGAAGAAGCAGTGAATGTGTGGCCCTGGTGGGGAGCCTGTGTTCTACAAGCCTCGAGCCTGAATTGTTCCCTTCTGCAGAGACCTCTGCTCTCCTGCTCCAATTAGCTCACTGATGAGTGACAACTGGGGCAATGAACTAATAAACAGTTTGGCAAAAAGATCTAACCGACTGAAAGAAGGGAAGGCTCTGGCCTGCCTGGGCATTGAACCCAACACATTGAAAAGGGAAGCAGGGAACAGAAGAAGGAAGGGGTGCACACGACCAGGAACCTTTCCACTAGGCAAAAGGAGGTGGAAGAGCGCAGTGTTGAGCGTGCTGCTTAAATAACACAGTCATTATTAACTCTATTTATCCACGTACCTCCAAAGTGAGCTCTCCGTGATGCTCCCCAGGTTGTAGTCATAGAGCTTTGTCAAAATGAGAATCACCTGAAGGCAAAAGGAAAAAATCATGGTTAGTCTCAAACAATTACAATCTCTTAGAACGGAAATGGCCCAAGGGAGGGCTTAGGAGTCCTTTAATGGGCGCTTAACATAATTGAATGAATTGTTACAGCATTTGCTGCACTGGCTGGGGAAGGGTGAGCTTGCCTCCCGCTGAAATGTGCACCCCTTCACACACACACACACCTTTGTCCCTGCCACCCTCTCACGGAGTGACCTGCATTTCTTCCTCTGATGTGTTTGACCTGACTTTCAGGAAAAGCTGACAGACCTGTCAAGTACGCACGCCACAAGGCAGCCATTGAGCAGATGGTTGTGATGGGAGAGGAGCAATGATGCAGCTCCCAGTCCGAGTGGCTGGGGCACACTGGGCTGGTTAACTTCACTTCTCTGAACCTCAACAGCCCCATTTATTAAAGGGGCCAGGGAAAGGATAGTGCTATCTTCCAGAAAGTGTTGTCGGGAGCTGTTCATTTAGGTAATAAATGCAAATTACATGTCAAATAGCATGGCGTTCTTAAATGTTTATTCCTCTCCTCTCTCCTTGTGACTTTGGGTTTTAACTGTTTCTTCTGACTTTCTAACTTCCAGAAAAGGAATTAGAAGACATTCAGAGCTATAGCAAGGCTAAGCAACAACACTTTAGCAGAAGCAAATTTGGATTGAAAGTAACTTGGGGGCCGGCACTGTGGCGTAGTGGGTAAAACTGCCGCCTGTAGCGCCGGCATCCCACATAGGCACTGGTTCGAGGCCCGGCTGCTCCACTTCCAATCCAGCTCTCTGCTATGGCCTGGGAAAGCAATACAAGATGGCCCAAGTGCTTGGGCCTCTGCATCCACATGGAAAACCCGGATGTGGCTCCTGGCTTCAGATCGGCGCAGCTCCGGCTATTGTGGTCATCTGGGGAGTGAATGAGCAGATGATAGACCTCTCTTTCTCTCTGTCTCTGCCTCTCCTCTCTCTGTGTAACTCTGACTTTCAAATAAAATAAATATATCTTAAAAAAAAGAGAAAGTAACCTGAACCTTATAGAATTCAGGGGTGGAAAGGCCTCTATTAGATACAAACTATTAAAATAAAAATTAGGAACAACTAAAAAGGTACTTGTGGAATTTCTTTTTGGAAACATAAGCTATCAAACCCTCCTCTGATTTTAAGCCATCATGGTTTTTGTCATCACATAGAGAACCCAAATTATTTAGTTCATTTTTTTAGAATCCAACAAACTTTTATTAAATATTTATCAAGATTCCAGGATTTTGCCTGGGCTACTTGGGCAAGAGACTTGGGAGTGCGTGACCCAATTGGACAGAAAGTGTTGCTAGAGAAAAAGGAGGGCAGTTAGAGTAGGGCTGATCCACCCCTACTCTGAACACTCACTCAGGTCCCCCCACAGTGGCTTGAAGGGGCTGCTGTTTTAGAGCCAACAGCGACGAGCAGGGGCCACCTTATGACCTGAAGTCCAGGAGCACCAGGACACTTGGGGAGATTCCACAGGGCAGCATCTTCCCAGCCCCCACCTCCCCCTCCTCCACTCCCATCCCCTGCTTCTTCACAGGCAAGGAAGGAGCATGATGGGGTGTGGAGGTTTCTATCTTCCTCCTGGTGCTCATAACCTAGAACACTGGCCAGGCTCTGCTGCTTCCAACTCGGCAGAAGAATGTTGACATCGATTTCCTGGAGCTTTTCCTACAGCCGAGGGATCATTCCTAGCTACAGTGAGCACAGAGCACCCTAACCTTGAGTCCTGAGGCAGCCAGCTGCTGGCAAGTGCTGAATCCTTCCAAGCTCCACTCTGCTAGCACAGGGCTTGATTTACCAAAGACAGCATCAGGGAGGAGATTCTTAACACTTCTTTCCAGCAAGCAACCTCAACTCCGTGACCTCAGATTTGTTCTGAGTTCAAGGAAATGAAGAACTGCAGTAACCTCAAGACAGCAGAGCTCCGTGAGGCCACATCCTCCAAGGCAGCCACCCCTCTCTGAAACCACAGCACAGGTTTTCTTCCAGGACCTGCTCAAATACTGCTCCTTTAACAAAACGTGAGCATGTGCGAGGTGCGGGGCACCCTGTGGGCACATCAGATGGCATGCCTGTAGCGGGGGCATATGCTTAACAGAGCCGTGTGCCAATTAAGTCACTCTAAGTGCTAAATTTCAATCACCGCCATCCCAGGAACGCTGATAGTGGCAGCAGGGGGGCTGTTTGTTTGAAGACACGGAACAGTGTGGTTGTTCCACCTCAGTATGATTTTGCCCGACAGGGACTATAAATCCCCCACCAAGAAAATGGGGGTGGGCATCACACAGTTCTAGGTAGCTGCTCCTGTGACACGGTTTGGCACTAAGCTAAACAATGTAGTTCAGCTGGCTGCAAGCTTTGTCTCCCATTCATCCAAGGAGGGAAATCAAAGGCGCCCCAGGGAAGGAACCTTTTAACCCAGCATGTAATGGTGTGGAGCCACTCACGCAGGCACACGGAGATTATTTAAGCAATTCCCAAGGGCGGGCAGGCAGGCAGGCAGGCAGGGAGGTAGCAATACTTGCCAGGCTAGTAAAACTAAAATGCCAGTGATACTTTGAGGCAGTTTATCAATACTGCACAAGAAGAGGCATCATTTATGGCATTTCAAAGCATATCTACTTCAATCAATCTATTTAATCTTCCTGTTTGCAGAATGCAAGCAAAAATGAAGCGAGAACTGCTAACCTTTAGTTATGATTTCGATCAATTGTTTGAGATCTCTCCTCCTTCCTTTTCTCACATAACTGCCTAAGCGCGTGACCTACCACCTTACTCCTGGACAGTGATGCACCATCATTGTATTAGATATGTTGTGTGGATTGTTGGTTACCTTTTCTGTTCTGCTTAATTAGAAATACTATTTAACAGAATCAGCACCTGCTAAAGAGGCCACAGCCAAATTTACTCCTTTTAAAAACGAGGAAAAGTTAAAGATGCAATTGCCTGCCTTGTTCTTATCCTATTGTCTACATTTTTTTAATTTCCCAAAATATATGTTATTTTGAAAGGCAGTGGGACTGTTTAAAGAAATGAAACATTATATTTGCTTAACTGATACAAAAATAGTCATTCATTTGGTAAAAACTTCATGTACAGACTGAACTATAAATTTAAGTGTATGGCAGCTATAAATTCAGAGAGAAAGCTGTTTTGATGAATACACACATAAAATAGAGTACCCACCAGCATTCCGTTCATTTCTATATCTTATTTTTATTATATAGGGCCCAAATACTCCTGTTTCAAAACAGTAAGTGCTGTATGTATGCTAATAATACTTTTAGGTTCCAATCTCAATAGCATATTATTTTTAAATAATATAATCTAAATATCCATGGCTTGATAACCTGCATCTTCATTATACCAAGCCCTCGGATTCCAGTTATTTCCAGAACTTTGCACAATGTGTGATCTCAAGTACTTCCCTAACCTCTCTAGGAGTTGCTGTTACCACATGGCATCCGCAATATTCTTCGGCTGTGGTCCTTATTGCCACACTCCTTGCTTACTGTGTCGGGAGGAACTTCACTTTGTCCAGGTGCTAGTCTCAAATCATCCATTCCTTACAAGAGAAGAAGATACTAGGACCAGTGCCAGGTTTTGTGCAGCGATAGCTGAGGGTATCCAAGGGAGTGAGCAAGGGTTTCCACCTCCGTATGGAACAGAAGTTTCAAATCATAGCCTCAGGAAATATTTTATCACCCTTCAGCCAGGGCCTTCCCAGATCCCTACTGCATAATTCCATTGACTCTGTACTGGGGTAGGAAACCATCATAAAGACTCTGTGAGAGGAAAATATCAATTCACTCCTCCCTTCTGGCCCCAATCACTTTCTGCACTGGGCTAACAAACAAAAGCACTGGTGAAGATAAACAGAGACACTGGTATCAGAGGATTAATAAGACAGTTCTACTGTGAATCAGCAAATGCTCATGGAAAATGTCCTGTTCTATCAAAATGGCAGTGTAAGCCTTATTTCTAGGTATGCATTAAATGAATTAACCTGGCAGCAGTGTAAATTAACTGACAGGCAGTCTCTACTATAAAATGATCAGTAATGTTACATCTTTGAATAAGACAGCTTTTTCACTATTAATATAAATGTAATTTTAAAATGAAACTCCAAACATTTAAGGAACCCTTATAATGCCTTCCAGATAATCTAATGGTATATTTTGAAAATGTCTGCATTGGCCGGCGCTGCGGCTCACGAGGCTAATCCTCTGCTTGTGGCGCCAGCACCCTGGGTTCTAGTCCCAGTCAGGGCGCCAGATTCTGTCCCGGTTGCTCCTCTTCCAGTCCAGCTCTCTGCTGTGGCCCGAGAGTGCAGTGGAGGATGGCCCAAGTGCTTGGGCCCTGCACCCCATGGGAGACCAGGAGAAGCACCTGGCTCCTGGCTTCGGATCAGTGCGGTGCACTGGCTGCAGCACGTTGGCCATAGCGGTCATTTGGGGCGTGAACCAACAGAAAAGAAAGACCTTTCTCTCTGTCTCTCTCTCTCACTGTCTAACTCTGCCTGTCCAAAAAAAAAAGAAAATATCTGCATTAATGAAATATTAGATTGTGAAGAACCAAAATTTGCCTATAATTTTTAGGTGGAAGCACAGGAATTTCCTTATTTCTTTTCTTAAGAAAAAACATAGGATCTCCTGCCTTACCTTTGCTAAATTACAGCAATCTCCCTAAATGGGAATTGGGGTGTCCTTGTATTTTGTAAAACACTTGAACTGGCCACTGCTCTGCACCTTATCTCAGCTTAACCTCAAAGAAATGTTAGAAAAAGTGGACAAAGATCCTCATTTCTCAGTTATTAAGTGATCTGCATTCTGTTGTCCCTTCTCTGTGTCCAACCATGGCGGCAGCATCTCAAGGAAAATCAGAAGTGTGTCTTTAGGTTGTTTACTCGTGAGCAATTTGGGCTACATGATCTTATGGCTTTTTCACTCCCTGTGCTCTGCAGTTCCAAATCCTCAATAATGTGGATGACGACAAAATCTTATTCCATAAAATAATCTGATTTCTTTTTCATTCTCCCATTCAGTAGTGGTCTGAGGCTGCCTTGGCAGGCGTTCCTGCACTTGTATCACAAGTGGAGACTTCACAGAGCACAAGCACTCTGATGCTCACAGGTCCTCTCACCTGCAGCAGGTCACAGACTGGTTCAGATGAGCAAGGTGGGGGGATATACTGAGGGTGCCAGCACACTGGGGCTGGTGGTGAGCTGGCTACCCTCAGAATTCCACCACCAGCCTCCAGTAGTCCTTTAGGTATCTTCATTTTACGGGCTCAAATGGTCACCCTCTGCTTATTGCAGCAGCAGCTTGCTAAAAACCATTGAGTTGGGTGTACTTACAGATGTGGATAGAAGAAACATGACAACAGAGAACAATAAGAGGCCTAAAGATGCTGGCTTTGTGGCACAGAAGGTTAAGGTACAACGTGCTACATGGGCATCCCATATGGGCACCAGTTGCAGCTGTTCCACTTCTGATCAAGTTCCATTCTAAAGTGCCTGGGAAATCAACATAAGAATGGTCCGAGTACTCTGGCCCCTGCCATACACATAGGAGATATGAATGGAGTTCCAGGCTCCTGGTTTCAGCCTGGCCCAGCCCTGGCTGTTGTGCCATTAGGGGAGTGAACCATTGGATGGAAGACATTCATTCTGTCTTTCTCTCTCTCCCTCCTTCACTCCCTCTGTTTCTCTGTGTGTGTGTGTGTGTGTGTGTATAACTCTGTCTTTTAAATAATAATAAAAAAAGTTTAAATAAAAATAAGGAGGCTAAAAAGACCTGGAATAACATTTTATTGGTATTGTGAATAGTTGGATAAAAAAGAGAGGTATTCGATAACCAGAAATTTGTTTTGTTTTTGTTTGTTTTCTTTGTAAACAAATTTTAAGGAAAAAAGCAAACTCTCATATTGGGTTTCTATAAAAATACGCCTGTTCCAGAATGTCTTTGGTTCAGGAAGCATTTATTCAACTTTCCAATTTAAGGGTTTTTTTTTTCTTTTAGGGAACTATGATTCTTTTAAGAATCTGCCAGAATCTATGAGCATAAAACAGTGAATATAACTTTAATGATATCACTGCTCTCCTGAGTCCAAGGAGCTCATGAATCCAAGAATAAGAACTTCCGTAATTCCTAGAAAATGAGAGCTTTGTTCAGAAGAAAGGACTTCTAGTTACAAAATTCTGTACACTTAATTCAATAAACATAAATTAAGTCTTGTAAAAGGCAGGAATAAAACATATATGCTGTGAGGACACAAACAGAAAAGAGCATTGATTCCAGTCCCTAGAACCTCATAATCTGGTAGAGAGGCGGATGTGTGCACAAACCATTAAAAAATAAGAAAGAAAAAGGTATGAATCAGGAAAAATAGTATTTATATATTTTATAGAGCAAGCAAGAAATGTCATCAGGGTTGCAGTATTCAAGACAAATCTCATGAGATGTGTGTATTCAGATGGAGATGAGAGGGTACAGACAGGGAACTAATTCTAAGGCAAGGGAGTATAAGAATAGTGAGATGCCTGAAAGTTCAGAGAGCACTAGGCAAGAGTAAGTCCTCACAGTCACCTAAAACTTAGTCTATGAGTCGAGAAGCGTAGACTGTCCAGATATATAAAAGCGAGGGCCTTATATATTAGCCACAGCAGTGTGCTCTGGTAGAAACGGAAAAGGCTTTCAATCAGTACGAGATCAGCTTTCAACTCAGAATTCAGGCATGGTATTTTTGAAAGGCAACAAGAAGCAGTATACTAAAAGTGATTCAAATAAATAAAGGGTGTGTTATCTCTTATAGCAGAAAGTCCAGAGTTTGTGCCATTCCAGGACTAACTTAGGCTAACAGTGTCATCAAGGACCCAAGTGATGGCTATGTGTCCACTGTGACAGTATTGACACACAGTGTTGGGCACCCTCTGCGTTTGCAAGGCAGGTATAATCACAGCTGCATCCAACGGAGAAAAGAATGACCTCCGGTGTGTATACATTTTATTTTACGGTTTGGGTGGATTTTCTTCCCCATAGCCCATTCCCGCAAACTTCCTTCTTTTTTTTTTTCTTTTTCAGTATTATTTTTCCCAAAGAAACCTTTTATTTAGGGAATACATAGTTCATACATTTCATTTCACATATTTCTTAAGTACAACTTTAGGAATATAGTGATTCTTCCCACCATATTCAACCTCCCACCCACTCTTCCACCCCTCCTTCTCCTCCTCCTTCTCCCATCCCCAGCCCCATTCTACACTAAGATCCATTTTTGATTAACTCATACGCAGAAGACCAAGTTTATACTAAGCAAAGAGTTCAACAATTTGCATAAAAAAACAAAAAAAATCAACAACAACAGAAAAAAATTCGAGACAAGGGCTGTTCAAAGTCATTGCATCTTGAAGTTAATTTCACTTCTTTTTTTTTTTTAGAAATGTAATTTACTTTAAAGAAGCACCTAAGAATGATACATCTTTTGCAAGCATTTAGACATAATTATAACATAACACTTTGAGGACAGAGGCAGAGGTCCTGCATGGAAAGTTGGTGCACAGTGACTCTTGTTGTTAATTTAACAATAATACTCTTATGTATGACGTCAGTGATCACCCAAGGCTCTTGACATGAGCTGTCTAGGCTATGGCATCCTTCTGAATCCACAAACTCCATCAGTATTTGGACAAGGCCATAACCAAAGTGGAAGTTCTCTCCTCCCTTCAGAGAAAAGTACCTCTCTCTTTGATGACCATTTTTTTCCACTGGGGTCTCACCCACTGAGGTGCTTCATATAGGACATTTTTGCCACAGTTTCTGGTTTTCCATGCCTGAAATGTTCTCATGGGCTTTTCAGCCAGACCAGAATGTCTTAAGGGCTGATTTTGAGGTCAGAGTGCTGTTTAAAGTGATTGTTATTCTATGAGTCTGCTGTGTGGACTGCTTCCCATGTTGGAGCATTTACTCCTTTTTAATTCTATTATTACTACCAGTCCCTCAATCCTATCCATATGATCACTTTAACATTTAAGATGGTATTTTACCACCTGGCCTAAGGGCATGTGGGATCCCATGGCAAGTTTTTACAGCAAACTTACCCTCACTAACGAGATGCAGCCATAGGACCGGCACTGTGGCACAGCAGGTAAAGCCACTGCCTGCAGTGCCAGCATCCCATATGGGCACCAGTTCAAGTCCTAGCTGCTTTTCTTCTGATCCAGCTCTCTGCTATGGCCTGGGAAAGCAGTAGAAGATGACCCAAGTCCTTGGGCCCCTGCACCCACATGGGAGACCCAGAAGATGCTCCTGGATCCTGGCTTCTGATCGGCACAGCTCTGGCTATTATGGCCAATTGGGGAGTGAACCAATGGATGGAAGAATTCTCTCTCTCTCTCTCTCTCTCTCTCTCTCTCTGTGTGTGTGTGTGTGTGTAACTCTTTCAAATAAATAAGTAAATCTTAAAAAAACAACACACTGCCACACCAGGCTGCAATGAAGACTGGGAAAACCAGGAGCTGGTGTTTTCACCTGGCATGTTCTCTGTTAAGAAGTATATTCTGCCAGCACAGAAAACATGGAGACTGGCAACCATGTACATCTTAATAGGGTCCTCTACTATGTGATCATAAATAAGTCACTTGAATTCTAAAACAAATGCCCTTATTAATGACAGGCAGCATTTGTTTGGTGTCTATTCTGTGTGCCAAAGTCCATTTGTAAAGGCACTGCAAGTATTTATCTTCTTTTTTTTCTGATGAGGAAATTGAGGCATATGAAAGCTAAAATAATCTGAATCACTCAGCTAGTAAGTGGTGAGCAAGTCTAACACAGCAGACTGTCGTAATCACTGTGCCAAATTGTCCTATAAGGCCTGCTGTCTGCAATGAGTATGATTATTAGTGAAGGCAAGGCAGATCTACTGAAGTGCCCTCACTCTCTGTTCACTCCAAAAGCATCTACTGAAGATCTGTTAGCTGTCAGACTTGTGCTAGTCACAAATCCCTTCCTCTCACTCTGCCTGCTTCCAGACACTTCTGAGGATGTTTTCCTTATAACAGACAGGCTTGAGTTTTAACTCTTTACTGACCTCAGGTGAATGACATTTAAACATTTTATCTACTTTTTAAGTTTTTGAATCCTAGCAGGATCCTCTTTGGCAGTTGATCCTTCTGTATAACTCATTCCAGAACTTGGCTGGCCTCAGTTCATGATTCCTCATCTGAAATGTCCACACACTTAACGGCAGATTTCAACAAACTATCTGACAGCTTCATCATCTTAGCAAGATTTAAGTGAAGATATCATTGTGTTTCTTTCAACTGATCAAAGAGATGAGAAATCAGTAATTGCTCACCTGGATTAAGGTGTTCCTGAAGGGAGTTGAAATGTTGGTATGATGTGTATGCCTATACATACATACAGACACACATACGTGCACTTGTAGTCATTGCACACAAATGACCTAGCAAGTACAATCTCAACTGGAGGAATGCAAACCCAACAGAAAGAGTGGGCTGAATATGGGGTTTGAGTTCATCTAGAAAATAATAGGATTTCCCTTCCAGAAAGTATTTAATCTCCAAATGACCTTCATTTTTCAGAGCAAACCACACATAATTTAATACAATGTGTAATTATGTAATATGTTCTGTATGACACTGAAATTGACTGTGTCAACCAGGCACTGCATCTCCTCTGGGGAAATGAAATGACAAGACAACCAACAGTGATTCAGACAGAGACAGGGGCACATAGATAAATAAATCAATATCAGGTATACAGCAAATTGTAGCATATATAGCCTTTGTGGAAAAATGTAACATTTTTTGGTAAATTTGTTTGATTCTCCCTCAGAATTTGTTCATGCATAAAGCCAGCAGTCATTTGCAGCTAAGACAAAGACATAAGGCCACAGTGCACACAGGAGTGATGGTGTCTTGTCCCAAACTGCAGCTCTAACTCAAGGCAACCTCTTTCTCTTCTCCTGTCTACTGAAAGCCAAATTCTTTGCTATTAATAATCAGTAAAAATATGATTTTGATAATAGACAATTAGACTCCTGTTTTAGAGCCAAGTCTTGATATTTAGGAAAAAAAAAATTCCAATTTAGTTTGTCATATCCATTGTACCTAAGGTGGCTTTTGATGAAAATCTTTTTAAAAAATATTTATTTACTTATTTTGAAAACCACAGTTTTGGCCGGCGCCGCGGCTCACTAGGCTAATCCTCCGCCTTGTGGCGCCAGCACACCGGGTTCTAGTCCTGGTCAGGGAGCCGGATTCTGTCCCGGTTGCCCCTCTTCCAGGCCAGCTCTCTGTTGTGGCCAGGGAGTGCAGTGGAGGATGGCCCAAGTGCTTGGGCCCTGCAGCCCATGGGAGACCAGGAGAAGCACCTGGCTCCTGCCATCAGATCAGCGCGGTGCGCCGGCCGCAGCACGCCAGCCACGGTGGCCATTAGAGGGTGAACCAACGGCAAAGGAAGACCTTTCTCTCTGTCTCTCTCTCTCTCTCACTGTCCACTCTGCCTGTCAAAAATTTTTAAAAAAATAGAAAAAAAAAAAAAAGAGAGACAGAGACAGAGAGATCTTCCATCCACTGGTTCGCTCCCTAAATGGCTACAATGGCCAGCGCTGGGCCAGACAGAAGCCAGGGGCCAGGAGTTTCATCTGGGTCTCCTACATGGGTGGTAGGGGCCCAAACACCTGAGCCATCTTCTGCTGCTTTCCCAATCCATTAACAGGGAGCTGGAGCAGAGGCAGAGTAGCTGGGGCTCGAACTGGTGCCCCTATGGGATGCCAATGTCTCAGGAGGTGGCTTAACCCTCTGCGCCACAATGCCAGTCTCTTCATGAAAATTTTGAAAATATGAACTTTTGGGGCCACAACTTCCTATCCCGCTCCCTGCTAATGGCCTGAGAAAAGCAGTGGAGGATGGTCCAGGTACTTAGGCCCCTGCCACTCATGTGGGAGACCTGGAAGAAGCTCCTAGATTCAGCCTGGACCTAGCCCCAGCCATTGAGGCCATCTGGAGAGTGATCTAGAGGACAGAAGATCTCCCTCTCTTTGTCTCTCACTCTCTCTCTACCTGTAACTCTGGCTTTCAAAGAAATAAACAAATTAAAAGAAAAAAGCAAAGAAAGAGAATATACTAACTCGTTTGAAAGTTTCTATTACCCAAGTTGAGGGATTATATAAATAAAAATAAAATACACTCTCTCCATGTGCTAATATCACAACGCCAAATTAGACAGACCGATGACACTTCCGTCCCATCTTTCTCCCTCCACCTTCTCTTCTTTTGAATAATAAAATGCAGGGTAATTCACCAAACATATATCCATATATAGTAGATAATGTTGACAATTTAAAATTCTTCTTTTTGGCAAATTATTCTGTCCCAAATAATACTATTTTAATCCTCTCCAACAAACCACACCAAGGAGGGGAACACTAATTTATGACACTTTTTTTTCTAGACAATAGGCAAATAGCTGCACCAACATAATCCCAAGAGTACCAAATTGAAATAATTATATAAAATATGAGGAAATGCATATTCAATATGATATTTCTCTACATATGGATGTTAAAATAAAAAAAAAAAATAAATAGACCAGGGGACCTAAAGCCAAAGCTCAATACATGAAGCAACTGTGGTTAGGGAGTAGAGTGAAGTAGGCAATACTTGGTAAGGTAGAGTTCATAGAACATCCTGTCCTAGCCAACTGTTTTACAGTGAAAGAGACAAACCATATACCCTGTCCTCATCCTTTTCCATGGTGCTTAGAAGGAAGGGAGACTATATCCAATCCATCTTCCTTCTCTATTCAAATTAATTCACCTTCTACATAGCTTTAAAGACACAGACAAAGCACAACATTCTCAATTCAGCATTGTAAAAACAGAAAGATAAACTTTTTTGCATGATCTTCTCTCTGGAAGTCTAGAACGCAAAAGAAAGAGATGTGCTATATGCTTAAGTCAAAGGAGTAGAACCTGGGTTTGGTAGCAGAGAGATGTAAGGAATGTGAGGAATGGAGAGATTCCCTTTCAATGTCCCAGGTGTAATGACGTGGGAAAGATAGATATCCAAGCTCTCAAATGACTATCTGTCTGAATTACAAACACTATATAAATATTAAGATTCTTCCTATGTGAGAACCCACACACCAAGTAAACACTCTATTAAGCACCAAACTGTGTGTTAATGATGAGAGGTCCTTCTGTTCATATGATTCTTTATATTTAGCTACAGTACAAGGAAATGAAGAAAGTTCTTCCCTTTGCTCTTCTCCATCTTGGTTTTTATGTTAATATTTATGAATCTAAGGATGTCAACTCAATCATAAAATATTATTTTTCAAGGTTAACACAAGATACAGCAAGCTAATAAATAAAGGCATGCATTATTATGGTGATCTAAGTGTTAGAATATTAACCCCAATTTAACAATGAAATAAAAAACTGGAAGAATAAAAGCCTTTTTTTTTTGCATTTTATTCTCTTACCATAAATAAAATAATCAAATAAAAAAAACCAGATATCTGGTAAGCTCATATCAAATCTTTGCTTTTACTACAGAAAAATCTTAACATGGACCAAGAGAGGAAAAGCATTTTACTAAAATAATTAGTGATAACACCTGCTTTCTCTATTGACAGATCTTTTCTTTGCCTTTTCTGAGTGCCAAGGTATGGTGAGACTTAAGGGGAGTATAAGAAAACTCAAAGTCAAAAATCCTAGCTTAAACCTGAAATTAAAATAACACCTGGAAATCAGAGGTAAAATGCATTAATAAGTAACAAAGATTTCTGTTGTGGAAAAATCTCAAAAAGGTTAAATGATTCTTATAGTTTCCTTGCCTTTTAGTCACAGAACCAAAATATTTCAATAAGATTCTATTTCTAATTCTTTGTAATGGCATGGGTAGTGAGTAAGTATAAAAATTAGCATTTGGCCATTTAAAAAAAAAAAGAAACATAAGGCAAAATTGGAAGGGACTGGAAAGGTCATGCAATTCCACCTACCTCCTTTGAGAAACCATACAGGTTATATGTTTAGAAGAACTGGTTCTTACATAAGAAATATCTGAGAGAATAATCTTAATCTAATATACTGATTTGTGCCTGAGGCAGAAGTTCCTACTTAGAGAAGGAAGGACTAGAACAGGCCAGATTTGAGAGAGGAGAGTTGGGAGAGGCAGACTTAAGATTAGAATAGGTAGGACCAAGAACAGACTCTAGTTTTATGGGAAAAGACTTATACAGTGTTGACCTACCCTTTAAAGATACACAAAAGTATGAATACAATGAGATTTCAAAGTGAATATATGTATTAGAACAAGAAAGTAGATTTAAAAAAAGTATGAGTGCCTTAAAGATTTACACACTTTTCTTCTAAGATACTTTCAGGTTTTTTAGCAGGAAGAAGTAAATAGAAAGGCTTTCTGATTGCAATTTGGCTCCTCCTTTCCACCTGGAACAATATACAGCTTGCCAAATCTCCCGGCATACACAGGGACCTGTGTCCATGAAAACTCGGATTTTTAAGCTTCATTTATTTCATGGTAAATTTACCTTTGGACAGGATTCCTCATTAGATGCTCATTAAACCTTTTCAATGGAGCTATTCATATGAGCTGTCACAAAATATGAATCAGAAGATATGAATTTGAGCCTGGGCTCTGCAGTCAGCACATTATGATAGAAGAAGTCCAGGAACTTTTATGAGTTTCAGTTGCCTCCATCTTTACATCACACGTTTGCTGGGCTCTTTACCGACTATAATACCATTCAATGCTGACTACCTCAACGACTTACTCTACCTTCAATGATGCCAGTCTCTGTAAACGCTGTTGTCAGTGCCTAAGCTGAGAATTCAGAGTCTTCCGTGATTCAACTGTCCCCTTCTTCCCTCCAAATATAACCAATCACTAAGCTTTCCACATGTGTCCTGTCCCACCTCACCTCAGCCACACCAACTGTCATCGGAGAACTGAAAAGCTTCTGATGCCTCTACCAGCATCTCAGCTTGCTTCGCTCAAGTCACCCTTCACACCTCTGCCACGGCATCCTTTAAAAGTAATCGTCTGTCTCCACTCTTTAAAACATGTCTGCGGCTTCCAATTGACGTGGAAATGAAGTTTAAATTTCATAATATGGCCAAGAATGACCTGGTCCCTGAACTCACATTCAAATCAATGTCATGGCAATGGCCCCTGTGCTCTCACAATTCCATACGAACATAAACATAATATTCTCTTCCTGACACTAGGAACTTCACTATCTGTTGATGGTCTGACTGACTTGCTGATTGCTGAAGGGCTTTTCTGGGCATCAATAACTTGCTTGAGTTATTTGGGCAATTACTGGTATTTTAGCTTATTTCTAGAGTTGAGTCAGATCCCAACACCCTGAGTGACTACAATACAAGAGCACTGTCATTCCATCAAATTCCAATTTTAGGAATGATATTCCAAATACCTTGTATTTCCTCTTGAGAGCTTAGGCTGATTAAAGGATTAAATGCTGCATGTAATTCAATGCTATGTATCTCTTTAGTGAGGGCTGAGTAGTTGTAAAACATGTCTCTGATCCAAGCCAAAGGTTTATTGATTTTTCTGCCCTTTCATTCAAGAGCTTTAGCTTTCATGCACAGATTTGCAGGATTTCTGAAGGTTGGCCAGGACACTGCAGAGATTCACTTCCCATTCTGTGAGTCTCTTCTGTCTAGGAAGGCACAGCCATGGGTAAATGCAAATATATTAGGGTGCAGATGTGGAATCTAAGTCTGAATTCTAGGTGTTTTCCCCTGTCTCCTAGGAGATCTCTGAAATCTTCCCCCACAGAACTGGGGCAGTCAAATATAGTCTGCATGGTGTAGGGTTGGATCCTAAAGCTGGGAGTAGACAGGACTGGACACGGTTACAAACCCAATTTAAATACATTTTATGACCTTCATTAATTCATTTAGCCTCTTTACTTCCTTTATCAACTATTGATGAAATCAGACTTCCCTTTTCCAACTGGATTATTCTCGCTAATTTTTGAGTATTTTTTATTTGTTTCATTCTGTTAAGCATTTTGAAGCTTCTCAACTACCCTATGAAGCCAATACTTGTTCTTTTTATTCTTCCTGGCCATAGAAGAGAAAGTTTAAGTGACTTGCCCCAAATCAGCTACCATGTAAGTGGAAGACCCAGGATTAGAAGCCGAACAGTATGAATCCAGAGCTCATGTGCTTGACCATCATGTTGCATATCCTCCTTGGAGAAGAAAAGACTTCTTTAAAGCATTTCAAAGTTTCAGATCATACTTTTTGCTTTCAATCAGCCCAATGCCAGTCTCTGTCTGTCCTTTTGTCATCTCTCTAATCTATTTGTCTATCTCTCTACCTACCTACCTACCTATCATCTACCCAACTGGTCTCCTAAGTACCCCTACAGCATATATCTGTTCTGCTAAGTGCTATCAAGGATGCAAACAAGAGGAAAGAGAAACCTGCCCTTGCTACATATCATGGCTGGATAGAAACTCACAGAACTTCCAGGTATGAACTGAATTATTTAGAGACTTACCACTGTGGGGAACAAGGGAAAGTAGCTATCCCTCACTAGGTGTAGATGGGGACCTTTTCAAGAAATTACAAGAAGCTAAGTTGCTTACATAAAGCAGGTGTAAACAGGTTGTGACATTAGTTCTGCATACTTAGGTCTAGATCTTTTTGGCTTCTGATCTGGAACTGAGATCTTGATGGCTGGCCTGCATCAGCTTGTCTAACCATCCTGGGCCGAGGGATAACATCCATATGGCACTCACAGCATGTGCAAACTTTGGAGGGATTATGTTCAGAAAAGGATCGAAACTTCCCACAAATCCATAATCAACCATTTATATGCTTCTCTGCTATTAGAAGACTTCATAAAATGAAAATCCTCCAAATGTCCCTAACTCAAACGGGAATGAGGCTTCCAGAAAGCAAGCTTAGGAAAAGCCAGAACAGAATGATATTTCTATTCCTTGTGGGAAACCAGATTAGAAAAAATGGGTAAGTATGTCACTGCTACTGCTTTCACTTTATAATCTTTTCATCTTAAATCAAGACACCAGTGAAATTTAGAAACCAAACACCCAGTCTGCTCCAGGAAATGCAAATCTCCCTGAGAAGAACCCAGTTGCATCCCTGCCTTGCAATAGGGTCTGGGCCACTGTGAGTCACACTCTGCCAAGAAAAGGATTCCCACTGCAGTGTGAAGAGTGTGAGGGGTCCTTGCTCACAGCTGCTTCAGCAACTCACACAGTAATGGGGGTGGGGGAGTCAAGTGAGTCTGCTAGAACCCTCTGCTGTGCAGGCTACTGTAGGAAAAAGGGGGTCTATATTCTCAAAAAACGAAGCCACCTCTTTAGGCTCCCTCCTTTCCCCCTTTAAGCTGCCCAAGATTAATGTGGCAAAAACAAATTGCCCCACAGGCTGCTCATTTTGACACTTACTACAGCACATAAAAGTGAAGAATTAGCATGGAATGAATAATTTATTTAGCACTTTACTGTTGTTTTAAACAAATCACTTCCATGAAAGCAATGTGTATTCAAGCAATAAATCACTGTTTAGCACTCTGTCACGAGGAAAAGATACCATTTGGCAGAATTATTGAATGGCAGTGCTGGAGGTGGAGGCAGGCACAAGAAAGATAAAGGTGATGTCTTTGCATAACAGGACTTTGGATCTGCAGCATGGTGGATCAGAGTGAGAATCAGTGCTGAGAATCCCTTCTTTGTCCTCAAGGGTTAAATGAATGCCCACTGTGCTGCTGTTGTTGCTGTTATGGCTAGGGCAGAGTAAGTTATCATATCATAGCTATTATTATTTTATGATTACAATTTCTGTGGGCAAATCACACAGCCTAAATGTTGCAGATATTTTAATGAAACAGAATAATGAGGTCTGTGCTTTTGAACCGATCCCTATCTGGAAGCTTCTGATAATTTTATATAATGTGATAAGTATTACGATGAAGGTGTATACAAAATGCTGCCAGGACATGCCTTACTGGAGGACAGGACTCTAAAAAGGTTTTATAGGGGTGGCATCAATGAATACAGACCTTGGTTTAGCCCAGGGGCTAGAGAAAGCGAAGAACACTTAGCACAGAAGTCTGATGGGAGCAGAGTCAGGCAAGAGTGAAGTCCATGTGATAAGTGGATGTGGTACAACTCCGTGCAGGTGGAGAAGGAATTGAGCGAAGGCTGCAGATGAAGAGGCTTAGGAGGGAACCTACAAAGATGCAGGGCAATGTTCACAGGCTCCAGACACGGTGAGCCCTAGATAAGTCAGCCCCAGACACCAGACACCAAGCCCTGATTCAATGTCCAAGGCAAGACTGCTGCTGCTGATACCCAGGAGCCCTGCTAACTACCAGACCTATCTGCAACAGGAACACAGCTGGCCAAACGGATTCAGGTAAAAGGACAGGATGACTCTGGCAGTCTTCCTCCAATCAAGTCTGAGGAGGAAGTGCTCAAGTGCCCCAGCTTTGCAAATGCTCAGGATGTAGAAAGAAAAAATCCTGGGTTTCGCTAAGAAGGAAACAAAGCAGTTACCACAGAGCCAACCAACCTCAGATTATAAATTGCAAAATGCCTCTTCTTTTTTAAATGCCAATGTCACAAACACTACTGAGATCTGCTATTCAATGCCGAAATGTCCATGGCCCTCCCTGACTCCTAGCTACTCCTGACAATGAGTACAGGATGATCATTCTTGCTATTTAAAGTGCAAACACCAACGGCTTGGTTCCCACACATTTGGTGGAAGAACAAAATCCTTCCATTGGATCAGGTGCGACAGAAGTTCTCTACATTATCTCACTTCCCTGTGGTTTGAATAATCATAGCAACAGCATGTCACCCTCAAGGAGTTTAAAGAACAGATACTTCCCAACTCCACCTTAAACGGTTTACATGAGAACAAACTTTCAGCCTCTTTTAGGTAGCTTCAACTTTGCCAAAATTTTGCTGAAAGCTGAAAATAACACTTCTGGCTGCGGGAGTGGAGGTGACAGGCTCTCAGAAATGTCATGAATTTGATGCTTCTCATCACCCTAACGATATTTGCTGCCTTTTTTAAAAACTATCTTCGTGTCAGCATTTTAAAGCTCAGAGAAAACTCAAAATATTGTTGGCTACCAGCCAGACAGAAATGTTTCACCCTCAGGAAGAAATTAATCAATGAACAACCATCTATTGAATGTTTACTCTGCTCAAGACAGAGCTGGCAGACCCCGTGAGAGAAAAAAGATGCATGCAATGTAATTTCTGCCACCCAGGAATTTACAATCCAGGCAGAATCTGATTGTCACTCTTCTGTTCAGAAACACTCAAAGTTCCCCTGTCTCTAAAGGATTAACTTATTTCTCAATAAGACAGCCAAGGCCTTTTGTTTATAGCACATATCTCCGTCTGGCTCTATCTACGGCCACTTCTTTAGTCCTACAATACGATATCCTCTTTGCTCTTCTTTGAACCACCATGAACATTCAGGTCCCCGAGGCTTTCTCAAATACAATACCCAGCTCAAATATCACCTCCTCCATGAAGCCTTTCTAACCTGTCTAGGCAGAACCTGTTGCTTCATCTTTGTTTCTTTAGTACTGTGTACTTCCACTATGGCCAAGCCATCAGTTTTACTATTTTATTATTTTTTTATTTCATTACAATGTGGATTCTTTGCAAATTTATCTGCTTATCTTCAGAATTCCTTGTGCTAGGATACAGTGTGACATAAAGGAATCAACAGTATACTATCAATGAATTATTAAACAAAATACATAGACATGTATTTAAATAGAATTCAATGAAGGCCAAATGAAATTATTTTTATGTGCAGGCCTAATAGCATACTTGACACATAGTAAGTCTTTAGTAATTATCTTTAATTAGAATCATAAATGCTCAATGAATTTCATGGTTCAAAGATGAACTACAAATTACATGAATGTTGCAGAACTGCAGCACATTCTCAAAAGGTCAGAAGTATCAGGAGCTTGGCACACTTGTGATTCATCATTTAGACTGGATTACAGATCACAATGATATTTTAAAAATTTGACTGGAAAGACAGAGGGCCATTTGTGGAGTTAAGTGAATTTCCCAAGCTCACATTGCCAGTTAATGGTAGAACTAGTAACATTATTCATAATTTCAGGGTGCATTCCATCAAGAATACAATGAGGATGTTGGAAAACCCTAACAAAATACCAGTGTGCCAGGAACACAGATTAAGAGATGATCATGGGGTAATATGTAGAACCATTTTTATGGGTTAAGCCCAAAAGTACCATACTCACTCTGACATAATTGGACATCTGTGGCTTACTGTTTTGCTGAAATTATATAAAGGTATTCTGAACATGTACACCACCAGTGGTGACAAGAGAGTAAAACACAAGTCATATGTCAAAGTAAAGTTTCTTGACTTTTAGCTATATTCTATCCTGGAGAACAATGAAAGGTAAAAATACTGGCAAAATACACTGGAGCAACTCTGTCCTGTTTATTAATTCTTAGTCCCTGCCTGTTTCAAAAGTGGAGGAGAAAAAGTGCTAAGTCAACCAACTTCAGCTAATTAATTCTTTCTATTTGGTGACTGTAAATCAATGACAAGCAGACTTCTAATACTTTCACCCTGGCTGAGAAGTTTTCTGCCACTCACCATCTATCACTTCTGTTGTAAGTGGCCTTGCTGAGCTCTGTCTAAATAGCATCTAGTGCTCTGGTTATATGCATTCTCTCCATTCTTCAGCCTACAGGAAAATATGCTGGTGGCAGCTATTTGTAATAAGCTAAAACCTTCATGGGACCAATTGTAATGCAAAGGTCATATTTTCTAAGCTGTTTATAGATTGCAATTTGTAAGGTTATAATGTCACATGTTGTCAATAATTCAAAGTGGAGAATTACAACTGCTAATAGGTCATCAATTCTTCATTCTTCTCGTTCAACATTCATTCCCCTAAGAGCTTTAATTTATTAAATTTAATCTTGATTCCTTGAACTCTGACTAAAGGTTTCATTTGTTCATGAGAAAAAGAAAAGGGACTGGTACAATTCCTTAATAAGTTTCAAGGGACTTGAATCAATCATATGACTACAATCTAGATAGGAATGATTCACAAAATCTGTTTTCTGGGAGTAAAGTGTTCCAGAAAATGAGCTTATGTTGTTAGTATGCAAGAGGTTTAATGTCCAATCTTTCATCCCCAACCCCTCAAAAAACAAATAAAATGGGAGGTTAATGTTGCTAAAAAGCACTGAATATTGGAAGCTGTAAGAGTGTCTACCTATTTGCAAGAATGCATTTGTAGTAACCATGCACAGCCAGGAGTCTGCCCAAGTGCTTTATTTGGGAGAATAAATCTGTAGTACAATTCTGTAGTACTTATATCTATAGTACAATTTCGAGCATGAGCATGGCATTTGTTGTGTTTGGATCTTCTGGGAGGTTACACAATTTTGGAGTATCTAATAACAAATCTGAATGCCACATTCACCACTGCAAATGCACAATGCCAATAAACTAAATTTTGGGGCATCCTCCTAATACTCATTTATTCAACTGGTAATGAACTATGATTATAGGTTTGCAGACGATCCTTCTCATTAAACCAAGGTGCTTTCAAAACAGCCTGAGGACAGATGCAGAGGATGTCATGACTTCCCTTGAGTTCTTGTAATTTCAGAAGCTTCTAAATAATACTTGCTTTTGTCATTCTTTGAGTTCGTCTCTTTTCTGTCTTTAAGATTAAACACACACACACACAAAGATACATAAATATATATGTATATGTATATCTCAGAGTATATAAAGTGGCCATCTTGAGGCCAGCATTGTGGCACAGAAGGTTCAGCTGCTGCTTGCTTCATCGGCATCTTACATCAAAGTGCACGTTTGACTCCCAGCTGCTCTACTCCCAACCCAGCTCCCTGTCAATGTGCATAGGGAAAGCAGAGGATGACAGCCCCAGCACTTGGGCCCTGCCACCCATGTGGGAACTCGGATGGAGTTTTACACTCTGGGCCCCAGCCTGGACCAGCCCCAGCAGTTGTAGCCATTTGGGAAGTGATCAGGAAGATGAAAGATTCTCTCTCTCTACCTCATTTCCTCCATCCCTCCCTTCCTCCCTCTCTCCTTCCCTCTCTTTTTCTCTCAATAACTCTGAAATCTTTTTTCAAGAAGTGGCAGTCTCAGGAAAATAACCAAGTATCCAAGAGAATGTCAGTTGAATGCTCCTCATCTCAGCACCAGGGAGCATATAAGAGACTGTTCTATTGTTTGTTCTTCCTGTCAGTCATTCAATGTAAATGTCCTCCTAAATACTTCATTCTTCCAGTGCCCAGTAGGGTTTGCAGCACTTGTAGATCCTGGGTGAGAAGTGCACATCCATTGAGGCTACTTGAGTTTCTGACCCCAAGGTCCATTGAAACCTATGGGTTTTCATTGTTTTCTTGAGTTATAAGTCCCAGGTTACTAAGAATCAGACATCGATACATTAGCTAAGGCATCATATTTATTTCAGCGAGGATCTAGGTATTTGGAAGCAGTCACATATCATGAAGAGTTAGAACGTGATCTTTTATTATATTGTTAAAATGTTGAACTGAATACTTTAACCACAGAAAAGCCATTACTGAAGTCTAGTCAAAGAAAATATAATCATAATTTAATTTACACTGTGCTGAATTAAAAGTATAACATTAATTTGCATATATACATATAAATAGATATAACTAAATAAATATTGATATAGAAGAATGCTAACAAAGTTTAGCTTCTGCCTTCCAAGGTAAGGATCATTCTTTCTCAACATGCTGTATATTCATCAGCCAAGACAGTTTAGCTTGAGATTTCACAGTATGTTAATCTGTAGAATGTGGAAATGTAAACAGAGAACTGTGCCCGGTTTCAAGGATGAGCAAGCTAGTTTAGACTGGGGGGAGGGGAAGAGGATCACTTCTTTCCTCAAAGTATTACCATTTCCAGAAATATACCCAAATGCAAAATTTAAGAAAAAACATCTTTTCAAGATGCTCAACTGTTAAGACAAACTCTCTCTTGCCCTCTGTTTTTTATAGGTTCGACTTTAGCCTCAGTTCCTTAAAGGGTTCAGTCTCACAGATAAAAGATACAGCCTGGATTATTATTAATTTTCTAGAAAAAAGAAAGCTCTGACTTGCTGGCTGCAATTTATTAGAACTTCTTTTCAATATTATCAGAGCTTTGGTAAAATTCACCCATTAATATGTTGTTCCACCAGTATTAATTTCTGAGAAGAGGAAATAACCAAGTAAAGAATATTTGATTAGTCCTGAAGGCAGACTACTGAGAGCTCTTTGATGTTGGAGATCATTTTACATTCACCTTACTTCACGAAAGCATAGCTTCCTAGAATAGGAGTAAAGTAACAGTTGGTCAAATTAATTAAATACAAAAGGTGCTAACAGAGGACATTCAAATTAGTTCTGATTTTTAATATTTATTTTGGCAAGATTACAGTTTATTACGTGATTTTTTCAGCAGAAATATATATAAAATTGCATTTGAATCATTTTCTTATATTATATAGCTTACAGGGAGTGAACAACCTAATGTATAGAATTCTAAAAATCAGAGACAATGGTTCTGTTTTTTGTAGAAAACAGTGGGGATTCCACAAAAACAGCACTGCATATTTCTGTGATGTAATTATTGAGTGTAACTGCCCATCCAAGCATGAAATTTTTCCAACTTTTCTAGGATTTATTTGCCTTTTTGTTGCTACCCATGTTCCCATGCGCAAAACTCTTCACAGTCTTTGAAAACAACAGATTGTGCCCATATTAGTAGCCATTTTTAATGAACTGTTTTTCCTGGTAAACATGTTTTAAAGTTCATATAGTGCATTGCCATCTCTGTATTTCATTTTACTGCACAATTCTGAATTGAAAAGCCTAATACAAAACAGCAGCAATAGCAAAACAGAAGCTTAAATTACCTTAACAGCAGAAACTGTGAGGAATTTTCTAGCAAGAGGAGGAAATGACATAACCCTTGTTGCCTTTGAGCATTCCGAGCCCTAATGACAATTTGCAAAGGTCATTTCTACCTTGGAGCTCAAACATAGAGTAATACTTTAATAAGAAAACTGGGAAAAGATTTGATTTGTTTATAAGATTTAGTTACTGAGTTATTTATTTGAAAGGCAGAGTTACAGACAGAGAAGGGGGGAGAGAGAGAGAGAGAGAGAATACCTTCCATCTGTTAATTCACTCCCCAAATGGCCACAACGACCAGGGTTAGGCCTTGTCAAAGCCAGGAGCCAGGAGCTTCTTCTGAGTCTCCCATGTGGGTGTAGGGGCCCAGGGACTTGGGCCATCTTCTGCTGCTTTCCCAGGCACATTAGCAAGGAGGAGACCAGGAGGAAGAACCTGACTCCTGGCTTCGGATTGGTGCAGCACACCGGCCGTAACTACAATTTGGGGGGTGAACCAATGGAAGGAAAACCTTTCTCTCTGTCTGTCTCTCTCTCTCTCACTGTCTAACTCTGCCTGTAAAAAAAAAAAAAAAAAAGAAAGGAAGGAAGGAAGGAAGGAAGGAAGAAAGGTAGGTTGGTTGTAAATACAAGAGCTAATGGCTTTTACTAATTCCTGGATTAATGGGAATTAGTAATGGCATATATAACAGAGGACCAGAACCACATATTTGACCAGGATGATATATTTTATTTTTTTTTACTTTTTATTTTTATTTTTTGACAGGCAGAGTGGACAGTGAGTGAGAGAGACAGAGAGAAAGGTCTTCCTTTTCCATTGGTTCACCCCTCAAATGCCACTGTGGCCAGCGCACTGCGGCCAGCACACCACACTAATCTGAAGGCAGGAGTCAGATGCTTCTCCTGGTCTCCCATGCGCGTGCAGGGCCCAAGCACTTGGGCTATCCTCCACTGCACTCCTGGGCCACAGCAGAGAGCTGGGCTGGAAGAGGAACAACCGGGACAGAATCTGGCGCCCCGACAGGGACTAGAACCCGGAGTGCCGGTGCCACAGGCAGAGGACTAGCCTATTGAGCCGCAGCGCAGGCACAGGCTGATGTATTTTAAACAATTATAAGAGAGGGAGGAGATGTACAGTTCGGCACATGCTCAATCAGACTTGCTCCTAACAATAGAGTTAGAAACATGCCAGGGGATTTCAATTCAATCCCATCAATGCCATCGAGGAGACATGTACCAATGCCATATCACTAGTCAAAGTGATCAGTTTCAGTTCATAATTGATCAAAATGATAGGATTAAGAGTCAAAAGGGATCACATAAACAAGACTAGTGTCTGCTAATACTAACTGATAGAATTAAAAAGGAGAGAACGATGCAACATGGGAAGCGATATACACAGCAGACTCATAGAATGGCAGATGTCCTAAACAGCACTCTGGCCTCAGAATCAGCCCTTAAGGCATTCGGATCCAGCTAAAAAGCCCATGAGAATATTTCAGGCATGGGAAGCCAAGACACTCTGGCAAAAAAAAAAAAAAAAAAAAAAAAACCTAAATGAAAGATCTCTGCGAGTGAGATCCCAGTGGAAAGAACGGGGCCATCAAAGAAGGAGGTACCTTTCTCTGAAGGGAGGAGAGAACTTCCACTTCGACTATGGCCTTGTCTAAATAAAATTGGAGTTGGTGAACTCAAGAGGCTTCCATAGCCTTGGCAACTCATGACAAGAGCCTAGGGTGATTACTGATGCCATAAATAAGAGTGTCAATTGTTAAATCAATAACAGGAGTCACTGTGCACTTACTCCCCATGCAGGATCTCTGTCCTTAATGTGTTGTACTATGTGATACAACGGTTAACTAGTACTCAAACAGTACTTTATACTTTGTGTTTCTGTGTGGGTGCAAACTGTTGAAATCTTTAATTAGTATATACTAAATTGATCTTCTGTATATAAAGATAATTGAAAATGAATCTTGATATGAATGGGATGGGAGAGGGAGCGGGAGATGGGAGGGTTGCGGGTGTGAGGGAGGTTATGGGGGGAAAAAGCCACTGTAATACAAAAGCTGTACTTTGGAAACTTATATTTATTAAATAAAATTTAAAAAAATAAAAAATGAATTAAAAAATTATAAAAGAGAAGCATAAAGACAATGAAGTTTCAAGCAGGCATTACTCTAGTAATCAAAAAGTAGGAATTTAAGGGGTTACAATAACTATTTATAAGTGAAAGTAATTTTTTAACCAGCTAAGAACTATTTTTAGCAAAACTAGCTTATTTACCAACTAACATGTAAACTGCCTAACCAAGGTCTCAAATGAGTCTGAGAGTACCTCACAAAGTAGGCAGAGCTAAGCTACTGCTCTCAAATTAAGTTGCAATTGTGACTTTTAAAAAAGATTTATTTATTTATTTGAAATTCAGAGTTACAAAGAAAGAGGAAGAGACACACACACACACACACAGAGAGAGAGAGAGAGAGAGAGAGAGAGAGAGAGATTTTCCATCCACTGGTTTATTCTCCAGGTGGCTGCAATGGCCAGGGCTGAGCCAGGGCTGAGCCAGGAGCTTCATGTAGGTCTCTCATGCAGTGGCTCAAGTTCTTAGCCTTCTTCCCCTGTTGAGCAGGATCAGAAGTATAGCAAACTAGTACCATCTCTAATGCTGATGTCACAGGTGGCTGCGTTATACACTATTCCACAATGCCAGCCCATGACTGACTTTCTTAATTGTAAAAGCTACCAATCTTAACATGTTAATGTGACAATAAAAAGACATGAAAGTGAATTTTATCTTTATGAGCATTATCATAGTCTTATCATCATATGCATGTTCCACGAGCTTTCCAAAAGTCCTTGTACTTATGATTTCAAATCTTTGTTACATGAAAGTAAACAACTTTTAATTTAATTTTCCATGAACTTTTTGAAGTTCCTTCATACTTAATGAGTTTAGTTCATAGGTGCCTTCCTTCTTGAAAATTCGCTGACACATGATCAAGATGAAAACTTCAGTGAACATGAATCATCTTCTCATTAAGTTATTTAAAACAATGGGTCAGCAAATAATCTAACTTCAGAGTTCTGTGGTTGCCAAGTATGTCTCCACAGTAGTGCAAATGAGTATTACATGAGTATTTTCAATAAACAAATAGAAATGACCAGAGACCGTTGCTAAAAATTGGAAGGTGGACTTTTTTTCTCTCATGACATATACCCTATGTCTTATATTCCATAAGATATCTCTTTCATTTATATTCAAAAGCATTCTGAATGGCCATAAAAGAATAACAGAAAGAATGAAGAAGACAACGTATATATAGCACCATGTAGGGACTAGACACTACAGTACAGTAGTGTCTAGATGCTTACTAGATACTTGCAGTACAGTAAGTACTATCATCACATTTAAGCTTCTAAAACAGCTCTGGGGTTACTGACAATCTTACAGATAATGAAATTTAACACATACGGTCCCTTTTCTCCAGAGTTTACTCCTTAAGCATAAAAGCCAGAATTCAAGCTTTTTCTAGCATGCTTCCTCTGCAACTTTATGTTCTAGTGGTGATCACAGTGTAACAAAAGTTCATTAAAAATTAACTCAACACTCAATGACAGTCATGTTTAAAATCATTTTGGAAAAATGAATACTATTCTTTAGCAATTTGGCTATTATATGGATAAGTGTGGTTTCCTTTGTATTTTTCCTACTTGGATTTTTCTGATTTTTAAGTATTTAAGATCCTAGAAATCAAATGTGAGAAATTTTAGCATATGTATATGTATAAATTTGTGTATGTGTATATATATATATATACAAACATGTATAATTATTTTGTACACATATTTAAAATGCTTGATATTGTCACACAGGTCACTGAAATTCTTCAAATTTTTAAATATTTATCCTTCTCTATTACCTCCAACTGCTTGTTTATTTCTCTTCCCCATAGTTGATAATTATCATCCACAGAAGGGTAGTCCAATACACACTACTCCAAATACTCCAGGGCTCCTTCTTAAAATAACAACAACTCTGACTTTTCAAGTGCCATTTTAAACCCTATTTTAAATAACCTTTGGAAACTAATTATTATTACCTTTATTACTATATTATAAAATCATTTGCTCACTTATATTCTAGGAAGACAGTTCTTCTTTGCTGCTTTTTTCCCATGGTGAATTCCTTCAGGGCTAACTTTAACAAAAAGTGATAAAAATAGAAATATATTGATACAGCTAGAGGAAAGGCCATTTCACCAGGCTCATCCTCCCCCGTGCTATATTAAAGAAGAATATGGGAAGCTATCAATCTGTCATTTCCTTCCATGCTCGGTGACTTTCCTGTATTGTGTCCAATTAAGCCATCAAAAGAAGTAATGGGAAAGGCACAAGTTCTCTATGTCACCATCAACTTTGGACAGTACCTTTATTCTAGAAAATGAGTGTCACACCCTACTCGCTTTCACCTGTAGCAACAGGATCTATCCACCTACTCCCAAGATCTAAAGTGGGAGTGGGTTTAAAATTACTAAAGGACAGAATCCATATCTTAGCTGACAAGTAGGCTGGTAGATGAAAAAATACAATCTCTCTGAATACCACTGACTAAGGCAAGACTGCTTAGGATAACTTAAACCAGAGGGTTAAGAGCTATACCAGTGCCTCAGCTCATCTGTTTAGTGTCCAAGAAAATCCCTATACTTCTGAAGAGAATTCCATTTCTAGGAAGCCAATGGGTTGAAAACTAGAAGTTAACTATTTTATATTTTAGTATTCTTGGCAAGAGAGTAGCCTTTTAAGGATAAAGTAGGACAGTTCCTAGGCAGCCTTTGACTGCTTTTCCATACTTAAACACTCACATGATGTCTGGGTATCGGTACAATACAAAAATGCATTAATATTTAACACTCACATAGCACTATAAATGGTTGCAATGCTCTACAATAAATAAAGTCAGGTTTCAGAATGCACCTTTTTAACACAATTATAATGTAGAAATACCTTTAGAATCTGTAATAACCTCCCAGGGGGAAAAAAGCCAGAAGTCCCATCATTTAAAACCATAGCATACTCAGCAAAGTGGTGGAGAACATTCTATAAAATCTTGTACTGATAAGACAAGGATTAAATGTCCCTAGGAGGGGCTTTTTTCCTCTCCATTTGAATGATGTTAGAATGTCTATCACAAGCGCCTTTGTTAAAACTTCCCTTGAGGCTGTACATCTCCCTTGGCAGTACCTCATTCTGTCAGGTTCACTAATGCTAAGCAGGAACCTTGATTACGGAAGTTAACTGTCTTTCACACCCCTACTTCTGCTGTCTGTAGTCAAGTGTGGTCTATTCCTTGTTTCCATTTAGAAGGGCATTCCAGACACTGTGGGGCACACTCAGAATGCAATTTCCCCAGCAGATATCTTCCCATTAGCCACCATCACCACCCTCTTACTTATTGCACAAGTCTTTCAATTTAGAGAACTTGGTATTGAGTATTCATTTATATAATGCATTCTAAACCAGGACCACTCGTTTTGTGGTCCTGTTTTCTTAATTCAGACTCATTCATGTTGCTGTTCATTTCAAAGTTGTTCAACATTTGCAGAAATGGTTACCTTGTAAATATACGGTAATGAAGATAGCTCTGAGCTTATAGAATTGTTTTTAGAGAATATCTGCTGGAGGCAAAGTAACAGGAAGAGATAATCTCATTAGATCTATTCCAACTAAATCATCATTTATCATGTATCATCCAGTCAAAACCTGACTGAAACAAATTTTCACCCTAGTCTGAAAATAAATGTTTCCAACAGTCTACAGAGCTGTGGATGTCTACTGCATATTTCAATTTCAATTTTTTTTTCCTTCTGAGACCCAACACTGCTATTTTTGTCAGATTTTTAGTGTAGGAATGACTATAACAATCGCAAGGGCCAGTGGGGACCATGGAGTCTTAGTTGAGAATGACAAGACTTAAGATGACTGAAGGAAACTAAACCTTAGTCTGCCACTTTCCGTTTCTACCTTGATCCTATTCACTTTAGATTCATGCATATTGTTGATGTTATATGTCTACTTCTGAAAAGTTGCCAGTCAACTGATTCCTAAAATTGAATAAACAGAAACAACTGATTAAAGATAACAAGACTATAATTTCATTAAAACAGTTTATAATTTAAACACATTTATATTTACTTATTCTAATTGAGACACATGACCCTTTGCAGAATGAATAGTGACCTTTCAATCTGTACTCTTTATGGTTCTAATATTTGCTAAAATATGTTTGCTCCCAGGGAATCTCATCCATAGCCACTAAAGACTGGAATTCAATTCATCTACATCATGTCAAAAAGAAAGCTCCCAATTATTCACCTGCTCGGTATTCCATGAGACTAACTAATCTGACTTATGCTTATGTTCAGCCATTTGTCAAATACCAGGTACAGCATACAACTTTATGTTCCACTGCCTTTGACTTACGTTTTATATTTGACATGAAAAGCCCTCGAGATTTAAGAGAGTTTTCCACCCAACCCAAATGCCTATTCAGCACGTGCTGCAGAAGTGAGAGTGTTATTTTAGCATTCATGTTTCCTGGATGCAGAAGTTAAATGGCCCAATAATTCTTTCCACAGTAACATGTTTGACAAGCTGGAGAGGGAGAAGGTACCTGCATCCTAGCTGTTTTGTTCCTCAAATACACAAAAGTAAAACCTCAAACAGTGAGAACACTTTTTATTTGGATTCAACTAATGATCTGGGATGAGATGTTTGAAAGTACACAGATCTTAATTGCAGTGAGCAATTCTTACTTGAAAATTGATTTTTTCAAGACACGTATTCTCTATGTCAGTCCTCAACTTAAGCTTGCAGCGTCACTGACAAAAATAGCCATGCCCTTTGGAAGAGAACCAACAGAGCCAAGGAAGGGTGAATCCATGATTTTCGGCCCTGAACATCACTAAAAATTATTTGTCTTTGATTAAAAAATCATAACCCCTGAAGCAGAACTGGAATTTCACTTCCAGGTATGTTACAAAAAAAAAAAAAAAAGACAGTAGAAAGAGGAAAGGGAAAAGAGAACAGACAAAGGAGAAAGAGAAGAAATCAAAGTAAGAGAACATGAAGTTGAAGCTGTGAAAAGTCCTCTTTTGCGTTTTCTTTCTTTTTGTTGCTTCATTTTAAAACTATGCAAACGTCTCATTAATTTCTACATTTAGAATCTGATTCTGAGGGTGAAAGTAAATTACTTTTTTGGGACTTTTAATCTCTACTTCTGTCAGCAGCAGATCTGAAAGATAAAATATTTTATGCAATTAAACATTGTATGTTAGAATGTGACTCAGTGTGAATACTGCCTCAACAACTTTGCATAAGAGAAATACAGGAAATGAAAAGGCGAGGATTGGGCAAGCCACAAGGGATCACAATGGACGGGCTGTTGGATGTTTGTTTGTATTTTCTTCTGCGCACTTCTGTAAAGAACTCTAGTCTGCGTGAACTTAATAGCACAGGCACTGACAAAGAGCCCCTGGTTTCTCCCGCATTCACGGTGCTCAGCCTTGCTGTTCTTGTCGTGACAAAGAAGAACTGGAGCAATCCTCTGTATGGGCTCAAGCCAGGAAAACGAGACAGCCTCTGGACTTCATTATCAACAGTCTACCACAGAGTGAAAAACAGCATTCGTTTACCATAGATTTTTCCAAGGATAAGAAACCTACAGAGTAGCCCTTATGATCTGTATTGCAGATCCCCCTACTAAGCTTTCTTTTCAACTCTGAAAGAGTTAACTTCTTTAGTTGCTATATGTATTGGGCTGAGACTCTAGACCGCCTCAGATCCCCAAATAGGGTTGGAAACTCAACCCCATGTGTCTCTTTTCAGGAGATCTCCCTGCATGCATGAACTCTGATAGTAGGCTCCTCACTTGCTTCAGTTTTTGACATCATTTTTGCATGAAGCTCTATTTGTGGTTTTGGTTATATTTAAGTGCAAACTACACTCATGATTTAATGTAACCGTCAAAGTGGCTCTGTTACTATTTATCATTCCTATTTTACAGATGAGAAAGTCAAGGCTAATGAGATAAATGACTTGTCAAGAATATAGGAAAATGATAGAGGCAGAACTTGAATTAATTTTTTTGACTTCTAGAGGACTAAACAGAAATTTTTACTTCCTATAAATACTTTTTTAATGTCAAAAACTGGATAGTAGTTTTCGCTTATTGTTATAAATAGGATATGGCATCTTTCAGTTCACAGCTGAAATTATCAAAACTTTATTTGAATGTATGTATGGGAAAATATTCTTCTAGAAGCTGAAAATAAACCAAGTAAATTTTATTTTTCTGAGAATGTGATATAAGGAAAGGGAAAACTTGATATAAAGGAGGAAATGGGAGAATCAAACATATACTTAGTTCATAGTCCTGATTAAAAAAAAATAAAGCTTATTATTAATATAAGCTTCTTTTAAAAATATTTATTTATTTACTTAAAAGGCAGAGTTACAGAGAGGCAGAGGCACAGGCAGAGAGACAGAGAGAGAGAGGTCTTCTATCTGCTGGTTCACTCCCCCAGATGGCCGCAATGGCTGGAGCTGTGCTGATCTGAAGCCCGGGGTCAGGAGCTTCTTCCAGGTCTCCAAGTACTTGGGCTATCTTCTACTGCTTTCCCAGGCCATAGCAGAAAGCTGCATTGGAAATGGAGCAGCCAGGACTTGAACTGACGCCCATATGGGATGAAGGCACTGCAGGTGGCAGCTTTACCTGCTATGCCACAGTGCAGGCCCCAATATAAGCTTTTTCAAATTCTAAATATAGTACTAAGGAGTTTCAAAGGACCTGTATAATATTGAAATTCTCCTACCCACAGAATTGTTTTTTGAAATCAGCTTTTTATGTAAAATGATCACAGCACAACAAAAATCTTTTGGAAATATGTAGAACATCTCAAAAATTTGGAGTCAGACAAAAATAATATAATCAGGTATGTGTTTCTTTACCACTATGTGTTACTATTCCGTGTGTAATTCAGTTCTCAGTAATCAGAGAATTATATCATACATGTAGCAAATAAAGATTGTCTGAGGAGCCAGTGCTAAGGCGAAGCGGGTAAAGCCGCCGCCTGCAGTGCTGGCATCCCATATGGGTGGCGGTTCAAGTCTCAACTGCTCTACTTCCAATCCATCTCTCTACTATGGCCTGGAAAAGCAGTAGAAGATGGCCCAAGTCCTTGGGCTCCTGCACCCACATGGGAGACCCGGAAGAAGCTCCCGGCTTTGGATGGGTGCAGCTCCAGCCATCGGGGCCATTTGGGGAGTGAACCAGCAGATGGAAGATGGAAGACCTCTCTCTCGCTCCCTGGATCTACCTTATGTAACTCTGTCTTTCAAATAAATAAAATAAATCAAAAAATTTTGCATAGGTACAATTATAGCAATTGACCCATATTTAAGCCATCAGACAATTTGGGAACAAACTTAGAAGACTTACTTCTTGAAAATGCTATCAATGATGATGACTTTGATTTTAATAGCTGATTTAAACTATTTCAGATAGTAGTATATACCACTAGGCTGTTTTCGCCTTGATGTAAAAGCAATGGTTCAATATAAATTTTGGTGACAAACATTCTATTTATTTAGCATTATTTGAATGTGAACGTCCTGATGAAGCTTAAACAACTGAGGTTTTAATAACTTTCTGACACAGTGGTGAACATACTGATATGGCATTGATAGCAATCTGGCTAAACATTGGCAGATAACCCAGGGGCAGGCACCAAAGTACAGTGTGCCTTCTCTTCCTCCACTGTGTACGGAAAGTGAAGCCAACCAACCAGTCTATGTCATAAACGTTAACTGGAAACCTTGCAATAGAGTGACTATTAGTAATAACTGAAGGGAGGAAAATAAAACCTGTATGGGAGGAGTGGACACTAGTGGTTAAAAAGGTCAAAATAATAAAGAAGAGACAAGGAGGTTTAGGAATGGTTTAGGGTTTTGAATCAAAAGATACTGCATCTGGGAGTCAGTCATTCATCTGGGTGGGAAGGAAAACTAATGGGATTAGTTCAGCAAGCTGTATCTATTTTTTTGTTTTGTTTTGTTTTGCTATGGTCTCATGCACATTCCCAAAGTACAGCTAACCTCAGGTTGTTGTACAAGTTGTGTAGAGATTGTGTCTTCATTTCACCAGGTGTGGCATGGTAACAAAAATTTCCTGAAGAGTTGCTTTTTCTGGAGCACCAACATGCTCTTTTCTTTTTAAATTAGAGATAGAAGAGAAGTTGGGAACCAACACTGTCAAAAATAAAACAATCCAAAAATATACCAGTGGCTATTCTCTACTGCAGCAGCAATAACACAGTGTTAAAAGATGGATTTTTTTAAAAGAA
Organism: Lepus europaeus; assembly: GCF_033115175.1. Classification (NCBI taxonomy): domain Eukaryota; kingdom Metazoa; phylum Chordata; class Mammalia; order Lagomorpha; family Leporidae; genus Lepus; species Lepus europaeus. Next base: position 22,512,302 of record NC_084843.1, on the reverse strand, counting down.
GATAATTCATGACTCTCATATGGGTATAAGAAGGTCATGGCTAAAGATTTTATTTTATTTATAACAACAGGACCTGATAGATGTTATAACCAGTCAAAGAAGTCCACAGAGTACCACTTAATACACATGAAACTAATGTTGAATAAAATGTGTAAAGCGGAGAAAGCTACTTCAAAGGTACGGAAGGAGTCAACTGAGACTGCCAAGGATGGAATGGAGATTACTTGCCCATAGACAAAAATTATTTTGCAATGCTATCTTTCAGCTATAAATAAAGAGTTAGAAAATAAGACTCAAAAATTCAGAAAATCACCAGGTGTGCTATAAACAATGCAGAGTTTCTCAATGAGGCACAATGGTTTTCCTACACCCGTGAATTATTTCAGCTCAACCTGGAACCCTAGGATTCTTAGAAATCAGTTAGAATTCCACGTTAACGTCACAGGCATAACTTTCCTCAGACATCACCCTGACCACTACTCTTGCTTCCTTATACCAAGAAATCAGAAGCGTATTGTTTTCAGAGCTACAATTTTCTCATTGGTGAATGAGGCATCACATTGACATAACAGGAGGCAGGCAATGTGGTGATCACTCTGGTTGTGAAGAGTGCGTCACCAACGTGATATGATTAGTGCTGAAACTCTCTGGGGAACATGATCAAGCTCAATTTGTAAAGGACTGAACTTTGAGTCTCTGATGCTCAGGGAACCTTGCCTATTGCCCGTATGTCATGTCCATAATGTTTTCTAAAAATGAAAGGAAATGTGTTTAAAATTACAAGAGCATATGGGACTTGATTTCCATTGCTATTTTTTTCTTGGATTTTCTCTTCATTTAGGAAAAAGGAAAGAGGTAGGAGGAATGCATAAGGTTCTTTCTACCTCCTTTTTTTTCCTTATAAATCTGCATCAGAATAGCCTGGTGCCTGTCAGCTGCTGGGTACAGTGCTTCAAACATAAAATTGCTCTCTAATATTCTTTCTGCCTGAAGTTTAACTCCTCAGAGGGCAAGACTGTGCATTCCTCACTCAGCATAGTGTGGCCACACAGTGGCAGCCTGCACCCTCTCCTCACTGTCCATCTGGAGATACTCTGTGTGCCTGCCCTTGCCTGTTTACATTCTCTGTGCCTGGATGTCATTGTTTCTGAGCTTTCAACTCATTTTCCCATGCCAGAAGCTTTGATATACTCCTGAAACTTCACTGCTGGCACAAGTTATCTGATTTGACCTGTTGCTTTTTTTTTTTTTTTTTCCTAGTCTATATCTGAACCATACTATTCTGGTTCTGCTGCCATAAGACAACATTTTAACTGAGCTCCCAGTAAAATAACTACCTCAGTCCATCTTATCTCTAAGCATTCTACACTCATGCAAAATAGAAGCCAAGTTTCAAATTATCTAAAGAAAGGTTATAACTAAGACAGAGAGGATTCCCTTCTCCAGGAAACCTCCCACAGGAGCATCAGGAGTTAGAGAAATATGTGCCACTCTACTGAAGGTGTTCCCTAAGTGTCCGTATAGACATGGGACTTAAAGGGTGAGAGTATAATTTAGCCATGTTGTAGGGTAGAGAAATCTGTAGGTTAATCAGAACTGTGCTTCAGTTTAGTGAACTACCTGTCTCCACCACACTAACCAGGACTCTTTTCCCACTGTCTTCTAAGTGCCCTCTCCACTACCTCAAAAAATCCTCCTCAGCTGCCCACTCCCCCTGCCCACAGCTGCTGCACGGGTGCAGAGAAGAGAGAGGAGGACTTTGTGTTGGAGATCATTTATTCTTCCCAGAGATCCTGCAGATACTTTCACTGTCTACTTTTAATTCAGTATAAAGCCTTAACTGAATGCAGCAGATGAGCAGCCTTGCAAATAGAGAACAGAAACTTAATGGACAAAAATCTCAGGCTCATTGTTAACATATATGCCTGCCACACATGTTACCTCCACGGCTTCACATAGTCTGTCTCCCATTAAATTGTGCCTGAACCAAGGGCAGTATAGAACTATCCATGCAAATAAACAGCTTACAAGAATAAGCTCAGCATCTGAAAACACACGCCTTCTTACTATCAACACAACAGCCCAGCCACCTGAACTACTACGGTCATTTGTGTCAGCCTTTCTTTTCTTCTGGCTTTTTCCAGGTCTTAAATATCCAATTCAGAAATACATTTTGTTTTTGCAAGAAGACCTGGGTAGAAGTGGGGTAAAGGAGCAATTGAACATGATTTTCTCTCAGACTCCCTTTATTTGTAAAAGTGCACTTTAATATGACAGTCTTAAGCTACTTTTAAAGGCTGGCCTGATCTGAAGTAAAAATAAGCTATAGTAGATACTTTCAGAAATACTGTTGAAGCGAAATGGTCATTATCTTTTTTGCATTAAGAGAAGGGCAGGATGCCATCCCCTTCATTTCTCCAGTAAATCAAATTGAATTATTCATTAGCACTAAATGTTTCCAAGCCACTCCCCTCCCCTGCACACACCATTACCTCATTTTAAACAAGGAGTAATTTTTGTCTCTTCTAAAAATAACCTGATACATTGAGCTTAAGTTTTGGACTTTGCAAAAATTAGTTTCAGTGGGCCGGCGCCGCGGCTCAATAGGCTAAACCTCCGCCTTGCAGCGGCGGCACACCGGGTTCTAGCCCCGGTCGGGGCATCGATCCTGTCCCGGTTGCCCCTCTTCCAGGCCAGCTCTCTGCTGTGACCAGGGAATGCAGTGGAGGATGGCCCAAGTGCTTGGGCCCTGCACCCCATGGGAGACCAGGAGAAGCACCTGGCTCCTGCCATCGGATCAGCGTGGTGCGCCAGCTGCAGCATGCCCGCCGCAGCGTGCCGGCCGCAGCGTGCCTACAGCGGCGGCCATTGGAGGTTGAACCAATGGCAAAAAGGAAGACCTTTCTCTCTGTCTCTCTCTCTCACTATACACTCCGCCTGTCAAAAAATAAATAAATAAAAAAAAATTAGTCTCTAGAGTAGAATCAAACTGTAAAGACAATAAACGAGCAATTAAAAAGCAACTCCTTGCATTCTTTGTTACTTTGCCCATTTGTCACTGTGTATAGAACTTGGTGATAAATAATAATTGGGATCTAAGTTGCAAGGTATGACTCTCAGTAAAATTGTGAGAAAATGACAATTGAAAAAATTTCTAAAGTAGTGTGTTTAGTCAAATGAAGTCAGATCCAAAAATACTTATATTTACAAAATGTAAGCCTTATATTACATAATTCAAGTCTAATGGGAATATACAAGTAATGACCAGCACCATCAGACCAGTAAGAATACAGGTTCACATACCAGTCAGAACCACATAAAGTGCCAAGAACACACATACAGAAATAGAAAGGGAGGGCGGGAGAGAGAGAGAGAGAGAGCGAGAGAGAGAGAGAGAGAGAGAGAGAGAAACAGATTGTCTTCCTAAAGATCAGATCTCTAGGCACTAAAGTCCGTATTTCATATGGAATCCCATCTCCTGTCTTTTAGTCTGAGGATTTTGCATCAGAGGTGTCCTGGTTCATTAACAGGAGCTCATCAATGCCACATCAAAAAGTGAAGATGTACTGTTTCTATTACCACTTATAGCACCATTTGTTTCATTTAAGAAAATGTGCTTAGTTGCTGGTCTTAAATTACATACCAGAAACAGGATGCTTGTGTTCACGGTAAATATTTATTCTCCCATCTCTTCACTTTGTCAGAAGAGAAATCAATTTGAGTTGACTTACAAGACAAACTGTTTCCATTTGCTCTAGCAGAAGCTCAGCTCTATCAAACAATAGCTTAGTTTCAGGGACTTTGGAGCCATTCTGGTACTTCCCTCTTTAATTAAAGCCTCACAAACTCAGCCAAGGCTGAGCTCAAATGTACTGTTATGTGATGAGAATGGGATTTCCCAAGTGTCACAAGACAGGGAAAATTTTTATTATTTTTAACAATTGACACCAGAATTTCTCAAAAGAGGGAAACTAATGTTTGTTCAAAATATATCTGGATCATGTTTTTTGTTTCTACGTCTGAAAAAGACCTCAACATACATCAACTGTGTCAGACATTTCACGAAAGAAATTCCAGAGTTTCTGGAAGAATTTCTGGAGAAGCAGGTGAGGAGGAGAGGAGTGGCAAGGGAGAGCAAAAAATGATCCCACTTGTGACAGGGCACCTTGTGCCACCTCTTGTTCCCAACCACTGCTAAATCTTCAATTGCGATTTGATTATTGTTTAGGGCCCTTGTCTATACTCCTGAGGAGCAGCGGTTTTACTTGTGAAATCATTTATTTGGTGGAGGGTTAAGCTTGTGATTACAAAAAAATTGAAAGTATGTCAGCGTAAAACTTAAAAAGAAAAACCAGAAAGGAAGTTGGAGGGAGGGTAGGGGTGAGTGAGGGAGGGTAGGGTGGGAAGGATCATTATGCCCTTAAACTGTATATATGAAACACATGAAATTAGTTCCCTTTATATAAATAAAAGACAAAAAAAGTTCACAAAACTAACAAAAGATTTGAAATAAGTTATTCTATGGTGCTACCGTGGATTTCAGAGAAATATTTGTATGAGGGGGCTTCAAAAATGCACATTACATTTAATTACATTTTTCCTAACAAAATTTTCAAGTTCCTTTGCATTTCATTTTAGGCAGTACACACATAGAATTGAATGCTGCAGTGGTCCTGAAACCATTCTGGTGCTTTTCTCCAAGAACTGAAATTTTCTGCTAGTATCTCACTAAAAAGGCCTTCTAATCCTTTCTCCCTCTGCATGCCTTTAGGAACTCCTAGAACCCGAATGTTGGGTTTTTTAAGAGTATCCTGTAGATTCCTGACAGTATTTTTTAGATTTCTGATTTCTTCTTCTTTTCTTTGACTGTTTCCTTTCCTGTTCTCTGTCTTCTAATTCCGATATTCTCTCTTCTGCTTCACCCATTCTGTTTTTAAGGCTGTCTAATGTGTTTGTCATTTGATCTATTGAGGTCTTCATTTCATTGTGGTTTCTTGTCACTATCACAGTTTCATGTTCTACTAGTTGTTTCATTTCATTTTGATTCCTCCTTAATATTTCATTTTCACGAGAGAGATTTTCTATCTTGTCCATTAAGGATTTTTGTAGTTCAAGAATTTGTTTTTGAGAACTTCTTAATGTTCTTATCAATTTTTTGAGATCCACTTCTTGCATTTCCTCTATCTCTTCATCTTCATAATCTTGCATTGGGGTGTCTTGTTCATTTGGGGGCATCATAGTGTCTTCCTTGCTCTTGTTACCTCGGCTTCTACGTTTGTTGTTTGACATGTTGGAGATAACTTATGTTTTTTTTTTTGTTTTTTTTTTTTGCTGTGGTGTTTTTTTTCTTGTTATACTATGCCTCTAAGTGGGCTGTCTGCTTTGATGGATCCTTAGAGGCTGTGATGGGTGTGGCCAGAGAGCTCCGCTTGATTCAACTTTTTAAATTTATTAACTTTTTAACTTTTTTCTTTTCTTTTGGCTTATTAGAGTGCTGATATGTCACTGTTATGATATCAAAGGGAAAAAAAAATCCAAGACTGTAAGAATTATTAAAAAGGTATTACATAGCAAATGAGCACAGGGAAGACCACTGGATCTGTATGCCAAAGAAAGGAATGGCTTCCAGTGAATGACAAACCATCCTTATGTCATCATTAAAGCAGGCCCAGGAGCATCACCACAAAAGGTGTTAAGATAGCAGTTTGTGGTTTTGAATACAGCCCCAAGTCATAAAGCCTTGTTTCAATTTAAAATGTTACATTTTTTCATGCCTCTCATTAAACCAAACTAATATCTCTCTCAGTAATTCCAAATTTGTAAAGTTGGATTATGTTGGAACTAAAAATAATTATGGAGTAAATGACTCTTCACAATTTTCTTTAATTACTGTGTCAGACCAGGGACCTGGGAAAGCTCCTACCTACGGACTAATTTAGGAAGCATGAGAAACAGTCACCCTGTTGGGCTATTAGATGCCTGTCTCTCCTGCCATTGTCTCTGAGTGTGATGCTGCCTCCAGCCCACACAGCACACAGTGAAGCAGAAACTATAGTTAATGAGTCCTCATTTCTATAGCTGCAAGCACCTGGAAGAATTTAAGAAAACACAGCAAAACTTCCCTGAATATGCTACGTTACACAGATTGTATGTGTGCTGGAATTGCCTACTCACGAACTAAGATAATTACATCTAGCTGATGCAGGGCATACTGTGGACAGACTCTCATCTGTATCTCTCAAGAGCTCAACCAGTAGGTTTCACTATTGCCTTTTTGTAATGGAAAACATTTGATTTTAAATCCTAGGGGAAGTAACATGGACTATTTTTACAAGTGTAAAGGTGCCATTTGACTTTTGTCCTACAATTTGCTGGCATGCATCATTCAGTGTGGAGGTTGCTGCTGAGGTTCCATTAGGGAACTGACACTGTGACAGAAATCAGCTTCAGGTTGTATCTCTAGGCCCACTCATTATTATAAAAAGTTGTTTTACAAAAGGTACCTAGCTACATACATAACATATTTGTACCCTGTATTTACATTCTTCCCATGTAGTGACCATACAGGAACACGATGCATGTTTATGTATAGCTAAAGTGTGTGTGTGTATGTATGTGTGTGTGACAGTGTAATAATCTGAAAGAGACTATGTCCTGCTTTACCTATTTCATAAAGCAAGGATGCTAATTGTTTAAACGAATGCCTGGGAAAAATATTGGATCTAATGTTTTCTTAGGGTCTCTTTCAGATCTTAATTCTAACCATAAAAATGCACTAACACACTGTACTGCAATCCTCAGAGAAATGACATTATCTACAGTATCTGGAATTTGGGATGGAGCATTGGCCGCTTGGAACGGCAGCCATCGCAGGGAAGGCCGACCTCTGGCTCAGGTGCTTTGCACCTCTCATTACATACATAATCAACATGGCCCAGAAGAGCTGGGAAGAAGGCAGGGAGGGAAATAATATGACTATAGAAACTCACATTTCAAAAACAGCGCAGCAAATTTCTTTGTAAAGTAGACAATGCTATCGGCATCATGCGTAATGACTGGCAAAATCCAAGTAGGCAGTTTTGAACAGGCCCCTCCAATCATTCCTCAGTTTCTTTATTTCCTGATTATAGATTATGAGTTAGTGGAAGTGCTCCCTTTTCTGGGAAATCTCCCACAGATTTAATGGAACCATCATTGGGTATGTAGGCAGGACATCTGTAATTGAGGCATTTATAAAGGATAGAATACAGTGAGGGTGTTTGTTCTAATGTTTAAGACATTGGTTGAGATGCCTGCATTCCGTATTTCAGCACACGGATTTGATGCCTGCTTCTAGGTTCCGACTCCAGCTTTCTGGTAAGCAGACCCTAGGAAGCAATGATGACTGAAGTGACTGTGTCCTTGCCACTCACATGGAGACCTGGACTAAGTTCCTGTTTCCAAGCTTCAGCCCCAGCAGAGGCCTGATCAGGCATTTGGAGAGTGAACCACGGGATGGGAGAACTTTTTCTCTCCCCCTCTATCTATTTCTGTCTCTCTTCCTCTACAATATATTTTTTTAGATAACTATGCTGTGGGATGTATGTGTGTGTGTATGTGTATGAGAGAGAGAGAGATACAGTAAACTTCTAAATATTACATAAAGTTCTAAGCCCTTTCCACTAGTTCTTTAAGTCTTTGAAAATGATCTTCAGCCAGTGATCCAAAATAAACAAAAAAAAAAAAAAAAAAACCACCTCATCCAGCCCTGAAGAATCTCTTTCCTGTTGCTTTACAAGAATTACCCGAAAAGCTATGTTAATGCAAACTCCTGAAAGCAATATGCCTGTCCATAGCAAGAGCCCTAGAATATTCATGATTGTTAAAGAAACCCTAGATAAAATAACTGATTCTAAGGTAGTAATTAAGATATGGTAAAAAAAGAAATATGTGCATAAGGGAGTTCATCACCACATTATTTAGCATAGAAAATCAAATGCTGAGTAACATGAAACTTTTAAAAGCATAGATTGATCTAAATGCAGAAAGTTTATATAATGGAAAAATACAGACATCAGAAATAATGATTTCTGGAAAAGTTGTAAATGAAAAAATACTGAAGATAAAATTGTAACTGAATGATGTTGGAATTTTAAAAACCATGTAAGAAGCAAGAACCTCAAACTGTATTTTCTCTCAAATTTTCCATATGATTACATATACAAGTAAAGTTTATATATATATATGTCAACATCATTATCTCTTGATGAAATTCTAGGGTATTTTACTTGACTTTTTATACTTCCCTGTACCTTCTGTATTTTATTTATTTGAAAGGCAGAGTTACAGACAGAGAAGGTGAGAGACGGAGACAGAGGTCTGCCTTCCACTGGTTTACCCCCAAGAAAGCTGCGATGGCTGGAGCTGGGTCAATCTGAAGCCAGGAGGCTGGAGCCAGGAACCTCTTCCAGGTCTCCCACCTGGGTGCAGGGACCCAACCACTTGGGCCATCTTCCACTGCCTTCCTAGGGACATCCAGCAGAGAGCTGGATAAGAAATGCAGCAGCTGGGACTTGAACTGGCTCCCATATGGGATTCTAGCTTTGCAGGTAGAGACTTAATGTACTATGCCAATGCAGTGGCCCTGCCTTATGTATTTTCTACAATGAGAACATTTTATTATTTGTAATAATAGGCAAGTTTATTAATGAGATAGCATTAAAAATAGATAGAAATGGCCACAACTGCCAGAGCTGGGCCAATCCTAAGCCAAGAGCCAGGAGCTTCTTCTGAGTCTCCCATGTGGGTACAGGGGCCCAAGTACTTGGGCCATCCTCCCCTGCTTTCCCAGTCCATAAGCAGGAATCTGGATCTGAAGTGGAACAACCAGGACTTGAACTGGCATCCAAATGGGATGCTGGCACTGCAGGCGGGACTTAGCCTACTATGCCACAGGGCCAGCTCCAGCAAGTTTTAGTTATCCATGTATATCTGTCTCTTCTACTAGATTTTGAGTTTATTAAAGACTGAACTTTCATGTACTGAATACATCCTGATTGATTTTATAATAGACTTAGTGATAAAACGGTGGGGGAGAAAAGGACAATGATCTCTAATTTATTTCTTATATCTTTCTTTCCCATCTAGCCATATACATGATACCTAGTAATTTCTAAACAAGCATTTGTGGAAGAGAAGGAGAGAGAGGGAGGGATGGAGAAAAGAAAGAAGGAAGGAAGGAAGGGAGAGAGGGAAGATGGATTGAATTAGAGCAACAGAAGAGTAGCTGGAACAGAGACACAGTATGTCACGTAAGTACTGAAGATAAGCCCAAGAAACCCAGATGGATGACAGGAACTATAAGGAAGTTCAAAAAGCTCAAGGAAATGTGTATGATGAAGAAAAACTATGCAGAGATGTCAAAAATTGTTGCAGAAACATAAACTTATCTTTTCCATTTTCCATGAACTTTTTGAAGTCCCTTCATATGTATTTGCAGAAATAAGAAAGAAACAGGTTTTCAAAAGAGTACATGAAAGTAACAACTTTAAATTGTTTCACAAAACACCTCAAAGTCTTCTACTATACTCATCCCTTTTAAAACAAACTCTACTTTTTATTTTATTTTATTAACTTTTATTTAATAAATTTCCAAAGTACAACTTTTGGATAAACTCTAAGGATTAAGCATTTTTCAATAGCTATCCAAATGTTTTCTACTACAAATATTAACATTCCAGAGACAAACAAAATGTTCATTTTCTTCTGAATTAAAATCTTTTTCCTGTTATTTCTGTATCCCAGCTATCCCTAGGCTTTGTACCTTGTTCCTTCTTGATGTTGTGGTAATTAGTTTTTTGTGTTAACCTCAGTCTAAGATTTCTCTCCATGTAATTACTTGGAATTTTTCCAAAATGTTCATTGACTATGAAGGTGACATATCTGGGTGGAAATTACTGATGGTCACAGCGGTTGGCTCTGTGGCACAGCAGATAAAGCCGCTACCTGAAGTGCTAGCATCCCATATTGGGGCTGGTTCAAGTCCTGGCTGCTCCACTTCTGATACAGCTCTCTGCTATGGCCTGGGAAAACAGTGAAAGATGGCCCAAGTCTCGGGCCCCTGCACTTGCATGGGAGACCCAGAAGAAGCTCCTGGCTACTGGCTTCAGATCCGGATAGCTCTGGCCATTGTGGCCATCTGGAGAGTGAATGAGCAGATGGAAGACTCTGACTCTCTCTCTCTCTCTCTCTCTCTCTCTCTCTCTATCTCTGCCTCTCAGTAACTCTCCCTTTCAAATAATTAAACAAATCTATTTATTTATTTTTATTTTTTTGACAGGCAGAGTGGACAGTGAGAGAGAGAGACAGAGAGAAAGTTCTTCCTTTTTCTGTTGGTTCAGCCCCCCAATGGCCTCTGCGGCTGGCGCTCTGTGGCCGGCGCACAGCGCTGATCCGAAGCCAGGAGCCAGGTGCTTCTCCTGGTCTCCTATGCAGGTGCAGAGCCCAAGGACTTGGGCCATCCTCCACTGCACTCCCGGGCCAGAGCAGAGAGCTGGACAGGAAGAGGAGAGACCGGGATAGAACCTGGTGTGCCGGCGCCGCAAGGCGGAGGATTAGCCTATTGAACCGTGGCGCTGGCCAATAAACAAATCTAAAAAAAAAAAAAAAAAAGATGGTCACAGATTCTTTTTCCCAAGGAAAAGGAGGCTCTTGGGTGCAGGTTCTATGACTGCTTCAGCAACAGAATGTGATGCAACAGAAGTGCTACTACGCCATTTTCCAGATAAGGAATTAGCAAACTGACAGCTTTCACCTCCAGCCTTTTGAAACACTCTTTTTGGAATCTCAGCTGCCATGATGTGAGGAAGGCCAATAAACACTGTGCAGGGGCGCCCAGTGGAGAGGGACGAAGTCTCCTGGATGACAGGCATGCGAATGCACCACAATGAAAACGGATCCTCCAGCCCCACGGAGTCAACACCTCACGAAACTCCCACTGCCACACACACCCAAACTGCAGATTTGTGAGCAAAATAGATAAATGCTGGAAATTTTATTACTTAACTTTATTTAAAAGGCAGAGACACAGGGAAAGAGAAAAAACAGACAGATGAAGCTCTCCCATCTGGTGGTTCATTTCATAGGACAAAGCTGGAAGCCAGGAACTCAACTCAGGTCATCCACAAGGATGGCAGGGATCCGACTCCTTGAGTCACCTGCTGCCTCCCAAGGTGCACTTTCGCAGGAGGCTAGAATGGAGAGGTGAACCAGGACTTGTGCCTATGCACTTCCTTATGGGAAATGGGCATCCCAAGCAGTAAGTTAGCTACTGAGTTAAATGCCGGTCCCTATGTTGGGATTTCAGACCATAAAGTATTTTGGTAGTAAATAGCCAAGAAATAGATTTGTAGATCATTCTGCATGAGTCTTGAAAAAAATCTTTCAAAAAGTCAGACCTGTGCTTTCTAGTACACAAGTGTCTCAACAGTGAATGCACATTGCAGCACACTGTGCTATATCTAGGTAAGTGTCATGCAAGACGCAGCACTTTGTCACGCATGTTTGTAGTTGTACAAAAGGCAATGAATTCACAAAGTATTCTTACAGAATTTCAATGCTTTTTAAAATCTCAATTCCTACTATGATGATATAAAGTTTGTTGCATGTTGTCTAAATTTATTTATTTATTTACTTATTTATTTATTGTGGGTTAAGTAATTATTCAGATTAGAAATGTGCCACAGTTCTAAGGAGAATTTTTAAAAACATAATAATGACTGCAATGATACAGATCAGCTTCAAAATAAAAAAAGCAATTTATCCCATATCAAAGGTAACTTCAACAGTACATAAAATAGTAGTGTCCTCAATAATTTTCATAAAGTCTTTCAAGAAAAGATAGTACAATAACTGCTTGTCATCAGCTTCACTTTATAAGGTGATATGGGTGCAAGTCCTCAATGTAATTTATGCAGTTTAATTTTTTTATTAAACTTTTATTTAATGAATATAAATTTCCAAAGTACAGCTTATACAGTTTAATTTTGCAAAATATTTCAATTTTGCAAAATATTGATCCAGCCAAGTCACACAGTCATTTTTATAAAAAGTACAAATATTTATTCTAAATTTTCTGCAAGACAACCAAACATGCAAACAAACAACATAATTCAAATATATTGATGAAAATGAAATAGGTCAGCCAGCGCCATGGCTCAATAGGCTAATCCTCCGCCTAGCGGCGGCGGCACACCAGGTTCTAGTCCCGGTCGAGGCACCGGATTCTGTCCCGGTTGCCCCTCTTCCAGGCCAGCTCTCTGCTGTGGCCCGGGAGTGCAGTGGAGGATAGCCCAAGTGCCTGGGTCCTGCACCCCATGGAAGACCATGATAAGTACCTGGCTCCTGCCTTCGGATCAGCATGGAAGAACATCACTTTTTTTTTTTTTTTTTTTTTTTGACAGGCAGAGTGGACAGTGAGAGAGAGACAGAGAGAAAGGTCTTCCTTTTTTGCCGTTGGTTCACCCTCCAATGGCCGCCGTGGTAGGCGCGCTGCAGCCGGCGCACCGCGCTGATCCGATGGCAGTAGCCAGGTGCTTCTCCTGGTCTCCCATGGGGTGCAGGGCCCAAGCACTTGGGCCATCCTCCACTGCATTCCCTGGCCACAGCAGAGAGCTGGCCTGGAAGAGGGGCAACCGAGACAGGATCGGTGCCCCGACCGGGACTAGAACCTGGTGTGCCGGCGCCGCAAGGCGGAGGATTAGCCCAGTGAGCCGCGGCGCCGGCTCAGAACATCACTTTTTAAGAGGGCATCTTCTATCAGAACTGCTTGGATGATATGATGTGTACTGCTTACTGAATTATAGACAATTTTGAATTATCAGGGCAGTGAATCCCAGATTTTGGGGTTTTAAAATTTATTTATTTTACTTGAGAGACACAGAAGTCCAGACAGACACTGATTATGAACTCCCATCTGTTGGTTCACTCCTCAAATGCCCACAACAGTAAGGGCTGGGCCAGACTGAGCTGGGAGCCTACACGGGGGGCAAGGACCCACCTACTTGAGCCATCATCTGCTGCTCCCAGAGTGCTAGAATCAGAAGTGGAGATGAGATTTGAACCCAGGCACTCAAATAAGTAGTTCCCCGGTACTGTCTTAACTGCTACACCAAATACCTACCTCAGATCTTCAATTTTTAAGCAAAGTTTTCAGGTTGCCTTATTAATGCAAGGTGCAATTTTTTCCTCTCTAAAATGAGCCAGAATTGTAATAAGATGCCCATGAATCTTGAAGTTTTTAGTCTTGAGAATAGGCACAGCACCAGGCACATTCTTACTGAGTTTAGAACTATGCATCAAGTGGGTGGAGTAACTAGCAAATTTAAAGTTTGTATTCACTCTACTTAAGGAAAATACATTTTCCTGTTGTGAAATGTTTAAGTCACTGACACACAAAAATATGCATGATTTAAAAATTAATGTGTTTGAAAAACCACAACCTCAGAATATAGAAAAATATTTTCTATAAAAACTTTTCAACTTACTGAGGGGTCTATTGTTTTAAGTTTCTTTTAAATTGGAGTTTCATCTACTGAGAGAGACAAATAATTCTTAAGTGATGATAATGATTCAATTTAGAAATAAGGCTCACAGGAAACCTAAAGCATGAGACTGAGATCTGAACTGTTGAAAAACTTATGATGTGTAACTATTTAACTCTGTGAGCCATTATAGTCTCAATTCTGGGAAAAGAAACTAAAATAAATGACTATAGCATCAAACATTTCTAAAGTCAATAATAGTCATAAGTAATGCCTATTTTGAAGTTTCTGTTCATTAAAATATGCTCTATGCTTCAAGTTACAGATTTTATAAGTACATGTAAATCTGAATGCAGAAGTTTGTTAAATGAAATGTTATTTTAATCAGTTTTGAAGGGTGGAGTAAGGGAGATTTCATAAAAGATTTCGTTTATAAAATCAGTTCCCTGCTAAATGAGTTTGAAAACCCACTGGGCCAGAAAATGTTTCACACAGTTGCTCAGTAGGACAGAATACGAAAGAAAGCCCCAGCCACACTTGATCATGCTCCACTGATCTGAGGCCTAGCTACTTGCTTATAAGGCATAGCATTTTTTTCCTTCCAGATTCTATGAATGACTCTTGAAAAGAAAATGCCATTCACTGAACATCCTGCATCAGTGAACACTCATCACTCCAGGCTTTTCTCCTGCAGACAATTTATCCACAGCTCTGTGATGTCAATTGGGTCTACCAGACTCTTCCCTTATCCACAAAACACAAAACTTGAAAAGTCAGCCCCCCTTAGAAAGGTGAATCAGATCAGATGGAACCACAGAGTTAACCTTAGGACAGTGGCCACTGAGGGAGGCCCCAGTGTCTGTCCCTTCCCTCCTCGAAGGTTCAGCTCATGGCAGCGTGAGGTGTAGACAAGGGGCAATGGCAGCCCCACTGGCAGAGCCGTCCTGTATGGTTTTTTCCACTGAATCGAACACATCTTGCAGATAATTTTAGCCTCTCTCATGCTGGAGCTTTCAAACCAGATATTCCCAACAGAGACAGGAACACAATGATTTTTCACACGCCCCACCAGAAAATGCATATGTCAACTGAACCATATGGAGCCGAGCCTTGTTATTCTTCGACACACTCTAAGATCTGCTTAGGCTGACAAGGGCAATTCTCACACGCTGGGCTGAGCAAAAGGGACAGGAACCTCAGCAGGAAAATGAAATAAAACAAAACAAAACAAAAAAAATAACTCTGCCCTAATCACCAAATAATGCCAACAGGTGCATAATGAATAGTACATCCTTTTATTGACCCTTCAATATTTTGGCCATGAACAAAATGAAGTTCTCTTTTTAGCTTTGTTTTTATACCATCACTCTCAAGGAACAACTTCTACAGTGGAGAATTTGACAGTGGACATTTCTCAAAGCACTGTTAACTCCTTATTCAAATGTTACCTCCAACAAAAAGAAGTCTTGGATGTAATAAAGATCTCAGACTCACCAAGGGCAGATCACAAAGAAGGAAACCTCCTACAAGGGGTGGGCATTGGGCATAGCTGTTAAAATAACGCTTGGGATGTCTGCATTCCATATCAGAATGCCTGGCATGAAGTCCAGCTTTGCTTCTGACTCCAGGCTCCTGCTAGTGCACATCCTTGCAGGAAACAAGTGACGGCTCATCTACTTGGGTCCTAACTACATACCGGGCACACCAGGATTGAGTTCCAATCTCCTGGCTTTGGCTGGACTACCTGCTGTGGGCATTTGGGAAATCAACTGGTAGATGAATAATCTCTTCTATGTCTGTCTGTCACTATGCCTTTCACATGAATAAATAAAAGAAATGAAATCCTTTCAAAAGAAGAGAATTGCATGCTATTGTCTCAATATACATCCATGTAAGCCTCATTTGAGGCTGATCTGTGCTCTCTCTCTCTCTCAGCCCTGTTGTGTCCTTGCCTCTGCCATGTAGACATTTGATAAGCATTTCCTTAGATGACACATGGACCCTCATCCAACATCTGCATCCACAACATTAACTTTGCAGCTACTGACAATTCTGTGAGAATTCCAACTTTCCGAGGTTCTTGAAAATCCTTCCCTTACCTCTCACATAGTCCAATTATATGCTTAGAGAGTCATCAGATAATAAAACAGAATGCAGGGAGAACACAACTGTCTCCTTCAAATCGCCTGTTTAGTTGTTGTTTACTTCTCCCAACGTAAAAGTCTCTGATGTGTCTTCCTTAAGCTGCTTTCAGCACAAGTCATGGAGGTGTACACCTACACTACTGGGGTTTAGAAAATATTATTTAATATTTACAAAGTCCATGAGGATAAGATCTTCACTTCTAAAAATAAGACAAAACAAACACAATGTTTTGATGATGTTTAACATCAGAAGAAATTTCTTCTGGATGGCATGTTCACCATGTGGCCAGACAACAGGCAGAGTGAGCAAACTGTGAACGCAAGGGATTTTGGTTCGTGAGTTCCTGTTATGGGGACAGTAACTCAGCTACAATTCCAAACCCACCTTCCATTTTGCAGACTGCAGTCTGGTCTCAAGCCTAGACATTTTAGATTTGCCAACAGAGGCTTGTGGGAGTACACTGTGGCGCAGTGACTAAAAGTCGCAGTCCTGAAGTCAGGCAGGCTTGCAGAGAAAATCCAAGCAGGATATTTATAGCTCATAGGATTTTGGGGAGGGATAACAAGGATGATGCATATTAAGTGTTTCAGAATAATAATAATGGTGGCCATGGATTACTTAGCTCTTACTATGTTAAGCCCTTTCCATATACTAATTTACTTTGTTTTCATAATGACCATAAGATAGATATCATTATCCATGTTTTACAGGTGAAGACAGACACAGAGAGGTTGAAAAACCCTTACTGGAAGGTAAATTACTTAGCCAGGGTCACAGAATGAGTTCATGGAAGAATGTGAATTTGAACCCAGGCTATCTTCTAGTGTCCATGCATTTTATCACATAGAAAACACAGGATCTGGAGAAGAACAGTGACTGACTGGTAACTCACTAGAATCCTTTTCCTCCAACACTTTCGTAATATTATACTTCCTCACAGACACCTTGTAATTTATCATCTTTATGTTTTTATTTATGACATCTTGTCTGTACTTGGCAAGCTCCTCTGTTTCCCCACTTCCCTGATTCACTGACAGCAAACATTAAGGATGTTTCTCAAGATATCACTTGCATTAAGAGGCCCTCACCTGCCTCTTCCAGGCTTACCTGCTCACTCCTATTCTATAATCCCTAACACCCCTTCACTTCCCTGCCAATATCTGTCAAAGTGCCCAACTTCCTCCATTGATTGAGCTCTTCTGGGGTAGGGGTAGAACAACATCCAGCTCCATATCCCCAGAAATTTGCAGAGTACCTGCTACACAGTAGGAAGCCAATTAATGTTAAATGAATGAACAAATAGAAGTGCAGGCACTAGTCTCTGACTTCTGGCAGGCTCTGCTTACAAACTAAAGTGCACCTGCTTCAAGTGTGGAGAATGGAGGGCAAGGAATCAAACCATGAAGAAAAATTGGGTAACATGGGTCATATTTCACCTAGAGCCCAGGTCTCCTTGCAATTCAACAAGAAGCCTTGCAGAAGTTAAAGCAAATGGCATGAAAAGGCTTCAGATCCAGCCTGGAACTCCAGAGAGCACTGGAAGGCAACCTGCACCACACAGAAGGCAATTAGAGCTGAGGTAACCTGGAATCACAGGTAGCCAGCAGGAGACCCACTTTTACTTTGGATAGGCTAGTAAGAGGCCATTACCCAAACATATTTTATTCCATTGCTATTCTCTCCCTTCCTGCATTAGCAGTAGGGTTAACATCAATAATGGGACTCTCTTCGTATTTACACATTGTAATTAAGCATAGGTGAAACCCAAAGAGCTCTTTAGAGATATTTATTAGCATGCAGAACCACCTCAGCTTGCAGACTTCCTCTGGCTAGTAGTCAGAAGACAGAATTAAATAAAACATCATCTGAGCAATGACACTATAAATCCCCTCCAGACTGCCTCCTGCTAGCCAGCCTGACCTCCTCTCTCTAGGAGGATGTGGGTCCAGGTGGCTGAAGATGTTGTTCCTAATAAGCTTTTCAGGGCTGAAAGGTCTGCCCAAAAGGCTAAGCCATGTGACTCCTGACTCCAGCCCCTGCCGACTCAGAATCCCTGGATCCCCACACGAAGGCCCACCTTGTTATTTCTGGCTATCCTTGGAGGAGACTCACGCAGAAAGAAAAAGAAAGGAGAACTCTACAGAAGGGAAAATGAAAGGGAGAAGGAAATACCTTCCCCTCTTTCCCTGGCCTTTGCTTACTACTGCAGGACATCAAAGCTCTTATGGGTGCCACTGTCCACATCTCTGGATGCTTTGCAACCGTCAACATGCTTCAAAGTATCAAGAAAGTATTTTGCGGCAAAGTGAGAGACTCAGGAATGCCCAAATGCTTCTTCCTTCCTAAAGGTCATACCCAAAGGGTACTGAAGCTGAGCTCTCTTGCTTTCTGATACCTCAATGTAATGATTCTCAGAATCTGCACAATCTAGGGATTTGTAAGAAATACAAATTATCTGGCCCAATGATAAAAAAAATACCACTTGTGGCACCCGGGAGTGTGCATTTTAACAAGTTTTCCAAATGATTCATGTACACACTGAAGTTCGAGAACCGCCATTTTACAGAATTTTTGCATGAAAAAAATTAATTTTAGTTTAAGATTTATTTATTTATTTGAAAGGCAAACCAACAGAGAGAGATCAGAAAGAGATTTGCCACCCGCTGGTTCACTCCCCAAATGGCCACAACAATCAGGTCTATGCCATTATGAAGCCAGGAATCCAGTCTCCCAGGTGACTGGCAGGGGCCCAAGTACTTGGGCCATCATCTGCTGTCTTCCCAAGCATATTAGCAGGAAGCTGGATCAAAAACAGAGAAGCCAGGACATCACTGGCTCTCCAATATATTGCAGCTACTTAACCCTCTGTAACACAATGCTGGATCCTACTTTATTTCTTTTTTACTGCATATATATTTACTGTATACAATTTAATGAGTTTGGACACAAGCATGTTTTTAACATGAATTGTTCATCACTCTTAGAGGCTGATATGAACTCCTATAGAAAAGAATAGCTAGTGTCCAAATAAGGTCAGAATCACTTTTCCCTTGCAGCCATTAAGACAAAGTATCACTGGATCAAGATGCCCTGCCGAGATCAGAAGGAGTCCTTTCTAGGAGCCTTTTCAGTTTTTCATGCACACTGACCTGCTTCCCTGGGGCAGCTGCACCCCTTCACCTGATTGTCCCCTGCATGGCTAATTCACAGGAACAGATGCATTAGTCTTAATCCTATAGTTCTGTGCAGGAAAACTTTTATTCATTTAATTCATTGTACAAATATTTGTCAAGCAGCTATTAAGTGCAAGGTGGTGTTCTCCCCATGGGATATATGAGCCAACAAATCCAAGACCTCTGCTATTGTGATGAGACAGAAAACAGATGGACTCTTAGTAGTAAGCACATTGCATGAGATGTCAGAAAGTGACTCATATTTTGGTGATAGCACAGAATGCAGAGTAAGCAGGTCAGAAGTTACCTCCACAGGTTTCATTGAGAAAGTGGTATTTGATTAAGGACTTGAAAAAGGTGAGGGAGATATATCTGCCAATAACTAAGGGAAAAGCATTTAAGAAACAGGACACAGCCAGTGCAAAGGTTCAAAGATCAGGGACAGTTTCCCTAAATCAAAATAGTGAGAAGTGATGTGCTATACTTGACAATAATATCTAGACACACAAATAATTTTGAAATGGTAACTATAATAACACAGTATCATGTAACACAAGGCTTCTTGGCTCTCTGAATGAACTATGGTCTTCAGCAATGAAAACAGATATTTTGCAAGGAATCTTCCCACTGTCTTGAGAATACGTGCAAAAGAAAAAATAATTTCATTCCTTTTAAAAAAATATTTATTTATTTGAAAGGCAGAGTTGGAAAGAGAGAAAGAGATACAGAGATGCAGAGAGAGAGCAAGATCTTCCATCCAATGGTTCAATCCTCAAAAGGCCACAACAGCCAGGGTTGGGCCAGGGCAAAACTAGGAGTCAGCAGTTTTATATGAGTCTCCCATATTGGGGTAGGGGCCCAAGCACTTGGGTCATCTCCCACTATTTTTCCCAGGCACATTAGTAGAGAGCTGGATTGGAAGTGGAGCAGATGAGACTTGAATCAACATCAATATGGGATACTAGTATCACAGGTGGCATTTTTTTTAATTAAACTTTTATTTAATGAATATAAATTTCCAAAGTACAGCTTATGGGTTACAATGGCTTCCCCATTCCAAAATTTCCCTCCCACCCACAACCCAATTTAACTGATGCACCACAATGCCAACCGCAAGAGTTTCATTTCTATAATTTTGACTAAGTTGACACATTTGTAAAGGTATTAAAGAAGCAACTTTGGACTAGAAAATACCCAAATCAAAAACAAATCCAAGGGCCAGTGCTGTGGAGCTGAGTTAACCTGCTGCCTACAAAACCAGCACTGGTTCATATCTCTACTGCTCCCTGCCAATGTGTCTGGGAAAGCAGCAGAAGATGGCCAAGTGCTTGGGGCCCTGTACCCAGGAAGGAGATCCAGATGAAGCTCCTGGCTCCTGGCTTCAACCTGACCTAGCCCAGGCTCATGTGGCCATTTGGGGAGTAAACCAGCAGATGGAAGATCTCTGTTTCTCTCTGTCTTCACCTATCTCTGTGTAATTCCACCTTTCAAGTAAATAAATAAATAAATAAATGTTAAAGAAATGAAATCAAAACAATTGGCCAAGAAGATTGAAGACTATTATAAATAAGAAAAAAAATTTTAAAGATCTATTTATTTTACTTGAAAGGCACAGTTGCAGAGAGGAGAGACAGAGATCTGTCATCTGTTAAATCTGTTGATTCATTCCCCAAACGGATGCAACAGCCAGCACTTAGCTAAGTGGAAGCCAGGAGCTAATAGACCCACCCATCCAGATCTTCCATGTAGGTGCAGAGGTCCAGGGACCTAGGCCATCTTCTGCTGCTTTCCCAAGAGAATTTGTAAAGAGCTGGATGGGAAGCAGAGCAGCTTGACTTGAACCTGTACCCATATTGGATGCCAGTGTCACAGGTGGTGGCTTAACCCATTACACCACAATTCTGGCACCAATAAGAAAAATTTAAAGCACCTATGATACCTGAATAAATATATATTTAGAAACCTACAACTACAATAGTGTAATAACATAGGAAAATAGACTGATATGAAAACCAAAGAATTCAGAAATAGGATCACATTATATAATTATGTGACTTATGACAAAGATTGCACTGCAGGATCAGTGGGGTTGGGCAGAGAAGGCCTCTTCAATAAATGTGGTGGGGTCAACTGGAAATATCCATATGGAAATAAAACAAATTTTGACCTTTAACTTGCCCTGTACACAAAAATCAATTTTAGATGGATTGTAGATTGAAATGTGAAAAGCAACATGCTGAAGTTACTAGAAGAGAATATAAAAGAACACCTTTGTGACCTGTAAGTACACAAGCATTTCTTAAATATAGCACATAAAGCACTAACCATAAAGGCAAGGCATGATAAATTGACTATTATAAATGAAAACCCTCTAGCATTAAAAAAGAAGCATTGGCAGAGTGAAAAGAGCAGGTGTCTTATGGAAGAAGATATTTGCAGTACATGTAACTGATAAGGGACTCAGTACATATGACTGATAAGGGAAGAATATCTAAAATACACAAAGAACCTTTCAATCAAAAGAAAAGGTAACCTAACAGGGAAAAAACAGAGACTATGAAGAAGAAATGCACAGAACACCATGTAAATAGCTATGAGTCATTTGAAAAAATATTGAATTTCATTATTTTTACATAGATAGAAATCAAAAACATAGTGATATTCCTGCACATACTCACTAGAATAGTTATTTTAAAAAGACATGAAAATAATGTGTTTATAAAATGTGGAGCCACTGGAACTATCTTACATAACGAATGCAAGTGAAAATATATTTACCTACTTTGGAAAGCTGTTTGGTAGTGTTCATTAAAAGTAAAGATTGTGGGGATTCTAAGATGGTGTAACAAGGAAAATACCTGCTGGTTTTCACCAGGGGAAGATAACAGAGAAAGACAGAGGAAGCGCATTCCCAAAGGAGAGCTGGAGAGAAGTTTGCAGTAAAAATTCTACAGAAAGAAAAGAGACACCGTGGAGCAGTGCAGAAAGTGCAGACACATAGCACTGAGCAGGGACAACTCCAAGGACTCCCACAGCAGGGGATGAAGGCGAAACCAGCTTCTGAAAGAGAGGTGAAAGCAGACTGCAGCAGCCTGAGCTACTGCTGATCCTGCCTGAGGGAGCACCTTGCAGACCACACTCTGGAAGGGAGCCCTAGTGGGGGACAGGATACCCACCTATTCCAGTGGAAGAAAAATGCATTTTTCCTCACCATCCCCTGAGAAGGGCACCTGGCAACCAGCACAGAGAAAGCACCATCTTAACACCAGCAGAGGCTGTAGTGACTCTTACTCACACACTACCAGGGCCAGAGGGAAAAAAAAAACCATGCTCTTTACTGTGAGTCTGGCCCAGCTGAGTGTTACCCTGGATTCTTACCCCATCCTTGAGCACTTATCAGAGATCCCTGGCCTCACCCAGCACACATCTCTAGATATCCTCTGAAACAGACACTCCACTAAGTCACAGAGGCTAAGTTCAAAGACAAAATCCATCAGAGGACAAAACCAACAAGTGTTCCCATAAATACTTAAAAATAAATACAGAAACACAAGGAACAAGAACAAGGAAGGCAACAGGACTCTCCAAAAGGGACAAAACAATTCTTATATTAGATTGTGAAGACAGAGATAAATGACATGCCTTAAAATGAATACAAATGAATGATCACAAAATTACTGAGAAACACAAAGATGGAAATTCATGAGATAAAGAAATCCATACATGATATCTATGAAAAATTTCATCAAGTGATTGAGATACTGAGGAGAAATCAAACTGAAATATTAGAAATGAAGGATCAAAAAGGTCAAAATACAGGGGCAAGTCTCAACAACAGACTTGGTGAGGCAAACAAAGAATATCTTATCTAGAAGACAAATTCTTGAAAATCTCTCAGAAAAAATAAAGAAGGAAAAAATAGAAAAACTGAAAATAGTGGTTGATATTTCTGGGATAATATTAAACATAAAAAAATACGTGTCTTAAGTGTTGCTGAAGGCATGAAGAGACAGAATGGATTAGAGAGCCTACTCAGCTATATAAGATCAGAAACTTTCCTAATTTGGAGAAAAAAAAAGGGACAGCCAAGTATATTAAGTAAATAGAACTTCCAATAGACATGATCAGAAAAGAACTTTCACCTCAACACATTATAGTCAAACTGTTTTTTGGTGTATTTTTTTGTTTGTTTGTTTTTTTTTTTTTTTTTTTTTTTGGACAGACAGAGTGGATAGTGAGAGAGAGAGACAGAGAGAAAGGTCTTCCTTTTTGCCATTGGTTCACCCTCCAATGGCCGGCTCATCACGCTGATCTGAAGCCAGGAGCCAGGTACTTCTCCTGGTCTCCCATGCGGGTGCAGGGCCCAAGCACTTGGGCTATCCTCCACTGCCTTCCCAGGCCATAGCAGAGAGCTGGCCTGGAAGAGGGGCAACCGGGATAGAATCTGGCGCCCTAACCGGGACTAGAACCCGGTGTGCTGGCGCTGCAAGGAGGAGGATTAGCCTGTGAAGCCACGGCGCCGGCCTATAGTCAAACTTTTAACAGTTAAATATAAAGAAAACATTCAAGAATGTTTATGAGGGAAATACCAAATAACTTCCAAAGGATTCCCAAATAGACTACTAGCTGATTTCTCATCAGAAACCCTACAAAAGGCTAGGATAGAATGGTGAGACATAGTCCAAGTCCTAAAAAAAAGCTGTTAACCCAAAATACTGTACCCAGTAAAGCTTTCACTTATAAATGAAGGTGAAGGCCGGTGCCGCGGCTCACTAAGCTAATCCTCCACCTGCAATGCCAGTACCCTGGGTTATAGTTCCGGTTGGGGCGCCGGAATCTGTCCCGGTTGCTTCTCCTCCAGTCCAGCTCACTGCTGTGGCCCAGGAAGGCAGTGGAGGATGGTCCAAGTCCTTGGGCCCTGCACCCGTATGGGAAATTAGGAGGAAGCACCAGGCTTCTGGCTTCAGATCAGCCCAGCGTGCCAGCTTGTGGCGGTCATTTGGGGGGTGAACCAACAGAAGGAAGACCTTTTTCTCTGTCTCTCTCACTGTCTAACTCTGCCTGTCAAATAAATAAATAAATAAATAAATAAATGAAGGTGAAATAGAAACCTTCCAAAGCAGAAACTGAAAATTTTTTATTACTCATCCAGCCATTGTGGCCATCTGGGGAGTGAATCAGTGGATGAAGGCCCTCGCTCTCTCTCTCTTCCCCCCCCCCTCTCTCTCGCTCTCACTCTTGCTCTCGCTCTGCCTCTGCCTCTCTAACTCTAGCTTTCAAATAAATAAATGAATCTTTAAAAAAGATATAGGCTGGCTGAATAGATTAAAAAACTATGCCCATCTACTTGCTGCCTATAAAAAGCACACCTCACCAACAAAGATATACTCAGACTGAAAGTGAAAGGATGGAAAAGACATTTGGTGCTAAAAAAGGGAAAATGAGCAGGTGTAGCCATCCTGTTATCAGGCAAAATAGACTTTATCATAAAAAGTCTTAAAAGAGACAATGAAGGCCATTATGTAATGGTTAAGGGATCTATTTAACAGGAAGATGTGATTACTATAAATGTATGTGTACCCTATACCAGGGCACATGGTTATTTATAACAAATATTAATGAATCTAAAGGGCGATATAGACTCCAATTCAATAGAACAGAGTATTTCAACACCCTACTTTTAACAATGGACAGATCAATTAGATAGAAAATCAACAAAGAAACAACAGAGCTAATCTTCACTATGTTCCAAATGGACCTAACCGATATCTATAGAACATTTCATCTCTCAGTTGAAGATTACACATTCTTTTCAACAGGGCATGGAGCTTTTCTAGGGCAGAACATATGCTAGGCCATAAAGCAAGTCTCAGCAAATTTAAAAAAACTGAAATCATACCAAATATATTTTCTAACCAAAATGGAATTAAGATGGATATTAACAACTTATAAAATTAGAAAATTTTCAAACACATGAAGACTGAGCAACGTGCTCCTAAATGAACAATGGGTCATAGAAGAAACCAAAAGGTAAATAAAAAAATTCCTGGAAACAAATGAAGATAACAATACAACATATCAAAACTTATGGCATACAACAAGAGCAGTATCAATAGGGACGTTTACAACAATTGTTGCCCACATCAATAAACTGGAAAGGCATCAAATAAATGAGCTATCTGTGCATCTCATGGACCTGTAAAGACAGCAACAAATCAAACCCAAAATTAGTAAGAAGAAAAAACTAATTAAAATTAGAAAATAAAATTGAATCCAAAAAATACAAAAGATCAGTGAAATGAAGAGCTAGTTTTTTTGAAAAAAAATAAACAAAATTGATACACCTTTGGCTTAACTAACCAAAAAAGAAGAGGGAGAAGACCCATATCAATAAAATCAGATGAAAAAAGAGATGTAAGAATAGATATCACAGAAATAAGAATCATCAGGAGTTACTACAGCTATATGCCAACACATTGGAAAATCTAAAAGACATGGTTAGAATCCTGGATACCTACAATCTACAAATACTGAGTCATAAGGAGATAGAAAATGTAAACAAACAATAACCAAGACAGAGATTAAATCAGTAATATAAAAACTCCCAACAAAGGAAAGCCCAAGACCGGATGGCTTCACTGCTGAATTCTATAAGACTTTTAAAGAAGAACTAATTCCAGTTCTTCTCAAATTATTCAAAACAATTGAAAAGAAGAAAATCCTCCCAAACTCGTTCTATTAAGCTAGCATTAACTTTATTCCAAAATGAGAAAAAGATACAAGAAAGAGAACTACAGACCGATATCACTAATGAACACAGTTGCAAAAGTCTTCAACAAAATACTAGCTAATTGAATTGAAGAACACATAAGAAAGATCATTCACCTGAACCAAGTTGGATTTATCCCTAGTACACAGGGATGGTTCAAGACACAGAAATCAATCAATGTGATAAATCACGCTAACAAGTTGAAGAATAAAATATGGTTATCCCAATAGATACAGAGAAAGAATTTGATAAAATGCAACATCCTTTTATGATAATAAGTTTAAGCAAACTAGGTACAGAAGGTATATTACTCAATACAATCAAGGTGATACATGACAAATCCACAACAGGATCCTATTGAATGGGGAAAATTTGTAAGCATTTCCACTATGATCCAGAACCAGACAAGGATGCTCATTGATGTTATTCAGTATAGTTCTGGAAATTTTAGCCAGAGCCATTAGGCATGAAAAAGAAATCAAAGGGATAAAAATAGGAAAGGAGGAGGTCAAAATAAAATATGATTCTGTATATCGGGGAACCAAAAGACTCCACAATGAGACTATTGTAACTCATAATAGTGTTTGGTAAAGCTGAAGTATATAAATCCAAACACAAAAATCAACAGCCTTTGTATACACAGACAGTGCCATGGCAGAGAAAGAATTTGTAAGAACAGTCCCATTCACAATAGCTACAAAAAAATTTAATACCTTAGAATAAACTTAACCAAGAAAGTGGAAGATCTCTATGATGAAAATTACAAACCATTAAAGAAAAAAAAAAAAAACAGAAGGAGACAAAAAATGGAAAAAATTTGCATGTTTGTGGATTGGATGAATTAATATAATCAAAATATCCATGCTACTGAAAACAATTTACAGATTTGATGTGACATTAATCAATATACCACCAACATTCTTCTGAGATGTAGAAAAAATGATTCGAAAATTCACGTGGAAACACAAGAGACCTCGAATAACTAAAGCAATCTTAAACAACAAAAACAAAGCTGGAGGCATCACAATACCAGAGTTCAAGACACAGTACATGGCATCTGTAATCAAAACAGCTGGGTACTAGCACAAAAATAGACATGTAGACCAATGAAACACAAGAGAAACCCCAGAAATTGATCCATGCTTCTACAACCAACTAATATTTGAAATGAGCTGAAATCAATCCCTGGAAAAAGGACAGTCTCTTCAACAAATGGTTCTGA